>NC_141150.1:35200651-35946901 GCF_053477565.2 Lygodium microphyllum
TCTACAGTTGGAGGATCACTCACCTCCGACTCCTTTTCTTCACCTGAAACGAACTCATAGAGGCCTTTTCCAATAAGGAAGTTCGTGACACGAAACTTCCATGATGGGTAGTTGTTCTTGTCGAGCTTCTCAATGATGGGGCTTCCACTGTTCTCTGCCATTATCACAAAACTAATACCAAACAGCAAGCAAATCTTCTGCAACCCTTGACCTGTAGTGCACAGCAATACACCAGACAGCCTTTTTTACTGTCTGCTCAACAATACATGCAATCTGCAACCAGTTTGCAGATAAACCTTGTGTTTACTCACTGATAAACACCTTTGAACTTACAGAACTGAAATCTGTAACCTGCGCACCCACGTTCGGTCAATACAGTCGAAGTCACAGTGTACCCCGAAACTGTTGTCCGCAACCTTGCGGCTCTAAAACGGGCCCTGAAACGGCCTCAAATGCCCAAAATCTCTGTGGGAAAGCCCAGAAGGGCTTATCTGCAGAATACACAGCGCTCTTCGCGCACACCAAATCTCACTGCAATCTGAGATTTTTGCTCTGCCCTGCTTCCGGTGCCTCCACAGGCACTATCCAAGAGAAGGAGTGGAAGAATGGGAGAGATTCTTACCCGTAGCTTGCTTGCTCGAACCTTGCTTCTTCTCCTTCACTTCAACCTTCGAAATCAGCCTCTCTCAATGGCGCGGCTCTGATACCATGTCAAGAATCGCGTGGTGGAGGGGGTTGCTCAAGATACTACGCCGAACACACACAGAATGCACAAGGAGAAGCTCACTCAAGAGACAAGAAGAGAGATGGAGGCCAAAACGTTTTCTTGCTGATTTCTTCTTCTTCTTCCACACTCTTTTCAATGTACACAAAGTATAGATAAGATACAACATAAAAGGAAAGTGGCCTACTAAGTCAAACAATGCATAAACGACTACACTAGTCGACTGGCGCTATAACTATGCCAGCTGTAAATAGGTGTAACAACCTGAATATAATAAGTAATGAGTCAGTGGCCATGTGAGAGTCATAATGACCACCGACGTGCTAAGTGTAGACGTGTGGACCCATCTAACCAGGCGGTCCATCATCCATGTCCACATGTGTTGAGCTTGCCATCTCAACAAAATCCCGGTTTAGCAACTTCTTCGTGGATCCTTTACGCGTTATGAATCCTCTCTGACCAAGTTCTACTCCTCTGCGCAGGACATGGCCCTTACAGAATGTGGTTTTAAGAAACCTGAGATGGTGTGGATGAACAAGGCTTATGGAAGCCTTGTTTTAGAAGCTTCTAAAGAAGCATCCAAATTTCTATGACAGAAAACGTGACATGGAGAGAGAAAGTGGATGATGGAGGAGATGATAATGAGGATAATGATGATAATCATGCTGACGATGATGATGGTGGAGGTGGCATGGCAATAGCGGCCTAGCGCGGCAGCAGCGTGGCATGGCGGCTCTTCATGGTGTCCTCCCCAGGTGGCAGGGTCACGTCCCTCTCTCCCCTCCCCCCAAGCTTAAGGGGGAGGTTATATAGGCCTTTAAGGGGGGGTCCACACATGTGGAGGGGGGCATGATCCCCTCCCCAACTCCTCTCTACTCCACTTAGCTCCAACCTTTCCCACGCTCCCTCTCCACGCCATGCATCGACTGAGGGGAGGGGGTTATTATTTAAAAAAACTTCCACTATTTTAACCGTTATCCCTTTTTTTCCCCCCCTTGAGGAGATGTTCCTGTGCGGCCTACAGGTTTCAAGCCTCGGCTCTTGTGCTCCATGCAGTTAGAGTTTATTGACGCGTGCGGAGTAAGCACTTAACCACCAACATTTACCAATGCGAGAGATTATTTTAGTTTTCTTTTTGTGCAGATTACGGGTTTTCAATATTTCGAGGCGGAAATATTACATTGAGGGTGAGGTATCCCAAGCCATAGGGCTAGTGATCGATTTCTTTGGGGAGTGTGTAGTGAGGATCATATTCTATCTCTCCCAGAATGATTGATTAAAAGATAGGATTATGTATCATATGTGCTTTATGTTTGAATGACACAACTTGAGGCCAATCCTCGAGGTGTAGGATAGCCAAAGTGAGCCACGACAATTAGCCGAAGGGTGCTTCCTGTGTCTATTTTATGTGGTGTATAACACAATATGTGTAGGGGCTCCCTGTGAGAAGTTTAGGGAGGGTTATTCGTTGGACTATGAGCCATACAAATGCAAATATCTAAATTAGAAGTTAGATTAGTGTATCTCTTAGAGCATGTTTTAGGTCTCGATAGCAATCCTTCCTAGAGAAGGTGAATTAGTTAGTGCATCAAAGAAGATCAAGTCAAGGCTAAGCATTAGAAGGAATCAACTTATGCTAAAACACACTCTCAAAAGAAATTTTAGTCATATTGACTGATTCCCTCTTATGCTCCTTTGACCAAAATTAATGCCTAATCAGTACTTAATCAACTTGAGCAAAATCACAATTCCTTGAGTCCATGCTTATAGAAGTGATTTTCTCATAGACTTGACCTTGCTCATGACAGTAGTCATCTTATGACAATGGCTAAGCAGCAACGTACAATCAATACACTTCAATCTAACCCAACCTACTATGAGACCACTTCATTGCACTCTATCATACTAGCTCAAAATTTGGACATGCATCACACTTAGAATATCACCCATTGATTGATAAGATTTTGATTGAAGAGGACTTGTATATAGCTAGTTGCTTTGCACGTGACCTTTCTTTCTTGATGACTTGACTACTTACCTTTGTGAATTGGTTACCAAACCGATTGATTTGGATTCTTTTGCTGAATTGGAAGACAACCCAATTTTCTATAATTGCTGGATTCCTAAAACTACAAAACAATGACTTGTATATATCTAGTTGCTTTGCACATGACCTTTCTTGCTTGATGATTTGATTACTTACCTTTGTGAATTGGTTACCAAACCAATTGATTTGGATTCTTTTGCTGAATTGGAAGACAACCCAAATTTCTATAATTGGTGGATTCCTAAGACTACAAAACAATAACCCTTGTGTATTGCTAATCTTAGTTGCTTTGTACATATTTATTTCTTTAGCTCAATGTGTTACACTAACAACAACCAAAGACCCTTTGACTTTTAGAATAATTCTATATCTTATGTGAGGGTAATATCCAAGGTATGTGATATCACCTCTCTTTTGGGTACAGTAGCAGAAACTAGAAAAGTTAATCATCATTTCTTCCTATCTTTTTGCCTTTGAATTACTACATGGTATTCTCAATATTTCACCACGTGAATGTAGGCAAATAATAGGTAACATAGCAATGTAATGTAATTCATGTTTGCAACATCCATCCTCAATAGTATAATCTTTCTTTGGATATTCCAAGATATGGCAATATCACAACGACAAGATCATTTGAGAGACTAACAAAAGACAAAGATATCAGGGAGCCATTGATACTACCAACATCCCAATTTCATCGTCCACTACATACTTCCGCTACAAATATACAATGGTCATCTATGTTCTATGGAGGAGTTACATATTGCTTCATCAACCAACACATATTTCTTCATCAATAGTTTGGTTCTTTACCAACCCTAGACAATGGGCTTTCCATGTCCCAACTCACTACTTAATCTTCATTGTGCACACTCCTGTGCATAGCTCAATTCTTGTGATCATCCTTCAAATATCTCATACTTTCACTTTGATTTTGTAAGGTTGTTGAAAGAAACACACAACCAAAGAGGAGAACAAAAAAAAAGAGAAAATAAAAAAAAGAAAAAAATATATGCACTCATATGCATTACATCACACCTAGGGTTCCTCAAGTTAGGAATGCATCCATGATCTTTATTGGCTAGCTCCATCTCTAAATCCCTAGCCCTTATCCCATTTTTCCCCACATTTACCTAGGGCACATCAAGGTTAGGATATACCTAGGGAGTCTTTACTTGTCTTGATTAGATCTGCCTCTTTTAGTCACTTACATTTTTTCCATTTCCACCTCATTCCTCCTAGTGCCAACAACTCAACTTTGAAGCAAGAAGAATAAGGTACTTCAAGTAGTTAGGGAGAAATTCCATCAACCATCACTTGCATTTGATCTAGTAGAGAGGCATGTGCTTCAAGAGCTTATTAAATTAGTGGGAAATCACTTCTTGAGTATAGTAATGTTCTCCCAAGTAGAATCTTTTTTAGTTCTATCTTTTCAATTGACCAAAACTTATTTTTGAATATGATTACATTTAGGATGCTCATGGAAATCCAAGATCCATTCTGATTCATGAGGTTCTACTAATGGTTCAATAATTTATACTAGCACTCCTTGGTCCACCAAACTATCATCATGATCAAGTTTCCTTCATAGTTGGCTAACATGAAAGACTGGATGGACTCTACTAGAGGGTGGTAGATCTAACTTGAGCTACTGCGCCAAACACACACTGTATACACAAGAGGAATCTCACTCAAGAACATAAGAAGAGAGATGGAGGGCAAAACGTTTTCTCTTGCTGATTTTTCTTCTTCTTCCACACACTATACAATGTACACAAAGTATAGATAAGATACAACATAAAGGAAAGTGACATTCTAAGTCAAACAATGCATAACCGACTACACTAATTGACTGGCGCTATGTCTTTTCCAACTGCAGGTAAGTATAACAAACTAAATATAACAAGTGATAAGTTAGTGGCCATGTGAGTGTCATAATGACCACTAACATGCTAAGTGTAGACATGCAGACCCATCTAGCCAAGCGGTCCATCATCAATTTCCACACATGTTGAGCTTGCCATCTCGGCATATTAGGATTTATTATTTGACCTCCAACACTTAGTGGAGCCATTTGACTAGCCATAGGCATGGTGACACTGGGAGGAGCTAGCAACATGGTCACATTTTGAATCATGCTTCCTCTCCCATTGGAAGTACTCATGGGTGTTCCTTGACCTCCATTTGTCAATGCTAAAGTATTTCCAACACCTAGGCTCGGATTCCAGTTTGCCCTAGAGGTATAGGCCACTTGTAATTGTGACTCTACCTCCTCTGCTAGTGTAATAGCCATATCAATGTCAGCAAGAGAAACACTGCTCAATTGCACTTGAGTGTTAAAGTCTAGCCCATGGCAAAAGTATTGGAGTTGAGTAGTAGCTAGAGTGGGAATATAAGTCTACAACTTGCAAAATACTTCCTTCACTTTGTTGGCATAGTCTCGAACATTCTAGTGAGGTTCTTAATGTATTACATTGAGAACATGTAGCCTTTTCAGAGACAAACTCTCTTTGGAAGGCCGCAAAAAAAAATCTATTGTAGTTATGGTTCCAGTCTCTAGGTTGTGATACCATACTGTAGCTCATCCTTTTAGAGTCATATTAAAGAACATCATCATATGTCCTTCATCTTGGATTCGACAGTCAAACATTAACTTTTGGAATTCATTAATACCAAGTTTCGCTCTTCCTTTGTTAATCTAATAAAAATGGATAGAGGAAATCCTAAGGATGGCAAGTTTGAGGTTCCTGTTTTGGGATTGCAATAGGTTGTGCCATGAAAACTAGATTCACTTAGAGCCCCTGAACTATGATAACTATAACCCCACTCAAAGTGGGCTAACTAATTGGAAGAGGGGAAGTATTAGAACTTCCTCCTTAATTGAGTATGCATGGGGCTGGGGTTAGTAAGCCCCCTTCCTTGTAGGGATATCGGACCACTCCTTTTTGGAGAATATATCCTAATAATTTTAGCTCACCGTCTAGCCCATTCAGCTCTTTCTTGATTCTGAAGCTCGGTCGGTGGCTTGACGGTCTTTTGGATCTATTTCACTGCCTTTTGGCATATACTAATAAACTAGTCCCTATTGACCAAGATTCAAAGACCACCACTTATAGTAGTTTCCAAAAAATGCACCACCTATCAGGACCTAAAATGGGCTTGACACTAGCTCTATGATACTAGCCAAACCTCTACTATGCACCCAAACCACCCCTTGTGATGGGACCTGAAATGGGCTGGTACTGGCTATGGCACTAGCCGGACCTCATACTCATAACAGACAAACACACCCTCATGGCCTCGTGGACCAGGAGCGTCTATCTACTGCTAAAGGACAAACTGCCCTAAAGCTTAATCTATGCGTTTATAGTTTTTACAGTTTTTAGTCCAACGTTTCCCTTTCTATAAACTCCTCAGAGGGAGAACCCGTACACATTGGCAATAAATACCACGATCACATACATGGATGGAGGCAACCTCTCAGTAGAAACACCACGACCCCACTGCAACTCTCCTACATCGTAGGGATTAGCCCCTTGATGCACTGCTCAACATATAAAACAAATGAACAAACTCCACTCTTCATTTCAAATCCAGAGGATATACCATGTGTCCTTACTTAACAGTCCCTTAGGAAACCGACCCTCTATCCTACGGCAAGGGATAACCTTGCACTCTCAATCGTGGGTCAAATTCCTAAGAAAACAAGTGCTATGTAGTCCAGGAGCTTTTCCATTGATACCATGAACTATACATAGTGCATAATGTGAATGGTTTAGTGCACAAATAGAAGAAAATCAGCATTGTGCATTGTGCGAAACCAATCCTTTCATGATTTCCATGCTAGCATTTATGTAATGAGAAAAAACACCGAGCCTTATGCTCATGCTGCCTTTCCCTTTATTTTAAAACAACGTCCTATAGGCATGATGCAACACATAAACCAGATTTTAGTTTATATTTTGGCACTCAACCTCCCCTCTCACCCTATCGTTTAATGTTTTGCATTTGTTGATAGGTGAAAGGGTCGTTTTATGTGTTTTTCCTTACAAAGAAAGCGATAAACATGAACGGAAACATAGAAACGAGGGTAAACCGAGGCTAACCTCGTGCTTTACCTTCATTATACGTTGCACAAACACACATGTAATTTTTTGGAATTTTTCTTTTACCGTTTCCTAATTTTCTCCCATTTAAAATCCATTTTCACCATTTTTTGGTATTTTTCCTCTATTTTCTTCAATAAAAAATGACTAAAAATTAAAATTGATTGTGGGCTATTGCCCTTAGGTTCCTTGACAATAAAATTTCAGGTTTTGTATGTGTTATGTCTCATATTTCCCATGTATCTTGCAAAAACCCCATTTTTACCCCTTAAACCCGTGTTTTTCGGATTTTATAACATTAATTTCAGCCATATCGCTTTGATCTTTTGATTTTCAGATTATAAACTATTGAAACTCATAGAAAACAACATCATGATGAATATTCAACCCATGGGAATAATGTTTCATCGATCAAATGGCATAAAAACTCATTTTTTCTTCATAAAATTTTGAATTACCGCTTAGGTTTCATGTTTCGGGATCTCGATTTTGCTGTCGGACTGCGGGTCAGCCCACATCCAATGTCCAGCATCTTCACAATCAGCAATATTCATGTCTACATTGACCCGGAAGCAATCCGCGGGTCCCAACCTCCTTCACCGTTCTTCATTTCCTCTTGCATGCAAGAACAACCCTTTAGGGAAGAGAGAAAGACTAGAATCAGATTTCTTCATTCCCACAGCCATTTCATGAGCGAAGACAAGCGATAAGATCCATCAAGAGGGAGAATATCGGGGGTAACATTGGTCAGATGGGTTGCTTTCAGCCCCCATGATTGATCCACCAAGAATGGAGTGCATTTTTCGGGCGCATCCTGGCGCCATTCTTCCCATGAAATGTTGCATCTTCTCTTTCCACGTTTTCATATTGGCATAAAATTTTTGGGGGGGGGGGGTCCAAACTCCAAAAGGCATGCCCAATTTTGGCCTCAAACTTGTCCACCTTTTCGAATCTTAACCGATTCTTGGCCATTTTCCTGTCCTGGCTCCGATTCGAGTGTTGTAAATTTCTCGTGTTTGTCTCAACATCCCGCATTGACTGGCAACTCCTGACAAGTGTTGCTCGGGCACCTTTTAAAAGCCATCTTTCACTTGGTGCTTAAAATCGTCCTAGCTGGAGCCACCGCCTTCGATGTTGAATATTTTTTCCCTAAATTCTGAATTTTTTTGGCAAATTTTAGGCACATCTCGGGCTCAAAACTCTACTCTCATTGGCGACCACGGGATAGGGTGACTCAGCCTGTCGAATCCCACAATAGATCTGCACAAAACAACCAAAGGAAGCATCAAGCTGATACAAAATAGATACATACTAAAACACAGCACAATGCTCACCCTACCCCCTGACAAAACCAAGGCATGACATCCACAAGGAGTAGGCCTAGCATAATCTGATAGAAGGGCCGAAGCTGGTCACTAACCGACTGCTCCAACACGGCCAAACTAAAAAGAACTGTCAAAGAGGTCGCCCTAAGTGGTGGTCTGCACTACCTACCTAACTACAAGCATTTTCTTTTAGCACATTTCTTCTTTTAGGTTTTTATTTTTCTCATACTTGGGCATGTAAAAAGGAGGGAGCTGAGCGTAGTGACCCAAGGAGAACAGGGCATCGGCCTCAGGTCCTGTCTCGGTACCAAGAACCTATCAAGCCCTCGCTAGGCGACACTTAATCCTTTTCTGACGCTCACTTTTATTTTCGCTCCAACCGTTCTTACTTTCTGCTTTTCTAGCAAGATGCCATCCCTAGGAAGACAA
The DNA here is from genome assembly GCF_053477565.2 of Lygodium microphyllum. Lineage (NCBI taxonomy): Eukaryota > Viridiplantae > Streptophyta > Polypodiopsida > Schizaeales > Lygodiaceae > Lygodium > Lygodium microphyllum. Next base: position 35,209,286 of record NC_141150.1, read on the forward strand.
GGCATCGGCCTCGGGTCTGACTCATCCCCAAGAATCTACCAAGCCTTTGCAAGGCGATGATCAACTGATTATAGATTTTCCTTTCTTTTTCTATTCTATTTTAGAGGGGTTAGAAACCCTTTTTACACACCTTTGTATATATTTATTATCTTTAAGATATTCAAGGTTTTGTTCCTCATTATCATCATCATTATTTCCTTCTGGCAGGCTTCTCTAACTGCCTCACAACTAACCAAAACTCCTAGAATGGCTGCCTAGCAGGCTACCAGATCAGGGTCACTAGAACTGCCTTCTAAAATAGGTCTTTTGATGTCTCGCAATGTCTTTACAGGAGGCAACGACTACTCAAACCTCCCTCAGACATACCTAACCTAAACCTGGGACTTCATGCCTTGGTCATCGGTCCCCAATAAGAAAAGAAAATCCCCTACAAGTACATAGACACATATAGCAGAAAAACACGGTACTCGAAAAGGAGAGATATCACCTGGATAGGGCCACGAGAAGCTTCTGTGCAACAAAGGCTCCTTCCAAGCTCTTCTTCAAACCTGTCTAGCACAAGACTAAAACAAGAAACCATTAACCACAGCTGTACTAAACAGACAACTGGCCCTCTTGGCCTAATGAAATCTGAACGTAATATCCAAAGCAGCTAGCCTTTCTAGCTTAAAACTAGATAGATCATTTTAGTCCACGTAATACTGATGTCCTTAGCATATACATCACACCCTATTAGACTACCTAGGGTGCCAAGGATAACATATCATAGGTCGACTAGCCCCATGCTACTCATGCAAGTTAGCTAAAAGCTTGATCTTGTATTTTTTTATCTTAAGTTTTTGTAGAGCTACAAATCCAAGCCTTTCCACAAATAACTCATCAATAAGGCCGATCCCTTCTTGGGCACTATGAGCTAAATGAACGGCCTCAGTGGGCTCGCATGTCCCACATTAATTGTAATCCGAATAAACTGGTCATTCAAGAGGCTGAGTTGCTCCTTTGGGAGAAAGAATCATAGCTTTGTACTCGTTCGAACCTCCCCTATTTGGGTTTTCACATAAATCAGTGCTGCGACCCAAACTAGGTAGAGCTTCAAGCCTAGGCACATCACATGGGTGTATCCCAAGGCAGTGTATATTGTCAGATGTATATTCGGTCTTATCCTCTTGGGGGTTAGACAAAATATATCTAGATGGGATCCTTAACCTTGCATCCGACACTCCTGCCATACTTTTGGAGATTTTGGGTCTCCAAACCCATCTCACATTCCCCTTAACATTCTTGCATTCCCGCAATTTGTTGCACTGGTCTAACGAACTCAATGCAAACTTATCCCTATGGCCACATGGCCTCACATCCTTATGACCTTTGACATCCCTTTCTGCCAACTCACTGAGTGGTCTAGGGAGTCCTATAAATTTCAACATGTCATTTTGATCCCCTCTTAGAGGGTCTTCCATACCTTTCCCTTTAAAAGGAAAGTCCATAACGGGTTTATATAAGAGCTTTTGGTCCTTATCTAAAGCAGATTTATCATTACCACTTCTTAAAACTTGGGAACTGTGCCTTTTAAGCAACGGTTTTCCCTTGACAGCTAGGGCTTCTAACATCCTTGTGATGCCTACTATGTCGTCATGGTGGCCCATTACACAAGATGTTTCAACCACAAGCATATTCCATCGTCTATCAGCACTTTCCCATGGCATTATGGCTTTAGCATGATAACTTGTTGATGCCATGACTACCATAGTTTCCAACATGCTTGTTTCATGCTCTCTAAGTCGATGGATGGTTAAACATGATTTCTCTTGGGTAGAGACCATACCAAGGCGAACCTCGGCCTATGCCATCGTGTTAGAGGATGGGGTAACCACTAATTGGCTACTCTTTTCATCACATAAATTATCTTTTGCAGAGGACTCATGCTCTACATAACTAACTAAGTCCATTAGTAAGTTTTGTATGGGGAAAGCCAAGTTTTTCCATCCTTGAACAAACCCCAACTTTTGGATAATTTAGGGTCCCTTGAAACCCTAGATTCGAAAACCGCCACTTATAGGCAGCTCCCGGCAGACGCACCACTAATGGGACCGCCGGAAATGGGCCGTCACTGGCTACGGCACTAGCCGGACCTCATACTCATAACAGACAAACACACCCTCACAGCCTCGTGGACGAGGAGCGTCTATCTACTGCTAAAGGACAAACTGCCCTAAAGCCTAATCTATGCGTTTATAGTTTTTACAGTTTTGTAGTCCAATGTTTCCCTTTCTATAAACTCCTTAGAGGGAGAACCCATACACATTGGCAATAAATACCACGATCACATACATGGATGGAGGCAACCTCTCGGTAGAAACACCGCAGCCCCACTGCAGCTCTCCTACATCGCAGGGATTAGCCCCTTGATGCGCTGCTCAACATATAAAACAAACGAACAAACTCCACTCTTCATTTCAAATCCAGAGGATATACCATGTGTCCTTACTTAACAGTCCCTTAGGAAACCGACCCTCTATCCTACGGCAAGGGATAACCTTATGCTCTCAATCGTGGGTCAAATTCCTAAGAAAACAAGTGCTATGCAATCTAGGAGCTTTTCTGTTGATACCATGAACTATGCATAGTGCATGATGTGAACGGCTTAGTGCACAAACAGAAGAAAATCAACATTGTGCATCGTGCGAAACCAATCTTTTCATGATTTCCATGCTAGCATTTATGTAATGAGAAAAGACACTGAGCCTTACGCTCATGCTGCCTTTCCCTTTATTTTAAAACAATGTCCTATAGGCATGATGTAACACATAAACCATATTTTACTTTATATTTTGACGCTCAACCTCCCCTCTCACCCTACCGTTTAATGTTTTGCATTCGTTGATAGGTGAAAGGGTCGTTTTATGTGTTTTTCTTTACAAAGAAAGAGATAAACATGAACGAAAACATAGAAACGAGGGTAAACCGAGGCCAACCTTGTGCTTTACCTTCATTATACACTGCACAAACACACATGTAATTTTTTGAAATTTTCCTTTTACCGTTTCCTAATTTTCTCCCATTTAAAACCCATTTTTCACCATTTTTTGGTATTTTTCCTCTATTTTTTTCAATAAAAAAATGACTAAAAATTAAAATTGATTGTGGGCTATGGCCCTTAGGTTCCTTGATAGCAAAATTTCAAGTTTTGTAGGTGTTATGTCTCATATTTTCCATGTATCTTGCAAAAACTCCATTTTTACCCCTTAAACGCATGTTTTTCGGGATTTATAACATTAATTTCAGCCATATCGCTTATGATCTTCTGATTTTCAGATTATAAACTGTTGAAGCTCATAGAAAACAACATCATAATGAATATTCAGCCCATGGGAATAATGTTTCATCAATCAAATGGCATAAAAACTCATTTTTCTTCATAAAATTTTGAATTACCGCTTAGGTTTCATGTTTCGGGATCTCGATTTTGCTACGGGACTGCGGGTCAGCCCACATCCAATGTCCAGCATCTTCACAATCAGCAATATTCATGTCTACATTGTCCCGGAAGCAATCCGGTCCCAACCTTCTTGACCGTTGTCGAAGGGTTTTCGAAAGCAAAGTCGCATCCACAGAGGATTTTGACTAATTTCAGGATAGAAGAACAATCAAGCGAGAACTCATTTAATAACAACTCTGTTCAACATCAATAGCTTCAGCTTCATAAAGAAACAAATCTGATTTATAAACTGACTATTCAAAAACTAAAGTTCTTCTGTCCCTTCTTGCTATTTCAGAAAGAAACATTCAGCAAGTTGTTTGCTGACAGTTTTTCAGCCATTGAATATATATTTTCTTCCGGCTGCAATTTAGAGAACAAATATATAATCACTCCATAACAAGTCCTGTTCAGAAGATAATCTGATTTGGGATTGTTGCTATCATACCACTGTTTAGAGCCGCAATTGATTCTCTTTCTGCTATACTGCTATTTGTAGACATCTAAGGCCTCATAAACATTGACATGATTCATTCAAGACTTCCCTGGATTATCCTTCTCAATTGCAGCACATTGCAGTTCAAACCTTCCCCTATGAAGGGAATTCATGGGATCCCATTAAAAGGCTGCAATACAAAGCTAAAAGGATTGTTATCAATTATCACAGTTCATTGTAGATCTCTTCCCAAACTGCTCAGGTCTTTCACATGTTCTCTGTACCTTGAAATAACTGTAGCTGATTGATACAGCCTTACAACAGTTTTATTCTCAGGATCAATTCTATCAACAAGAGGGTTAGTATAGCCTTTCAAGGTAGTAGTGAAGAGTACAAGCTATACAAACTCTCTTGCCTTCCTCAAGAATTCTTGTAATCCAGGGCGCTCTGGGTATCTATTTGTTTTCAATTTTGTGTTAACATCTGAAGTATGAATAATCTGCTCGTCCTCCAAGCGTTTCTTCTTCTCTTATATTGACACTTTGAGCCTAATAATCATTTACAACCATGGCCTGATTGCATTATGCAAGGATTCTTAATTCTCTTGTTCAATAAGTTTACCACCACGAAGGATTTTGCATCCTGTCCTTTGTTGAGAATGCTTCCAGGACCATTTGGCCATACTTTTCTCCTGGCGGCACCTGCCACATCCTTCGGCACAAGCTAGTCTTCATGTACAGTGAGCTCAATGCCTGGACTTAATCTTGAAGGAATTTGATGTAGCCAATGGCTTCCAGTAATACAGAAGCAGTGTCCGTCTTGATAGGCGCCACCAGCTGTTAGAGCATTGCAATGCGGTCCCTGTTAGAGCTACCAGCTCTTGACCTCGATTAAGATGATTTGGCCTTTGGCTCCATGAGGCAGCTTCCTAGTTGTTGTTTATTCCCGTCACATAGACCTGTCGAAAAATCTCATCTACTCCTCCCTACATCTCGCAGTTCTACCATCATCAATCCTACTTGAAGGAATGACTCTGTAATCTGTGTGTCGAAGAATACCAGAATGGCAACTCCAGAAAGATAGTAAAAAAAAAAGTTCTTGAACAACGGATGGAGAAACTGTATGAGTGCTTTGAATCGATTTCCCTGGATTTCTGCGCCTTCATTCCCTGTCTCCGCAGCTGTTTGCAACTCTGCCCAAGCCTTATCTCTTTCCGCTTTTGTCGTTTGGTGCAATCATCCACAGTGAGAAATGTGGTCCGTGAACTGTTACGGGGTGCAGCTCTCGATCAGGCTTCCAATTTCAGCACATGGCAGTCCCCTGGCAATGCAATCCGTCTTCGTTTTTATAAGTCTTCTCGTTGTGCTGATCTTGAACTGGCTTTCTCAAGGTCTAGATCAACGGCAGGAGATAGTGCAGGAAGGCCTTTAGCTGTAGCTTCCCTCATAGCCAGTGATTCAATCAGAACAATTTTCCCGCTTCCACTTATTGTTCCTATCACTGCCATGGAAACCCTCTCACGTTGACAAATCTCTTGTAAGAACTTTTCACTTTTTGGGCGGATCAACAAGGCATCCTGCTCCTGGTACTCTGCACCCCATATCTCTAAACTGACAGTGTGTTATCGTCCACCACAATTGACCTTATATCTATCTCTGCACCCTTGAGATAAATGATCTCTTTAACTCCTTTGCAATTGCCTCCCTGATTCTGCCTCAGTCCACGCTTTTTCTCCCCCGCGTGTCGACTCCCCTCTTCCCTTTTCATTCCTTCTCTCCATCAAGCATTGATCCTCCCTTTTCGTCATTTTCCTATTTTCTGATTAAGCCCCATTCCAAGCTAAGGTCCTCCGAAAAAGCAAAAAACAGCCCATAAAGCTCTCTACAGCCCGAAATATCCCCGACTCAGTGCAAGCCCCCTAAAAAAGCCGACTTCCACAAAGAAGAATATAAGTAATAACTCCAATGCTCCCAAACATCAGCCTCTGTGCTGTATGAGGTGCAACATAGTAGGCACTTCCCATGATGTCATTAAGTCTCTCCTCTGGCTTGACAAAAACCGATTGACCAAAATCAATAGCCTTCATTGATGTAGCTTCATCCTTCATTGTGAAAAGAAAATTATCTGGCTTCAGACCCCGATGAACAACACCTTGCAAGTGGCAGAATGATACTATGTTCAAAATTTGCACCACAATAACCTTTGCATCCTCCTCAGAGTATCTTCCGCCCCGTGAGAGAATGCGTTCCAACAACTCTCCTCCCTCGCAAAGTTCCATAATCGGCATATCTTGAAATAAGTGTAGCCCATGAGATTGCATCTCAAGTTACCAGTCTACCAAATTCCTTATTCTTCTCCATCTTCGGCATAGAATGAAAGAGCAAACATAACAACTAAGTATGTACAAAGTAACAAATCTCATGCACAACTTTTGGGTGGTTTTCACACCTCAAATACGCAGCAATACGACATCCACCCCCTCTAATCCTGCGCATCCTCCGGATGGGCCAACTACCCATGATCATTATCATCAAGATCCACAAACAAATCAATCTCTTCGTTATGCATTTCCGGTAGATCAACAAGATTTTCAGCCATATCATCTGTCTCTTCCATTGGAGTTTCTTGTCGTTGCTCTTCTCTCGAAAATTCTTCCAATGCATAATCCTCATCATCTCTTTTCTTGAAAATCTTGATTCTTTTTCCAGCAATAGGCACTCTAAGCACTGTCCCATCCAATTCTGTCAGCTCATATGTTGCATTATCAAAGATATGTCTGACTATGTATGGCCCAAACCATCTTTTCACCATCTTCCGAAGTGCAGTATGCTGATTTTCAAGGCTGCTATCAAACACCAATACCCAATCTCCCTCTTCTACTGCTCTAGGCCGCAAGCGATGCCTGCTGTCAAACCTGTCCTTATTTCTTAGTCTAGCAACCTTCAACCTGTCAATAGCTAGCTGAATATCCTCAGGTCTCCTCTCCAACTGTCGAATCCGAAGAGCTAAGAGCTCCTCTCTCGTCAAATCCTCCTGCCAAGGTAAAACTGACCAAGTCAAAGCACAAGTCTCAATCGGCATAACAGGTTTCTGACCATACATCAACTCTGCAGGCATATATCCTGTGGTAACACTATGGGTCATACGATCAGCCCACAAAGCAAATGGTAGAAGTCTCGGCCATTCTCCAATCCGTCCTCTGCATGCTTTGGCTAATGCTTTCACTATTGGCGGATGCCCTCTTTCACTCTTCCCATTTCCCTCTGGATTGTATGCTGTGGTTAGAGCCAATTTGATTCCTAGCTGAGAGAAAAACTCCCTAGCTTCATTTGCATCCAATTCACCACGATCCGCAGTGATCTTACCCACACAACCATACCTGCAGAAAATTTCCTCCAATAAGAACTTACACACTGCACTAGTGGTCTTCGTTCTCAAAGATCTGCCCTCAACATGATTGGTAAGATCCTCTCTAGCCAAAACAATATATCTCATCTGCCATAGACCCATAGTCATGGTAACCAAATCAACTACCCACTTATAATGAATGCATAGCGAATAGGTCGGATGAAGCTCATCTCTATGACGCACTACTGAATACATCTCGCAGTCTCTGCAAGTCTCAACAAAGTGAGAAACATCTCTATACATGCCTTTCCACCAATATTTCTCCTTGATTTTCTCATAAGTAGCCCATACTCCTCTATGACCAGCCCAAGGACTCTCATGAAACTCCCTCATCACCTGTAACTGTGTCTCTCTATCGCAGACAACCCGCAAAGGTAATCCGCCTCTTTTCTTCGGATGCTTCCAAAGAAATCCGTCCTTGAGAAAATAACCATAAGCTTTCCTTCTGATCTTCTTGAACTCTTCATCTGTCCATTCATCTCTTTTGCTTAGTGTACTAAGGTACCTGCCAATCTGCAACCAATCTCCAACATAAAGTTCTTCTGTAAAAGCCATAATTTCAAAGACATGACAAACATGATCAACCATAGTGGCTGAAATTTCTGCATCATCCTCTTCTGCAAGTAGAGTCTCCTCATCATCATACCTGGCTCTAGACAACATATCAGCCACTGGATTATCCTTCCCTGCTATGTGTTTAAATTCCGGATTTAATGACTTGATGTATGCAATCCATCTCAACATAGCTATATCCGGAGTAGAGCAACTCGTGATCATACCAATCAATGGCAAGCAATCTGTCTCTACCACAACTGAAGCTCCAATAAAGTACTCCTTGTCACATTTGAGAGCCGTGACAATCCCCAATAACTCCCTCTTGATTTGCGGATATCTCCTCTGTCTCTCGTTTAGGACTTTCGCCCCAAACCGAATAGCATACCTATTTCCATATGCATCATCTTGACCCACAGCCCAACCTATGCCAATTGGACTAGTGTCAACTGTCAATACAATAGGCCTATCACAATTATAATCCGCTTTCCTGAGAGTAGGAGCATTCTGCAATAACTTCTTCAATTTCCGCATGGCTCTAGTGTGGCTCTCATCCCAATAAAATTTCTGCCCCTTTCGAAGCAGCTGATACAAACAATCTGCAATGTGTGCAAAATGAGGTATCCAAATCATATAAAACACACAAGCACCAATGAATCTCCGTACCTCAGAAGTGGTAGAACAATACTCTGCAATCTTGCCTATAGCATTCACCTTATCAGGTAAGGGTTTCCTGCCATAATATCCACACATATGCCCAACAATGACAACCTCATTCACTCCAAAAATAGATTTTTGCCCTGAAAGTGTCAAGTTCACTTCTTCTAACCTGGCCAAAATCTTCTCACATGCTGAAATATGATCAGCCACAAAGTATCTGCATCCCTGCTCATTTAGGCTCTCATTCTTCTCTTCTTCTGCACACCCCTTAATGGGCACATCATCCAAGAAAGGCATAGTAAGCTGAGGTATGTAATCACGAAGGACCTTATGCATGGCATTCATCATATGCGCAACAGAATTAGTGGCACCTTGAGGCAAGGTACACATCCTGACAAGCCCAATAGGAGTTCTCATGGTGGTTATGTCCCTGCTTTCCAAAGCCAGCTGAAACTGATCATAACCTGAATACAAATCACCCAAAGAATAGATGGCACGTCCATCAAATGCCTCTGCAAACTCATCCACAACTGGACCTATACCAACATTCCTGATAGTAACTCTGTTCACTGGCTGCATGTCCTGAATAAATCGAAGAGTACCATTCTTCTTTGGAACTGTAAACCACCTGTTTGAGTATGGTGCAGATGAAGGCTCAAGGATTCCCATCCTGATTTTCTCATTCAATAAATTAATCAGCTTTGGCAAGTGTGCTTTAGGCACTGGAATAGGTCGGAGATTCCATGGAATATGAGGAATAGTAAAGATGACCATAGGAGCAACAATATCAGGATTCACACATCCAATCTCATGTGGGACAAAAGCAAATCCCCTTCCATGACGCTCAAGCATCTCCTGAAAGCATTGCTTCTCCATGGGTAACAAGAAATCACCATTTCCAATTTTCAATTCAGCAAGTGTATCTGCTGAAAATTTATGACCAATATGCTCTGGATTCCTCAAAATTTCCTGTTTAGCAGCCCTTTCTATTTGCTGATCACTGTCAGGTGGAAGCGGTACAGCAACCGGCTTCACCTTCTTATCCACAGTTTTGTATTTCGTGTCAACCCTGGCTTCATTATGCTCTTCTGCATTACATAAACCTTGCTGTAAATCAGCAATTCTGCACTCCAATGGCTGAATATTCTCAGCCCTCTGCTCTATGGACTGCATAGAAACAGCCCCAAACTCTGAATGCTGAAATATTTCAGCAGTAAACTCTGTTGACTGAAATTTTTCAGCCCTCTGTCTCTCTGAAAGCTGATCATAACCAGCTGGAAACTCTGTTTGCTGAATTTCTTCAGCATTCAATACTCTTTGCTGAGTTACCTCAGCCTCTGACTCAATCTGTGACATAAAATCTGCAATTTCATGAAACATGTCCAGGGATTGCACTAATACATTACCATGACAATTCAGCATATCAGTTTTCAGCATATCTCCCATCTCTGACATCGTATCTGCACAAATCACACTATCATACATACCATCTATGTGCTCATCATCCTCCAAAATTCCTGCATTTTTCAAATTTTTCTCCTTCCTGCATATATACTGCCTGGCAGCTCTAGACAATCTAGAAGTCTTCTGATAGCTCATCGAACTGTTTGCTGAAATCCCAACATAACCGGAGGAGAAAACACCGCTGCCAAGAGGCGAGAACTCCAATCTCCTCTCTTCTGTACCACCGTCGTCTCGCGAAACGGCGGTACCTAATGAAAACCCGAATCCCTCACAGTGGGTAAGGGTGCATCTCTGAGAGTATCCCTGTTTCTAACATGGTTCACACATACAGTCATAAACTGAACTGCTCTCATACCATCTTTACTGCGAATCCGTGCATAAGCAGATCCATCATCCATGACCTTTGTCTCCATGCGCATCTCTGTAATGAATGGCTGACCAAGAATTATGGGATAAGAGCATGAATCCTGCACAAAGAAATGAAAATCCTCCTCTACATCACCAATAGAAACCCTGACACTAGGGCAAGCAGCACATAAATCACCTGCAGTATTATTGGCGGCTCTCATACACCACCCATGCTCTACATCCATAGGCCATCTGTTACTCTCATAAACTCCACGTACTATGAGATTAATCTCTGAACCATGATCAACCAATGCAACATAAGGCACCTGTTTCTCTCCAATCTTTACCATCATCTCTGTAGTTGCCCTAGCCCAATGGCTCCGCGAAAAGTGACTACGCGGTATCATGACAGGCTCATCAATTTCAGCATAATGCATAGGCTGAACCCTCTTCTCTACCTGTGGCAAAACAGAAGCATTATCAACCATAACCTCATCATCATCCTCATCCAACTCTCCAATCAAAACTCCCTGTGTATCAGTGGTAGCCAATGCATGTCTTTTCCTCTTCAAGACCTCCTGAAACTGATCCTGAAACTCTCTTTTTGAGATGCCCAAAATCTCAGAAATAGTGAAAGTCACCTCACTGCCAAGTATCTTATCATTAAAGATTTTCTTCATGTCTGTAGATGTCTCAATATCGGACATCAATCTGAATCCTGGCTGCTTTCTCTCTCTAGGCTCTTGTCTCTTTTCTCTCTTTTGAGCATCCTCCATCTGTCGATCTGGCCCTGGTCTTGAAGACGGTCCTGCAGTAGGTGGAGTAACAAACTCACCCCCTCTAGTCTTCTTAGTTACACTTGGATTTTCTTCATCCCTCTTACGCTTCTCCTCAACAAATACATCTGCACCATGAGACTTAGCCAAATAAGCATAAATAGAATACCTGTCAACAGGCGAGTCCCAACCTGTCTCTGATCTGATGCTAAAGCCTGCGCTAGTCAAAACAGTTTGCTGAATTTTCCCCTTGTTTGCAGTCTCCATAGCATAAGTCCATAGTGCGGACTGAGTCTCCGATCCCTTCTCAATCTGTACTCCATATGCAGAAGCATCACCTCTAGCTGTCACATAAGAAGTACGCGCAGCCATGTCCTCCACTAACTTCTTCATTCCACCTTTACCAAAGTTGGTAGCAAGTGGAGCTCCTGTCTCAGTCAACCAAATCTTACCATCTTGCCCCCAATATACCAAATTCTGCCTCCTTGCATCCTGGAAAGAGTCACAATCCCTGCAATGCTGATGCTCCGTACTATCACACCAAATACATCTCCGATCTCTCCTAGGTGCACTAGGAGCACTCCTAGGTGCAGTAGGAGCACTAGAAGAAGTAGTAGGCACAGTTGAAGCAAACTGCTCTTTCAACTTACCCACCAACTCCGCTTTGACTGACTCAAGTGTCAAATCTGTAATACCTTTGATTATGTCATCAATAGAGGTAGGCACCGATGGAGCGGATGGTTTAGGAGCAGAAGGTGTAGGCATCGGTCGTGGAACAGGAGGAATAGGTGGAGTAGAAACAGTAGGCACTGGCATAGGCCAAGAAACTGGCTGAGGAGGAGAAGAAATAACAGGGATAGAAGTAGGCATAGAAGCAGATGATGGTGTAGGCATCATGGAACCATTCTGTAGGCGAGTCTTCCATATCCTCCTCTTGGTCAAAGTCGAAACTGCATCCTAAGCATCCTGCCAATCAGTTTTAAGACCCATAGGCTTCGTACGATCTTCAAGAAGCTCACCCAATTCTTCTTGAAGAGCAGGATCTGCAGCTTGCAAGAAAAGCTCAACTTTTTCAACATCCAATGCTCTTTGTTCAATGGCATCAAGCTGACTATACCTCTCTTCGAATTCTCGAATCAACTCCGAAGCAGCAAGACCCTTGTTTGGCATGTAGACCCACTCTCGGAATGACCGCCGAGTAGCCATACCAAAGTCCTCAAGGAAGTATTCTTCTTTTAGAGCCTTCTTAAAATCTTGCCAATGTGTGTTTTGAATAAAAAGATCAGTCACTTTTGTCCTCAAAGCAAGTGTGACAAGACGAAGGAAGTACTTACTCATAAGTCCAGCAGGAACTCCAAAAAACCCCATCTTGGTCTCATATGTCTTCAAATATGCTGAAACATTACGCCCATCAAATAGCTTCTTCTCACTCTCAACTGCTTCAATAGCCTTAGTCGCGCTGTTTGCATTCTCCTGCTCCGAATAGAGTTGCCTTTGCTGAGACAACTGTTGTTGATGCAATTGTTGTTGCTGCTGCATATACATTTGTGTTTGCTGATTTTGGAGCTGCATATACATGGACATATTCTGTAAAATCTGTTTTAGATCCTCCGTTGAAGTACTTGACACAGCAGTCATTGATGGAGCTGAAGTAGATGCAGCTGGAGTTGTAGAAGAAGCTGAAATAGAAGCTGAAGTATCTCCCATCTTGAAATTTCTGCGACGCTTTCACGTCGGGTTCACCAAAGATGTCGAAGGGTTTTCGAAAGCAAAGTCGCATCCACAGAGGATTTTGACTAATTTCAGGATAGAAGAACAATCAAGCGAGAACTCATTTAATAACAACTCTGTTCAACATCAATAGCTTCAGCTTCATAAAGAAACAAATCTGATTTATAAACTGACTATTCAAAAACTAAAGTTCTTCTGTCCCTTCTTGCTATTTCAGAAAGAAACATTCAGCAAGTTGTTTGCTGACAGTTTTTCAGCCATTGAATATATATTTTCTTCCGGCTGCAATTTAGAGAACAAATATATAATCACTCCATAACAAGTCCTGTTCAGAAGATAATCTGATTTGGGATTGTTGCTATCATACCACTGTTTAGAGCCGCAATTGATTCTCTTTCTGCTATACTGCTATTTGTAGACATCTAAGGCCTCATAAACATTGACATGATTCATTCAAGACTTCCCTGCATTATCCTTCTCAATTGCAGCACATTGCAGTTCAAACCTTCCCCTATGAAGGGAATGCATGGGATCCCATTAAAAGGCTGCAATACAAAGCTAAAAGGATTGTTATCAATTATCACAGTTCATTGTAGATCTCTTCCCAAACTGCTCAGGTTTTTCACATGTTCTCTGTACCTTGAAATAACTGTAGCTGATTGATACAGCCTTACAACAGTTTTATTCTCAGGATCAATTCTATCAACAAGAGGGTTAGTATAGCCTTTCAAGGCAGTAGTGAAGAGTACAAGCTCTACAAACTCTCTTGCCTTCCTCAAGAATTCTTGTAATCCAGGGCGCTCTGGGTATCTATTTGTTTTCAATTTTGTGTTAACATCTGAAGTATGAATAATCTGCTCGTCCTCCAAGCGTTTCTTCTTCTCTTATATTGACACTTTGAGCCTAATAATCATTTACAACCATGGCTTGATTGCATTATGCAAGGATTCTTAATTCTCTTGTTCAATAAGTTTACCACCACGAAGGATTTTGCATCCTGTCCTTTGTTGAGAATGCTTCCAGGACCATTCGGCCGTACTTTTCTCCTGGCGGCACCTGCCACATCCTTCGGCACGAGCTAGTCTTCATGTACAGTGAGCTCAATGCCTGGACTTAATCTTGAAGGAATTTGATGTAGCCAATGGCTTCCAGTAATACAGAAGCAGTGTCCGTCTTGATAGGCGCCACCAGCTGTTAGAGCATTGCAATGCGGTCCCCGTTAGAGCTACCAGCTCTTGACCTCGATTAAGATGATTTGGCCTTTGGCTCCATGAGGCAGCTTCCTAGTTGTTGTTTATTCCCGTCACAGAGACCTGTCAAAAAATCTCATCGACTCCTCCCTACATCTCGCAGTTCTACCATCATCAATCCTACTTGAAGGAATGACTCTGTAATCTGTGTGTCGAAGAATACCAGAACGGCAACTCCAGAAAGATAGTAAAAAAAAAAGTTCTTGAACAACGGATGGAGAAACTGTATGAGTGCTTTGAATCGATTTCCCTGGATTTCTGCGCCTTCATTCCATGTCTCCGCAACTGTTGGCAACTCTGCCCAAGCCTTATCTCTTTCCGCTTTTGTCGTTTGGTGCAATCATCCACAGTGAGAAATGTGGTCCGTGAACTGTTACGCGGTGCAGCTCTCGATCAGGCTTCCAATTTCAGCACATGGCGGTCCCCTGGCAATGCAATCCATCATCGTTTTTATAAGTCTTCTCGTTGTGCTGATCTTGAACTGGCTTTCTCAAGGTCTAGATCAACGGCAGGAGATAGTGCAGGAAGGCCTTTAGCTGTAGCTTCCCTCATAGCCAGTGATTCAATCAGAACAATTTTCCCGCTTCCACTTATTGTTCCTATCACTGCCATGGAAACCCTCTCACGTTGACAAATCTCTTGTAAGAACTTTTCACTTTCTGGGCGGATCAACAAGGCATCCTGCTCCTGGTACTCTGCACCCCATATCTCTAAACTGACAGTGTGTTATCGTCCACCACAATTGACCTTATATCTATCTCTGCACCCTTGGGATAAATGATCTCCTTAACTCCTTTGCAATTGCCTCCCTGATTCCGCCTCAGTCCACGCTTTTTCTCCCCCGCGTGTCGACTCCCCTCTTCCCTTTTCATTCCTTCTCTCCATCAAGCATTGATCCTCCCTTTTCGTCATTTTCCTATTTTCTGATTAAGCCCCATTCCAAGCTAAGGTCCTCCGAAAAAGCAAAAAACAGCCCATAAAGCTCTCTACAGCCCGAAATATCCCCGACTCAGTGCAAGCCCCCTAAAAAAGCCGACTTCCACAAAGAAGAATATAAGTAATAACTCCAATGCTCCCAAACATCAGCCTCTGTGCTGTATGAGGTGCAACATAGTAGGCACTTCCCATGATGTCATTAAGTCTCTCCTTTGGCTTGACAAAAACCGATTGACCAAAATCAATAGCCTTCATTGATGCAGCTTCATCCTTCGTTGTGAAAAGAAAATTCTCTGGCTTCAGACCCCGATGAACAACACCTTGCAAGTGGCAGAAGGATACTATGTTCAAAATTTGCACCACAATAACCTTTGCATCCTCCTCAGAGTATCTTCCGCCCCGTGAGGGAATGCGATCCAACAACTCTCCTCCCTCGCAAAGTTCCATAATCGGCATATCTTGAAATAAGTGTAGCCCATGAGATTGCATCTCAAGTTACCAGTCTACCAAATTCCTTATTCTTCTCCATCTTCGGCATAGAATGAAAGAGCAAACATAACAACTAAGTATGTACAAAGTAACAAATCTCATGCACAACTTTTGGGTGGTTTTCACACCTCAAATACGCAGCAATACGACACCGTTCTTCATTTCCTCTTGTATGCAGGAACAACCCTTTAGGGAAGAGAGAAAGACTAGAATCAGATTTCTTCATTCCCACAGCCATTTCACGAGCGAAGACAGGCAATAAGATCCATCAAGAGGGAGAAGATTGGGGGTAACATTGGTCAGATGGGTTGCTTTCAGCCCCCATGATTGATCCACCAAGAATGGAGCGCATTTTTCAGGCGCATCCTGGCGCCATTCTTCCCATGAAATGTTGCATCTTCTCTCTCCACGTTTTCATGTTGGCATAAAATTTTGGGGGGGGGGGGTTCCAAACTACAAAAGGCATGCCCAATTTTGGCCTCAAACTTGTCCACCTTTTCAAATCTTGACCGATTCTTGGCCATTTCCCTGTCCTGGCTCCGATTCGAGTGCTGTAAATTTCTGCGTGTCAGTCTCGACATCCTGCATTGACTGGCAACTCCTGACAACCGACATGGCAGTCAAAAAAATTATCAAAAATCCACAAGTGTTGCTCATGGGCCTTTTAAAAGCCGTCTCTCACTTGGTGCTTAAAATCGTCCTAGCTGGAGCTGCCACCTTTGATGTTGAATATTTTTCCCCTAAATTCTAGATTTTTTGGCAAATTTTAGGCACATCCCGAGCTCAAAACTCTGCTCTCACCTTGGCCTCGTAGCTAGGATCATATACTATCCTATCATCTAATGTAGAACTTTACATTTGTATGGATTATAATCCAATAAATAACCCTTCCCACACTCCTCAGAGGGACTCCCTACACATATCAGTGTAATACACCACGTAAGCACACACAAAGGGAGTACCTCAATTGATTATCGCGAGGCCCCACTACGGCTCTCCTACACCTCCGAGATTGGCCCCAACATGCGCCGCTCATACATAGAACACATATGATATATGCTCCACTCTTTTAATGAATGGTTCTAGGAGATGTAATATATTCCTCACTACACTCTCCTCCCCAAGGAGATTGATCACTGGCCCTATAGCTTAGGGTACCTCACCTCCTCAACGTGGGTGGTTCACGAAGGCAATTGTTGTGTATCCATGATGATACCATGTGTTGCATGCATGCAATTGTGTATGACGTATAGTGTTCAAATATTTTTTCCATCAATAACTAGCATTGTGAAGGTGTAAAATATTATTTTTTCATGCTTTTACTCTAGATATAATTGATGCCTTGTATAGTACCAACACTAAGTATGCTCGTGCTAGTGCACCCTCTTAATTTTTCAAAAACCACATGTCCTATATGCCATGCATAAGAAAAAAAGCAAAATGCAGTGTGTTATCAACCCTTAACACCCCCCTTCTCCCTGCCACTTAAGGTTGTGCATTTGTGGTAGGCTTAGAGAGCATTCTTTATGTATTTTTTCTTCATAAAAGCAATAAATACCCACTTTAACATAAAAATAGGGCTGAACTAAGGCAAAACCTCATGCCTAAGCCTTATCATACATTCACAAACACAAATGTAATTTTTTCTTATCTTTTTTTATACAATCTTTTTTTCTTTTTCTCTATCTATTTATTGATAAATATGGATATTTTAGATTTACTAATTTGGACTAATTAGGCTTGTTGACATTTATTTTTATATAACATTCCATTCTATAGGAATACCATATACACAACAAAACCCCAAAAACCCATGATTTGTCTTAAAACCACAATGTTATGAGTTTTTTGTGTTTATAGAGAAGTTATTAGATGACTGATTTTTTTCAGATATCCTTAACATTTCTAATAAATCACAACATTAACAACCAAGAACAACCATTTACAAATATAATTTATCATAAAATGATTAAATTTACGATATACTCATAGAACTGTGATTTATATTATTACACATCTTGTGATTGGAGGACCTTTGACACTTGTCCTAACCTCAATCTACGCTTCTTCATGCTCCAGCATCATCCCATGATCCATATCTCTCACCATGGCACATCCCCCTCTCTCATAGAATATGCATAGGAACGGGCTGTAGAGAGGAGAGAGAAATAGGAGAGAGAAAGACTAGAAATTAGAAATTTCATTTGCTACACCATATCTTGTGAGAATCAGTCAAAACAAATGTCACTCTACATATATCAGAGCCATGATATCAATCCTCCATCTTCTCCTGATGGGAAGAAGCATGAATTTCAAGAAATGAAGGGGCGCAAACCTGAAATTTCAAGTTTTTGTGTTTTACATTTCATTTGAATGTCATCTAGCAAATATCCAATTCACAAACTGAGTGTTTGCATTGCGGATGAAGTAGTTTTTTGCATTTTGGAGAGGCAAACGAGCTTAGATTTGAGAACCGACTGGCCAGTGGCTCCGTGGCATCGAAATCTATTAAGCTTGTCTCTATTTTACTCTTTCTAGCTCCTAGATCACATAGCTACTTTAGAACGCCAAACCTTGTTGTGGGGATTCAATAGGGGGTCAAACAGTCTCTGATTAACCAACCGAGACTCGCATTACATTCATGGCATTGAACTCTACTTAGTAAAATTCCAGCTTGATCATCCGCCACCATTCAATTTTCCATGAAACATTGGTCTTTTACACCTCCCAGCCACTTTTGTGCTTCAAAAAGGGGTCCCAAAATCCAACTCTCATAATTTTGCACCTCAATTTAGAGTTTATTTGCATCAAAAGATCATTCATACTTAGGATCATTCACACTAAGAGTTCATTTGCACCTAGATTTAGAGTTTCTTCACACTAAAAGACCATTCACATTTATGATCCTTTGCACCTAGAGTTAGAGTTCATTCACACCTAGATTTAGAGTTCCTTTTCACATTAAGAGTTCCTTCCCATCTAGGTTAGGATAAGTTTCTTTCTCTCTCCTCTACTAGTCTTTCTCTCTCTTCTTCTCTCATCTTCTTCCTCTTTCTCTCTCCTCTTTGCAGTATCTCCCTTCTCTCTTTTCTCTCCTAGGTCTCCTTCATTACAATTGGTATCAGAACTTAGGTATTTGGTCCCTTCTTCCAAAGATCATTCATATCACTTTATTTACACTTAACTCATAGTTCATCAAGTTCATTTGCACCTCTCAAAGCTCCTTTGCACATAGACCATTGCACTCAGCTTATTCCTTCACAACACTCTCACCCACACTGTATGCCCTTATACAATATTAATTGCATTTATTTGCATCTAGGAGGCTATTTCTTGCATTGTGCACATCTTGTCTTAACACATTACCATCTTGGTGATTATGATACATTGGTATTACTTGCATAAGTGCACCTTGATTTTTGAAAAAAAAATTGTCTTAAGTGTCTTAAAGACTATATATTTTGAGATCGATTTGATGAAAGAAGCATTTAAGTGCCTTGGGAATTCACTAAGAAGCTTGTACAAACCAAGGTCAAGAGGCCTATAAAACACTTTGTCACATCATAAGGACTTGTCACACATAGCACCTAGGCAACACACTTTAGGCTAACATCACCTAGGGATATTCAGGATCATAGTGCACAACCACAACAATCATTTCCACATCTAAGAAAGGGACACACTACAAGTTGGGGGGAGGGGGATCATCCAACCAAAGTTCCAACCATTGTATGGGCCCGATAAGTAAGAGGCTATTGAATAAGTTGTTGAGATTCCTAAGACAAATTTGAATCATATCAAGTCTAATAGTGAACTAAGATAAAAGTGGTTGAGAGGAGAAGCCACCCATTGAGCCCACAATTTTAATACTTGCACCTAGTGCACAATCAGAAGAAATATCAACCAAAGAGAGACAAATTTGAATGATAGAAACTCTAAGAAAAAAAGTCCAGAGATCCAAGAAGAGTTGACAATTCTAGAGATTCAAATAGTAGAAGCACATAGAAGGTCAAACAAGACCTTGACTTAGAAAGAAGAGTTGAAGAGTTTAATATCTAGATATTAAGAGCCTTATACTTAGTTGACATGCTTAGTGAACTCTACGAGTCCTAAACCCCTAGGAGTCAACTAGGAGCGTACATTCCCATCCAACTATCCATTGACAAGATGACTAAGCTAGAAATCCAAGAACCAAGGCCACAACTAGTGGACCATATGGAAATATTTAACCTCCCAAAAGTTGATCTTATATGCGTTGATTGTCGCGTCACTCACATGTATCATGATTGTTTGATGTGCAAGGTATCCTGTAGCACCATAACTAGGCCTATGGAGCCTAACATCCAAAAGGTCAAAGCCATCAACACTAACCTAGAAGATGAAGAGCTAATACCTCCTACATATCTTAGGGTCAAAATTACTCCCAAGAATTACTCTTGATATAAGCCTGCCTAAAATGGATGTTGCTATGTTTGTACAAGGTTGAGGTGTTGTGGCTGATATTGAAATTGGGCATAAGAGATTTGGTCATTTGAATGTGTAGTGGCTGAAAGACACACAATCCAAATGTGGATGGCTTGGCCAAGTTTAGAGTTGATGGGATGCATAAAGTATGGGAAACTTGTCAATTTGGAAAGCAAGAAAGGCATGCATTTCCACATGAAAAGCATGTATGTAAGAAGCCCCTTGAATTGATACATTCTGATGTGTGGGGTCCTACAAAGACGACAGCCTTGAGTAAGTATAGGTATTATGTTTCCTCCATTGATGATTATACTTTCAAAGTATGGGTTTAGCTTATGTGTGAGAAAGGTGAAGTGTTTACTTACTTTAAAAGCTTTAAGGCATTGGCTAAGAAGGAGATATGATTGCACATTAAATGCCCAAGGTGAGATGGAGGGGGAGAATATTTGTCCAATGAGTTTTTTTATTTTTTGTAAAAAAAAGGTATACAGAGACATTATACATGTACATATACTCTGTAGAAAAACGAAGTTACTAAGCAAGAAAACATGCATATTGCAGAGATGGCTTGTGCATTAATGTTAGAAAAGAAACTTATCTTGACATTACTATTAGGATGAAGTAGTTTCCACTACTATATACATTATGAACAAGACACCCATTGTTATTATACATGTTACAATATCTAAAGAGAAATTTACTGATAGAAAGCCATATCTGTCCCATCTAAAAGTATTTGGATGTATTTCTTATGTGCATATTTCTGATGAGTTTTGTAGTAAACTGGATTCCAAAGCAAAAAAATGTGTACATCTCAGCCCTATCTCTCTATTTGCTTAAGTCTCCATTGCTTTTGTATGAGTGCTCTTGGTCTCTTCACCTCTCTCTCCCCTCTTGTCTATTTTCATTTTGATTCTATCTTTTTCCTCAAATCATCAAGTACATGTACATAATATAGACAACCAAACATCCTAAGGTATGCAACTATACGTGTCCTATCGTACATATTCTTATATAGAGATACATAATATGTCAAAGCTATAGGTGTCCTATTCATGATATGGCTACAATATATACTACCTCAGCCAATAATTCAAGGCCATGTACATCTGCCTCATCATTTCCCTTGCTACTTCTACAATGATCATGTTTTTCCTTTATGCCATACCATTCTGTGTTGAGAGTTGAGATGACTTGATTTTTGGCTTTTTTTAAAAAAAAATTAAAGGATTGAATGATTTATTTTTTATGAATTTTGAATTATGTTTAATTTTTTAAGAAGTGTTTGGAAGTGTTTCAAATGAGGTTGATTAGGTTTTGGAAGCTCATGATGTTTTATAGTGGAGATATGAGTTTTGACATGTTCTATTGATGTCCTGTTAGTGTCTATTGTTGAGCTCCTGTTTTGTTCTATTTTCCTTCTGTATAAGGGCTTAGAATGATGATTGATGAAGTTTGAGAGTGTTTAGAAGATTATTGATTGATTCTTGATAGTTTTGAATGATTTAAGTGAGATAAAGGCTTTATGATGCCTTTTGTTAACCCTATGTTGACCATCTGTAGAGCCTCTTTCTTTGTCTCTGTCCTGTTCTGTTCTATATGCCTTTGTGAGTGTGATGATGGATGAATGTGAAGCTTGGGGAAGTTTTCCAACCTTGGGAAGAGATGAATACAAGTTCAAAATAGCTTGAAGAAGTGGAAGAAGTAACTGCTGAAGACTTGAAGTAAAGAATGAAGTGATAGTGATGACAATAGTGAGCTCTCAAGGGACATTGTAGTGGCTCTCGTGACCTTTCATGCTAGACATACCTCTTGGGAGGGGTATCCATGACCAATGAGGGGTTACGGAGGATTATTCTTGATTATCTGATGCTAGGAGGAATATTCCACGATAGATTTCGTGAGGTTTTTGGGTGGATTCCGTAAAACTATATGTATTTGACGGGGCTCGTACACAAGGTGGATTCCTTATGCAAGAATTTGATTTGTAGCTGAAGACTGCTAAGTATTCACTTTTTTCGATTTTATTTTATTATTTTCTAACAATTGTGAATACTTCAGTTGATGTGTAGAGTAGACAGCGGTGGCGTTAGAAAGCATCAGGTGATGGTGTGTATTCAAATTACCTAGAAGATTTTTTTTTTTTAATGGACACATGTCTTATCATTAAAGACGTGGTGTCAATATTTACTTAGGCGAGCTTATTTGTTAAAGCGCTTGACAAATATTTATTATTTTGTATGCGCATAGGCGCTCAGTTTGAATATTTTATTATTGGACATTGTATTTGGGTGCATCCCGATTTTTTGGATGCCCAACCGCTTTATTCTTTATTTGGACAAAAGCAAACACAAAAGCCAAAAGCATGCTAATTATAAATTGGGCTATTTTTTAGCTTGGAGATTAATAAATTTATAAATATATGCCTTATGAAGCGCTCACACAAGGTATTGGGAGGGGGGGGAGGGGGGAGATTATACCCAATTGGTCTTTTTGTCTCGCGTCGTGTAAATCTTTCTTATTACTTTATGAGCTTTTGTAGAGTTCTTTGTTCTTGTGGACCTTCTAATGCTCACTATGCATGCATCGAGCATTCGATCTGCGCACCATTATCCCATTGTACTATTGAGAGAGAGCATATATCAGAGAGTGAGAGAGGGAGAGAGAGCCAAATTTATGCAAAACAATGTATCTATGAGTAATAGATGTGTTGAGAGAAAGCTACGAAACTTGTGAAGAAGAATACTATTGAGAGCTAGACTTTAGGAGCCGATTTTGAGCCGCGCTTGATGTATTTGAGGTCTTTTTTGGAGTAGAAAGTGCTCGAGAAGTGCCAAAGACTAAGTTTTCATGAAAAATCAAACGGTGGTGGATGGCCGAGCTAGAGTTTTCCTAAATGCATTTCGACGTCAAGAATCCAATGCAAGTCTCGGTTCGTCGATCGAAGGGTCGATCGGAGGTCATTTGGCCTCCCACATTTAATCCCTGCAAGGTTTGGTGTTATAAAGCATCTACTAGATTCGAGAGCCGAAAAGTGTGCGACGGAGGCTAAGATGATGGCTTTCCATGTTGCAAAGCTGCCTGCCCAGACAGATTTCGAATCCGAGTCGGTTTGCCCCCTCAAAATCAAAATATCCACTTTTCAAGAAGTGTGAACACAAAGGACATGAATTGATTATTTTAATAATTTAAGCTTAAGATTATTTAAAAGGGCCTAAACAAAAAAAACTGATAAGATAGGGGGGGTTGTAAATTTTTTTACACCCTCTCAAAATCTAATCGGATGCCTCTTCAATCCACGTTCTTCTAGAGCAAGAGAGAGAGATTACTAATCCACGCAGAGAGAGGAAGATGATGGCTATAATCTTGTGCAATTTCATAAAGGAATGAGAAATTTGATTTTTTAGTCTTTCTCTCTCGTCTCTCCTCTTTGTTGTTGTTCATATGCATCAATTCAAGAGAGAAGGGGGAGAGGTGTGATGAAGAATCTGGAGCAAATGATGATGCTCGAGTGGTAAAGATCATAGATTAGGCCAAGAGAGTGCATCAGTGGCAAAGAAGAAGCATCCATGGCCTCTCGGCCACCATATACAAGCCTCAAACCCACGGGTTTCTATTCGTAAGTGAGTGGTTCTTTCGTTTTATGGAAAATGGTTGAAGAAAGTGCTTGATTTTGATTGTTCTTGGTTTTCCATGTTGCATTATCTTTGAAATATAAAATAAAATCAAAAAATGCAATGTTATAATAAATTCTCGTAAAATACAAAAAACTCGCAAGTTGCGGTTTTTATAAAAATAATGGAATTTGGGATTTTTGTTGAGTATTTTGGAGTCATATGAGATAGAAATGGATATGAAAATGATGTTGAGTATCCTTGATCAGTAAGAAATCATAATTCTAAAATATCACATTTTTATGAACAAATAAATTGGAAAAAATAGGAAAAAAAAGGAAAATTTTAATTTTTGTTTCTAAAAATTTAGGAAAATTTACATTTTATGTTTGTGGACGTATAACAAGGCTGGAGCATGAGAATCAAAACAAGCCTCAGTCGAGCCTTTTTCTATGTTGGAGTATGTTTTATCGATTTTTACATGAAAAATTACATAAAAATGAACGTTACACATACCCAACGAATGTAAAACCTAAACTGTAGGAGGGAAAAGGGATTGTGAAAGTGGTTAGTTACTGAAAATGATTCAAATTCTGATTTATTTGTCTATACACAACATATAGGACGAACTATCATTTGAGTTAAGAAGACTAGTAGCACGAAGAAATTTTGTGCTAGTCTCTATCAACACCACAAGTACGATTAGTCTTTGAAAAATCATTGAAGGATTGTTTTTGCACTTCACCTAGCTAGCTTCTAATGATAAAATGTTTGAGCACAATGGTCATCCACACTTGCATTGAGCATAAAATGGTATCAAACCTGCACGCATTGCAATTGTTTGCCAAACATTGACCTCCATGGAGTGTGTAAGGAAACCCGAGTTGTAGGGTAGATGAACGGTTTCTTGGGGCAAGCTTGGTATGGAAGTATCAAATCTCCTAGATAGTTTAAAATATATAAGAGTGGAGATTGCTCGAATGTTCTTTATGTTAGAGTGGTGCATCAAGGGGCTAATCCTATCGATGTAGAAGAGCTGCATTAGGGCCACGACATTCAGCCGAGGGGTTGCCTCCTTTGTTTGTGTTACGTGGTATATTATACCAAGATGTATGGGATCTCCCTCTAAGGAGTAGGAAAGGGCAATCGTTGGATTACATTTCACTACAAACGCAACATCTACATTAGCAATTAGGAAAGTGTATCCCTTGGACACTCCTGGCCACGAGGCCATGTGTGGTTGTCTTGTGAGTGTTATAGAGCCCTGGCTAGTGCCCATAGCCAGTGTTGAGCCTGTTTTTGGCCCCAACAACTATGTGATGATTTCCATTCAAAATGGTGTATTCTCTTGTGTCTTTGTGGTATATTGATGAATTCTATGAAGAATATGAAGAGCATAATCAAATTTTTTCTAGTTAAAGCCATGGGAGAATTGTTTCTTTGAAGTTGTGTGAAGATTTTCTTGTTCATAGTGTTCTTTTCCTTGTTCTAGTTATACCAAATATGAAAAACATGTTTGTTGATGATACAAGATAGATTTTCTTGTAGTAGATTCTCCATTTTCTTGGTGTTCTTCTTGGGGCTCCGTGTTTTTGGTGTGCAGTCAAGGAACACTACCATCAACAAGCATCAAAAGAGGCCAAAAATTAAGGAAATGGCATTGTTGAGAGGAGAAAAATTCAATGGATGCTTGCAAAGTTCCTTCAGCCATTGAAGAATTGGAGATTCTCATTGTCAAAGCCATTTTCTACAAGAAAATCATCCCACAATGGACATATTACCATCATGATGCAAGGTAGTGGACTATTTCCTCTCCCTATTGAAGCAACAAAGACGTACATCTTGGTGACAAATTGTTTGGGAGCAAACTAAAGTGTAAAAATAGAGAGAATGACTATCCATGGGAGACTTAGCATTCATTGAAAATTTTCCTAACATCATCAAGTGGGAAATTGTGAAGAAGCTTCAAGAGTCATGGTGGTCAGTGGAGATTCACGAGAACAAGAAGGAAAAGAATTGGAATCTATTCATGGATACTCAATAGTAAGATACGTGGGATGCTTGGTACACTAGCAACCTTCTATTTCTCCAATTAGAAACCCATTAGAAGTTGTCGGACTGAGTGTTCTTCACAACATACACTATTGAAACCATTAGAAGATGGCATTACTATGATGATGGCACCATAACGATGCTCAAAACAATGAGTTTTGATACCTTCAGAACTAAATATCTTCCCCTCTGTACCAGATTTAAAGCTGAATTCAGAGACATTGAAAAGAAAGAAGTAGAAGAAATGTTAGCCAGAGAGTTCAAGAGACTCAAACCTCTCTGATTTTTGTTTTGTTGAGTACAAACTGATTGGGTGGAGCTAATTCCTTGATGAATGATGCGATCAAGAGGCAAGCACTAGAATGAGTCCAAAGGTACGTGAGAAGAGAAAATGCAAAAATTAAAGTTGAGAACTAGATAGCATGAGAAGTCTCCTTTGACACCCTTGTAGTGCTCTTTACAAAAGTCCCCATGGCAACTCACGGTCCCCTTCCTAGTCAGATCCATCTTAGAAATATTGATGAGAGGCCATCGAATGTAGTCCTATTGCCCATGTTTAAGGGAGAGCACAATGAAGACCATGATCTTCATGTGGCAGAGTTCATAGTAGCATGTGTGTCTAATAATTCCAAAACCCCCGAGCATTAATTGGTAACATTCCCCACCACTTTCAAAGGCGTGGCATTTCAATGGTATGAGAGACAAGTAGCAGAAAATTTTGGCACATGGGACAACTTGAAGTTGAACTTCCTCAGTAAATTCAGGCGTGAAGGTTTTGAAGAGTAGATGATGCGAGAAGAGTTCATGAACTTAAGTCAATCCTCTGGTGTGAACGGGCGGAAGCTTATGTCTCTAGAATGGAATCCATACTGAAGAGATGTACTAACCATTACTTGGATGAAGGCATATAGAATAAGGGAGTTTTTCTTAGAGGCCTACAACCAGATGTACGTAAGTTTGTGGAGCTAAGAAGACCAGTTAACCTACAAGCTATAGTGTGGAAGGTCCAAGACTATATGATGAAGTTGAAGCAAGGCTATCAATGACCTCAAGAAGAGGAGTCCTACCTCCCCCCATGCCAGGGATAGTATACCCACCAAATGCAGTCCTAGGAATAGTTCCTTAGCC
Organism: Lygodium microphyllum; assembly: GCF_053477565.2. Taxonomy (NCBI): domain Eukaryota; kingdom Viridiplantae; phylum Streptophyta; class Polypodiopsida; order Schizaeales; family Lygodiaceae; genus Lygodium; species Lygodium microphyllum. Next base: position 35,236,072 of record NC_141150.1, read on the forward strand.
CTATCTTTATATGCAAACAATACCGCAGTATAGTGCACAGAATCCATAGTGGTCGCCATAGACAGTATCTCAAATGATGGTTCAAACACAACAACAATGGCCTCAAACAGTACCCCCAATGGCAACCCAACAACAACAATGGAACCCTATCAACTGGAACCAACAACCCCCAATCTCAACAAGAGCTCTGAATCCGAATTAGAACAAAGGACCTCTGGATCAACTCAATTAGTTTGTGTAGTAATTACAGAGGCTTCCCAACACCCTATCGCAAGTACTCCAGGAGGTGAAAATTTAAAGGACTACATGTCCCATTTAGTCTCTAGCATCAAGAAGGAGCTTATGGATGTGATTACAAAACAACTACAAATGTTGAAGGTGAATACAACCAACATATCCACTCCTGCAGGAGGTGGGAGAGATGTGATTCGATCTCATACATGGTGTGGAAAGTGTCACCAAGGCAGGACATTTAGCCACTAAATGTACCCAAAAACCAACTATCCCTGGAGCCTTTTGTTAATATTGTTTAAGGAAGAACCATACAAAAGATATCTGCTCTCTGAAGGAGATGCATGAGAGAAAGAAGCAAGATTTAACTTGTTGGAATCCAAAATAATAACTCAGGATATCAGACCAAAGCCTAGGGAGTTTGGTCCCAATTTTGGCCCATGGAGGTTTCTCTCTCAGAGTTATAGAGGAGGAAAGTTTGGTGATAGCCAAATATCAAAGGTGGAGTGTTATAGATTTGGAGAAAAGGGACATATCTCACCAAACTGTTCAAACCCTAGAAGGTCCATGGACTATAAACCCTTATGCAATCGATGGAAAGGAGAAGGCCACATTGCAAAAAAGATTGTCCAAGTCTAGCTCCTATGAAAGCTACTCCTGATACCCAACAGAAGACCCAAGAACCTACTTTCAATTTGGTGGATTTGGAAGTTGTCGCAATAACACGTGTAAAGAAAGGAGAACCCACAGTTCCAAACAAGAACGTTTCCTCTGCCAAGATGGTGAAATTCAAACTTCCCAAGGAGAAACAAAATAGTGCGGAGTAGAACAATGTAGTATAGAGCACTATAGTACCACAAAGAGCTACACAGAGAGTAGCAGAGACAGGACTAGACGTCCAGAAGATGAAGTATGCCGAAGTACCTCCAAAAGCATAAGAAATGCAAATGTCGCCACTCTTGGAAGAAAAAGGGAAGATAAAAGTGAACATCGCCCCATTTCCCAGTCAATTGGAGAAGCTTGTGGATCCTATCAAAGAATATGACTTGATCAAAGTCTTAGACACCTTCAAACCAAATCTGGCATTCTAATAGCTATTGATGTTATCTCCTAGTTGTTGGAAGAAATTCAAAAGCATATTGACAAGAAGAAGAGGCCTAAAGATTGCTCCCTAAATAACAACCAAGCCCAACAAAGCCTCAGAGCCTATGAAGGAAGTGGATGTGGCTAATGCCTGGTTGGATCCTGGTATCCCAAAGATTGGTGTGTGGATTGAAGGATTCTTTATAGCAGATGCATTGATTAATGGAGATTCATTAGTAAACATCCTGACGTATGTGACAATCAAGGATGTAGGCTTGCAATGTATGCAGCCTATGCAGTAACTTATTAGATTGGAAGACCAAAGCATAATCAAGCCTTTAGGTATCCTCCCTTATGTGAAGACAACCTTTGCAAAAAAGGGATGGATTTTTGAAGCAAGGGAACTTATGGAATGGTTCAAAGAAACCCTAGCCCTAGGCAGTAGCCCTAGACAAAAGACCTAACCAGGTGGTAATGAAGTTGTATGGATCACAAAAAGGTAATGGATCTACTTCCATCAAAGCCGTAATAGATTCCTCCAACAAGGAAGTAAGAGGTGGCACATCAGGAGATTAAAAACTAGTCAAATAGATATTTCCCAAGAAAACAGAGGCACAGCCTTTATCAATAGGTGAATACCTCTTTGCCTAAACCCAAATTGACTTCTAAAATCACATCTGAAAATGAGATAGAAGTATGGATGTATTATTCTCCTTGTTACATGGCTATAGCAGAGACTGAGATGCAGCCAGAAATAGAGACAGAAGTAGGATTAGAGATAGATGTAGAAGCAAAAGTAGAGGACATAACATAGAGTTTGTTTTTCTCTTACAAAGTCCCCCACAGAGGCAGAAACAGATTCTAAAGAGGAAGAAGATGACAATGAGGAAGAAAACTATTAAAGCGAGTTGGAAGAGTCGATCCTACTCGCAGAAGGTACAACAGAGAAATAAGTTTTAGAGGCTATAGATGCAGAAGCCCCCATGTTGTTAGATAGAATGACTATAGTACAATTTGGATTGGTTAATGAGTTGTGTCATATGCCAAACCTGTATAAGAAATGGATAAAGAAAAATAATCCTTCTTTCAACAGTGGCTCTTTTTGCCCTAATCCACCCTTCTCAAGAGAATATGATGATTATACACCTTGCCAACAACCACCAGTCCTTCAGCCCAAGCAAAACTCTAAAGGTCCCTATTATGTAACGTTCTTGGATGCATCCTCAAAAGATAAATCCTCGAGTCAAGAGATAAACAACCCTTCCACCACCAAACCTAAAAGAGCAATGATACCCTTTCAGCTTCCCAAGGAGAAAGCTAAGTTTCCACTAGAAGAGGAAGTTGGTTCCAGTGGAGCATCAGAAGAGGAAACTACTCCCTTGAAGGAGTCAGATCTCTACCTCGAAGCAATTCGTGGGACCTTCATTCATGAAGTGGAAGGTGAAAAGAAATTAACATTCATGGATGCATATGGTACCAAATGTCACCCAAAGGTGGGTATTAGTCTTCCAAAAGAAGAACTATCAGTCCTACATGACTACTAAAAGAGAACTTGGACGTGTTCGCATGGTTGTATAAAGATTTGAAAGGGATTGATCCCATGGTATTTTAGCATCATATAAACCTAGAGCCTAATGCCAAACCTATGAGGCAAAGATAGGGGTGCATGAATCCAAATTACTATGCACTGGTGAAGGTTGAACTACTAAAGCTCCTTGAAGCAATTTTTATCTATCCCGTGGCCAATAGTGAATGGGTTTCGCCCATCGTGGTAGTACCCAAGAAGAATGGAAAGCTGCAAATATGTGTGGACTTTTGAAAGCTAAATTCCAAGACAAAGAATGATCATTTTTCCATTCCTTTCACAAACCAACTATTAGACACACTGCTCTTGGATGGATTTAGTGGATATAATGAAGTCCAAATCACAAAAGAAGATCAATCCAAAACAACCTTCACAACAAAATGGGGAACCTATGCTTACAGAGTGATGCCATTTGGACTCTGTAATGCTCCTGCTACCTTCCAACGAGTGATGATGCTCGCATTCCAAAACCATCTCCATGACTTCATTGAGGTATACTTAGATTACTTCTATGTCTATAGCCCAATTTGCGAGCATTGGGGATACCTAGAGCAATGCTTTGATAGATGTCGAGAGTACGGGATCTCTCTCAACCCCGACAAATGCATCTTCGAAGTCTTGTCTCGGGAGTTCTTCTAGGCCACATAGTCTCTGCACAAGGGATAGTAGCAAACCCTACAAAGATTGAGAAGATTGCAACCTTAACAGCGCCAATCAACCTCAAATAGTCAAGGGGATTCCTTGGCCATATGGGTTACTATAGAAGATTCATTGCACACTTTGCAACAAAGGCAGCCCCCTTGCATAAGCTCCTCAAAAAATATGCAAAGTTTATGTGGACCAATGATTGTAACAAGGTGTTCAACACCTTGAAGTAGTGCATGATTGAAGCACCCATCTTGCAACCTCTTCATTGAACGAAGGAGTTCCATGTACACACTGATGCATCAGTCAAAGGCCTAGGCGTGGTCTTATGCCAAAAGGGTCCCTTGAAGTTAGATCAACCTATCTATTATGCAAGTCAGAAAGTAACTGATAGAGAAAGGAACTATACTGTGATAGAGCTTGAGTGTTTGGTGATGGTGTTTTCTTTGGAGAAATTTTGACACTACATACTGTCGACAAACTTCAAATTCTATGTGGATCATGAGGCCTTGTTCTTCTAATAAATAAGGTTGATGTGAAGGGAAGAATGATGAAATGGCTCCTTTTGTTTCAAGAGTTTGACTTTGAAGTGGTTATCGAATCTGGTCGCTCCCATGTCCTGGAAAACCATCTATCATGGATCCCTTTGAGCGAGGATGAGGAGTAGAATGATCTGGACCTCCCTGATGCTTTGCTCTTTCTAGTCAGAATTTTTACCCCATGGTACGCAGACATAGCCGACCTCTTGGAAATGCAACAGTATCCCCTTGGTATTTCTAGCTGTGAGAACAAGAAGCTTCTATTGGAATCAGTCCCCTACACCCTATTAGGTGGTGCTCTATAGAAGAAAGGAAAAGATGAATTCCTACAAATATGTATTGCAGGAGAAGAGGTTGGAATTGTGTTGAAAGCATGCCATGATGAGCTCTACGAAGGACACTTCACGGGAAAAGAGACATCCAAGAAGGCCTTGCTTGCAGTATATTGGTGGCCAGGTTGCTCCACAAGGATGCCTATGACTATTGTAAACGTTGTGATGCTTGTCAATGAATGGAAAAGCCTACCAAATATAGTGCCATACCACTACAACCCATACTTCCCTTGAAGTCGTTTGAGAAATGGGGAATCGACTTTGGGCCCCATTGATCCTCCCACTAGAAGGAAATAGAATAGATACGTCTTGGTTTGTATAGACTATGTGATAAAGTGGTGTGAATCCAAATCTCTCAAGTGAGACGATGGTAACAGCGTGGCCCTCTTCCTGTATGAGAATATCATCACCTATTTTGGTAGTCTCCTAGAGCTCATTAGTGACACTGGTACTCATTTTCTCAACAAGAAAATGGAAGAATTGATCCATTTGTACAAGATCCACCATTGCAAGTCCCCACCCTACTACCCCAGAGCCAATGGCCAAGTTGAAGTTACCAATCGTATTCTTTGCTCGATCTTGAAAAGAACCATTACTACACATCATCGTGATTGGGACGATCAACTTACAGAGACCTCTAGGCGTATGGAACCTCTCATAAGGCTGTTATAAGATAGACCCCTTTCTACTTGGTGTATGGTACAAAAGTTGTCTTCACTGTTGAGTTAGGGATACCCTCTTTGTGTGTGGCTATCAAAGAATTCTTGGGAGATGACGAGTCCTTGCAACACCGTCTCTTCTTGCACTTGGAATGTCTTGATGAGACTTGTAGGATGGCCCTACAGTGCATGGAAGCCATGCAAGCTCAAAGAAAGGCCTATCACGACAGCTTCATCAATCAGGAGTTCAAGGAAGGTGACTTAGTCCCTCCTTATGATTCGAGATTTGGCAAATTTCCACGCAAGCTTTAACAATGATGGATGGGCCCCTATAAGATACTTGTTGTCAACGCTAATGGCTTTGCCCAAGTACAGACACTCGATGGTTCTAATGACCCCTTCCTAATTAATGGCTATCATCTCAAGAAGTACTGCCCTCCTTGGGAATCCTGACAATCGCCCCCGGGGAGTCCATCTATAAGAAATTATCTATATAACGTGCATTCAAAGGATATTAAGAAATACCCTTTCTTTACATGCTGTAAGACCTTAAAATGACCACTTTCACTTTACTAAACTTATGATTTTTTTCAACTTGTAATTGAAAACCCCATTTGTAAATATAATCCTATAAATTTTACTAAATATAATACCCTTTCTTTTGAACTCACGTAGTATCTTATATCTTCTATAAGGTGGACTCCCCGGGCAATCACCACCGATAGCTCCTTCCTTCTTTGCGCGTTGGTCGGTGGCTTTACCTATTGCTATTGATAGCCCTTCTACTTATCCTAATGAGGTGGCCTTGTTCGATTAGCCCCTCAATCACAGCCACCTCCCGCACCTCCTTTGCTCCTTTTCCGTCTGATCTAGTAGAGGTGGCAATTTGAAGGTTCCAATACATGGTGTTCTTGCCATTCTTCTCTTTCAAAAGAAGAAAAAGAATAAATAGATATCGGTCATAGGAGAAAATGACTGTGGTCCTCCCTGTCATGCCAACCTATTCTTCGAGAAAATGTGAAAAAACCCTTCGGGAGTAGGACAAAAGAAAAGAAAAAGAGAAATAAAAAGAAATAAAATAATAATAATAACTGTTATGGGAGCAAAGGAAGAAATTCCCTGTCATAATAGGCCTCGTTCCTAGAAAAGGTAGCATACACCCTTGGACGCGAAGTTGGCTGTGGAAAAGGTTGCAACACCTCTCAGTCTAGGATAGTTGAGTCATTCATTGATCTTCCAGAAGCAGTTCCAATGCCACTTCCCTTGGTATGTGTACTCCTATAACTCCATCGATGCTTTTGACTCCTACAAAAGCCGTTATTTCCAATATGCACTCCAAGTACTAGACTTGTTGGCTATCTCCCTAGGTACACCTCTTCATCAACAACCGATACAAGTTGACATCATCAACTAGACGAAGCTGATCTTCATCGATAAACCTTGAGTGATGAGATCTTTCATCCTAACCATATGGGGTTGTGAATATGGGTTTCCCTCTATATTCATCAACAGAGCATGAGACAAAGGGTGGGGTGAGTGACCAATCCTTGCCCTTTAAAATCCAACAGAGAGGTGAGTTGTGTGAATGGAGTGTTGCACTCTCATGGGATGGGCCTCTCAATGCACAAAGCACAAATTATTCTTGTATGCACGACACTGTAAGACTCCCTGGCCTTTCTTCTCACACCATATGTCAGCATAGGGCGGGATGTACTATCATACCATCAATTGTGCAAAGGTGTACAATATTCACACAAGTGGCAATGATAATTCAATCAATGGGTGTAAGAAATGGGTTTCCCTCTATATTTATCAATAGAGTGTGAGACAGAGGGGGGATTGAGCATGATTGATTTTCCCTTCATCAATTAACAGGTGAGGAGTAAGGGAAGTTTTGATAATTGGAGACAAGTAGTTTCCCTATGCACACACAAGACGGGCCTCCTCCGCCATTACTATACATCTCATTCTATTTGGCGCACTGCACTACAAGGCTCCTTGGCCTTCCTTCTTGCACCTATACCAAATGGGTTGGGATGCCCTGATGCACCATTAACTGTGTACATGAGTCATGGAGCGAGCAACTGATCTAACATTCCAACATGAATGACTATTGTGATTGAGTGATGTATATCTCGCCATCGACAATCTAACTAACACTTCATCAACAAAGCTACCTCCCTGGGTGCTACTATGTGGTCCTTGCTATGCTAAAAAAGTGTGATGTGGCAACCCATGGTACCACTTGCTGAACAACTACAATTATTCACATGATAGCAATGGTTCCCCTCGACCATCTGCCAATCGAGTAAGTTTTTTTTATTTTTCTATCCCTTTCGATTACACAATTCTATCATGTTTTAAGTGTAGGGACATATGTGTATGTGTTATGATCAAGCGTTAGGCCCTTGTTGATGAGTTAATCCGATCTATTAAGGTCTTAAGTGTGGAGACGCGTCCTTGCGCATCCACTTTGCATATTCTCATGGAAACCTCCTTATCAGATTAATTAAGTACATCAAGACACCAAGTCCTAATCTTGCCTTCACGGGGTCCCTTCTCCACCTACCCGTCCTATTTTCACCCAGTCTTGGGATCGTTCCTTGACCGTTTGTCTTGATCCTTTGTTTTGCTACTTTTTCATACGAATACATCCTAGGTTTACCAAAATTAAAATTTGACCTCATAGCCCTATTTGTCCTTTGAATTGGTCATTTTTTAAAAAATTGCCTCCACTTCTGAGCCATGGATCATGAGTTATAATTTTTAAAGAAATTTTGGCCCAATGGTATTTAACATGTTTCCATGTGAATGCATATTTTTCTCTTTGGAGCAACAATCTGATGTGACAACCCTGACCTTTATCTTCCCCTTGACATTTTTCATTTTTATTGCTCATCATTTTGATACACGGTTTGTCCATTATTAAAATTTTTGTATTTTCCATACTCGAAAATATAGAAAAATTAATCATACTCGAAAATACAGATTTTGGCTCTTTTTCCATGTGAACATGTCCTAATCATCTCAAATTTTAATTATGATTAGATAGCATTGTCTGGATTGTTCCCTTGTACCATTTTTCTTTTTCTCCCATCGCCCATTCATTTTATTTTATTAATTTTTTGGTGTGTTTCTATGCTCCTTTTTTTTATTTGTTCCATGTGCACGTGCTCTACTGCCCTCATTCTACCGTACCCAACATGTTTATCATTTCCCTACAAACATTTTTTATTTTCATTCTTCCTTGTTTCAACTGTTGGATTTTTCGTATTAATTTTTATTCTCCTTTTCAGGTGCATTTTTTCTTTTTTTCCATGCAAATAGGTCTTATCCTTGTCAGAAGCATGTTCTGAGGTGATAAGCCAATCTGTCACATCATCTCAGATATTTTTCCTTTTGATTACCCTTCATTTTGATTGATGAATTTTATGGTATTAATTTCCGTGTGTGTTCGTAGGCCCAATTTTTGCATTTTTCCCATGTGAGCACCCTTAATTTTCCCTGGCCATCTCGTTTCACTTTTTCGCACTTTTAGTTTTGTCTTTCAAAATATTTTTATTTTTGCCATTCGTTCATCCAATACTTAGTTTAATTGTTATTCATTTTTTTGTAATTTGTATTTCGTCATTTCGTGTGTTTTCGTGCGAATGCCCTTGTTTATGCACTTTTCCACCCATTGATGCATTCGTGTCGACATCCTTCTCTTAGACACACACACTATCCTTGTGTCAATTTCATCATCACAAAATTTTCTTTTTACCCGCCCGCCTCCCTGCACCCACATTCATGCGCGATGTGAGCGAGGGGATCCTCAATTTCCACATTCACCAACAATAATACTTTTAAAAAAAATGCAAACGACAAAACAAAAAAAACCCCAAAAAAATCACACAACAACAAAACCTTATTATTACCACAAAACAAAAATAGGCACGCAAACCGACACACCTCTCCCTCCCCACCCGTTCCATCCGCCCATCCTCTGTGACCCCGCCCCCCCACCCTCTTCCATTGCCTCCTCCCTTCCTACTCCTTCCTTCCCCTCCTCTTCCTCTACTTCCTCTCCGTTTTCCTCCTTCCTCTCCTCGTTCTCCTCCTCTCCTCCTCCTCTTCCCCTCTTCCTCCTCCGTCTCCTCTTCTTCCCCGCTGGCCAACCGCACCCTACACTGCCGCCACCTAGAGCCACTTGTAGCTTCGCCGCCATTGCCATCACCATTGACCACCGCGCTTTTGCGTCTTTGGCCACGTGTTGGCTGCCCGTCAAGGAGTGCTTGACGTCGCCGACCCCGCCCATTGGCTACACACACCCCGATTGCCCTAGTAGGATCGCACTCGACGCCACATGGCGACCGCAGCCATCGCTCCTCCACCAATGCCAGCTAGTGCCCGTCGCCGTTCGACGGCTGCATTGCCCCCTGACGAGCCTCCACGTTGTGCCTCCTTCCCTCCTCATCCTGCCCACCCGCCCACCTAAAGATGCCCGCCCCCCCACACAGCACCTACCTGCCCACTTCACCCACCTAAAGGTACCCCCACACCCCACCTACCTGCCCAACTCCCCCACCCACTTACCCCAGCCGCCCATTTAAAGACCAACCCATCCAATTCCGCCACCCGTCCAACCACATGTATTCCCCTTTTTTTTTTTAAATGTACCCAAAAAAAACACACACACACACACACTACTAAATCAAATTCACTTTTTAACTCAATAGTAAAGCACAATTCACCATTCACTACTTTACTTAAACACACAAATAAAAATAAACCGCAACCCATACTTATATATATACATATATATATATATATATATATATATATATATATATATATATATATATATGTATGTATGTATGTATGTATGTATGTATGTATGTATGTATGTGTATGTGTGTGTGTGTGTGTGTGTGTGTGTGTGTGTTCCCAACACTAAATACGTTTTAAAAAATACCAAAAAAAAAGAATAAAACCAATATCAAAACATAAAACTACACCAACACCCACAAAACATACCAAAACCAACCAACCCCACGTGTGACCACCCGCTTTCCGCTGTGTTGTTCACGTGTCCCCTTCTAAGGTCTTGTTCACGTACGGGATTTTTGCCCTTGCTGTGTGTGTTCGCAATCGTGATCATTCACGTGCGAGGACGCACATGTGGTTTTATCCACATGGTGGAGAGCTTGCGGCTATTCACATGCAGTCCCCGTCATCCATGATGATTGGGTACCATATTTCTCTCCTTTTTAATTTTCTTAAAAAAACACCAAAAAATAGTTGAAAATTGTCTAGCATTAGTAAAAATTCAAATAAAATGAAGAAAATTATAAAAAATAATTGAAAAAAATGTATAATTTGTTGAAAATACTTTAGTATTTTCTATTAATGAAAAAATACCAATAACAAATAGAAAAATTACAATAGTAAAAAACAAATGAAAGTTCACAAAATTTCAACATGCCATACAAATTTCATAAAATTATTAATTTTAAAAAAAATCTCAAAAACAATTCTACAAAATTTTAAATATTTTTTTATTATGATTATGACTCGTTAAAAATATATAAAAACTCATAAACATATTGGAAATGATTTATTTGAAAAAAAAAACTTTAAGGGTACTCAAATTCATCTATTTATTTATTTATTTATTTATTCACAAAAAACACAATCAAACCCGACTTACCACGAATAATAATACCTTTATGAAAATCCCTTTAAAGAAAAAACAAAACAAAACAAAAACTCCACAGATAATTATCCAAGTGCCAACCCCTTTTTTGTCCCCATTATTTTTTATATTAGTATTTGGTTTTCCATAACTTACAGGAGGCTGACTGCACTTGGTCACCTTGTTGTTTGCATACGTAGATTTTTCTATTTCTTTTGGATTGTTTAGAAGTGGAATTTTGAGCATCATGCCTTGCGGTGGGTGTCCACACACCACCAGGTTATTCTCTTTCCCTCCTTCACATGCACCATCACACACAAGTAATTGTAATTAAAAATCAACAGACCGTTGCACCCACAAAATTAACAGAATGTACATCCTAAATTTTTAATTAAAACGAACTGGCTATTAACTTATAAAAGAAACCCTGCCATTGCATGAGCACATAGCATGATAATCCACTTAATTTGGTAACTTAAAATCCATTCTCACTTGCATGTGCACACACACTATATACACAATTAATTTGTAATTAATAATGAACCCCCCCAAAGTCACACATGCATGCACTTTTTGCACCACAGATCATATAACTTTTTAAAAATGAATTACATTTGTAGAGACACCATTACCCCCCCAAAGTCAAATTATATAAGTAGGGGTTGGGCACGCAAACAACTCACCATGCATTAACAAAAAAATTTAATAATGAATTGTGAGTAAGTGATCATCTAATAAAATGAGTCGTGTAGTTTTCACTCACCCACTTCACCGCACCATAGGTATACGCCTTATGTTTACGGGGATTGGGATTTTTCTTGGTTAGAGATAAAGGTCTTGTTTATCTATATTTATTGTGATGGTTGAAGTCTATGGTGGTTTAGTCTTGATTTTTATTTTGTGTATGGGATACGATATGCATGAAATTTTATTTTCTTTTGAGTGTTTGATTACGGGGTTTGTGGATGCCTATATGTATGCATCGTATGAAGCTATCAGTCGCATATGTACGTAGGTCATGTCAAATTCTTCGTAGGATGTGAAATGCTTGGGAAGTTCTGGTCTAGTCCATTCAATGTGTTATCGTTGCTATTTTTTTACCCTATTATTTATCTCAGTGTGGGTGGTGGTGTTATGTGGGTTTTGTAGGAATCCTTCCTCCTTTTCTTAGTTTTGTGTGTGTGTGTGGATACTCTAGTGTGGTCCAAATGGCATCTTCTTCCACACTTCCCCCTTTTGTGATTCAACATTAATGTCACCGATTCATGATGATTCTCTTCTCTTGGATGTTGATTGTATCTGAAAGGCTAGCCTTCATCTTTTTGTGGCTTTGAAGTTCCCTCTAGTGGGATGCAAAGCTCTGTTATTCTTTTCTGGAGACTTACAAGAAGCTCTCAAGCTTGTTTTATGGTCGTCGATTTTTTTATCCCTTGGTTACTATCAATGAGATCTTGTTCCCGCCTTTTGTAGCTTTTCCTGTGCCTAGTGGTAATCAATTATTATCTGCTACATAGATCCTTGCCTTATTATAGAAGGAAACCTCTACTCCTTTGGTAGCACATAAGGTTATCACTAGTTCAAGAGTATCAGTGGTAGCACATGTTTCCTTTTCTTTATGGAAGCAATTATGCCCATTCCTCCAGGATCGCTTTATGTCATGCAAGCGTGTTTCAAAGTGTTTGATCAAAGAACTCTTCACGGCCTCTATCAGGATCCTAGAAGGGGTTAAGCTTAATTGGACAACCTTTTTGTTGGCTAAGATGGATCAACATTTTCAGTGAGTCACGAAAGGCCAACTCAGTAATGTGTCCTATGGGGTTTTTCTACAAAAAATCATTCAATTGGCACTTCCCCCAAGTGGCATTCCTATTCCTGATCCTGTAACACTTCCACAGTAGTCACCTCCACCTATTCCTTCTCCTCCTATGGAAGTGCCACACACAGGGTCCTTCTGATCCTCTACTTGTTCCAACCCCTTTGGTATAGATTTCGATCCCTGAGGTGTGTGGTAGCTCCCTTCCCTTGTTCTTGTCATGTACCAATCTTTTTATAGCACAACGAGAAGGTCAATTGGATCCACAGATTCCTTATTCCTTGTTCCTTGTAAATAGTACTTTTTATAGCACAACGAGAAGGCCAATTGCAACATTCTCAAGAAACTGTAGAGTTGCAAAAGGAGTTTATTGATGAGCTTAATCAAAAAGTTGACACTCTTTTTGTTCCTCCTCCAGTCCCCATGATGTCTTCGTTGTTGTCTAAGGAAAAACTAGATCATTTGTAACAAAAGGCTAAACTGTGTGATGGATTTTCTGCCAAGGTAGAGCGCCTCTTTGGCTTCGCATGAATTGCGTCTAGGAGGGTTTTGCTCATTATGTAGAATTGGTATCACCTCTATCATTTTTTTGGATTCAATATCAGCAGCAATGCTTTGTGTTGTACATCTCCTTGATTAATTGAACTTAGAACCTCTAGAGGATGGGTGGCAGAATATGTGGTCAGCAAATTTACTTAAAGCAGCATGACAAATTTCTTGATGACTTAATCTCTCATTAAGCTCAACTACTATCTTTTATGTATCTTCGAGGAGATCTACACATCCTTGATGTGAGGAGGATATAAACCTTTATGTAGGAGATGTGATTTTGCAGGCAATCATGTATGTCCTTGGTTGATGGCTTGAAGAATTATCATCAGCAGACATTATGGTGTAAAGGCTATGCTTGGCATCCTCCTTTGGAGGCTGATGTTTTGGAGCCTCGCCGTCATGACAGAGTGTATTTCACAAGTCATTTATTCAACCATTGAGATCCCAACTATTAAACCATATTGCTAACCATCCTTTATTCACTGAGGATTTCTTTGTAGCTTTTGATTTTCATTGTTTTATCTATCCCTATGATTCTCATGATATCCTATTGTATTCCTTAATCTCCTATCAATTATCATTATATATTGCCATCCTCAATTCTAATCCAGATAGTTCCCTATTTTATCTTTTACTCTTGCAGTTTCCCCTCATTCTTTCCCACCCTCATTATCCTTTGCGATATCTTCGTTCTATGATTTATCTTACCTTCATCTTCAGTGTTCACCTATTATCCCTCTACCATCTCCATTTGATTATATTAACATTCCTCCCCAATCAGTGATGGATACTCCTGGGTATAACACTAATATCCTCCATCAACAACAGTGGACATTACATGATTCTTTGATAGGAATAATTGGCCTATCATTCCTGGTTCTTGGGACACTTTGGTGCGATGTTCCACTTCTTATCTTCAATTTGTTAGAGCACATGCTTGTTCTGAGGATACTTCGGTACACTTAGCATCTCATTTTTACTGGTATCTTGCTTTTATGCATCAAAAGTATCACCTGAATACTCGAAAGAGTATTCCGAACTTGATTATTACTCCGAATGAGGATGTGATTGTTGCTTAGATGGATGTTATATATTTTTTGCACAAGCTTTTCCTACTAGGTTTATTATCTTGTTGGAAAGGATGTGTTGCTTATAATTTCTTCACAATGTGCCTCTACATTTTGTGGATGAGAAGAAAAGTCTGGAATGTCTCAAGCTGAGTATGAAGTTCAATAAAAAATATCTTCATCCTACATAGCCTCTGGACACTCTCTTGGATGTATTGATCCTTTTTAATGCAAATCTTTCTCCTTGCTCTTCAGTTTTTGGGAGCATGTACCATTTAGATTACATTGTCTTGTGTCCATGTGAGTTGTGTACATATTTTATGGTGTATATGTGATATTTTATCCCTCTTGTGTGGAGTTGAAGATGAAGATGAAGTTGATTGAGAAGATAACTAATGGTGTTTCATGATTCTATCTATGGGATGGATGTTTTGAAAGGTGTGAAGGATCGAGCAAGAGAGCATGGAGGTGAGAGCTATGGCGGATGGAGTAAGAGCAAGAAAGAGAGAGACTCCAAATGTGGGAACTCCAACAGCACAATGTGTGACTGACCTTCCCTTTATTCAAACGTCACTGAAAGAATAAAGAATGAACTGACAATGATGGGTGGCCGCCACCTATAGTGTGCAGGTGGTGCAGGTATTGTTAGTGTAGTAATACACGGGTGGTTATAGGCGAAGGATCCTTTACCCTAAACAACCTCCCACTTAAAGGCGAATTTGCCTCAGTGAGGAGTGAGGAGAAAAAAGAAAAAGAGACATGAATGTCTATGATGTTCAAAGAGAGGGGAAGAGATAGACAAGAATGGGAGTCATGAACAGAAAGTAGTGTACTCTCTTCTATTATTCATTCATTGTGTAACACACAAAAGATTCTAAGTCACATAGATCGTATATGAAACTAGGTCACTATAATTGGCCAACATCTCTAACCTGAGTTAAGTCTAAACAACTCAGTATTATGCTATGCATAAAGATTGGTAATAGTTAGCTACAACGGTATTAAGTAGAGTTGGTATATCAATACCATTGATGAGCTTGATTTTCAACGCTCCCCCTTAAGCTCAAGTCAATTGTTGTACTCTAAGTAGCTCCCTAAACAAACTTATCTCTACCAAGTGATTTGGTAAAGATATAAGCAACCTAGTTTCCAATCTTCACATGAAATAGATTTATCTTTCCTATAAGTACCATTTTCTTGATGAAGTGATAATGAACTTCTATGTGCTTTGATCTAGCATGGTAAACTGGGTTGCTAGCCAACAATACATCACTCATGTTGTCACAATGAAATGCGATATTCCCATCCATCTATATACCCAAAGTCATGTAATAATTTCAAGAGCCAAACTATTTCACATGCAGCTAAGGTTACATCTCTATACTATATGATGCCAGGAGGCATATTTCATGGTGGATTCCGTGAGGTTTTGCGGTGGATTCCTTGTGCGAAAAGTCGATGGGGACACCTATCCTTTTTGGGTGTCTCGTTAATTTAGTGTGCAAATGGGTGATTCTATAGCGGGTGATTCCACAAAATACATATTTAAAGTGCGTACTCGTAATACATTAAGGTTAGGATTGAGTTCTAATGATAGATATGTGCGCTCGCTCCCTTCGGACGCAAAAGCATAGCCCCTTTATTATTCGCCGAAACCAAATGATATAAGAGCTACTGTATATCAAGTTTGAGACTCAGGAATCTCTAGGGATATCTAAGGAATTCGTTGGTTCTTCTTCGGGTCGGATTTCCCATGGGATGTTTGGGGAGAGGATAGAATCGATTCGAGCTCCACATGGTCACAGATCGGCACTCTTGGAATATCGGCAGAAACTGAAAGAAAAGAGTTTCCAAGAAACGAGTTCCGGTACTACTGCCTAGTTGAGAACATGAAAAACAAAGAAAAGCCTTCAATCTGTTTCGACTCTCACGAGGCCAATAATTGATTCTTTTCATTCTAACTATTCCATTCAGTATTGCAAAGTGGAAATTCCAAAAGAAGTTGCGCCAAACACGGGTCCCTATAAGCATTTAAGATGATCTAGAAAAAGGGAAGGAGATCTTTCCTTCATTCATTGCGAAGGTTTAGAAAACCGTAGTATTGAATCCTTCGCCGGCACCATCGATGGGCCGGACTCGAATCCAACGCAGGTTGTTTGGTGCAGGAGCGGAAAAATACTAACGGGGAGTCTGAGATGTAGAGAGTGCAAGTTTCTAGCAATATTCGATGCCTCATGAGAAAAGATAAAGAGAGACGCCTAGCTATTTTTATTTGTTAGATTTTCCCCTCTTTTGGCGTTTGGTGCAGATCAAGTTGTCTGTCCTACCGGCAACCTGCGACATCACCTGCATCATCGGATACCTCTTTCCTTCTATCTTTATTCGACCGCAAATCAATGAATCTCCCCGAATAGGATTTGAACCTACGACCAATCGGTTAACAGCCGATCGCTGTACCGCTGAGCTATCGAGGAAAATGACGGGATCTCATCCCATACATGTTGAACGAATCGATACTTTATAAAGCTTGGATACGACTCAACTTCTATTATAGGAGGAAGCCATAGTGATAGCAATCCCTTTCGCCTTTTCGGTCGGATAGAGTGGGGGGGGTGGTGCGGAAGATCCCGATCGTAGTTGATCCCGTCATGGTTTGGCCTACCCCCCCCCCCCCCCCCCCCCCACACACACAGCGTACTGATCAATAACCAATCACGAGTTTTTCTTCCTCCCTTTCCGAGAAGCATGGTAGAATAGTCACAGTATTTATTCTGGTAAGAGTCTCAGAATGGAAAAAAAACTCTTTTGAAAAAATAATTAATTATGAAAATTTATTTCATACACGTTTCTGGAAACAAAGAAAATCAATAATGAGGTAATTCCAACAATTAATCCAAATAAGTAAAAAGATATTCTACCCCCTTCTACGTATTT
The DNA here is from genome assembly GCF_053477565.2 of Lygodium microphyllum. Classification (NCBI taxonomy): domain Eukaryota; kingdom Viridiplantae; phylum Streptophyta; class Polypodiopsida; order Schizaeales; family Lygodiaceae; genus Lygodium; species Lygodium microphyllum. The sequence goes on from NC_141150.1 coordinate 35,253,186, forward strand.
TACGGCCTCTCCTGCTAATAAGCCCCCAATACCAAGGGCATTTATGATCCCATCGATGATCCATTGATCAAAAAATGAAATTAAACTGCTAATATATCATATACTCCTTTTGAAAACAATATCAAAAATTTGGTTGATATAACCCTCATTTCTCGAAAATGTTTGAATAGAATGTATTAATAAAGTCAATAAAGTTTTCATCATGTTTTGCAAATTCTTATTGTCATGATTTCTTTCTGGCCTGTAAGATGATTTAAGCCCGTAGATCTTATAGGAGGCAAAAGCACCGGAAAGCGACAGAATTAGGGACAATAGTTTTACAAAAAGATAACTGTTAAATCCTTGTTCAATCTCGTTGGAATATGGAACTATAGTACTTAGCCAGTCAGATAATAAATCAATACTTGCTCCTTGCCGAGGATTCTGAATTCCTAGGTAACCAATTAAAAGAGTTGGTACCGATAGGGTTACAATAGGTAATAACATCCAAGTATCTGATTCTTTGGGATACAAAGAATTCGAGGAGTGAAAAACATCAGAACTTGATGAGCTTGAATTCTCTTGGTCTGAAACGGCATCACTCCTTCCTTCTTCTACATCTAAGGGAAAACGGTCATTTTGTTTCTGAGAAAAGTCCATCGATTGGGTATTTCCCCAAAGAAAGAGAGGATCTGGCAGAGAATTACTAGTATCACTCAAACGAAAAGTTCCCTCGAAGGTGAGAAAATAAATGCGAAACATGTAAAATCCAGTAAGACCTGCAGCAAATGAAGTTATGATTCCTAAATAAGAAGAATAGGCCCAACTTTCTGTAATAATTTCTTCTTTGGACCAGAAGCAGGACAACGGCGGTACACCAGAAGGAGACAGGGTGCCTAATAAAAAAGTGATTCCAGTTATTGGCATATACTCTCGCAAACCACCCATAACAAACATGTTTTGATTTTTATTGGGCGAATACCCAACAAGTTTTTCCATCGAATGAATTACCGAACCAGATCCAAGAAAGAGTAAAGCTTTTGAGTAGGCATGGGTTATAAGATGAAACAAGGCAAGTCGATAAGCACCGATACTTAGAGCGAGCATCATATATCCTAACTGGGAGATAGTAGAATAGGCTAAACTTTTTTTTATATCATTCTGAGCAATGGCTATAATTGCTCTCGAAAAAATTGTTATTCCACCCACCCAACGAATGACATTTGAGCTTAAAGGTAAATTGTCAAAAAACCTATTCATTCGCACTACAAAAAAGATTCCAGCAGCTACCATAGTAGCCGCATGTATGAGAGCGGACACGGGAGTGGGTCCCTCCATTGCGTCTGGGAGCCATACATGAAGAGAAAACTGAGCGGATTTGGCCATTGGCCCTAATAACAAAAAAACAACACATATGTTAGCAAAGGGGGAACTCATTTGGCCATTGTTTGTTAAGATACTGAATCAGTCACACAATTCATGGATCTCAAAACTACCAGTTATCCAATATGCACCTAGAATCCCTAGCAATAATCCGAAGTCCCCAATGCAATTGGTTACAAAAGCTTTTTGGCAAGCATTAGCAGCGCTTGGTCGCGTGAACCAAAAGCCTACCAGTAAATAGGAACACATACCAACTAATTCCTGAAAAACATAAATCTGTATCAAATTGGGACTAAAAACTAATCCTAACATAGAAGCTGTGAAAAGGTTTAAATAGGCGAAGAATCTTATGTATCCACGGTCGTGACACATGTAACTACTGCTGTAGATCATGACGGAAGTGCCAACGGTAGTAACTAGTACCGACATTATAAGACTAAGTGAATCAACTAGCAGACCTACCCCTAAAGAAATGGAATTATTAGATAGCCATAACCATAAATACTCATGCCTAGAATGAGTAATTACCTGTTGCCAAAATAAAATGATAGAGACAAACATAGATACGGTTAATGAGAGAACACTGATCGTAGCACAGAAACAACGAAGGCTTCGAGTGGCTCTCGCAAAGAAGAAGGATCCGGATCCAATCACGCCAGAAGTAATTAAGGGACACAAAGGTATAATCCAAGCGGATTCATATGATAATTCCATGGACATATAAAGCTCGATTTGAAAAAGTTAGTACCAGTAATTGTTAAATATTTTTTAGGAGATACAAGGTGTAAAAAGTGGATGGAACTGTGAGCAACATTTCAATAAAAGAAAATATCTATTTGTCTTTTATTCATTCTCTTCGCGAAACTTGACAGAAATCCGAACACTCGGAGATACTAGTTAGAATCGAAGTTCTTGTCTTCAAACCAATTAGTTTTACAAGAGATTTTCGAAAAATCGCAATGAATAATTATGCAATAATTGATGTCGGGGGAAAGCAGCTCCTAGTGGAACCAGGTAGATTTTATGACACTTATCGATTTGCATCAATTGGGTGCAAAGTATCAAGTTTTGAAAGAAAGGTTTCAGTCTATCGAGTTTCACTAATTTGTTTTGGGTCTGAACTAATAGTAGGACGTCCATGGCTCAATAATGCTATGGTTAAAATAAGGATTCTGCACAATTGTTTTGACAAGAAAAATTTGATAGGAGAAATACAGCATAAAAAGACTGGTCGAGGAAGAAAATCAGGACATAGACAGGAATTCGTTCGATTCATTGTCGAATCTATCTGTTTGAATGGAAAAAATTTAATGAGAGTTTAAACTACTTTCTGTGAGAAAAAAATGCTGGGTAAAAAGATTTCTCTTTATTAGGCTTTTTTTTTTCATGTGACTCTAAAAAAATATTAGGATGCTTCTCTTGTCAATTATGCCCAAAACAAGTTTTTTTCATTATATTTATTCTATTGAAACGTATCAATACAGTTGTGTCAATCAACTTGTTTAAACAATTTTAAAAAAATGTATTAGTTATGGCAGTTCCAAAGAAACGTACTTCAAAATTTAAAAAAAAGATTCGTAACCAGGTTTGGAAAGGTAAATCAATCGAAGAAGCATTGAAAGCTTCTTTTTTAGCTATATCCGTTTTAACGAGTCGTTCAAAAAGTTTTTACTACGGTATAACAACAGAAAAAGGACATTTTCGAACAAAATGATTCCAATTAACGACACTGTCTGTTCATCAAATTTCATTTTTAAAGCTATAACTCAATTGAATTTTATGGGAAAACAGTAAATCAATTTGACTATGTTTCACATACGGGTGATCTCGGTAAAACCGGGATCAATCCTGCTGAGTAGTGGACATAGTATCAGATATGCTTCTTTTTTGAGAATACACACCAAAACTATTTGAAAATGTTTTGATTGGAAGAATCTATAAAATAGGAAAAGGCGTAGTATCTGAATACATAATTTGAAATATCTGTTCCTATATGTTTAGAAAGGCATATCCATCTATAACCGCGAATTCTATTATAAACTAACAAAAAATTTTCTTTTTTTTCTAAGCCTGATTATTTAAACATTTCAAAATTTTTATCTTGGAGTTGAAATTTGTTAATAGATTCAGTTAAGAGATCCATATCTGGATGATTTTGCGTAATGTAATGTCTAGTTTATCGATTGAAATCTGTCCCGAAAACTAACGAACAATTCATAAAGAGCAATAAGGATAATGAAAAGTAAAATTGAGGAACAGTAGAATAAGACGAAATAGCACGAATTTTCCTTTCTTCCTTGTTTCTCCTGATACCACATCGGCTAAAACTTTAGAACCACTGTTAGTCGGAATAGCAGGATTTGAACCTACGACCCCCATCACCCCAAGATGGTATGCTACCAAATTGCGCTATATCCCGTAATTATATAAGAATTATAACAGCAACCTTTAGTCTTTGCTGATTCTATAAAAAAATCATTATTCTATATTTTCTCCTGGGTTTCTTGCTCATTTCTTTATTATAGACAGGTAATAGCATTGACGCGTTACTCAGCAATATGATACCATAAGTGTAACTAACTGCTAGGCCGCTATGGTGAAACTGGTAAACACGCTGCTCTTAGGAAGCAGTGCTAAAGCATCTCGGTTCGAGTCCGAGTAGCGGCACTTCAGTCTATTTCATAGGATAGCTTCCGATAGAAGAACAGCCCTATAAAATAATCGATTAGTGAGGAATATCGTAAAAATCTATTTGCTAATAAATGAAACTGAGTATAAATTCAGAGTATGAATACAATGGATACCTAAATATGGATTGAGTAACAAAAATGAAAATATCAAGAATTCTTTATCGACACGATGTACACTGATACAGAAAAAAATATTTGCTTATATTTCTTTGTTCATGCTTTTCTTCACTACTTTGTCTGAATGGGTCTATTCAATTGGCAAATCTAAAAAGCTTGAAAGAAATTTCAGTCATAAGAGCATGGTAATCGCTTTTGCGTGCACAACTGCCCTTATGATTACTCGTTGGATAGATTCTAAACACCTGCCACTAAGTAACTTATATGAATCACTTATCTTCATTTCATGGAGTTCTTCCTTAATTTATTTCATTCTTGCTCTTAAAGATCGGGATGGTTGGTCAAGCACAATTACAGCATCGGGTGCCACATTGATCCATGGATTTGCAACTTCAGGTCTTCCCGGGGGGATGGAACGACAGACACAGTTGATACCCGCCTTGTAGTCGCACTGGTTAGTAATGCATGTGAGTATGATGTCATTGAGTTACGCAACCTTGTTACATGGATCTTTGCTAGCAGTGTCTCTATCAATTATTTATTCCAGTTCCAAAAAAGAATGTTCCGTACTTGCTTTCAACCGGAATACTATTCATTTGATATCCACTTGGTGTATAATCCAAGATTTTTTCAAAACAATAGGAACAAAAAATGATACCGTAAAAGAATCTTTTTTTCAATTATTTCTAAACCTAGGTAAGTACCAGTTGGTTAATCGGATGGACCAATGGATCTACCAAATGATTAGTTTAGGATTTTCTCTTTTAACTATTGGTATTCTGTCCGGGGCAGTGTGGGCTAACGAGGCATGGGGATCTTATTGGAGCTGGGATCCTAAAGAGACTTGAGCACTGGTGACTCGGTTAATATATGCTACTTATATTCATGCTAGAATGGCTAATGGTTGGAGAGGGCAAGTACCCGCTGCAATAGCATCCATAGGTTTTCTCTTGGTTTGGATCCGTTTCTTAGGGGTTAATCTATTGGGAATTGGTTTGCATAATTACGGCTGGTTAGTTTAGAAACAGTGAAAAATGTTGAATTAATCAGATTATTGAATTAATCAGATTATCTGAGTCAATTTGATGATTATTTCCATGAAGAACAGTATGCTGAGAAAGACAAAATTAAGTGTGTCACTAATCATTTAGTGGATAGAGCATCCCTATGGTGGACTGTTGTCCGCAAAAGCATTGATTGTCCTACTACTTGGGAGACTTTCCAAAAGAAAATTTTGCAGAATTTTCTTCCACCCCAATTCCACGAAAAAGCAATCAAACAGTGGGATCTTCTGCAATAGAGGGATCGTGAGCCTATTTCACAATATACCAAGCGTTTTTGGAATGCTTTATTGCAACTTCGAATGCTCAAAGATGTACGTGAGGCAACCCATAAACGCAAGTTTATGTCTGGCTTACTTGGACATTTTTATGCGGAGGTGAATATGTTCAAGTCAACGACTCTCGAAGATGTAATTTCCTTGGCCCATGATACTGAATACAAAATTTGAGGACGAGAGAAGCGACTACAACAATTCCCAACTAATGGTAACTTTGATTCAAAACAATTCAATTCAAATTTTCGAAGATTCAATCAAAATTGTTTCCTTCCAACTTCACTCAGTAAATCTTGGACACGACCCCCTGTTTTACCATCAAACACAAATCCAAATCCTAAGCCACCTTTCTAGCCAAATCCCAACATTCCTAAACTTCCCACTATTACCAATAATGTGTCTAAGGCCAAATCCATAGTCTCTTACAAATGCCATAAATCTGGACATCTAACGCAATCCAAAAAGCCAACTGTTCACATCAACTATTTGGGAGTGACTGAAGATGAAGACCATGAAGAAATGCCATATTTCACAGAAGATGATGACGATATCGGTACTACTTCATATACTTTACCATGTATGTCAAATCCCCATTCTTTATTAACGATAAAATGTCTTGTGCATGGTAAAGAAAAGACTGTTTTACATGATGATAGGAGCACACACGACTTTATTTCTACAAAATTGGTCAAAGAATTGAAATTACGTACTGTTTCTACTCATTATCGCATCAAGGCTGCATTCTTAGGCATTAGATACAATGGAACACAAGAAGTGCATGACTTAGAAATAAAAATTGGTGATTATGCTAAACATAGAAATTTCTTAGTTGTGCCTTTGCAATCTAGTGACATTATCTTAGGAATGCCTTGGCGTCATCAGTATAATCCCGATATAGATTATTCCACGCATTCAATGAAGATTCATTCTAATGGGAAACAAATCACATTGCATGGTATGCATACTTTCGATAATTTTCCATTGCTTAGTCATACACAGGCTAAACGTGCATTACAAAAAGGTAGCAAATCCTACTTAATATGGGTGAAAGAAATTGAAGTTAAAGAAAATTAGATGCATCCTAAGCACGTACAATTTCTTTCACAATTTCAAGATTGTTTTGCTGCTGACTTACCACCTGGCTTACCACCTATACGTCCCGAAGATCACAAAATAGACCTAATTCCTAGATCACAACCACCATGCAAAGCACCTTATAGACATAACCAAATTGATCAGAAAGAAATTCAAGTCCAAGTTGAAGAATTGTTAACCCGAGGACTCATTAGGCCCAGTAGTTCTCCATTTGGTGCACCTGTCCTATTAGTGAAGAAGAAAAAAAATACCTATAGGATGTGCATTGATTATCATGCCCTAAATAATATCACTATCAAGAATAGATATCCGATTCCTAGGGTAGACGATCTTATAGATAAACTACAAGGGTCTGCAATATTTAGTAAGATAAATCTTAAATCTGGATACCATCAAGTATGATTGGACACATCTGATATTTTCAAAACTCATTTAGAACACAATTTGGACACTATGAATTCCTTGTTATGCCTTTTGGTTTAACTAATGCACCAGCTACATTTAGTCGTATGATGAATCGCATATTTTTGAAGCATCAGCATTGTATCATTGTTTTCTTTGATGACATATTGGTTTTTAGTAAGAATGAGAACGAGCATTATGAACATTTATCCTTGGTTTTCAAATTATTGAAAGAGAATTAATTATATGCTAATCCTGAAAAGAGTGAATTTTTCCAAGCACAAATTGAATATTTAGGACATATTGTTTCATCTGAAGATATTAAAATTGACCCTAAAAAGATAGAAACAATTTTGAATTGGCCGATACCTAAAAATGTGCACGAATTATGTTCTTTCTTAGGTCTTGCTAGCTTTTACAGAAAATTTGTGAGAAAATTTTCACTGCTTGCATTACCTTTGACAAAATTATTAAAGAAAGGTATTGTGTATCATTGGTCCAACAATCAATAAAAGTTCTTTGATTTACTGAAATACGCTTTAACTCATGCTCCTGTATTGCAATTACTTGACTTCAATAGACCATTTTTCCTAGTAGTCTCACTGACGCTAGTGGATCTGAAATAGGAGTAGTCCTTATGCAAGATTCCCATCCCATAGCCTACTCTAGCTGCAAACTTAAACCCTCTGAACTTAAGTATTCTACCTATGATAAGGAATTACTAGCTGTAGTACAAGCTTTACGTCAATGGAAACACTATTTAATGGGATGTGAATTCATGATCAAAACTGACCCAACAAAGTATTAAACATCTCCTTAGTCAACCACAAATATCTGACCGACACATTAAATGGGCTGCTTTTATTCAAAATTTTCATCCACTTATACAATATCAACCTGGAAAAGAAAATGTTGTTGTCGATTCTTTAAGTAGAAGACCGACTATTCATAATATCTCTGTGATATCTTTTGATTCTCTTCTCCCTATGAAAGATACCTATGACCACGACCCTAGTTTTCAAGCTGATTGGAATAAATTAGTTGCAAATAACTGGATTCCAATTGATTCATTGTCTTACGTTGATGGATTTATGTTCTATGAAAAACGATTATGTGTAACTGTTCCATTTCGATCATTTGTCTTGCACAAAATTCAATGTCCCCCATATCAAGGTCGTAAAGGAATTATTTCTACTTTTCGTAAACTGATTGAAGATTTTTATTGGCCACAGATGGAATCTCATGTTTCTAACTTTGTATCTGAATGTTTAATTCGTTAAAGAGTTAAATGACACCATGGTAAACAATATGGTTTATTAATGCCTTTACCAATTCTAGAAAGACCATGCGAACAAAATTTAATGGATTTTATTACTGGTTTGCCCAACACTAAAGCTAATCATGATATGATTTGGACTATTGTAGATAGGTTTAGCAAACAAGCATATTTCATTCCATGTAAGAAAACGTTAACTGCATCTCAAGTTGCTCAATTATTTTTGAAAACTTTTTTCACTAATCATGGTTTGCCAAAATAATTATTTCTCACCGTGATTCTAAATTCTGCAATAATTTTTGGACTACTTTATTTGCTAATTTAGGAACAAAGATTGATTTTTCATTTGCATTTCATCGTGAAACAAATGGGCAAACAGAAGCTACTAACAGTACAATTTGAGATCTTTTGGATGCATACATAATTTCAAAATCACAAACATGGGATACACATTTACATTTACTTCAGTTTGCATACAATAACACACCACATACAGCTACACACAAAGCACCATTTGAAATTATTCATGGATATAAATTGCCTACACATGTTACATCATTGTCAAACAAAGTTCAAGCTGCTGATGATATTGCTAACATGCATGCTACTATTTTTTATGAAGTTAAAGATATGATTGCGAAAGCCCATCAATCATATACAAAACAAGCTAACAAGAAAAGAAAAGCTATGAGTTTCAAAGTTGATGATTATGTTTGGTTATGCATTGAAAAGAGAAGATTACAAAGTGTTGACAAACACCCTGTTATAAAGTTAGGTCCTAGATTTTATGGACCTTTCAATATTATTCACAAAATCAATGACAATGCATTTAAACTAGAATTACCACAACACTGGAAAATCCACAATACTTTTCATATCAGTTTGTTACGACCTTTTAGAGGCCAATTACCTGTACACCCTGTCTATGAAAACCCTCTTTTGTTAGAAGAAGAAACTGAAATCCTTGAACCTTAAACTATTCTAGATATTGACTTTATGACCACTAGAATTGGCCATAGATATTCTAGATATTTGGTTAAGTTTAAAAATCATCCTGTTGAAGAGGCCCAATGGATGCAATCTTGAGACCTAAGTGCTTACCCCTCACTGTCGGCTCCACATTGAGCTAATAGCAATTTAGGACAATTTCTATCCCACCCCGGGGGTATGATGCTAGGAGGTATATTCCATGGTGGATTCTGTGAGGTTTTGCGGTGGATTCCGTAAAATTATATTTATTGTTGGGGCTCATACACAAGGTAGATTCCTTGTGCGAAAAGTCGATGGGGATGCCTGTCCTTTTCGGGTGTCTCGTTAATTTAATGTGCAAGTGGGTGATTCCATATAGCGGGTGATTCCGCAAAATACATATTTAAATTAATGGACGTTTATGAGTTTAGAGTGCGCACTCGTAATAAATTAAGGTTAGGATTGAGTTCTAACCAATTTATTTATTTTGTACTTGAAGACTGCTAGGTATTCACTTGTGTCAGTTTAATTTTATTATTTTTCTAACAATTGTGAATGCTTCAATTGATGTGTAGAGCAGGCAGCAGTGGCGCTGGGAAGCACTGGGCGATAGCATGTATTCAAGTTATTTAGAAGAAATTATCATTTTTGATGGGTGTGCATCTTAGACGTGGCACCGATATTTATTTTGACGCACTTATTTATTGAAGCACTTGACATTTATTTATTATTTTGTATGCACATGGACACACGATTTAAATATTTGTTATTGGACATTGTATTTAGGCACAGCCTGACTCTTTGGGCACCCAACCGCTTTATTTTTTATTTGGACAAAAGTAAACACAAAAGCTAAAGCGTGCTAATTGTAAATTTGGGCTATTTTTGAGCTTGGAGATGAATAATATATTAAATACATGCTTTGTGGAGCGCTCACATAAGGCATGGGGGGAGATTGTACCCAATTAGTCTTTTTGCTTCATGTCGTGCAAGTCTTCTCTCTTGTTTTTTGTGCAAAACTAGAGTTCTTTTGTTCTTGGGGACCTTCCGACGCTCGCTACGTATGGATACAACATTGGATCTATGCACCACTATACATTTGTGTTAAAGAGAGCAGTTGTAGACTACTTTTTACTACTCTAGTTGACCATACCACTTTCAAGATTGAAAGCATAACCACTAGTTGATCGTTTATCATATGCATATCTAGCCCAATTAGCATTTGTAAATGAAGTGGCTTTCCAAACTCATAAAATAGTCCATAGTTAGAAGTACCCTTTACATACTGCATAGTCCTCTTAATTGCATCCAAGTGAGTTTAGATGGCATTTACATAGACTAACTAATTAGCTCCATTGAATAACTAAGATCAAGATGAGTAATGGTAAGATAGATCATGATACCCACCATCTTCCTGTACATTGTAGCATTCTCTATCTCACTGTCAACATCAACTACAAGCTTTACATTCTAATCTAACAGTGTTTCCATGGGCTTATAATCCATCATTCCATACTTGATCAACATATCCTATGCGTATTATTTCTTTAGGTGTAGACACTATCTTAATGCCAATAAAATATTTCAAGTCTTTCACTCTGAACTCATCCCCTGTAACATGGATTTAATTTCAGTAATACCATGGTCATCATCTTTGGTAATGAATATCAAGTAATCTACATAAATAACCAAGAATACATAACTTGTCTCTGTGTTTACTTAGTGAAAAAACTATGATATGCATTTCCCATCTTAAATCCAAGTTGCTATAAATATAAGTTGATCTAAGCATTCCATATTAACAGTGCTTGTTTCAATCCATAAAGTGTATTTTCTAGCCTACACACATGATTTGAATAATTAGGGTGTACATAACCCTTAGGTTTTTCATCTATACTTCCTCAATTAGATCTCCATTCACAAATGCATTTTTTACATCCATTTGCCAAAGCTTCCATCCCTTAGATGCTACCAAAGCAATGATACTTCTCACACTTTCTATTTTTGTAATTGGGTTAAAAGTCTCCTCATAATCAAGACCATACTATTGTGTATACCCTTTAGCAACTAGCCATGCTTTGTATCTCTCCAAGGATCCATCTAGTTTGCATTTTACTTTGTAAACCCATTTAGAGCCTATGGGTGTTTTGCCTTTACGCAACTTGACCAAATTCAAACTGTCATTTCTAGCCAATGTTGCATATTCCTCATCCATGGTGACTGCACACCACTTCTCATTACCAACTGCTTCACTAAACTTTGTAGGCTCTTTGTGACCCATCACTTTAGTCATGTAACCAACGTGTCTAGCTAAAGACGCACTATAAGTTAGTCTATCAATAGGATTTTTGACTCTCTAACCTTCTTGATTGTGATGTGCTATGTGATTCCCCTCGTAAAGTGTTACATACCTTTGCCTAACTCCAAGCATAATAATAGATGGTATACCAAGTTCATTGTTAAGACTATCACTACTATGTGACTCATAACTAGAAGTAAGTGGCCCAGTAACATCTTCAAACATCTTTCCTTTTCCTTTATCAAGTCTCTCCCTCACTAACATATCTGTGTTAGTTGACAGAACCATTGCCTCATGGGTAGTCAAGTTGTAGCATTTGTAGGCTTTTCTATCTTGTGCATAGCCAATAGAGACACACTTAGTAGCCTTCCAATCTAACTTCTACCTCTTCTCATCTGACACATGTATATGAGCAATACATCTAGAGACTTTAAGATGGCTGATATCTGGTTTGTGCCCATACAATTTCTCATATGCTATAAGATCATAAATACCAATTGTAGGAGTTCTGTTTAAGGTATATATTACAATTACAATTGCTTCAATCCAATAATAGTTTGGTAAATTATTCTCATTTAACATGGCTCTCGTAGCTTCCATAATCACCCTCTTTTTCCTTTCTACCATACCATTTTGTTGTGGTGTATAATGTCAACAATCCCAATGTGGGGTTGATCATGGTGTGTACAACATGATTGACACATAATTATGGTGGATTGTAATAGACAATGAACTACATGGCTACAAAGAGAAGGCACACAATATTCACACTCAAATGCTCTCTTCTTGTTTTTCATTGCATAGACCGGTTACATATATAAAGGAGGAGATACCCATCAATGATCCCTCACACTTTCCATGTGTGTCCCCATGTGACACCACAAAACCCATACTTTACATGTGTGCCCTATGTGGCACACTTTTAGTCCACATCTCTCATCCATATTCATGCACCATACAATCTTAAGCACAAAGAGTGCTTTCACATATACACACTCGCAAACACCGAAGCTTACATTCCCAACAACCCCTCTTAAGCGAGGTGTTTACTTTACCTTATCACCCATCCAACGTAGCATTGCATGACTGCAATCGCTACCTTTCAACACTCCCCCTCAATGCTATATTGGAGTGTTTACATGACTAGACACATCTACTCCACCATATGCATGTTGTTGTGTGTGTACATTGTTCATTTGAGCACCATTTGCCGGGTGAACCTACCCCATCCTTTTTGAACTACTATAGTGTTTGAGAAAGGCATGAAAAACCCGCTTGTGCATCCAAATGTGCACACTTTCACACACCACACACTTACATCCTTTTGAGATCTCAATCTTGAGCAGAGAACCATGCACAATCAATTCTTTTGCAACACATACAAATAAATACATTCATTTTGAACCTCTAGGTGGGCTTGGGAAGAGTATCCTCATACCATGGATGAGATACAATATTTTTTGAGCAATTTATGCTGAAGTATAGGTATCCTTAACATCAAGTAAATAAGGTTTTATCCAAAATCAACGTTTAAGACTCTTTTCTTTTCTTTTCTTTTTTCAGATAAAGTGATTGTATGGTGAGGGATAAGGTATGGTAGGCAATCATCTTCTTCTTACCTTCTTTTCCTTTGTCATTCATCCTCTTCTAGAACAAAGAAAGTGACTTTATGCTACTGTAGCAATAGCAGTAGGTAGAAGCAAAGATGGCGATTTTGATCCTGTACCAAATTGACTAAGCGCCAGTTTTTTTTAGCTTTAGCTATGCTTTCTAGCTTCTTCCTCATGGTTTAGAGGCCTAACTAGGCCCGAGGAGCAATTGTTTTCAAAATAGGAGATGGAGCCACATGGCAACACCTCCTCCCCCCCTTTTTTTTTCGTAATCTCCATAACTTCTTCATCTCACATCGAGTTTTTTCTTCTGTTGAGATGCTATAAGGCTTCATTCCTTTGCTTCTATAGACCTGTCTCTATCCCTCAATTTCCCTCGGGTCTTTACATGTTTTGTGGGCAGTCGAACTCTACATGCTACCATCCATCGCCATAAGCCCTTGTAGTAGTAGGTGTCCCTATGTCTCCCATGCCATCTACATCTCCAAAAACCCTAGTCAGTCTCAGGGGCCTTTGTGGAAATGAAGGGTTCTCTCCACTGAAGTTCTGCATGCTGAGACGGACCAAAGACATCGACTTTCTCCTTTCTTGTTTGATATGGTAAGATTGCACAGAAAGAAGTATGCTACTGCAATTGTGTGACCTCCTGCCCCCTGAACTCTTGTTGCTATCATTGTTTCTGGGATGGCATCCTGTATTCATGAAATAGTATGAGCCATTGGTGTTCCATGATTGCTCAAATACACTCTTCTTTGACTACTCAAACACAGTCTTCTTATAAGGTACACTGATTTTTCTTGGATAGCCTAATAGCCTACATGGCCTACAATAGGCCAGAAGGTACTGTAATACGGGTAGCTTGCACACATGCAAGCTTGGTTGCAAACTAGTTTTGAAGTAGGAGGACCTAGTAGGTTGATGAATGGTTTGAAACTAGGCTTGCATGTGTGCAAGCTACCCGTATTACAATACCTTCTGCCTATTGCAGGCCATGTAGGCTATTAGGCCGTCCAAGAAAAATCAGTGTACCTTATAAGAAGACTATGTTTGAGCAGTCAAAGAAGACTATGTTTGAACAATCATGGAACACCAATTGCTCATACTATTTGGTGAATACAGGATGCCATCCTAGAAACAATGATAGCAACAAGAGTTTAGGGGGAAGGAGGTCACACAATTGCAGTAGCATACTTCTTTCTATGCAATCTTACCATATCAAACAACAAAGGAGCAAGTCAATGTCTTTGGTCCATCTCAGCATGCACAACTTCGGTGGAGAGGATCCTTCCTTTCCACAAAGGCCACTAAGGCTGACTAGGGTTTCTGGAGTTGTAGATGGCATGGGAGCCATAGGGACACCTACTGCTGCAAGGGCTTATGGCAATGGATGGTAGCAGGTAGAGTTCACCCGCCCACATAGCCTGTAAAGACCCAACTTAGGGAAATTGAGGGATAGAGACAGGTCTATAGAAGCAAAGGAATGAAGCCCTATAGCATCTCAACAGACGAAAAAACTCGATGCGAGATGAAGAAGTTATGGAGATTATAAAAAAAAAGGGGGGAGGAGGTGCTGCCATGTGGCTCCATCTCTTATTCTTGTGTTCTTGAGTGAGCTTTCTCTTGTGTATACAGTGTGTGTTTGGTGCAGCAGCTCAAGCAAGTCCCCCCACCATTCGATTCTTGACATATAATTGTATGTAAGCTACCTTTTAATGCCATACTCAGCCAAGTACCTCTCAAATTCATGAGATATATACTCATTGCCTCCATCAGATCTCAAGCATGATTTATAACATCTAAATGATTTTTCAACATGTGTTTTGAAATCCTTGACACATGTACATAAGCAATACATTCAAAGACTTTAAGATAGTTGATATCTGGTTTGTGCCCATATAGTTTCTCATATACTATAAGATCATGAATAGCGATTGTAGGAGTTCTGTAATAGAGTAAAAATACCTTAATGCCTTAGCCAATATTTAGCCTACTAGGGTTAAGTATAAAAGGTTAAGTTGTAACTTGCCAACAATGTTTTTGTCATTTTCTAACATTTCGTGTTTGAAGTCTCAACCTCCTACCATTTAAGAGGGTGCATACTCTTGGCCACCATAGCATTGGGGTGCATACTATGCTACAACCTCTCATCAACTGATTCTCAACCATTAATGGTAATATTATTTCAACCTAGCCACCTTCGCTATGGTTTCTTGGCAATTTAGTCTATTTTCTTGTATTTTCAATTTTATAGTTTACTCTGGAAATTAGCTTCTCTACATTGAAATTAGAGAGAATATTTGATCTAATGGGAAGGTCATTTTCATGGTGGATCTTGTTTTACAAGACTAGGAACAAGGTAACTGGAAGACAAGAATTAGTCATAGGACTTGACATAGTAAAACGTGACTAGTTAAGATTATTTGTAGCAAGTTGGGACTGCATTTGAGGAGCTTGAAGAAGATCTAAAGAAATAATGGTGGGTTCAAGGTAATTTTAGTGGCTCATGGTCAATTTGGGGCCATTTTGAAGGTTCTTAGATTTAATTTGAGTCTAAACAAGGTTTGGAAGAGTTAAACAATGGTTACTTTTTAAAGTTAGCTTCTCTTTCCTCTTTCCAAGCTTCCTTGTGAGAGGCTTTCATAGAGATCTCTTCTCCTACCTCTTTCTCATGGCTTCTACTCTTCATGTGACCTATTGGGGATTATTTTATAGGTCTTTTGTAAGCTATAGAGTACCTATATGCTTCATTTTTAGCCCATTTTCATCATATGATGCAAGAGGATGTGTTTGGACACTATGCACCATTTTTACAGTAGCCTCTTCTAGTCAAAAGTCAAAAATGTGGTCATGAGGAATCTCTACCCTCACTTGCTTGATCAAATGCAACCTTGTCATGGAGTATTAACCATCTGTTACTTGATCTTTAACTCTTCTTGAATCTTTGAGCTCTCATCATAACCCTAGCTATAGCAGAACTTGGACATCATGAAAATTTCAGACATTTCTTGAAGATCTGAGTCAATCTTGGTGCCTTTTATCTTCAAGAAGTAAAAACCAAGCATCTACAACTGACATTGGGCATATATTGAATCTTTAAAGCAAGATTGGAAGCATTTTCTCCATTTCAAATTGGGGCAAAATAGGGCAGCCATCAATTTTAACCAAATTTTTATTTATTAAAGTTTCAAACCATGGGGAATTTGTTGTCTACAACCTTAACCTAGGGAAGGTTAGATTGAATGGGTTAGCTAGCTTGGAGTGAGATTTTCTTATCAACTATTGAAAAGACTTGATGGAGAATACCATAATGTGTGATTGGTTAGTAAGGTTGCAAGATTGACTATAGAGGACAAGTCATTGGGATGCCCTCTTAAATAAGAATACCATAGTCAAGGTTGAATAGTCACAGCGTACTTAGTTGCTCTATATAGAGGATGGAAAGATATGCTCTGGAAAACTTTCTTGGCAAGGAGCACTTGATGGGAGAGGTGACACATCATTGGTACAAAATGCATGGCTACAACTAGAGGCCTATAGAGATGGGTGTTCTATCCATTTGCAAACTTACAATGGCAAGTTCTAACAAAGTGATTAATAGATGGTTGATCTGTGGGATCATGCTAGAGTAGCATGGAAATTGAATGGATTAGCACGAGAATTTCATATCATGGATGGAGAATATAGTTGGCTTACTCAAGACTTTGAGAAGAAGAAAGAACAATGGTCAACATCAATTCACTACTGAGGGTAGCTAGGACTAAAAGGTTGGATAAACCACAAAGGTAAGGATGCATAAACACTCAAGAAGAGAGAGGATTTCGAGTCCTTTGATCGTTCTTTCATTCTAAAGCCACAAAATATTGGATTCAAGATGATCCTAGAGGGACAATAGAAACATGGAAGAGAAGGCCCACCAAGCCAAGGCTACACCATCAAACAAGCTCAACATACCCTTATGGAGAGTAGTAGCATACAAAATGCCCACAAAAGACAGATTGGGTTCCCTAGGAAAATTGCATCTTTGCATTCTATGTAAACAAAAAGAAGAGACAATTAAGCATATACTTTGGCATTTTTATGAAGTTAAGACTACTAGAGATACTTTTTCAAATCATTTCAAAAAATGGGATTGCATAGTTATCTTAGTTGGAAATGTCCTATTGGGAGATAGGTGCAATCTTAATGATGCCTCTTATGGTGTTTGGGCTATATTGAGGGTGTTACTTATTAGGAGCATTTGGGGCCTTTGAAATGAGTTGTTGTTTGGTAGGAGATCATTGCATAATGGATTTTGTAAGACTATTATGCCCGGCCCTTTTGAGGACTCAGTAGCATTTTTGGGTTATGTAGGTTGAAAATCCCACCTTTACAAGATGGTCAAGAAATTGATATTATAGTTGAAAACCTTTTTGTAAGAAAAAATTCACACTTTTTGAATGAAAATAATACATGTGACTTCAATTTTTTAAAAAGTGTGAAAATGATGCTCTTTCAATGTATTTTAAGCACATGAAGGCAATGCAAAATCTATAAATACATGCATGGGGAGAGATTGTACCCAATGCTTGTGTTGTGTACTCTTTCTCTATTTTCTCTCTTCTCACAATTTATGAGTTCTCTTAATTTCTTAACAATTTAAGTTATTGTATAGTGAAGGGCTACAACATTGGTATCAGAGTGAGTTGATTGATCTACATGTCAACATTGTAGAGAAGGTATACATCCATTCTTGAAGAGGCAACCTCACCATCAACTACAAGCACCTCTTCTTTAGCCACTTAGCAAAATCTTTTATCTATGGTTCATGATATGAAAGGCCTTATTTGTTGTGTTCATGACATGAAAGCCCTTATTTGTTGCAACATCAAGGTGTGAACAAAATTCAAGGAACTACACTACTACTCTCATCCTTCAAAACCATGCGGCTTGGAATAAAACCACTCTTGGAAGTGGTATTGTGGACAAATGTGGTTTTGAGCTACAAAGGGAGAGAAGACAATCAAGCACCACCACTAAAATACTTCCACTAATTGTGCACCACCAAAACCACCTTTAGTTTTGCCAAAAAAAACTCATCATACCACTTGTAAAAATCATGGCTTGCATTGTTTCTACCTATCTCCTCTCATTTATCAACTTTAAAGATGACACTAATATAAAAAAAATTTGCTTTCATGAATCTTAATATTTTTTTATAAAAAAATATTATTAAATTCATTTTCTCAAGTGATGTTTTTAACTAAAGAAGGGAGAGGGCTTCTCTAAAATACTCTTAAGCCGTCTCTCTCACAAATCCACCAAGAAGCATTAAGGGGAGATATATTGCCCTTACTTCCACACAGAGTTATGTTGAGATGGCAAGCTCAACATGTGCAGATATTGATAATGGACCACCTAGCTAGATTACGTCTACACTTAGTATGTTGGTGGTCATTATGATCCACACATGGCCATTAACTTATCACTTAGTATATTTAGTTTATTGCACCTACCTACAATTGACATAGTTATAGTGCCGGTCGATTAGTATAGTCAATTATACACTGTTTGAGCCACTTTCCTTTATGTTATATCTTATCAATACTTTGTGTACATTGTATTGTTGATGAAAGAAGAAGAATAAACTAGCAAGAAAATGTTTTGGCCTCCATCTCTTTTCTTGTGTTCTTAAGTGAGCTTTCTCTTGTGTGTGTGTATGGTGTGTATTTGGTGCAGTAGCTCAAGCAAGTCCTGCCACCATGTGATTCTTGATGTGGTATCGGAGTGATGCCATTGAGAGAGGCTAAATTTGAAGGCTGAAGTAAAGGAGAAGAAGCAAAGATTCAAGCAAGTAGGCAATGGGTAAGAAGCTCTCCCATTCTTCCACTCTTTCTCTCAGATAATACTTGTGGAGGCACGAGAGGTAGGGCTGAGCGAAAATCACAGATTACTCTGAGATTTGGTGTGCAAAAGTAGAGCACTATACATTCTACATATAAGGCCTTTAGGATAATCTTGCTACTTTTTTGGACATCTGAGACCATTTTAGGCCCCGTTTTAGACATGCAAGGTTACGGATAGTAGTTTCAAGGCATGCTGTAATTTCGACTGTTTCAATCGAAAGTGGGTGTACAGGTTGCAGATTTCAAATCTATAAGTTTTGAGGTGTTTTCTAGGAATCAAGCATACGCTTTATCTGTAAACAAGTTGTAGATTACATATATAGTTGAGCAGTCAATAAAAATGGATGCTTAGTATATTGTTGTGCACTTGCTGTGAAAGGTTGTAGAAGACGTGCTTGTTGTTTTGTATAATTTTTGTCATTACTGGTAGAGAATAGCGAAAACCCCATCATTGAGAAGCTGGATAAGAACAACTACCCATCATGGAAGTTCCATGTGACAAACTTTCTTATTGAAAAAGGCCTTTATAAGTTTGTTTTGGGTGAAGAAAAGGAGCCAAAGCTGAGTAACCCTATGACTATGGATGAATTAAAGGCATGGAAAAAATGGAATGCAAATAACAAAAAAGTGATGTATTGACTATTTGCAGTCATTGACAATACTATGCTAGGACATATCAAGAATGCATAAACTTCACATGGAGCTTGGACAATTTTTAAGAACATGTTTTTAGTAAATATACATAGACACGAAAGATTCAACTCAAGCAATGAATACTTTGAAGAAAGAGAAAATGTATGTCAATGAGTATGTTTTGAAGGTGAGAAGCATTGCAAATGCTTTGGTAACGATCATGCAATGCCTAATGATGATAATTTGGTTTCACCTACTTTGGATGGACTTAATAATGAGAAGGATTGGAAATCATTTGTCATTTCTGTATATGTACATAAGTCATTTCTAGATTTTGATGAATTAGTCTCTCTCATGATTACAGAAGAGATCAATATGTAGGGTGACTCATCTGAAAAAAATGGTGAACAAGCCCAAGCATTTTACTCAAGTTTAGGAAGGGAACGTGGAAAATCCTCTGAGAGGCTATGGTATGGGACATATTGTGATAACTAGCGAAAAAGGTTAAATCAACAATTCAGTAAAATGCAAGTTTCAGGAGACCATGGAAACTTTAGAGGCAAGGGAGCTCTAGAGGAAGAGATAGATGGAAAAACATAGAAAATGGCAATTCTAGTATTTTTTTTTGTCATTATTGTGGAAAAACTAGTCATATTGCAACCCATTATTATGCTAAGAAGGATGATATCCATAGTGATAAATTGTA
Organism: Lygodium microphyllum; assembly: GCF_053477565.2. Classification (NCBI taxonomy): domain Eukaryota; kingdom Viridiplantae; phylum Streptophyta; class Polypodiopsida; order Schizaeales; family Lygodiaceae; genus Lygodium; species Lygodium microphyllum. The sequence continues at coordinate 35,273,563 of NC_141150.1, forward strand.
GCAAGGAAACTATGCATTTTCTTCATGATAGAATGAAGAAAAAAATGAGAAATGGTTTGGAGAGATGTAGGATTTACAAAATCTAGGTCATGTGTAGAGACATGTGGTGATTCATTCCACATTGGAAAGGTTTCCTTGTCCTTGCATCATGGCCAGACAAAGAGTCTATCAGATGTATTACATGTGCCATCAATCACAAAGAATTTAGTGTCTATTGGCCAAATGATAGAGCAAAGGTTGCATATTGATTTAATGTAAAATGTTATTTTGTAGAAGACTTTAATGATAAGTGCAGCCTGGCCGCAAAAAGAAGTAGATTTGGCATGTTTATTGAGAGACAGAGACAGAGAGAGAAGGGTCGAAGCAATAGAGAGGAGCCGTATGCTCACATCTCCATTTTTTCATATTCCATGACCCATATAACTAAAGTGAATACAACACACTAAAGTATGTAAGGCTGTTCACACCAAGTACAAACTAAGTCTAAAGTCACCGACTTATTTAATGTCTGCATGTGGTATAGCTGGACAAGCTACGTGTCGGTTACACTCAACCTAAGGATAGTAGAGCTGAGCTTGAATTCTTAACACTCCCCCACAAGCTCAAGATAGCATATGTATACCAAGCAGTTGTCTAAGAACACTGAACTTATCTTACTTATCTTTACCCAAGGACTTGGTAAAGATATCTACAACCTGTTCATCAGTCTTCACATGCATGAGGCCTACTTTCCTGCAGGAACCATCTCTCTGATAAAATGGTAGTGTACCTCAATGTGTTTAGTCCTGGCATGGTATATTGGATTCGTTGCTAGGATTACACTATTGAGATTATCACATAACAAGGTCACTGGAGCATCAACATGTATGTCCAAATCAACCATGAGCTTGAGTAGCCATGCAATCTCACATGTTGCCAATGCAACACCCCTGTAATCAGCCTTAGTACTAAACAATGCAACAGTTGGTTGCTTCTTGCTGCTCTAGCTAATCATTCCACTTCCAAACCCAAAGGCATAACCACTTGTAGATCTACGGTCATATGAGCATCCTGCCAAATCTACATGTGTGTATCCAACCAGTTATCAAGGGCTTATCTTTCACATAAAACAACACATAATCTATAGTGGACTTAACATATCCCATAATCTGCCTACGAACACCATCCAAATGTGGCTTTCTAGGCTTCTACATGAACTAACTTATGAGCCCAACTGCATAGCTCAACTTCGGCCTAGTGATAGTCAAATAGATTAGACTACCAACCATCTACCTGTACATAGTCACATAATCAATTTCAGCTCTAGTGCTAATGTCCGGCTTGACATTTTGATCAAGAGGTGTATCTAGTGGTTTACATTCAGCCATGCCATATTTCTTTAGCATTTCCATGGCATAGTGTTTCTGCATCAGCCATAAACCATTTTAAGCTTTGATCACCTCAATACCCAAGAAATACTTCAATTCACCTAAGTCTTTTATGTCAAATTCAGATTTCAACATCTGCATAACATGTTGTATCCCAAAGTCATCATCAGTTGTTATTGTCAAGTCATCAACATAGATGACCAGCACTGTCTTTTTCATAAACAGACTACGATCAGCCTTTCCAACAGTAAATCCCAAACTCTACAAGTAATTACTAATCCTTGCATGCCAGGCTCTCAAAGCATGCTTCAGCCCATACAATGCCTTTTTCAGTTTACATACATAATGCTGAAACTCAAGGTATACATACCCTTCGGGTTGATCCATATAAACATCCTCTTCTAAGTCACCATTGAGGAAAGCATTCTTCATGTCCATCTACTGCAATTTTCGGCCTTTAGTATCAGCCAATGCAATCATTGTTTGTATGGTTGCCATCTTGGCAACATTGTTGAATGTGTCCTCATAGTCTAACCCATATTGTTGAGCATATCCTTTAGCAACTAGCTTGGATTTGTAACTCTCTATACTGCCATCCAACTTGCATTTAATCTTGTAGAGCCATTTGCAGCCAATGGTCTTCTTTCCTTTTGGCAGTGGTAAAATATCCCATGTTTTATTTTCAGCCAAAGCATTTATTTTCTCATCCATAGATGTGCACCAATTTTTATCCATCTCTGCTTCAAAAAATGTAGTAGGATCTTTGACCTCTATCACCTTTGTCATATAAGCAAAATTCTTTGCAGAAAAACCAGTGTAAGTCAACCTATCCATATGGTACCTGATTCTTTGTGATCATCTAAGCTGTGGTGCACTACTCGATTTCCCTCTCTCATGAGGTGGAATGTACCTGTTCTGCCTAGTGCTAGGCGTATACACAATCTTAATATCAAGCTCATTGTCTAGACTATCAGCTGAGTCATAGCCTAAAGTCATCCTACCAGGTGTCATCACACCAGATGTATCATCAATGAGTTTTTCTTTCCCTTTGTCATCCATCACATCATATCTCCCCCTCAATGACATACTGGTGTCAGTGGATGGTGAGCCAGAGCTCCGTAATCTCCCTATCCATGGAGATATTGGTGTACCACTAGGGCCTATCCATGCAACACTCTGTTGCTGTGAATCAACTATAGATACATGTGTAGGAGGCATATCTGATGGCACTTCAGTTGATGATACATACCAAGAGGCCATCTCATCAAAGATGACATCTTTGCTCACTAATGTATCCTGAGTAGAGGGATCATAGCATTTGTATGCCTTCTTCTCCTGCGAATATCCAATAGAGACTCACTTGTGTGCTTTTGTATCTAGCTTTTTCCTCTTCTCATCAGGGATATGCACATAAGAAAGACAACCAAATAATTTCATGTGACTGACATCAGGCTTGTTGCCATATAATTTCTCAAATGGTGTCATCTCGTGAATACCTGTAGTGGGAGTCTCGTTCAAAATATACATGGCTATCATAACAGTCTCAGCCCAATAATAGAGCGGTATACTATTCTCATTCATCATTTCTCAAGAAGCTTCCATTAATACCCTATTCTTTTGTTCAGCTGCCCCATGTTGCTGAGGAGTGTAGCTGTAGGTAAGCTGCCTATGTATGCCATTTTTAGCCAAAAAATTGTCAAACTCATTTGACACATACCCACCCTGTCAAATGTCAAGCAAGATATGTAATAATCAAATTACTTTTCAGCCTGCTTTTTAAACTGTTGAAAAATAGAAAACACATCATCCTTTGTTTTCAAGATATAAACCCAAGTATAGCGATTGTAATCATCAATAAATGTCACATAGTACCTGGAGCCTCCCATGATGCATTATGGGCTGGCCCCCACACATCAGAGTGAAATAACTACAATGGTCGTGTACTATTTCTTACATGCCTTGACAAATGGCAACCTCGACTATTTACCAAACTGGCAAGCATCACAGACATGACCAATATCTGTATACCGAAACTTGGGTAAACCTGTCACAAGCTATTTCTTCTACATCATTTGTAGTAGCTGAAAATTAACATGTCCCACTCTCTTATGCCATATTTCCAAGTCTCTAACATTGTTGATTTTAGATGTGGCAAAGTGGCATCAAGAGTAAACATCATGCCATTCCTATGACCGCGAAAAATCAATTTGCCGCCATTACTGAACTCCCGAATGAAGCATTCATGCTTGTTAAATCAGACCTAAAAATTCTACTCAATCATCTGACCCACAGACAATAGATTTTTAGTAATTGATGGGACATGTAGTACATCATGTAAGTTCTTCTTCCTGCCATCATGGATTACCAAAGGTACTTTGCCTTTATGTTCTATGCTATGCTGCATGTCATCCCCTATGCATACATAGTCAATCTTCTCAGGCATCATATTTGTAAACTAGTCACCATGAGGTGTCATATGATTCGATGCCTCCGAATGAATGTACCAAATTGGATCCTCATGAGACTTCTTAGCAGCCCTGTCTTTCACATATGTCATGGCAAACAATCTATCCCCAGATGCATCTTCTGCCTGACTTGACCATGCATAATGTCCATGTTGTTTGCCTCTTTGATTGCCTTGCTTCTTCCAGTAGTCCTTGGCAATATGACCATACTTTCCACAATAGTGACAACCCTTATCCTTATTAGGATTGTCAGATGAGTGCTACTGTTGCCAGGAGCCTCTACCTCTAAGGCTAGATCTCCCCTTTCCTTTGAAATTTCCACCTCCTCATGCATTCAAACCCTGCTGGTTATTATGACCATAAGATATGTTTTGCTAGCCTCTGCCAGAAGAATAACCTCTACCATGGCGACCATGACCATGTTGATTCGAATAAAAGACAACATGCTTGTTCTTGGAGTTGCTAGAACTTGCAGCCAAGCCAAGTTTAACCTCCTCGTGAATGAGCAATGCAACTAGCTCATTGAAATCTGGCATTTCAGCCCACACAGAGATGGAAGTATCAAATGAATTATATTCAGATCCTCGTGTGCCAATGGATGAGAGCTGATCCACAATGGTCTTAATCTCTGCGACATAATCCTGTGTAGACCTACCTTTTCTGTCCATGTCGTTAGATTTTTTCTTTAACAGTATCTTTTGGTACTTGTAGTTGTGACATAATATTTGTGAAATACGCGGGATCTAGAGCATGGCAGATGCAGAAGCTATGGAGGTTGAAAGAGGAAAAAGAAACTCATGAAGACATTGACCTTGAATAGAAAAAATTGTTACACAAGTGAATTAGGTTCCAAGATTGAGACTTGGACTCATAAACACAATCTTGTGTATTGACAGTGACATGACACTTTACTGGAAAGAAAAGAGTACTATCATTACATTAGAAAAAGAGTACAAGTACAATGCTTTATAGGATTTGAGTGGTGGTACTTTCTCCTACTGTGTATATGGGATTCTGGTCCTGAGCCCTCACTGCTCCTCATAAAGGGACTGAAGTAGGTGTGATTGCAAATATCTCAACATCCCTCCTCAATCACAACCAAAAGTACAAAGTCTATAGAGGCTTTAGTGAAAGCAACACGTGCAAAGTGTAGGCACACCATAAACATGGCAAAACACCAAAGGTTGTCATAGAAAAGGTTGAGGCTAAGTGTGGGTACCACAAACATGATGGACATCCAGAGGCTATACTAGGGGCCTCACAAAGTGTACATAGGCTATAGTACAAGGATAACTGAGGAGTTTACAAGTTTGTGTCTGAGGCATTAGGGCTAGGAAATACACATCTAAAAAAGTCTGTCTGAATAGAAGGACTGAGGAGGTTTGTCCTTCTCCTGGTGATCTTCTTCTTCCTTTTCTCCGTTTTCTTCTTCTTCTTTGACTACAACTAGATAGGACTTTTTGGACCTCTTTCTGGCGTGGCAAAACTTCTCGATGTGTCCAGTCCTTTTGCAGAAATCACAGAAGAGTTGATCCTTCTTGCCTTTGTACCTGTTGCCAATATATAATGCATGCTCATCTCTAGAGGTATTTGGTTCTTCCTTAGTTTTTAGCTTCTTTTCCTCCTCTAATAGTGATGCCTGGATGTTCAGGGTTTGGCATATTAATTAGAGTTGTTGATACATTATTATATTCAGGAGGCAAACTCTTAAGTAGAACACCGATGCAAACATCTTCTTCCATTTTAATGTTGATTTCTGCAAATTGGGTTAGAAGTCCTTCCATGTAATTTAGATGTGTGGCAAGTGATGTGTTGGACTTCATTTCAAGCCTGAAAAACTCAATCATGAGACCATACTTTGATGATTTAGATTGTGCACCGAACAAAGTGTCAAGTCTCTTCCATGTATCTTGTGAAGTTTCACAATTATCCACATGGTGGATATAGCTATCGTCTAGCTCCAGTTTGATAATGGCCTGAGCCTTATCATCATTCTTTTGCCAAGTGATAGCAAGATCTGCATCACGAGGCTTCTTTTCTTTTCTAGTGGTAATGGCCCAAAGGCCCTTCTTCATTAGGATTAGTTTGATGCGGGTCTGCCAGGTATGAAACCTAACTCCTTTGAAACAGGTAGTTGGAGAATCTTTGGCCATGTTCGACTTGAGAGACAAGCATCAAATTAGCTTCAAATTTATCAAATTTAAGTAGCAGAAGAGTTGGTTGAGATGTGTCAAGAGGAGACACAAGTGTTTAGATCACTAAAAATAAGTGTCAATAGACACTATGTTTCTTCCCTGAGTCTTTCAAACTTGGAAAATTCCTTCAAGTTCTTTCAAATCCAAATCTTCCCCTTCTTGATTTGATGCTGGAACCTTCAGTTCTGAGTGGTAGTGGGTTGTTCCAGTGGTAGAAGAGAGAAAATGATGAGATTTTTAAGCTTGGTGAAGTTTGGCTATGGCTGTCCTGTCAAAACAGGGACAAGCGACTGGTAAATGAGCTCCCATGAGATCCACAGGTTGAATTTGCTCAAACCCTTCAAGATGGAGGACCCTCACTAATGGATCTAACTCCCCCTAAGAGGGTTTGTACTCATTTTTCCCGAGTTGAGAGATCTAAGCCTTCAAAGTGGTCGTTGTCAAAACTACACCTAGATTTGGGAAAATGCACATGCTAGGCATGGTGTGCATCAGTCTCCTTGATTTTTGTACCAAGAAGTTGCGCCTTGACCTGAAGAACAACTCTTAAGAAGAAATCTTGAAGAGATATGGCCTGATTGATGAGATATGGCTGCTCCAACAAAGGTAGGTAGGTGTTGTCCACAGACATAGTTATGGTAGCAACTCTGAAAAGAGGCAATGTGGAAGCTATAGTTGCCCAATCTCAATGATTGAGGTGCCAAAGGAGGAGCTCTGGAAGTAGAGAAACACTTCTTCAGAAGGAAGTTCAAAGAGATTTGGCCTGTGGAGAGAGATATGAAAGCTTCAAGCTGACAGGGTGCTGCTGGCTATGGCTACCATGGAAGCTTCATTGAAGGTAGGAATGCAAATGAAGTTGGAGATATGGTCCAATACTCAAAATGAGCTGAGCAGAGATGGAAAGGAGCTGAGAGGAGTGAAAGGAGAGTTGGGCCATGCTCAATTAAGCTCTGATACCATGTGAAATACGCGGGATTTAGAGCATGGCAGATGCAGAAGCTATGGAGGTTGAAATAGGAAAAAGAAACTCATGAAGACATTGACCCTGACTAGGACAAATTGTTACACAAGTGAATTAGGTTCCAAGATTGAGACTTGGACTCAGAAACACAATCTTGTGTATTGACAGTGACATGACACTTTACTGGAAAGAAAAGAGTACTATCATTGCATTGGAAAAAGAGTGCAAGTACAATGCTTTATAGGATTTGAGTGGTGGTACTTTCTCCTACTGTGCATATGGGATTCTAGTCCTGAGCCCTCATTGCTCCTCAAAAAGGGACTAAAGTAGGTGTGATTGCAAATATCTCAACAATATCTGATCAAAATGTTCCATGCATCTTCTAGTGACTTGCAGTACATGATCTGCATCGCCATAGCATCTGAGATACATAGAGACAACCAATGTAAAACTGTGTGAGCTCTTTCTGTCCAAGCTTGGTGTGCTCATCTTTGATCAGCTGTAGGCCTCTCTAGGAGCATGGGTTCCGCTTCTGCTCCAGTCACCAACTCCTAGTATCCTTTACCTATCAAGAAGTTCTCCATGTGGAACTTCCATGCGGCATAATTATTACTATTCCCCCACTATCTGGGTTATGTTGTCGATCCTATCTGTAAGCAATAGCCATATTGCACCAAACAATATCTAGTCATTGCCTGGATTCCTACAAGCCAACAAGTCTAACTAAGTAACTGTAGTCTTTAACTATTTATGAAATTTTTTTGCAACAAATTCACTATTAAAACCAGAGTATTCCAGCCCATCAATATCTCAAATACATCCACAAACATGTGGCATAACCTGTAGGTACATCAGTCAATACATAAACCATGTAGTTGCTTTAAGTCTGTCTTGTGCAACCTTACTGTCAAAGTACATACATGCAGTCTAAAATCTGTAAACTATTAGTGATGACCAGTAGAGCTGATTCACAGCTAAAAATGAGATGTATACATGTCATACATGCTCCAAAACTTCATAGACATCTGCTAGTGCATGTAGGAGTCCAAATATGATCATATGGGCACAAATCAGTGCATAACCAGCAAGTACAAGTGTCAAAAATCATGTGTTATAGTCAACAAATACTCATCAAAACAAGGTTTATCTAGCTCCAAAATGTCTTCAAATCACTTCATACATTTGCTTCAATGTGTCGGAGTCAATACATGACCATGCATACAACCATAGACACTCTATCTTCAAGAAGCAATGTCATGGACTGCATTCCATGCTTGTAACCAACCAAGACACTTTAAATGCATTTTTTTTCAGCCCTAGAATTCAATTTTCAATAGCATTAAATGCTCGTCCTAGTACTCCAAACATTCCTAGACATATTCCAAGCCATACATTTGATAGGGACCAATCAATGCCATGTAGTGCTTCCCATGTAAACAATGCTTGCTGTCCATAGATTCATGACAGCTTTTAGCTTGTAAAAAGCTCCCAGATTTGAGTGTTTTGACCTCCAAAATTCAAGTCCAAGGCATAAGAACAAGTACATATGTCCTTCTTGCATATACCTATGCTTCAATGATGCTTTCTGAGCATGACGTAGAGCTCCAAGATCATGTCAAGGAAACATACATGTTGTGTATTCTCTATTACCAGCAGTTCAAAATTGAATTCCAGATCTATACATTCATGTCTCAGCTCATAATTGAGCCCTCTCCAAAGCATTTTCATACAACAGTCTTCAAGCACCTTTCAAAGGATACGGGCCAACATTTAACCACTTAGTATCCACTTTATGTGGTGTCTTTGCAATCAAGGAAGTTAAGCCTACAACACTCACATTTCACACAGCTTGAAAGGCTGTGTTTGTAGCAGATCAGCAGCACATGATGCTCATTGAAAACTTTTACATGCTTAATGGAGCCTTGGTGCACTCCCAAACAAGCCATAGACAATACTTGAGTAATGGAAAACTCAATGTCTTAATGCATACCTTTCAAGAACCAATGACAACCTGCTTATCTTTAGATAATCTTGGATCTTCACTTTCTTTAAGTCTTCTTCATTGCCTTCTACTCCAGAGAGCCCACCTAGCATGGCTCTGATACCACATTGAGAGACAGAGATAGAGGGAGAAGGGTTGGAGCACTAGAGAGGAGCCATATGCTCACATCTCCTTTTCTTCATATTCCATAACCCATATAACTAAAGTGAATACAACACACTAAAGTTTGTAAGACCATTCACACCAAGCATAGAACAAGTCTAAAGTCATCGACTTATTTAATGTCTGCATGCGGTACAACTGGACAAGCTAAGTGTCGGTTACACTCAAACTAAAGATAGTCTAGCTGAGCTTGAAGTCTTAACACTGTTCACTTTAGATGCTAGAATTCCTACAATGAATACTACCATATTTGCTAAAGACAAAGAGATAGTTGTATATATTGAAATATGGCACAAGTGTATTGGACATGCAAATGTGCAAAGGCTGAAATTAATGCTGTGCAAAGGATTGGTTACATGATTGCCTAATTTTAGAGTTGTAAAATTTCACAAAGTGTGTGAAGCATGTGAGTTTGGTAAGTAAGAAAAATAACCCCTTTCACATGACAGAGATGTGAGTAGAAATATACTTGATGTTGTGCATACATATGATTGAAGGCCTACACATAACGTATCTCTTGGTGTGGAAGCAAATACTTTGTCACGTTTATTGATAATTGTTCAAGGAAGCTGTGTGTATATTTCATGAAGAAAAATAGTGATGTATTTGAGCACTTTAACCTTTCAAGGCTCCTGCTGCAATAGAAACAGACTTGAAAGTTAAGTGCTTGAGACCAGATAGAGGGGAAGAATACCTCTCTAATGAGTTTAATGGCATCTTGAGGTCTCATGGGATAAAGAGACATTTTACATGTAGATATACCCCAAAGAAAAATGGGGTTAAAAAAAGAAAAAATAGGCATATTGTAAAAGTTGCACGAGCATTAATATGGCTAAAAAGAATATTTCAAAATATTTTTGGTTTGAAGCTATTCATACTACTGTCTATATTATAAACAAAACTTCCCCAGTTGCAGTTCATGAGATGACCCCGAAGAATGCTTTATAGGCAAGAAGCTCGATGTGTCACACTTGAAATTGTCAGGCTATATTGCATATGTTCATGTACTAGATGAACTGCAAAAGAATATTCAAAGGATGAAAATTGTATTTTTATTGGGTATTGTTGCTACCCTAATCTATACATAATGCATAATAGGACAGATAGTGCCCCATGGGAAAATACCTAATATATATAAAAAAACTCATAGAAACTCAAAGATAATCACATAAACACATAAGAACACATAGTTTAGCACTAATAATCAGAGAATGAGAAGTAGAACATAGAGAATATATTGAGAATAGAACAAGAACACAATGAATGATGGCACCAACTATCAGATCTACTATATAATAATGAGAATCCATCATACACAAGTGGTGAACGTAAGAGATGATCCCAAAAATGAGAATGACACCAGTTTCCCTCTTTAGGTCACGTTTTTACAACTGCCTATAAATTACACTTCATGAGGCATCTAAGGGCTGCCCCACACAGAGAACTAATATGACTAAGGTAAAACCATGCTAAGGGTATAATATATGAAGTGTGAAATTGTGGCTAATACATGGCATATCTGGTATAGCCATGACTCGAACCCTTGCAATAATTCATGGTGCCAAATGCCTTATCCAAAAAATTGACATACCTAGTGAGAAAATTATGTCTTATTCACAACCTTACACCATGAAATAAGCCATAAAGAGATATGATAAGTAGAGCCTCTAATATAGTTGCATAATCCAGTCAAAAGACAACCACAAAACATAAAGGCATACATAGTAAGTATGATGGAAAAAAGAAACAAAATATGATAGTGGAACAAGAGTCTCATGAACATCATAAGAGTCAATGATATACTACTCCTATGCATATTGCTTATGTGATACAAGAGGTAGAACACCCATGTCATGAATCTTATCCACTGTAAGCTCTGTGATCCTTTTCTTGTTTGCTGATATCATGCAATACATCATTTATATAAGCCTTGATAACATCAACATCCGAAAACTAATTTTTAGCATGATCAATCTACTCAACACTTTGTAAACTAGTAACCATTTCACAAGTCTATGATACTCAACCTACATCATATCAATTTTCTCCTTACGAGCATTCTTTTCATGAATAAATGCTTCCATATTTTCAAATACAAATGACTGCTACAACACTACATAGGGTCCAGAAAGAGTGACAAAATCATAAACTGCCTTATGAGGCAAAACCCCATTGTGTGTTGTATGAAGAAACACTGCTGAAAGTTGAATCAAATTAACTACAACTATGGGCTTTTGGTGAACTTCTTAACGTGAATCATCATAATCTGGTTGTACCAATCTCCTTACTCTGAACCCATTTATTACTAGCTTAATTATTTCTCCTTGCAATGTAGTCAACCAACACAAAAGTTCATTGACCCACATCTTTGACAACCTCATACGGACCAGTATACTGCAACTTTGACTTTCTCAGATTCTTTTCAAGCTTTGAACTATATACCATGATAAGTGTTGAGAAGCAAGCTCATGATCAGTATCACCAACATGACCAACCTTATCTAGATAACTATCATCTTAACTATCACTCTACATGTGTGTTGTAATAACTGAGTCGGTCAGACTCAACCACAATTAGTGGTACAGTAAGTTAAGAGACCTAGTGTGTTTATTAGTTATGTGTGATTAGACTTTAGAAAGCATTATGAAAGAATGAGAAGAAGAGAACAATGAGAGTTCACTACTCTCTGTTATAGCTCCGTGTCTTTGTCTCTCTCTCTCCCTCAGAGCCTAAATGCCTGAAGCCTGAAGGCTTGGCAGTTGCCATTTGACATCAAGACATTAGATCTAAAGAAAACATCATTAAAGGAGACTGTGCCTGTGGACTATTTTTTGTAGAAGCTATATCTTACTACAAAAATGGATTTTGGAGAAACGGCCCATGAATCTTAACCTTTTCGACGTGGTCTACAACTTTGTTGAATAAAGTTTTTTCAAATTCCTCATAGATTTTGAGATATTTAGCACATAGACCTGTGTAGACTGGCTGTTTACTGCAGTAAATAGCATGTGGTTCCAGGGCATTGATGGCTTTCATCCTAACAATGTATATGCCCTTATTATCATGCATTTGAGCATGATATTAGAGTGTTAAATGCTCAGTTTTGGAGCTTATTTGTAGGCTGGAAATAGTGAACTGGTTGTTGTCCTGAATTTGGAAACAATATACCTATAAGGTTGAAGTATCTGTGATACTTATTTGCTATACTGACAAATGCTTAGATCATACCACTTGAGTGGTAGATTTCTTTTGGGATATTGTGAGTACTAAAAGTCCAAATCTTGGACTGATTTGGTGTTGGTTATACCAGGGTATTGATTGGTTATTGTCTGCATGAAGGATACCTATTATCTTCACTTGACATACATACAATATATTCTGACCGGTTGGACATGTATCAACTCTTGCATAGAGTGGCAACTGAATGAGATGTTTTGGGGTTGTTTTGAGGTCTGAATACTCTTGTTTTAATAGAGAAAATAGTGCTGGTTATAGGATTGGACTAGCTATATTTGGTACTGCTACTTGCATACAGTACAAACATTTATGCTTGTATGGACATAGTTTGTTGTTGGGATATTTTGCCACAACCATAGAATATTTTGAATTGATTTCACATAGTCTTTTCCTGAAGTACAAGGAGTCAAGCACTTACAGATTGCATATAGCATTGAATACCTTCGTTCCAAATATGGAAAATGCTTAAGGCGCTGACAATATCATGCAAATTGTGGGAGAGAATCTTGATAACAAAAACTTTGCTCTATGGAAGTTCAGGATGCAAAACTTTTTGATTGGCAGAGGTTATTGGGATTTATGTACAGGGGTGAAGTTGAACCTGAATTGCCTGAACGGAATCCTACACAAGAACAACAGAGAGCTCACCGATAGTGATCAGAAAGAGCTAGTAAAGTACCGCATTGGTTTTCTTTATGCATTTCTAATGCAATGGCTATGCAGATTACCAATTGCTATTTCCTAAGGATGCTTGGGATGCACTCATGAAGATTTATGGTAATGTCACGCATGTAAGAAAGATACAACTGAAGCAACAGTTCAACAACATGTCTAGGAATGGCAAGAGCATTCAATCATACACAACTAAAATAAACACCATAGCTGACCAGCTGGCTACTATTAGATCTCGTGTTTCAAAGGATGATATGATTGTAGTGACATTGAATGGGTTAAGAAAGGAGTATGAGGTGTTTGATACATCTTATTCTGTGAGAACAGAACCCCTTGATTAGGATGACTTACTTGCCTTGCTTCTACATGAAGAAGTAAATCTTGGCTTAAATACAGGTTCAAGCACATCTCACGGCAGAGACACTGTATTTTACTCTAGTCAGTGAGCTAGAGGTGGTAGAGCTCGTGGAGCTTTTCGGGGTCGAGGAGACACTCGAAACACGTATGGACAACATCAGAAAAATGCTTGGTATAGCTCAAATACACAAGGACAACAAGGATATGGAGCCTTTAGAGGTAGGGGGAGATCACCTAGAGGTAGAGGTGGCTCTTGGCAGTTGCATGAGCAGTCTAATACGGATAAAGACTATCATTATTGCAGAAGATATGGGCATATTGTGAAGGATTTCCATAAAAAGCAAGCTTATATGAAGGAAAAAGGTAGACAACATGGACATTATGCATCTTCCAGTGGTACTCAGGATGACTAGGGAGATAGACTATTTTCTATATAGCATGTATCTAAGAATACCTCTAAGGAAGGCAAAGATGAGAATGCTCCTAAAGTCCCTAAAGACTCAGGAGCATGCTGAAAATGAAATTGGTTGTTATATCTCATGTTTGAGATCTCATGGAGGTGGAGAATATGTATCTAGAGAGTTTGACATGTACTTTGCTAAATATGGCATAAAAAGGTAGCTTACATGTAGTTACACACCTCAGCAGAATGGTGTGGCAGAGAGAAAAAATTGTGTGCTTATGGAAGCATCTAGGGCAATGCTTAATGAAAAGAATTTGCCAAATGTTTATTGGGTTGAACCAGTGGTTACTGTAGTTTATGTGCTAAACCAAACACCTACAATTGTGATTCATGATTTAACTCCGTATGATGTGCCTGATGAAAAGAAGAAGAAGTTAGACCTGAAGGTTGTCAAAAGTGTTTTCCTTGGCTATGCACAGGAGAGAAAGGCTTACAAATGCTATGATCCATCCACTCAGGAAACCCTGATTAGCAGGGATGTAGTTTTTAATGAGCTGCCCTCAATGGTATGGTAATCCAAATGCAATGGTCTTTGATGGACCAGCTTGCCCTACTTATGTTGAAAATTATCCTTCAACTTGTACGTCTATGAGTGGCCCGACAGGTGATGGTTCATCTAGTCCTTGGACAGGACGACTCCGCAGTCGTACTACTTGCATCCACTGACACAAATATGTCAGTGAGGGGGAGATTGGATAAAGGCAAAGAAAAGATGTTTGACAATGTGGCTAGCCCACTTACATCTAGATATGAGTCACCTGGTAGTGATAGTCTTGATAGTGAATTGGGCATACCATTAGTTATGACACCTGGTGAGAGGCAAAGCATGCATGTGCCACCTCATGAGAGGCAAACCCAGAGTGCACCACAGTTGAGGAGGTTTTGAAAGGGTTAGAAAGCAAGTTGATAGGCTGACATACAGTGGGTATTCAACTAGACATCATGCATATATGACTAAAGTGTCAAGCTACAAAGAGCCTACAAAGTTCAATGAGGCAGTTAAAGATGAGAATTGGTGTGCCACCATGAATAAGGAATACATAGCATTGGCTGAAAATGAGACATGGGAATTGGTATGTTTGCCTAATGGCAAAGTACCCATTGGCTGCAAATGGGTTTATAAAGTGAAATGCAAGTTAGATGGTTCGTTGGAAAGGTATAAAGCCCAGTTGGTTGCAAAGGGATATGCACAACAGTATGGCCTAGATTATGAGGAAACTTTTAGCCCAGTTGCCAATATGGCAATGGTGGGAATAGTTATTGCATTAGCGGCTTCTAAGGGCTGGAAATCATGGTAGATGGATGTCAAAAATGCATTTTTGAATGGTTACTTACTTGAAGAAGTGTATATGGAGCAGTCTGAGGGTTATGTACACCCTGACTATCCGACATATGTGTGTAAGTTGAAAAAGGCATTGTATGGGCTAAAATAAGCACTGAGAGCATGGAATGCTTGCATAAGCACTTATTTGCATTAGCTTGGTTTTCAGATAAGTCATGCGGATCACAGTCTATTTACAAAGAAGACAGAGCATGGTTATGTTTTTCTAGTGGTTTATGTCGATGATTTGATCATCACTGGAGATGATGATCATGGGATTGCTAAAATTAAAGCAATGTTACAGGCTGAATTCAAAGTCAAGGATCTTGGTGAGTTGAAGTACTTTCTTGGGATTGAGTTTGTGTCTACACCTCAAGGTATATGGCTATTACAAAAACAGTATGCTCATGACATGTTGCTAAAATATGGCATGATGGAGTGTAAAGCCATGGAAACACCATTGGATCAAAATGTCAAACTTGTAGTTCATGTTGGTACTAAGATCGAGAATGTCACTATGTATAGACAGATGGTGGGCAGCTTGATTTACCTTACTATTACCCATCCTAACTTGAGTTATGCAGTGGGGATGATTATCCACTTTATGCAAAAACCTCATAAGCCACACTTAGATGCAGCCAAGAGGATTATGCAGAATAATTGAGTCAGTCAGACTCAACCACAGTTAGTGGTATGATCAGTTTAGTGACCTAGTGTGTTTATCAGTTATGTGTGATTAGACTTTAGAAAGCATTATGAAAGAATGAGAAGAAGAGAACAATAAGAGTTCACTACTCTCTATTATAGCTCCATGTCTTTGTCTCTCTCTCTCCCTCTAAATCTCGAACAACAAGATTTCCCTCCTTAAATATCTTCGTCTTAATGTGTCGGTTTAATTACCCATTTCTATCTTCTTGACTACACCACCACTGAAAGATAATGAGCTATAATCCAATCCTCTTCAAGCTGCGTTAACTCCTGCAACCTATCATGCATTGAATCCTCATGAGATAATCTCTCGGTGATTGCCACTCTCAGGCTAGGAACTAAAAATGCCATTGGGACCACTCCTTCAAGTCCATAAACTAACTTAAATGGAGTCAAACTTGTTGAAACCTTATATGCTATACAAAAAGACCACAATGCTGAATCTAATTTAGTGTCCCAATCCTTACTATTATAAGTGAAATACCATATTATTAAGAATCCACAATAAGAATAACTCTTAACCTGCCCATTTGCTTGAGGGTGATAAGGTGTGGATTTCTTAAGCAAAATCATATGTTTAGAAGTTAACTCCTTAATCACTTCATTCAAAAAATTATTACCACAGTCACTTACCAACTCTATAGGGCAACCAAACCAAGTCATTATATTAGAATAGAGAAATTGTGCCACACTTGTTGCCTGATTGTCCTACAAAAAGCGCTTTAGCTTCAACCCACTTAGTGCAATAATCCGTACATACCAAAATATATTAGCTTTTCTCTGATGGGAAATTGGCTTAATAGGACCCACAAAATCAATACTCTACTTTTGGAAAGGCTCTAGAGGCAAAACTAGATGATCTTGCATCGTGTCCCTAGGTTGAGGTTGAACTTCCCGCATACAGATAATGCACT
Organism: Lygodium microphyllum; assembly: GCF_053477565.2. Classification (NCBI taxonomy): domain Eukaryota; kingdom Viridiplantae; phylum Streptophyta; class Polypodiopsida; order Schizaeales; family Lygodiaceae; genus Lygodium; species Lygodium microphyllum. The sequence goes on from NC_141150.1 coordinate 35,290,387, forward strand.
CCTTTGCATATTGATGAGCATCTTTAAGCACCATTGGCCACCACAAATCAGCCTAAAGAATCTTCTTGCCTATAATCTCACCAGAGAAATGTCCTCCTATCAGTCCTACATGTGCCTTATGCAGTATAGAGGGTTGTTCTTCAATAGTTACACATATTCTCAAGATATTGTCAATGCTCGTCCTATAGACCACTCCCATAATAACCTGAAAGTGTCAGCTCTACAATGCCAACCTTTCGACAGTGATCTCTTGACAATTCTATAGGCATCACTTCATCAAGCAAAAAATTTAGCATTTGATCATAGAAAGAATTGAATTGATTTACCTAAACATTGAATACCTCTCCACCATCAAGGAACTGATCATTTATCCTTGATGCAATGTTTGCTAACTCTAGTCTACTTAGAAAATCAGCTACCACATGCATGCTCTTTCCTTGGTGTATGCACTATTTTATAATCAAAATCTTGCAAAAGAAGCATTCACCTTGCTAATCTTCATGTAACCTATGGTTTATTGATGAGGTACAATAAAGCTTGATGATCCTCACAAAAAATTACTTGATTCCCCAACAGTTAATGTCTAAAATTCTGTAATGCAAATATCATTCCAAGAGCTTCCCTTTTAGTCAATGTATAATTCTTCTCAACTACTGTAACCCTTCTACTTGCATAGTAGATAGGTCTAAACCAGCTGCAACTCTTTCCTACATTAGAAATGCACCACTATAATGCTAGATGCATCAACAAATACATGGAATGGAATATCCCACAATGAAGGTTTCTAAAATTGGTGCTACTACCAACATCTTCTTCAATATACCAACAACTTTTTCTTGGTCATGCCTCCATACAAACTGAACTCCCTTCTTAGTAGGCAATGTAAGTGGATCACATATATGAGCTAAATACCACAAATATCTACTGTGGCATTTCACTTGCCCCATGAAGCGCATCACTTCTTGAACTATTGTAGGTACAATAGCCTTCTGAACAACTTGAATTTTTCTTGGATCAATAACCATACCTTCCTCTATTTTTTATGCAGGATTTTGCTACTCCTTGAGTGTCTCCATATCTCAATTCCCTTACTCCCCTTAGGGTTACCATTGCTTTCTAGAACCAATGTAATATCCTAATGTATAGGATCACTCTCTTGCTCTATGGGGTCCCGTCTTGTTGTATGGGGTCACTATTTTTACTAAGAATGGTAAACTTGCTACTTGCAACGGTAAACGTATTGCTTGTAGTAGTAATCTTATTTTCTGTCCTACAATAACTTTGTTTATTGTTGCTGCAATAACCCTATGTCTTGTAGTGGTGTTATGGTCTCTCACAATAAGGCCACAATCACCTTCATCAAGATTGTAGCCTTCTGTAACATGAATGACATCTTTTTTGTCCATTTAAGACAAATAAATCCTACTATCACCAGTACTAAAATATCACCAACATGAGTGCAATGAGATATTGTCAAAGTTTGTATACCCATAATATCCATAGATTTCCACACTATTACTGCTTGAGGCACTGCAATAGTAGTGACTTGTATAAAATTGATTCCACCTAATTACCTATGAAGCTTATGTGGCTCATCATAATCAACTTGAATTAGCATTTGGAACCTAAATCCATTAATTGCAAGTTTAACAATATCTTCTTACATTATGGCTTGAATGAAAGTGGCTACCAACTGGCAAGTAATGAGCCATAGTTCTATAGTACAACCATTTCAATGAAATATGCCAAGTTTGAGAACTTATCATATGCAATGGCATCCATAATATATCATAGAGAATGAAGATATAGAACCATAACAAAATAAGTAGATTACCACTCCAGCTGTAAAGAATAATTGCATTGACTTGAAAAGATATCAATGATGCTCTAGCATTTTCATAGTAATAAATGTATGGCAATGTACCACCCAATTTAGATCTTGAATAAGACATTGCATCCCAAAAGAAATATATAAGATAATCCACAACAACTTGTAACTGTTGATTTTCAAGTACTTGGAATTAGTGATCATCATGTGGTTATTGTATTTGTTGTTTTTTAGGTTGATGTAGCACTTTTGATTGCTTTTCAATTTGCTATAGTACATTTTGCTATTGTAGGAAGTGCAAGAAATCAACTTACTATTGTAGGCATTGCAGAAATTCTGCTTACTGTTGTAGGTACTGCAGAAATTCAGCTTGCTACTGCATGAAGTTTGGTTGATATTGCATGAAGTCAAGATATTATCACAAAAATTTAGAATTTAGCAGTAGAAATTGCTGAAATTTAGGTTCTTTTAGGTCATTCTAAAGCTTTCTTAATACAAAAAACTATAAAATACACTTGCTACAAGCATCCACCTTATACAACATCAACACTTTCATGCTTAAAAACTAATCAACATGAATAACATTAACCATTCCTGCTATAATATAAACTACATAGATATCCATTGTAGGTACTTGCATACTTCTAGATATGTCAACTTCAGTGTTACATTGATTAGAGTCCTCATAGACTTTAGAAATAGCAGTTTGAATTGAAACATCAATAACATGATCATTCAATGCATAGAGATCCTCAAGAATAACATATTGACTTGAATCAGGAGAAAATACCAATTGTGTGTAGGAATAAGCAATTTCATTATCCTTGTGTAGAACAAATTCCTCAAGAGTATTAATTACTTCAAAACAATGAGAAACTTGGAAATACATTACATTCCTCAATTTAGAAACCTCCTGCTATAGTAATGCTTTCTCCTCTTGAAGCTGATTAATAACAAATAGAGCTTCAATTGTTGCAACATTGGCTGCATTTCTCTCGTTTTCAAGGTCAACAAAAAACCAATGAGTCATCTCAATTGGAGATTGAATCATAGAGTGTACCTCATACGAAACTTCAGAAAAACCATGTAAACTAACTACATTCTACAATGCTTTATATCTAACCAACTCTTGCAAGGGAAATGTAGTGAAAATCTTGCAATCTTACTCTTCCTACAAAGGGAGTATACTGCTAATCTTGCAATTCCACAATTCTTGTAGTGGAACACTAGCTTGTTCTTCAAATCGAGCAAGGTAATGACTTGAAATATTATCTAGCATGTTGGAAACATCGGTATCCTGCACAAATATGTCCAAACATGGTGCATTTTGCATTAGGAGAGGTGGCACATCTTCAAGTTCTAGCAAAGTTTCTTCATTGAAATTCAACTTAGTAGTTGCATTATCTTTCTTAGCATCAATAAGAGAACCAAGAAAATCATGCACAATGACATCTTCATTACAACAACCATAATCCTCAAACTTATCATCCATAACAACATCATCTTCTTGAATACATAACTGATCTTATTGATCACCAATCTAATCATCTTCATTGTATATAACTATTGACTTGCTTTCTTCTTGATTAAAGCAATTGATTAGAGATTGACTATGACAGTTTACAAAATACCAAAATATGAAAAATACCTTGAGATTATTGATGCAAAGTGTGTGATGATCTACTCTCCCATTGGCAAGTTGCTCTATTGGGTTTGGGGCACTCGAGGATTCTTGGCTTCTTTGGCTCTTGTCCTCTCTCGCTCTCTTTACCTCAATCTTTGGCAAGGCCATGGGTAAAGAGCACCAATTATCATCATCATCACTTGAACGTGAATCCGAATCAGAATAATAATCCAAAACATCTTCATATCTTTCCTTGAGCTTTTCAACTACTATAAGCAATATCCCAATATGCTTAATACTTGAACAAGACTTGACTTTCTTGCCTTCATGATTGTCATGCCATTCATAAGCATCATGAAGAATATCCTCAAAAGAATCCAACATCTCCCATGCTCTATCTATCTTTGAACTTGAATCCTTCTTTGCTAATGAAGAAAACCTCTTGTGGATATCAGAAAACTCATTGCACAAATCAAACATGCAGAAACACTTGCACGATTTTCCTTCTTCACAAGACCCATGAACATAAGAACAATGCTTTGAAGTATGTCCATACTCAAAACAAATTGTGGACCGCTTTTTCTTCTCCTTTGATTTACCCATCGCAATTAATCAAATTGAAATTTTAAACTTCAGAACTTAAAATGAAACCTAAATGCTCTCTCATTAATCCTCCCTAGGCTTCTCGTAGTAGGCAAAAGATAGTGCTTCCTCTTTCTTACTAGATTTAGCCAGAATTTGTCACAAAGATGGTATTCCTACAATAGTGCTTCCATTTTGAAACATCTTTGTGAACAATTTGTCTCTATTTTTTCAGTATCATCTTGTTGCACCACTTAATATATCATTGCTTCAGGCAATTGTCATTGCTTCAAGTAGTTGTCATTGCTTCAAGCAGTTGTCATTGCAAAAATATATTACTACTTCATATAGAAAATTTTGCTTCATATAGGAACTCTGCTTCATTCAAGAATTTTGCTTCATATAGGAACTCTGCTTCACGTAGGAATTTTGCTTCATATAGGAACTCTGTTTCACATAGGAATTTTGCTTCATACATAGGAACTTTGCTTCATGCAAGAACTATTTCTTTATACAAGAAATTTTCTTCAGGGAGAAACCTCTACTTCATGCAGAAAATTTAAATTTCTCACCTCAACCTTTGCCATTTTTAATGGTGTTTTAACAGAGAGATACACGGCACAATGGCATGGTATACAAACAAAAAACCCTTCGAACTCCATACATCAAATTCGTTTTTTATCCATAAAACAAAGTATTTTTTTTGTATCAATTGAAATCATTTTGTTGTTAACCAGAGAGTAAAAAAAGCATGGCAAAATCACCAATGTGTTGCTACCCTAATCTATACAGAATGCGCAATAGAAGATAGACAATGCCCCATGGGGAAAATACCTAATCTTATATCAGACAACTCATAGAAACTCAAAGATAATCACATAGAGATATACGAACACATACTTCCGTACTAATAAAATGAGAGAATGAGAAGTAGAATACATAGAACATATTGAGAATAGAGTAGGAACACAATGAATGATGGCGCCAATTGTTAGATCTGCTATATAATAATGAGGATCCATCATACACAGGACGTGAACATTAGAGATGATCCCAAAAACAAGAATTTGGGGATGAGATAGAAGACCCTACTATGTTTAGGAGGATAGTAGGGAGTTTGATTTACATGACTATCACAAGGCCAAACTTGAGTTATGTTGTTGGGCTTGTCAGTTAGTTTATGCAAATGCCCAAAAAGCCTTCATTTGGATGCAACTAGATGCATATCAAGTTATGTGAAGTCCACTTTACATTAAGGACTTTTATGAGGTAGGTAAAGATGTACAAGTATTTGGATACACAGATTCAGATTGGACTGGTAGCATATCAGACAGAAGATCTACTAGCAGATTTATGTTCTCACTTGGTAGTGTAGTAGTTACATGGATCAACAAAAAGAAACCTACAATTGCTTTATTGAGTATAGAGGCTAACTATAGAGATGCTACTATGGCAGCATGTGAGGTGGTATGACATTAAAAGTTATCGGGTGATTTGGATGTGCAGGGAGATGGTGCAGTTGTCATTCACTATGACAACATGAGCACTATACAGCTAGCCAGGAACCTAGTGTTCCATGCTAGGACAAAACATATTGAGGTGCACTCCCACTTTGTGAGAGAGAAGGTACTTGCAAGAGACATTGACTTGGTATATGTCAGCACACAGGATTAGATAGTTGACATTTTCACAAAGGCATTAGGAGCAGAGAAGCTTTGAAAAATTTTAAGCTTATTGGAGTTGCAAAGAGATAGTTGAGCTTGAGAGGGAGTGTTGAGATGACAAGCTCAACACATGCAAACATTGACAATGGATCACCTAGCTAGATGAGTCCTCATGTCTACACTTAGCATGCCAGTGGTCATTATGATTCTCACATGGCCACTAATCACTTATTATATTTAGTTTGTTGCACCTACCTATAGAGTTGGCATAGTTATAGTGCTAGTCGATTAGTATAGTTAGTTATGCACTATTTGACTTAGTATGTCACTTTCCTTTATGTTATATCTTATCTATTCTTTGTATACATTGTATTGTGGGTGAAATAAGAAGAGAAAACTAGCAAGAAAATATTTTGGCCTCTATCTATCTTCTTGTGTTCTTGAGTGAGTTTCCTCTTGTGTGTGTGGTATGTGTTTGGCACATTAGCTCAAGCAAGTCCCCCCACCACGTAATTCTTGACAATGTCTTCATAATAAAGGATTGTTCCTATGTAAGGAAATTATATTTAGGGATTTCCAACATGGTGATAGGTAAGTGATAGATAGCAAAAATGCTATATACAACCTAACCTTGTGGAATGAAGGAGTGCAAGTTTAAGGACAATCAACCTTGACTAGGTGTTGAATTGAATGAGAAGATGTAGAACTCACGAATACATAGCAAAGATCTTTAGTGTCTAAAAGTAAGCAAGATAGAGTAATCAACACAATATGTAGGTCTTAAGTTCTTAATATTCTATTCTCACAACTCAAATAAGAACAAGAGAATGTGCACCCAAAAACTACATGCCTATTGTTGTTCTTACAAACATAACCACAATATCACTTGATTTTTTTTAAGTTTTATAACTTTTCCTCTTAAATAAAACAATGAATTTTACCTTCAAAACAATCATAGTGAAAGTAGTGCCTATCATAACTAATAGTAGAGTATTAAAGTGTCTCAATAAAAATAATGTTCATGCTATAGACACCATACACTACACACAACCAATCTTACACTTAAACTCTCATGACTACATACAATGAAACTATACTTACTTTCTAAAAGTAACATCGCTATGCATTATGCTTTCTCAAACCTTTCTCACCCATAATAATGAAACACTTTGGACTTCCAAGGGATATACAAACACTAGCAGAAGGACATTCTATAATTCTTTAATATAAAGTAATCCCATGGCATGTGTCATATCCAAGGTTATTTTAATGATGGAAAGGTTTTATAATCAACAAAGGTTCAATATTGAGAAATATTCATAGTTGTGATATTACTTCCATTGTGTTGCCACCTGGAGGAGGTCACTCATGAATCATGTTGTGGAGTTGCATTGTGTTATTGAGCCACCTAACATGTGCCATTTGATTAAGTGGAAAGTGGAGGGGTCTGATTGGGGAGATGTGCTTGTTGGCTAGAGGCATACTCTTGGTAAGTTCTTGTGCATCCATTGGTATTTTGATGCAAATAACATGAGCACTAATATTGTTTTCAATATCTCAAACTATTGGTATTGAAAGTTATTATGTATTGCTAGGTCATCACTAAGTTGTATTGTTGCTATCGGTAGCATAAGGGAGGACACCTCGATGCTAGTAGCTCTATTGATCAATTTTAGATTTGCATCCATGGAAAATGCAAGGACCATCTACACATAAACAATATTGTAAAGCTTTGCTTGAGCACATTCAACACTCAACCTATGCATGAAATATGCCTCTATGTAAAAACCCTACAAATGATGCATACCACTTGTTTTCATTTGACTAAGTGAGGTGAGAGCATCCCAATCACTCCACCACAATCGTGGGACTCTAGGTGGGGATTATGGCAAGGAGGCATGGAGTGTATATGTTCGTGATTATATATGTGCAAAATGAGGGGTTTCTAGAACCAACCCTAATACTATGGTGCTTGTATTAAGAGGCCATGGCATTCAGCCAAGGGGAGTCTTCTGTTTTGTGATGAAGTGACATAGTCATTGCTTCATGTTGGAAATCCCTCATGGATCTTGGATTAGGGTATTTACTTGAAGGGTTTCTGTTGATCTTTCCTAACCTTATTGAAATTTTAGGGCCTTAATGGGTCCTCGTAAGCAAAACAAAGGATGACATCACCTCCATGGGATCATGGCTTACAATCTAGGACAATTTGATGTGTAGTGAGGGAGGAGGTTTGTTTTAGAGATTTGAGTGTTTCACTATCCCTTGAGTCATGCTTACTATCATGAGTGTGTAGTGGATGCATAGACAATGTATAAGAACTACCACCAAGGCCTCCTCTAGTGAGCACTTCCGAGAATATTGCTTGTTTCTAGGAGGATGTAGGTCTCTCTCAGGCTATAGAAATAGAGGGTAATATTCAGATTCAAGTATCCAAGGTATGCACAACTTGCTAGGAGGATGTAGGTCTCTCTCATGCTATAGAAACAGAGGATATTATTTAGATTCAAGTATCCAAGGCATGCACAACTAGTACCCCTATTAGTACACCAAGTCATGATAGGTTGATTGGTGGAGCTAGACATATTGCAATATGTGGTCCATACCTTTGTCATCAAACGGGGATCGTAACTCCCATTGGTGCCATTGTGTAGATTGGTGCCAAATGATGCCATTAGGGTGGTGGGTTCATAGGTTGAGAAGTTGAAAGATGTGTTTGATAGATATGCTTATAAGACTACCATCACCCCCTTCCTCATATCTATTGTGTAGCTTGGTTTCGACATGATGATGGAGGTGATAGATATTGACTTGAAGATTGGGGGCTAATATGGGAATGAAGAATGAGACACTTGAGAATGCTCTTGAAGGCACGAACTGGAAGGATTTGAAGGGCAAGAAATTCATCATTTGGAATGGAAACTACCGATTCAAGGTGTGGTATAGTTGCATCCATGAAGGTATGTTGTTTGTTGAGAGTGGAATTTAAACACCAGGGAAATACCGCAGGGAAATATTGGACAATTGCCAAATGATACAAATTTAAGGAGAATTTTAAAGTTTGATGGAAGTCATAGATGCCGATTGGACAATTTTAAGTAGCCATGGAGACATGAGTTCAAATTAATTCAAAAGACCGACATTCACAGTAGTTGTAGATTTTTCATAACTTTTTCGGGTGATGGATTGAAGTAGACAAGTACTTGGCAGTTTAGGACTTCAAGACGGATGCACATAATTTTTTTGAATCTAAATCAGGTACTAGATGCGGGAGCAACTAGAGACCGGACACTTGGGGGACTCAAATTAAGGCAAGATTTGAAAAGGCATGGCCTTTGGGCTTTTAGGGGGCCCTTAGCCACCAAAAAATTGACAATATTGGGGGGTGGGGGGCATTTTTTCAACAAGCGGCATGGAAAAAAATGTCATCTCCTTCCTCCATGGCAACGATTTGATGGAGAAGGGGAGTTGGGGGCTGAAAACACCCACCCAATTGGAAGACACAAGCTTGCTCCTCTAATTTATCACTCTCCATCACCTATCTTTGCACAAGGAGTGGCTGCCTGGTTGTGGAGTTCCAAATCTAGTGTTTCTCTCTCCTCCAAGAGACCATTCATGCGGGAAATAGAAAGAGAAGAACGAGATGAAGAATGCTTGCTCGGCATGCACCGGATTGATCAAGATTGAGAGGACACTGAGAAGTGATGTCCAATGCTATGTGGAGATCAATGATGGGTCTAATGGCTAGGTCCGATGGCTATCCACACATTCAATTTTTGTGACCTCCAATACGCAATTTAGCGGTATGTCCATTTTATGGAGATTTTTTTTTGTTTCTGAAATTTTATGGTTCAAATGAAGTACATATGGGATGAAATTTTGCATGAACCTTGTTTGACATATCTTTGAAGGTTGCAAGTGATAATATAGAGAACCCATAGTTAAATGTGGTCGTTATTAATAAGTTAAAGTCCAAAATGCGGTATTTAAGTGAAAAAATAAGGGTTTTTTTGTTTCAGGTGGAAAAATTGTGTTCTTATGGGATGAAATAAAAGACAATGGTGAATCTCACTAATCCTAATTAGGTTGAATAAAAAATAAAAAATAATAGTAACTATTAATAAATAAATAGAGAAAACTAGAGAAAATTAGTTTTTATGCGCCAAAAGCTTACATAAATTTATAAATATATTTTTGGATGTATGGTGGGTCTAAGGCATGATGTTTAGCCTCATTTTAGCCCTATTTCCCTATTATAGTGACATGAAAACACTCTCTGTACCTACCATCGCAAGTATAATACTAAACAGTAGGGAGAGAGGGGGATTTATGAGTGTTGATCATAGTTTCAAATCTAATTTATTCATTGCATTTCACATATAGGATTCATTTTTTTAAGTGTTAAAGCATTTAGTAGCACGAGTATACTCGGTGCTATCCCCATGCAACATTGTAATTACGCTAGTATTATGAAATCATGAAAAGAAATGGTTGTGCATATCCACATTGTTGATTTTATTAAATATTTTTTTTGTGCATTCATGGACATTCACCTTTACATTGCATTCTATATACTTGCATCAAACGAGTATCAGCTCCTACATTGCATTCTATATACTTGTATCAAACGAGTATCAGCTCCTAGATTGCATAGCACTTGGTTTCCTAAATGTTGACCCATGTTGAGAGTGTGACAAATCCTAAGTTGTAGGGTTAGTACGTTTGTCTCTTTGGGGATTGATTCAATGAGGATTATACTTCATCTCCTGGAACAAAGTTTCTAAAGACTGGACTATGTTTTGCATGTGCTTTATGTTGGAATGACACATCTTGGGACCAATCCCTGAGGTGTAGGAGAGCCATAGTGGGTCCCCAACAATCACCTCAGAGGTGCCTTATGTGTATGTACTATGAGGTGCTAGGCACCATTATGTTTGGGTACTCCCTATGAGGAGTTGAGAAGGGATCCATCGAACTAATAATGGTACAAATGCGTCTGTAAGTTAGATTAGTGTAGTTAGCATTAATAAGCTTCAGCTGCGAGGCCGTTGGGTGTTTTGGTTGAGCGTAGAGGCTCAGCTAGAGCTTAGAGCTAGTATTGGGCCCATTCTTGGTCTCGATGGGTGGTGCATTTTCCAAGAGCTACTGATAAGTGGCAGTTTTTGAATCTTGGTTAAAAGGAACCAGTTGTTTAGTGTATGCCAAAAGGCAGTGAAATATATCCAAAAGATTATCAAGTTGAGATCTAGAAGTGAGAAAGAGCTAAAAGGACTAGACGTCAATCTGAAATCATTAGGAGGTATTCTCCTCAACAGAGTAGCTTAATATCCCTATGAGGGGGGGTATATTAGCAACCCTAGTTCTACAAGTAGTTCTTCAGGGGGAGGAAGAAGCTCTAGTACTTTCCCTCTCCTAGTTAGTCAGCCCACTTTGAGTGGGGTAGTAGTTCCACCAGTTCAAATACCCTTAGTGAATCTAGTTATCTTCATGGCGCAACCTATTGAAATCCCTACATAGAGATATTAGATCCTGTCAAATTTTAAATGGGTTAGTAGAGGAAGATATGAAGCTTCACATTAGCGAGCTCCAAAAGTTAATGTTCAACCTGTCGAATTCAAGATGAGGGACATATGATGATGTTCTTAATATGACTATGAAAGGAAGAGCTGTATATGGTATCACAGCCTAGAAGCCAAAACCATAACTACAATTGATCTATTTTTTGCGGCATTCCAAAGAGAGCTTACTTTTGAAATAGGAGGTTAGTATTAGCTACATCTTCTCAATGTAACACATTAAGAATTTCATGAGAATGTTTAAGTCTATGCCAAGAAACTAAAATAAGTGTTTCATAAATTGCAAACCTATATTCCCATCCCAGTTTGCTGTTCAATTGCAATACTTTTTACATGCGTTGGACTTTAATATCTAGGTGCATTTGAGTAGTGTTGCTCTTGCCAACATTGAACTACGATCACACGTGTAGAGGAGGTTGTGTTGCTCTTGCCAACGTTGATACCGTGATTACACGTGCAGAGGAGGTAGAGTCGTGATTGCAACCGGCCTATGCCTTTAGGGTAAACTTGAATGTGAGTTTAGGGCTTGGAAATAATTTGGCATTGACTAGTGAAAGTCAAGAAACACCCATGACCAATTTGAACGAGAGAGGAAGCATATGCAAAGAGTGCCCACATTGCCAACTTCTTCTAATGTGACCACGTTGACAGCTAGTCGGATGGCTCCACTAAATAATAGAAGCCAAATGAAAAATCTTAATGTCGTTCCAATTAATCAAAGCAATTGATCCCTAATTAGTTGACTAGACCAACTGAACGGCAGGTAGATGATCACAACTATGTTTACTGCATCAAATGTTCTTGGTGAGGTGAAGCCTTATATTGATATGATAATGGGACAGTATAGAAAAATAACTGTAGATCTTAATTTTCTAAAGAAGTAGTAAAACTTGATAGGAAGTCGACACCTTGAAGAGGGTGGTCCATCAAGATTCAGTTGTAAATGGTTTGACAATTAACACTTTTCGAGAAACTGCCCTAATGTCAAATGTGGCATATGTGGTAAGTCCAACCATTTAGCTAGTACTTGCTGAAGCAAGATCAGCTCTCTTGGTAAGGAAGTAAGAAACCAGGTCTAATAAACCATTGAGCATAAGAAAACAACCTTCAGCGAGATGAAGGACCAAAATAAATACTACAAAAAGCAAAAGCTACCATAGAGGAGTTGCCCAGTGGCAGTAGTGTCAGCCTTATCGAAGCTGTGTGTGTTAATGCCACCAAGGTTTCCAATTCGCAAGCCATTACAAGAGGACAAAAGGTTAAAGAAGGTGACAGGGATAATGTAAAACCTATTGAGATAAGCCCTAAATAGGATTATAAGGGGATGCAAGGTCCTTAACCTTGATGTGGAAGCCAATCCATTAAAAGTGGTTGACCCCAATAAGGTACTACCAAAGAAGAAGGTAAAAGCTAAGAAAGAGACACCTCAGTGTGATCAAGAGAAAGAATGGTCTAGCAGGAGAAGAGAACCATTGCTAAATATCATGAAATGGATTTATCAAGTTCTCTTTGTGAGATAAAGCCCAATGTGAGTCTCTTGCAGTTGATCAAGTTAACTCCAGGAGTGCATAAAGAGTTCAAGAAGATTCTTTGCACTAGGTATATCATTGAGAATTTGAGAATAGCTCATGTGGAAAATGATTGGTTGAACACGCTAAAAAGCATTTCCCAAGGATAGCAGCATATGTTGATGGCATATTAGTGGAACATGCCATTGTGGACACAAGATCCTCCATCAATATTATGAGTTCAAAATTGATGGAAAGATTGGGATTGAAAATCCAAAAGAATGCCTCCACAATCCTCCAAATGGTATGACAATTTAAGGCAACCTGAAGGTTGCATTACCAATGTCTATGTGACTGTTGCTAATGTGGAATGCATTTTTGACTTTAGGGTTATTAGGTTTGCAAGGTGGCCAAGCTATCAAGTATTGTTAGAAAGGCCATGGATCTTGCAATTGGACTAAAGGTGGCCAAGCTATCAAGTATTGTTAGAAAGGCCATGGATCTTGCAATTGGACTATCGAGTTGATATACCCATTGGGCCTCTGATTTTTGCTAGAGGTGCTCGATGTGTGATAATGGATGCATATCCTGAATCTCCCCAAAGTGAGAGAGTATCTTTATCTTCATCAAAATTAGATGCATTAGAGGATCTATCTGGTAGTGGGACTACGTCAAGTGACAAATGAAAAAAGGGGTCCACTATAAAGGATGTCTACCAGTGACTCTATGAGCTGATAGAAGCTCAAGATAGAATAAGAGATGCAGATGTGACAGAGTTGGTATGTTGAATAATCCACAACCAATTAAATTAGGGTCTATACTCAAACCGAAAGAAAGGAAGAACTACATGTCCTTAATCCAAGAATTTTGTGATATCTTTGCTTCAAACTATGATGAGTTGAGGGGTATTCTTCCTAGTTTAGCTGTGCATACCATTCCCTTGAAGGAAGATAGCCACCTTGTGTGACAAAAATTAAGGCTTTTTCCTTTTGAGCTAATGGATGGACTATTTGAGGAGCTACAAAAATTATGTAAGGCTAGCATGATATTTTCTATACAACACAAAGAGTGGTGTTCACGGATACTTATTAGGAAAAATAAGAATAAGAAAATTTGGCTTTGTGTAGATCTTAAGGAGCTCAATAAACAGACGGTCAAAGATTACTATCCGTCGCCATTTATTGGCCAAATTCTAGATCGGTTGGTAGGTAGAGATATCTATTCATTCATTGACTGCTTTGCTTGATATAACCAAATGGCTATTACGGAGGAAAAGAAGTTGAAAATGACATTTATAATTGTATTTAGTACCTTTGCATATCATGTTATGGCCTTTGGGTTATGCAACGCACCATGATCTTGGCAACATATAGCTGATAAGAAATTTGGTGATATTTCCCCACAGGAATTGAAAATTTTTATTGATGATATGGGGCAACCACCATAAGGGAAAGACAACTGGCTGGTTATTCTAAGAAAATATTTTGGGTGTTACAGGCACTTTTGCATTACTCTTAATCCAAGAAAGTGTGTCTTTTGAGTGCCTTATGGATTGCTATTGGGCCATGTGGTTAGCTCAAATGGTATTGTGACTAATCCTGAAAAGATAAAAATTATTGTCACTATGAATCCGCCACGTATTCCTAAAGAAGTACATAGATTTCTATCATCAACAATAGTGGGATACTATCAAAGATTTATCAATGCACTAGTAGAGAGGACGTTGCAATTGACGAATCTAGTGTCCTTTAACTATTGATTTGTTTGGAGTGACCCATGTCAAGTATCCTTTAAGGATGTAAAGTAGGAACTAGTGAAAGCTCCAGTCTTGAAAATACCCAAAAGGGGTAAGGTCTTCTATGTATTTTCAATAGCCACAATGCATAGGATCAGCTTTGTTGTTTAGCCCTAATTTGGGAAGAGAAGTGGTATCATCCAATTGTATTTTCTAGCCATAAATTGGGGATATCTAAGATTAGTTACACCTACATGGAGAAGTTGTGTCCTTGAGATGGTATTTGTGACAAAGAAATTTAGGCATTACATTCTCTATGAAAATGTGATATTTTATACAAAAGTGGAAGGGTTTAGGCTATTGATAAATAAGTTACAGTCGCCTCACCGCCTGGCAAAATGGTTGATTACCTTGTAGGAATTTGGCTACGAAATTAGGAGTAAGATGCCGAATTTGCAAGACATTGTTGAATGTCTTGTGGATTTCGAGGAGCCAAAGGAAATTTTGACTGATGATAGTGGCCTTGAGGGTCTATTCAAAATTGATACGGCTTCCATTACATCTTTGTATGTTGCCATAATGCACTATCTATCTATAAGAGAGACTAGAGCCGCTTTGTCAAAGACTAAAAAGAGAAAAATTAAACATTAGGCTTTGAAATTTGCCTTAATTGTAGGAACATTATATCGGCAGGGGATTGATGATGTTTATCACTGATGTGTTATGCTTGATGAGGTTCCCTTTATCTTGGAAGAGTGTCATGACTCTACTTGTGGAGGGCACTTAATTGGATAGTTGATTGCACAAAAAGCTTTAAGAGTTGGATATTGGTGGCCATCAATTTTCTAGGATGCATTTGCATATGTTAAGAGATATGATGTATGTCAAAGACATTATAGAAGGGAGAATAGGAAGCACCCGCTAACTCCTATTATGGCTATACTACCATTGGAAAAGTGGGGCATTGATTTCGTGAGTCCTATTACCCTGTCATCCTGATCACTTTCTAAAATAATCAATTGCCACTATGATATACCTCTTAGGAGTAGCATGACCATGGGTAATCCCAGTGCTCAAGACAGATGCACCTACTGAACTACGACCCCCTGGGGAAACTCCTTCCTCCAGCAAGGGATGCAAGTTTAACTTGGAGTCGAAAGTCAGCACTGAGAGCTAAGGTCAAACGTACAAAAGGGGACTTGCCAGTCCACCTAAGGCGCAGGAGATTAAAGGAGGAGGCTAGGACACGAGCGAAGGACTCAAAAGCAGAGAGGCAAAAGAAACTGCAGGATCTACCCAAACGGTTTACAAAATTTAAAAAGGGTGACAGAGTAGTGATTCTGCTAGGTGCGAAGAGGCAGGGCCGAACTAGTGAACCGAGAAGGACCTGCCAAAGTCAAGGAAGTCAACTTGGCTGGGGAGGGCGAAAAGCCAAGACCTCCGGAACCCATTTTTTGAATAAGGTGATTAGGAGCCTAACTAAATCATGGTAGATTAAACATAATAAAATGACATCTTATAATCCACAAGCAAATGGACAAGTAGAGAGTAACAATAAACATCTTGTGAATATTCTATCAAAGATAGTATCAGAGAAGGAACAAGATTGGGATAAGAAGCTATATGTGGCTATATGGGCGTATAATACAACCTTTGAGCAAGCTACCCACCACACCCGATTTAAGTTAGTTTATGGTGAGGAGTGCATATACCCCTAGAGATCGAGTTATCGACTATAAGATTTGCAATTAACCATTCTTAGGGAATGAAGATGCACTCTTTGAGTGCTTTAAGACTTTAACACACCTCGATGAGCTCAAATTGCATATCTGTTACATTAGGAGGTAGCTAAGCATCGAATGAAGTAGCTTCATGATTTACAAGAAAAGAATTATACCTTGAAGAAAGGGCAGTTAGTTTTATACTATGATGCATGTAGGGAGATATTTCTTGGGAAACTAGAGCCCAAATGGGATGGTCCCTATAAAATAGTTAGAATCAGGAAAAATAAGTCCCCAGCATTACTAGCATTTTTGTAGGGAGTGGAGTTTTAAAACAAGGTTAACCTAAATAAGATTAAACCTTATTATCTTTGAGCTTACTAATGAGAAAACTATCTTGCAAGTCAAGGTTGGATTGATTTGAAAAACCTACAAGAGAGGCTAAAGGCTAGTTGACAGGGCAACTAATTCCCTACTTGGAACACCCATACTTGGAACAAAGATACCATCAGGGAAGACTTGTTTGGTGGAGAAAATGTTATAAAGTGATTGTGTAAGAGAACTGGACATTTGTTTGGGAGATCAAAGTCTTCTGCCACCATCACTACTTAAGGAGTTTGACGAGCATCCATGTTGGATTCAATGAAGAAGGTGGGATAGAGCCTTTGGTTGATCCTTTGATTATGTTGAAAATTTACTATCATAGTTACAAATAAAGGAGCTGACATGTAAACCCTTTATGGACATATACATTATATTTTGATGGAGCATCCATGGGTCCCAATAAGAAAGGGGGTTCCTCAACATAGAATCATGATGAAATTAGCTATCTACCTTGGGGTAGGATTTACTAATAATATGGCAGAATATAAATCCTTGATCATGGGATTGAATATTACTAAGAAAGGTGGTATTCACTAGTTACTTAGTAAAAGGGAATTCCTAGTTGGTTTTGAATCAATTGAATGAGATATACACAGTATGAAATCCCATTCTTCGAATATATTATCACATAGGTAGCAAACAACACTCTGAACTGGGAGAAGAAGACGGAGGGATTTGGAAGAATTCTGACTAGGTGTTCTGGTATTATACCCCCCTTTTGGAGCCAACGAAAGCATCAGATTAGCGGTCTCAGAGCAACAAAGAGGAAGCTATTGTTTTATACACATTTTTGGTCTACAAGAGATTTATATTCTCAAGATGCAGAAATAAATTAGCAGGCTTCACCTCTATGAGTATTCTTCTACATCTTCTATTTCTTCGAACCCCTTCTCTTTTATCAATTTCTCTCCTTGAATCTCCCTTCATCCTACTGTCTCTTACCCCCGTGGTAGACTTTCAACCCCAAACGCTCTAACAGTGGTGAACCTAATGTGAAAGTCGGCAATAGATGTGTAAAGATGGGGGATTCTACAGGTTCAAGTGGTGGTGATGCTTTACAATAGATGATTGCTTTGCTTCTTCAACAACAACAATAGTAGTTGTTATAACAGCATATGCAAACTCGCTAGGAAGCAAAAAGAATTGATTCCTTAGCTATGAATGCATTGGAGGTAGTGGGACAAGAATTGAAGCATTTTAAGGGTCAAAATGTTTCGGTCTTCATCCGGTTGTATGAAGAAAAGATGTTGTTTCATGGGGTACTGCACTATGCATGGAGTCGATATTTCTCTTATTTGGTCATGTATGCATTTAATTATCGGATTGATGAGTTATATAGAAGAGATGTAGATTGGGAGGCTTTTAAGAAAGCTTTGAGATAAGAGTTTTTCTTAGAAGATGCAGGATTGGTAACTAAAAAGACATTTATAGATTGGATTGAAAAGCCCAATAAAGGGTTAGCTACTACAGCTTTGCTCCATGAATATGAAAGTCGGTATGTGCAGTTGGATGCCAATGAGAAACAATCATTGGAGAGTCGAAAAATTGACTTGCTTCTGAAGGCTGGAGATCCTGCCTTGCTTGCAGGAAAAGCTGAGTGATCATTTAGAAGATGCCTCTTCTGAAATGGGACTGAAATCAGATTGGGCTAATGTAACTGAGGCAGTGCATATGTTGGTAAAGAGAGAGTAGATGGAATTAAGATGGGGTATAGGCATCACACTTGTCAGTGCTCAGAATGGGGTTGAAATTGCAGCCAAAAGGTGCTTGTGGCTATGGCAAAACAACCAGCTATACTTGTTGGTTTGGCTCTTAAAGATGATGCTGTGGATGAATTAATCCAAGGCATGTGTGATTTGAGGTTGAATTTGATAGAAATCTATGCAAATATCAAAAAGTTGGATGCCAAGGTAGAAAAGAAGGGTTGGAAAATAGCCCAAAGGCCGTATAGAGAAGGATACAAGAGAAGATGCATTTGGTGTGATAGTTTACAGCATAAAAAATGAGACTGTACATCCTACCATGAACGGGAAGTGAAAAGGTTAGTCTTTTGGAAAGATGGTAAAATACATGCAATAGAAATTGGTCTTCTAATAGAGCTAAATTTTGGAAATGGTGGCATGAAGAAGAGGTTGGAAGATATGGCTACAAGGACATCATTTGTTGCCATAGATGCAGCCACATATGGGTTGAGAATTGAAAGGAGTGATGAACTCGTAATGGAGGCATGTCTAAAAAAGTAAAATCTCGTGTTTGGATGCAAGCATTAGATTGCATGGAAAAGGAAAACCATTAGATTGCAACAAACAATTCATCAGGGGATCTTTATGCAGCTTGTTCGAATGTACCCATGACTATTGGAGATGTTAGGGATGAATATCATTTTTTTGTGCAAGATTCATGTAGTTACCCGGTGATTCTGGGGCAGCCCTATATTTTGGAATCAAGGCTGGAAACAAAATCCTTGGATGATGGCTCTCAAGTTCGGAGTAAAGACAATACAAAGATGGTACAATTTCTCACTATTTGTGTGAATCATCCCCACAATCGGGATAGGCTATGGGATAATCCTATGCCACCTAATGCACGAGAGTTTAAGGGTTTTTAGATAGAATTGTTGTAAGTGGTTGCTATGGTAGTGCCTCTAGGAAGATAATTATGTCTCCAAGAAAGGGGGAAACTGTATTTATGTCTGGATTGCACGAATAGACAGCATGTAGGCTTGGCAGTTTTAAGATTATTTCAGCCATGTGCAGAGTTGAAAAGAAATATGTAGGATGGGATGAATAAGAGTTAAAGACATATGGTTTGATGGCTGCAAATGAAGGTATTTCAGGGTTGTTTTCAGGGTTGGTTGTTGTTGAATTTTTGCAGCAATTAATGTTGAAAACAGGGCAGAAAAAGAGGTTATTTATGTTGACACTTTACAGATGTATGAAGTCATTCAAGAGTTTACTAAGCATGAATGTTATGGGTTGCAATATAAGCTGCAAAACAAGGTTGAAGCAAGGGTGGATACAAAGTACAAAATAGTTGCAAAGAAGGTTAAGCCTGCAGCTTTGCCTTTACCACCTGAAAGTGATGGGTTGGCTGAAAAAGTGACTCAACAGCCTAGTTTATGGGATCCACATGGAGTATGACATAAATTTATAGCTGAAACTTTACAAGAGCTGAAAATTGGTGATACAAGATTCCTTTTGCATGTAGAAAGAGCTTGTTTCTTGCAGATGTTGATAAGGCATGGGAAAGCCTTTGCATTTCAGCCAGGTGAAATTGGATGTGTTAATCCTCGACCATAGTCTCACCTATGGTGATCTTTATAGTACCTCATGTGCCATGGAATTTAAAGCCTATTTCAGTGCCTCGGGCATATTTGCCTAAGCTATTGGAGCTTTTGAATGAGAAGATCAGAATGTGGATTTTGGAGCCTTCTTCAGCTTCATATTCGAATCAGTGTTTTATTGTTCCAAAGAAGAATGGTGCTTTGAGGTTTATACAGGATTTACAACCAATTAATAAAGTCACCATAAGAAATGTTGGATCAGACTCGATAGTGGATGAATTTGCAGAAGCATTTGCATGCAAGGCAATTTACTCTATGGGTAATTTATATTTAGGATATGATCAATTCTAGCTTGCATTGGAAAGTTGGGATATCACTACCATGAATACACCACTTGGATTGGTTAGCATATGTATGCTTCCACAGAGAGCAACCAATTCAGTGGCGCATATGATGAATGCTATGCATAAAGTTTTGAGGGAGTATATTCCTCACTTGACCTTACCCTTACCCTTTCTTGATGATGTGCCAATCAAAGGATGTGATATCTATGAGAAGAATGAAGAGTTCAATGAGCATGGATGTAGAAGATTGGTGGTTGCATCTTGAAGAAGTGCATTTGACTCTGTCAGGAGAAAAGTCAGTTTTTGGAGTGGAGGAAGTATTAGTTGTTGGACACATGTGTGGATCATATGGAAAAAATCCCTCACCAATAAAGATTGATACCATAAGCATAGGATGCGGGAGACATATTTGAATGTATCCGAGGTAAGAATATTTTTAGGTACATGTGTCTTTTACTTAATATGGATTCCGCATTTTTCTCATATGACTGAAAGTTTATATCAACTCTTAAGAAAAGGGAAATTTTTTTGGTGGGGTAAACAACATACAAAGGCAGTTCAAAAGTTAAAGAGCTTATTGATTTCAGCCCCAACACTAAAGAAAGAAAATTATGAGAATGGGCTGCCTATTATTCTCATCGTGGATACAAGCCCAATTGGCATTGGTTGGGCAATGGGCCAGGATGATGCTGATGGGAATAGGTATGCCATTCGGTTTGGAGAAAAGGTCCTCAATGAATGGCAATGATGGTATTGTCAAGTCAAAAGAGAACTTTGGGGTGTAATGACGGCCCTTAAGTTTGATAGGGAGTATTTCATTGGAGCTCATGTATTGGTAGAGACTGATTGTCTACCTCTATTGGGCATGATAGTAAATTGCTCAACTCCTGATATTGCCATGTTACAGTGGATTGCATATATAAAGTCACTTAACCCTGATTTTCAATATATTGCAAGTAGAGAAAACCCCATGGCTGACACGCTTTCACAAGAAAGCTTCGAAGATGAAGAGAAGTTGATGGAAGATGAAGAGGACGATGTGATAGGTGTTGGAAATGACTTTATGACAGCATGGAAAATGAGTATGCAACTATTATTACTATAGGTACAACTGTTGTAACAGGGATTTCAGCAATAAGAAAATAGCTTACTGCCATGGAGAAGAGATGGGCAATAGAGAGAAAGCATCATCAATGTTATGCTTTAGTGAGAACACAATTTTTGGAAGAGTTGTGTGA
Organism: Lygodium microphyllum; assembly: GCF_053477565.2. NCBI lineage: Eukaryota > Viridiplantae > Streptophyta > Polypodiopsida > Schizaeales > Lygodiaceae > Lygodium > Lygodium microphyllum. The sequence goes on from NC_141150.1 coordinate 35,311,874, forward strand.
GGATGATTGGCTAAAAATAGGCCAATATCTCAACCTCATGACAAAGAAGGTTGAGTGGTCTGAAGCTGAATTCAAAAGGATTAAAAGAAAAGCTTATGGGTTTTTCTTGAAAGACAAATATTTATGGAAGCATACAAAGAAAAAGAGAGGAGCTCCAGTACATGTATTGGGAGATGGGGCTTCTCAACAACAGGTGATGCAAGAGTTTCATGAAAGCTTATGGGTTGGACATAGAGGAGTTTGGGGCACATTTTCCAAGATCAAAGAGAAGTATTGATGGCAAAACATGTATAAATATGTGGAGCATTATGTGGAATCATGCAGTGTCCTATCAGATGTATTCCATGGTAAAGCATAGAGATGGGTTGCAACACCGACCTATCCATTGTCTATGCATTACAAATGGGTAGTTGATTTGGTAACCATGCCTACATGTTTATGGAATATGAGATATCTTGTGCTTGCACGAGAAGACTACTCAAGCAGTTTGCAAGTTCTTATTGGAAGAAGTCTTTGTAGGTATGTTTTGTTGGTAAATTGGTTGCTGATAGTGGAGAATTGGATGCGGATGAGGCTCGTGACTTCTTTTCACGATTGGGTATCAAGCTGGCTTTACTTCAGCCTACAATCTTGAAGAAAATGGAAAAAGTGAAAGAGGTCATTAGCCTATCATTAAGGCATTAGCAAAGTCATGCAAGGGAAGGATAAAAGAGTGGCCAAGAATGTTACCCTTTGCTTTATGGGCTGATAGGACCACTCATATTGCAGTTACAGGGTATATGCCTACTAAATGAATGTATGGACAATAGCCAATCATGCCTATTGAGGAGACTATTGCTACTTGGAGTGTTCTACCATGGGAAGAGGGTTTGAATAGAGAAGAGTTGCTAGTTCTACACATTAGACAGTTAGAAAGAAGGCCTGAAGACATTGAGATAGCCATGAAAAAACTGAAGACTACAAGGACCAAGAACAAGAAGAGGTTTGACAACCATGAGCTATACATGAAGGGGACTGGGTGCTAGTTTATGATAGCAGCTTAGAAAATCAGGATAGTGCTAATCAGAAGATGGCAAAGCTGTGGTTTGGTCCATATGTATTTTGACAATGCTACCTATGCATTAAATGAGATGGATGGGACATCTCTAAGGATTCCAGTGGTGGGTGGCTGAAAAACGTATCAAGCTCTTTAAACATAGGGAGTCTTCAGCATATGAGTTAAAGGGGTTGGATACTGAGCATGAACATGAAAATATGAAAGAAGAAGAGGTAGAAGATTAGCATATGAGTTGAAAGAGTTAGATACTGAGCATGAACATGAGAATATGGAAGAAAAAGAGGTAGAATATGAAGACATTGACATGGCAGAGGATACTTCTTTTGACACTACAGATCCATAAGACTTTGGCACATGCCAGAGGATGTGTAGGTAAGAGAGGGTGGATGTGGTGTCGCTACGCAGACACAGTGTGAAAAACTCAAGAGTGTATCGTCGTTTGGCTTTCTTATGATCTAGAGAGTAAATTCCATATTAGTCATTAGTATCAGTGTCCGTAGTGTGGATGGTTCAAAAATACTAGATTTTTGGACAAGTATAGTCTATTTTTGATATTTTGGATATTATTTAAAATAATATCCAAAAGTTGTAGATAACTTCTAGAATAGGGTGACATGTAAAAAAAGCAAGTGGATTTCGGCCATTTTTGGGAGGCTTTATGAAAAAAAGAAGGATTGGCAAAATCAAGTGCTGTGCGATTGCAGTTTATAGGCACCGAGAACAAACAACACTCCAAATTGGGACAAGAAGAAGGAATGATCTGGGAGAATTCTGACTAGGTATCTCGGTATTTTACCCCCCTTTCAAAGCCAACAAAAGCATCAGATTGGCGGCCTGAGCAATAGAGAGAAAGCTATTGTTTTATAAACATTTTTGGTCTACAAGAAATTTATCTTCTCAGGATGCAGAAATAAATTGACAGGCCTTACCTCTATGAGTATGCTTCTATATCTTCTATTTCTTTGAACCCCTTTTCTTTCATCAATTGCTCTCCTTGAATCTCCCTTCACCCTGTTGTCTCTCTTACCCCAGTGGTGAGTCTTCAGCATATGAGTTAAAGGAGTTGGATACTGAGCATGAACATGAAAATATGGAAGAAGAAGAGGGGCAAGTCTTATAGGCTTCTAATGTAGCCATCTCCTCATCCATTGCTACATCCCAATGAGCATGACCAACAGCATCCTCAAAAAAAGTGGCTCAACATCCTTAACTAGTTTCACCATATAAGCATAATGGTGAGCTACATAACCTTCAAAACCAAATCTTTTAACAGGGTATCTGACCCTTCTAGATCTGCGTACCACCGGATCACTCAATAGAGCCTTTACATTACTATGAGCTCTCTGTACACCCAGTGTCCTGACTGAAGGAATACCAAGCTTATCATCCAAACTCTCCAAACCGCTAGAATCTCCATCAAATCCCAAATGACTAGTAGATACATCATTACCATCCAGCACTTTCTTCTTTCCTTTGTCCTTCCCTGCAACACTTATAGATCCACTTGAAGATGTGGGCTACTCAGTCTCCCAGACCAAGGGCTCATTATAGGTATAGTACCAGATGATGTTTCTGGTCCACTAAGACTCCATGATTCTTGTTTGTCTTTCTACACATAGTTGTCCTGATCATTATCATCATCTAATACATCACCATCAAGTGCATACCAGCTACCCATCTCATCAAAGATAACATCCTTGCTCACTCTGAACTCACCTGTGACAGGGTTATAACAGTGATACCCTTTCTGCTCTAAAGAGAGTATCCAATTAAAATACATTTTTCTACCTTTGGATCAAGCTTCTTATGTAGCTCATCTAGCCCATGAACATATGCAACACATCCAAATACCTTCAAGTGCGATACATCGGGCTTCTTGCCAATAAAGCATTCTTTAGAAGTCATTCCATGAACTGCAGCTGTGGAAGTTTTATTCATAATGTAGATAGCAGTATGGATAGCCTCAAACCAAAAATGTTTAGGCATATTCTTTTTAGCCATTAAAGCACGTGCAACTTCTGCAATATGCCTATTTTTTCTTTCTGCAACCCCATTTTGCTGTGGGGTATACCTGCAAGTAAATTGCCTCTTTATCGCATGAGTCCTCAAGAAGCCAGTAAACTCATTAGAGAGGTACTCTACCCCTCCATCTGATCTCAAGCACTTCACTTTTAAGCATGTTTTTGTTTCAACAGCTGCCTTAAAAGATTTGAAGTGCTCAAACACATCACTTTTTTCCTTCATGAAGTATATCCATAACTTCCTTGAACAATCATCAATAAATGTGACAAAGTATTTGCTACCACCAAGAGATATATTTTGTGCAGGTCCCCAAACATCTGTATGTATCACATCAAGTATTTTTCTACTCACTTCTCTATCATGCGAGAAGGGTTGCCTTGCCTGCTTACCAAACTGGCATGCTTCATAGACTTTATACAATTCTGCAACTCTAAATGAAGGTAACCCTGTAACCAATCCTCTGGACTACATTAATTTTAGCCTCTGCACATTTGCATGTCCAATATGTTTATGCCATATTTCAATATCTCCAACTACTCCTTTTTCTTTATTATATATAACAGCATCCATTGCAGGAATTCCAACATCTAAAGTGAACATTCGGCCAACTCTACTTCCTTTTGTGACCAACCTGCACTTATCATTAAAGTCTTCTACAAAACAACCTTTTGCATTGAATCGGACCTGCAACCCCTACTCTATCATTTGGCCAACAAACACTAGATTATTTGTGATTGATGGCACATGTAATACATGTATCAGACTCTTTGTTTGTCTATCATACAAGGATAAGGGAACCTTTCCAATGTGTGAAATTGGGTGGCATGAATCATCACCCGTCTGCACATAACCTGGATTTTGTAAGTCATGCATCTCTCCAAACCATTCAACATGACTGGTCATATGATTAGGTGCACTTGAATTGACATACCGTACATAATCATGTGTCTCCTTTCCTGTAACTACATTTATCATATGCTACATAACAAACAGACGCTCATTTTTGTCTTCATTCTATCGTGAAGACGATACATAGTTTCCTTGCTGCAATTTACCACTGCGAATATCATCCTTCTTAACATAGTAATGGGTTGCAATATGGCAAGTTTTGCCACAATAATGACAAATAATAGCAGAATTTCTAGAACCTCTATTTTGTCATCCACCTCTTCCTCTAGAGCGCCCCTTGCCTCTAAAGTTTCCTCGACCTCCTGAAACTTGCATTTCACCAAATTTTTTATTGAACCTGTTTTGCTGGTTATCACCAGCACGTCCCATACCATGGCCTCTCGAAGAGGATCTACCATGTCCCCTTCTTGAACTTGAGTAAAATGCTTGAACTTGTTCACCATTTTTTTCAAATGAGTCACCTTGGATATTGATCTCTTCGGTAATCATGAGAGAGATCAGCTCATCAAAATCTGAAAATGGCTTTCGTACATATACTGAAGTAACAAATGATTTCCATACATTCTCATTGTTAAGGCCACTCAAAGTAGATGAAACCAAATCATCATCATCAGGCATTGCATCAATCGCTGCTAAAGCATCTGCAATGCTCCTCACCTTCAACACTACTCATTGATATACATTTTTCCTTTCTTCAAGGCATTTAACTCTTGCTTGAGTTGAATCTTTCGTGCCTTTGTATTTACTGAAAACATGTTCTCAAAAATTGTCCAAGCTGCATCTGAAGTTTTTGCATTCCTGATATGCCCCAACATTGTATTATCAATGATTGCAGATAACCAGTACATCACCTTTTTGTCTTTCGGATTCCATTCTTTCCATGCTTTTACTTCATCTGCAGTCAAAGGGATACCTAGCTCTGGCTCCTTTTCTTCACCTGAAACAAACTCATAAAGGCCCTTTCCAATTAGGAAGTTCATCACACAGAACTTCCATGAAGGGTAGTTGTTCTTGTCGAGCTTCTCAATAATGGGATTTCCACTATTCTCTACCATTATCATAAACAAGGAAGTTGTGCATGTTGAGATGAACCAAAAACATCAACTCTTTGTTGTTTGATATGGTAAGATTGCACAGAAAGAAGTATGTGACAAAGGAAATTCAGTATGGCAGCCTCTATACTATGCCAAACTCCCTTCTGCCACAAAGTGAATGAGGTAAGGGCACCACCTAGTTATGGAAGAGCGGACTAGGACACTATGCAAGAGGGAGAGGAGATTGTGAGAGAGAAGAGAGGAAAACTGAGAGAGAGAGAGAGAGAGAGAGAGAGAGAGAGAGAGAGAGAGAGAGAGAGAGAGAGAGAGAGAGAGAGAGAGAGAGAGAGAGAGAGAGAGAAAGAGAGAGAGAGAGAGAGAACTACAAAATATAGATGAATCAATAAAACTTAAGAGGGAACAAGAGATGGAGAACCCTTAAGACATAACCAATATACACAATATGGACACCAATAGCATGGGCTTATTACACTGTAGAGCATGCATAAGCTATAGTAAGGGAATGAACTACATAAGCTCATGAGAGAGAATGGGGAAGGCTCAATAGGGTTGAAGAAGGCCTCTTGGCTCTCTCTCTTTTTTTAAACAAATTACAAAGGAGAAGGCCTCTTTATATAGGCCTTGAGGGTGTTTAGGGAGGAGGTTAAGATAGAATAGGAATTAACACCACCAAAGTTGCATTAAGGCAGTTCCACCAATGTAGAAGCTCTATCTAGATGTTTTGTTGACCAATTTTGTACTTAATCAAGTTCCATCATAGGTGAGCTATCTCCATTCTCCCCCCATAGCTTGAGTCCAAGAGCTCTCCTATAAAAAAATATAGAGAATCTTCATAAAATAAGATCATATCTAGCAATAATGGAGAGAGAGTAGTGAGAATTCATAGATTACTACTACAATTAAGGATTATTTGAGGGTGATTTAGGAGGAGAATTCTAATGGTTTATTAGAAGAGAGGGGAAAGGGTTGGGAGTCTAATGAATGATGTTTTATGGAAGTGTTAAGTGTGAGGAAGAAAGTGTGGGTGTGTATAAAATTGGGAGGTGGTCTACACCACTGTTGGAAAACGTTGGCATCCACTATTTTAGCCATATCTTCCAACGTGTAGCTCCAAATTTTTTTAAAAAAATACTAGCCAAAACTTCAGCTCACGCGCTACAACTTTCATGTTGAAATGTTTTTTTGGATTGGAGTGGAAGTATTTTTAAAAAATCTTACAAAATCATGTGCCTGATTTTTCTTTCACTAATGATTCCAAGAAGGGTCCCATTTGTTTGAATTATCATAAGGCTCCAAAGCCATGACAATATGAGCCTCACATGCCTTTGGATGGTTCTAAATCCATTTCATGTCTTTTCTTTTCACATTACACATTTTCCCTTCACCTTCCTTCATTGATCTTTACTCTTCACCTCCCTTGGTAAACCGGTCCATGAAATATTTCCATCCAGTGATTTCTTGGATTTCCCAAGAGGTTGTTCCCACCCTCTTCTTTATTTCAAACCTCCAAATGTACAAAAAATCAACAAAGTGTTAGACAAATATTTTTTTGTGATTTTCTCGGATCATATAGCCCCCCCCAACCTGGCTAGAGGTATTTATGCCTCTAGATACTCTTTGGTATCTTGAGCCTAACCCCACCCTAATGTGATAGGGTTTTAAGCGCCATCCATTTACCCTGGTCTTGTGCACTTTTCCTTCAATGTCTTGAAGTTTTTAGGAGCCATTATTGAATTTTTTTGTGACCCAAAACGGTCCCTCCCGCCGGTAGAGAAACTTGCCATCCTTTCTTTTATCAAAGCGATTGTCATATCGAAGCACTAAATATCCCTCCTTGATGTTTTTATCTGTTAGCTTCTTGTTGAACTTTTCTCTACGCTTCTCAGCTTCCTGGGAGTAGTGGTTGATGGCTTCTTCACGATCCAATTGTAGCCTCTGTAGGTCCAGTAATCTTTGATGTAACTTCTTCTTTTGAGAGCCTATTGTGCCACCTAATACCCGAAGGCTAGCTAATTTCACCTCAATAGGCAAAAAAGCCTCTTGTCCATAAACTAGATGAAAATGTGTGAACCCTAACATGGTTTTGAAGGAGGTTCTGTAAGCCCATAGAGCTCCACTAAGGTGCTTGTCCCAATCCCGGGGCCTTGAATGTACCTGTTTGTTGATAATTTTACGAATCATTCCATTTATCTTTTCCACCAATCCATTGCATTGAGGGTAGTAAGGGGTAGAGTGTCATCATTGAATATTTAGCTTTTGTATGAGTTCACCCACCACATTAGCTCTAAACCCTGGTTCTCTATCTAATAGTATTTCAAGAGGATACCAAACATACAACAAATGTGGTCAAAGATGAATTTACTCACTTCCTTAGCAGTGATTCTTCTAGTTGGCATAGCCTCGGCCCATCTAGTCATGTAATCTACCCCCATGATAATATACTATTTTCCTGATGGAGTGCGTGGTAGAGGCCCTATGGAATCAATTCCCCACTTCTCAAAGGGTCCATAGACCTTGTTGGGATTTGGGGTTCTCCTATGAGCCGTCGTGGTCCTGATTTTTGACATTCTTCACATGTTTGACACCAATATTTGACATCTCGGTGTAGACTCGGCCAAGTAAAGCTGGCTTGTAGAACCTTTCTACTTATGATGTCGTGTGCAAAGTGGCCTCCACACACATCATCATGGCAAGCTTTTAATATTTCTTCAATTTTCCACTTTGAAGGCACCTTCTTAAGCACACCATCCTTATCAAGACAATACAAACTATCATTTACCATGCGATATCTTGTAGCCTTCCGAGCTAGCCACTGTCTTTCTCCCTTAGTCAAGTGTTTGGGAGCTTCTCCTTACTCTAAGAGGTGTATAATATCTTCTAAGTCTTCCTTGCCTTGCTGAAGTGGGGGTTTGATAGCCACTGGTCCCACCATTGACTCACCATGCTAAAGTGGGGGTTTTATAGCCACTGGTCCCACCATTGACTCATTCAGCTTTGATGATGCTAGATGGTCGGCATCCTTGTTCTGGTCTCTTGGCACATGATGTACTTGTGCCTCCCTAAATCTTCTCATAAGAGATTTGGCCTCTCTCATTTTACTAGAGAGGTTTGTAATTTTGCATGCCAATGTACCTTGCATCTGCCTTACCAATAGCATGGAGTCTCCAAAAGCATTCAACCTCTCGATTGAATTACTAAGACACCAACAAAGACCATGAATTAAAGCTTGATATTCTACCTCATTGTTAGAGTAGACACCTTCCAAGATGATTTCTTCACCATAGATTTTCTCTCCTAAAGGAGAGAAAACAACAATACCTGCGGCTGCCTTATCCTTAGTTCTCTTATATGCACCATCAAAGTAGAGGCTATAAGCATCTACAAGAATCTTTATGGATGGGGGTGGTTGAAGGTCCTTTCTTTTCACCCTGAGATTTTTCTCATAGCACCTGTTTGTCAAAATGTCAGCTAGACATGCTCGAGTTGTTTTTTCAACCTGCACTGTATAATCAAACTCTTGAAGTCGAACCACCCACTTTGCTATTTTGTCAGAGATTTCCATATGTTGTAGTGCATAGGGAAACATATCCTCCACAGTGATGATCACAAACCTCTTTGGAAGCAAATATGGCCAAAATTTGGTTACTGCAAACATGAGGGCCAACACTAGTTGTTCCATGGAGGTTTAAGCCTTCTCTAAGGCTTTCATGAGGTGGTTGGCAAAATACACAGGCCTCATGAAGGATGTTTTTGGATCTTTTTGTAGGAGAGCAACACCAATGGCCTCTTCTCCCATGCTAGGGTTCATAAAGAATGTTTCTTCCCAACAAGGCTGGAGGATTATAGGAAGTGACCCCAATATTTTCTTTATCTCCTTAAAATGTCCTTCACTTTGTTCACTCCATACAAGTGTTTCTTGGCGTGTCAGTTTGCTGCAGGGGATATATGGCCTGAGAGAGTAAGTGTATAAATCTACCCAAATATCTTAGCTTTTGTAAGGAGGAGACTAATTGTTTGATGGAGGTTGGGGAAGGTAGTGCTAGCAATGTTTCTACCTTTTTTGGATCTACCTTAATTCCTTCAATTGACACTACATGCCCTAGTAGTGTAAGCTTGCTTTCCCCAATGTGACATTTATCCTTATTTAGTTGTCCACCCAACCTAGCTAAGCGAGTAAATCCTTCATCAACCTTGCGTAGATGTATGTTCCTTGAGCTATAAATACAAAAGTCATCTATGAAAACCCTTATGGACTTACCAAAGCAAGGTTGGAAGACCATATTCATGAATCGTTGAAAGGTTGTTGGGGCATGTGTGAGACCAAAGGGCATGACCTGAAAGGCAAAACAGCCACCCCATGGTGTGATGAAAGTGTTATTCTTTTGATCCTCTTCTGCAATGCAAATCTAGAAGTAGCCAGAGTAGCCATCACACACTGTATACCACTCATGTCCTGCTACTTCATTCAAGATTTCATCCTAAAATGGGAGAGGGAAGTGGTCTCTCTTTGTTGCAACATTTAGTGGCTTGTAATCTATGCATACTCGCCACTTACGATTTTTCTTTGGCCACACTACTACTGGGGAGACCCATTCTGAATCTCCCACTAGGTATATTAATCCTGTATTCAAGAGTCTCTTCACCTCTGTCTCAACAGTGCATCCTATTGCACAACTCCCAGTCTTCTCAATCTTTGTACTACAGGTTTGCTTCCTTCTTTGAGTTGGATGTGATGCTTCACTGCAATGACACCTGTAATGTGAGTATAATCAGAAATAAACAATGATGCATGCTTCTTGAGAACATTCACATAACCCTCCCTTTCTTCATCCTTTATATCCTTGGATATCATCTTCTCTAGGCTAGCATCCCACACATCTTCTCCTTGGATTCTTGGGTTTTCTTCTGATGAGGTAGGTTCCTTTAAGGTGACACCCATAACTTCGAGAGTTCTATCACTCTCTCCACTTGAACTCTCTTCCTCTTCTATCGATGAGAAACATCCACTTGAGCTCCACTCATCGGCAGACATTCTTAGTTCAAGGTTCTCTTGACACCCACTCTTCAAGTTGTAAACCACCTTTTGATCGTGGCCACCCACCTTACGTGGCCTCAACTCCAGATCCCCTGTTGCCCTCCGATGCCCATAAGCAAAGGTCTCCCTAGGATGAGGGGATATCCTTCTCCCTTTATTGGCATCACATAAACATCCACTACTGCAGTGATTCCAAAAAAAGAAACTCTCAAAGCTTTCACTACACCCACACATGTGACCACATCATTATTGGCCATCTTTGCCCTAAAGGTTGAGGATTCCATTACTTCTAAGCCTAATTGATGCATAAGCTTTTCTGTCATGACACAAACCTCTGCTTCACTATCGATGTATGTTTTTCAAATTCGTTGACCTTTGATTTGAGCCTCCACTAAAGGCACTATATCTTTGAGGCCATATGCCTTGATTGCACTAACCATTTTACCTTGCCTTGCCCTTGTGCTTACCATTTTTTACCATTGTCGTCGTAGCTTTAGAGAGGCATGAAGTAGTTGTGGCCATGTAATTTTTGGCCCTTGAGAGCTCACATCTGCTATCAGATCATAAGGTTGTGTCCGAGAACCCAAATGGAAGTCGGAGATATCAATTTGACACCTAGTTCGAGACTTTCTCTTCTTTCCTTCATCTCTAGGTGCCCGTGATGTACTTGCCTCATTGATTGCTTCCTTGCTTGCCTTAATTTGGACACGTACCCGCTTGATAGACATGGTCTCTACTACATCTACCTTCATCTTACCTCTCGCTATTTCTTCTTGGAGCCTCTATCCCTGACCACCTTCTCTATTTTTATGACATTAACATTTGGTTGAACAACAGGGGTTTCAGCTTGAACATAAGGTGGTTGTAAAATTGCAGGTCGTGTGACTGCTCTTGCTTTTGAGTCCTAGCACGAGGAGGGCTTCCTTGTTGTCGAGGACCTCTGGTAGGGTGATCATATCTTCTAGGGTGAGGACAATTGTACATGCCATGTCCATTTTCTCCACAGTTGTAACATAACATCTCCCTTGCTTGTCGCCGCATTTGTGGTCGATTCCCACCATTCCCCTCGATAGGTCTTCTTGCACCTTGCACAAGATTCACTCTCAAACCCTCTAGTTGATTAGTAAGATTGCTTATTTGTTGGATCATGTCTTCTTGACCTCTAACAAGGCCTGGTGCATTAGATACATTTAGGGGAACTTAAGAGGCCTCCATAGTTGTGATGTTGTTTTCCAAAACTGCTTGGCTAGCTTGGGCTTGTTAGAGAATCTTTCAATTCTTTTCCCTAGTGATTCTCAAAGCATCTTTAAAAGTATTTGAAAATTTCACATTTACCTTCTCCCTAAGCAAGGGGTACAAACCTAAAATAAATCGATCCTTTTGAAGGCAGTTTGGAGCTCTCTCACCAGGATTCAGTGAGTCTGACCACTATCCCCAAAGCTTCAAAAACCCTTCCTCATAAGTTGCATAACCATAAGGATCACTTTGATGGAGGGCCAAAAGTCATTGCCATAACTCTTCAGCTGAGTTAGTTTGATGAAATCACTGCAAGAAAGCTACCTTCAATCCCTTCCATTCAACTCTTTGGGCCAGATATAGAGTTTGGAACCACATTCTAGCTTCTTCCTTGAGGACCAAAGGAAAAGCCCTCAACTTTAATGCTTCATCATCCCTCCTAGAGACAAGGAAGGCCATCTCAAGGTTGTCCAAAAAATCCACTGCATTTTTCCCATTGCGTCCAAAGAAGCTTGGAAATGCCATGTTGCCTTAGTAGAGTAAAAAGATGAACACATCTAGACTTAAGTTGTATTTTATGAGGGAAAGGATGAATGGGTTCACAAATGCATTGATTTCAGCAAGACGTCTAGGCCCCAGTATGCTTCTAATAATGCCTTGGAATCTAAGCTTTGTGCTAGCTACAATATGCACAATTTGCATAGCAAGAGGTTGGATTGGTCCATACAACTCGCGGTGATTCATGAGAAACTATTATAATAAAGTAAAGACATGTACATTTGAATGATGCATTGTAGTCTAGCATTGGGAAGATTATAGGTTTTGGTGATACAAGAATCTCCCTTAATCTTTCAGCCCCAAAGTACATGACAAGACGCTGCTGGAAGAAAATCTTCCTACTGATGCATACATTAACTCGAATGTTTTGTACAGAGTGAAAGGTGTAGAAATCAGGGCCATTATTATTATTCATAAGTGGAGACTACTTAAGGGAGTAGAGGGGATGCACTTTCTTGAATTATAAAGGATTTTTCCCATAGTGTTTCTTTCTGGAACCCACCAACTTTGCTATACAGAGAATTTTCTCACTAGTGATTGTTCTTGCCTTAGTGTGTCCATCCTTGGTGACATATATTTCATAAGGTGTGATGGCCACCTTTTCAACCACACCCAACCTTTGAGCTAGCAACAATTGAAGGTAGTCTCCATACTTTGCACCTCTACAAAACTCCACACTGTTGTCAAAGGGTTTTCTGTTCATGGCATAAAACATGGAGTTCTTATATTTGCAGAAGAACTTCATTAGGATCCACATGAGAAACTTTCATACATAATTGAGTCATTATTCCCCTACATTTGTCTTAGATGCCATTTAATCTCATAAGTTTCTTTGTAACTTGACATGCAATTTTCAGTTTCTATCATGTAAATTGACAAAAATTAAGACTATGAGGACCTTCAACTTAATCAACAGGTGGTAATTGACAGTTTATAGGTTATGACACATTGGTTCATGAGGTGAATTTCCTTGGAAGTCAAGAAGAGTTCCCAAAGTCCATTTGGTTTGTATGGGACATGAAGTAATGGTTGTAAGAGACTTGTGTAACTAGTAAGTGACCTCGATGGTCCACTTTTTGTGTGGAAGCAGGAGAGGAGTATAGCCCGCATTTTTCGGCGCAATTTTTGAGCCTGCACACCTATGGCAGATGGAGGGAGAACTGAAGACTATGGTGCATGCTCCAAAGCATGCAAACACAGAGCAAACTGAAGATAGAGAGGAGACACAAACAAAGAAGGTGAGAGTCCTTTTGTCCCATCCATTTGGTATCACAAAAATGAGTTGTATGACAGTCCATGAAAGGGAAAAACAGAGTAAAAGTATTCAGCCTGCTCTTATGAACATCTTCTTCCATTCTCTTACCATATTCATGGTCCATTGAAGCCCTTCTTGTGCCCAAGTACTTGAGTGAATTTGGGGCAAGTAAAGGGGAGAACTTGGAGGTGTATGGGACTGATTTGGACTGCTAAAACTTGTCATAAATAGGGTAGCCCATTGTTCTTGTCTTCTTGAAGGGAAATCAAGTGATCTATGTGGTTGCAAGTGTTGGTATTGACCTCTAAACATCAGGGCTTTATTTGAAAGTGAATAGAGAGGCATTTTCTTGAGTTTATGTATATTTTGGGGGCTTGTTTATGGACTGGAAATTACTCTTATAAAACAGGGCTGAAGTGAATTAAAAGCTTTGTCAGTGCATTTCAAGAGCTTTTGGTTTTATGTCTTGGAAGTAGTGGAATCTACCACTCAAATACTTGTATCTTGGAGTTGTTGTTCATTGGTATTCATGAAATTGCATCCATTTGGGCTTGCATTTGAAATATATATTTGGATTAAATCTGAGATAAAATCTCTACATGTAATGATCTATTAACCTCACAAGCATTTGATGTGATTGAGTCAAAGTCTTTGATGCCATTCATGTATGCTAAGTATATGAAAAAGCTTGAGGTCTTCTTCTCCAACTGAATCATCTCTAAAACCCAAGATTTATCAAACCCTATTCTTTTCTCTCTCTCCTTATCTTGAATCTCTCACTCCTCTTTTGCTCTAAACCCCGGTGGTAGACCTTCGACCCCCAACATGAAAATAGTGGTGAGCCCGACGTGGAGGTCGACTGCAGAAGAGAAAGTACAATGGGAGAATCATCAAGTTCGAGAGGAGATGCCTTGCAGCAGTTGGTTTGACTAGTGCAAGAGAACCAACAACAACAATTACAATTTCAGTAGCAGATGCAACTGCAGCAACAACGGAGGCAAGATGAAGAGTGGAATGATGCTGCTGCTATTAAAGCCTTGGAAGCAGTTGGAAGCAGTTGGGCAGGAGCTCAAGCGATTTAATGGGAAAAATGTGTCCTCTTTTATCCGCCTCTATACTGACAAGATGGTCTTCTTTGGGGTCCCTCATCATGCTTGGAGCTAATACTTTGCCCATTTGGCCGTGCATGGCCTCCAAGACCCGATTCATGGTCTTTTCCAGAAAGATGCGGGATGGTCTACATTCAAGAAGGCTCTTCAAGAAGAATTCTTTCTTGAAGATTCTGGCCTCATGACAAAGAAAATCTTCACTGAATGGGTTGAAAGGCCCAATAAGGGACTAACTGCCATTGCTCTTCACCGCAAATTTGAAAGAAAATTTGCTCAGCTAGATCCTGATGATCAACAGAGTATGGAGAGCCAAAAGATTGATGAAGGCTGCGGATCCTTTTCTTCAAGAGAAGCTGACTGATTGGCTTGAAGATCCTGACTCTGAGATTGGATTGAAGACTGCTTGGGGTGATGTCACTGAAGCAGTTAATATGATTGCTCGGAGAGAGCAAATGCACCTAAGGTGGGGTTCTACCTCTACACCATCTGAGTCCATAAAAGAGCCTATTACTGTATCTCGACCTCCTGTTTCTATGGCCGAGAAACCAAGAAATCCTGTTGTTCCACCTCCAAAGAAGGATGCCATGTGTGAGCTGATCAAGAGTATGCGGGATCTCCATCTTAATCTAACGGAGATTAATTCCAAGGTGGAAAGGCTTGATGTGAAAGTGGAAGAAAGAGGAAAAGACCCATACGAGAAGGCTTCAAAAGACGTTGTATCTAGTGTGAGAGCCTACAACATGATAAGAGGGAGTGCAGTGCATTCTGTGAAGCTGAGGCACAAAAATTAGTTTTTTGGAAGGATGGTAAAATTCATGTGACCGAAACTGGGCTTCCTCTTGAGCCAAATTTCAATAACAGTGGCATGAAGGAAAGGTTGGAGGATTTGGCAACAAGAACAACCTATGTAGTTGTTGATGCAACTACGTATGGGCTGCAAATTGAGCCAACCAATGAGATTGTTAAAGCATGTAAAGCTAATGTAAAATCTAAAGTTTGGATGTAGGCCTTAGATCGCATGGATCGAGGCAAGATGTCCAAAGATGATTTGACTACTGCCAATCAATGCATTCGAGGAAGAACCGGATGGACCGAGCCGATTGATTCATTTTCAGCTTTTGCTCAGTTGGCTAAAATTAATAATCAAGAAGCTGTGGTAGAAGAAAAGAGAAGAAGAGAAGAAGATGTTGCTGGTCCCTCCTCTTCAGGGCCAACCAAATGTGTGACAAGAAGTAAACCGGAGCAACATAAGGCTGCTGAAAATCCATCACCATCGCCAGAGCATGGTATGGAAGATGCCCCACAAGCAAAGAAGATGGAAGGAAAGAGAAAAGGCAAACATTCTGGCTATAAGCTGCAGTCTGGACATAGAGACTACGAGGATCTCAAGCGGATCCTAGAAGAAAGGATTCTTGGAAGAAAAATTGAATTTACATTGGGTCAAATTCTCAGAATTGCAAAACAAGGATTTCATGATGTAATAATTGATGTAATTAAATGGAAAAGACAATATGTTGGTGAAGAAACTAAAGAATCTGTGCATTCTTTTTTGCAAGCTCTTCATGTGTATTTGCAGGATGAAGAGAAGCTGAATACTCAAGGGATTCGATTGGAGGCAATCAAAGAATTGATTGCAGCCATAGAAGCCAAAGATGAAGACATTTATGAAGCTGAAATTGAAGAATCTATTGTAGAGAATGTTATGGTGGGGTCTTCTCAATCCAAAGAGCAGCCCATGCATAAGAAAGAAGCTCTTCTTCACAATATGCAAAAAGAGATTGATGCTCATTTTATTCCAAGTAGTCACTACTCCCGTACCCACTGGGCAAGGGCAACTACCGAAACCGTTGTCAAGATTGGAGAAATAGAGACTCCATGCATTGCCCTTATAGACCATGGTTCGGAGATCAACGTCATGTCAAGAAGTCTCTATGAGAATGGTGGATGGCCCATAGATGTGGACCCGAGATGGCGCTTGAGAGCAACCAATAATTCTTCTGGCGATCTCTATGCAGCATGTCCTTATGTACGGGTTACTATTGGTAGTGTAAAAGATGAATTTCATTTCTTTGTTCAAGATTCCTGTAGCTATCCTATCATTCTTAGTCAACCTTTTATTTCTGAGTCTCGTTTGGAGACAAAGGCCCTTGATGATGGTTCATCTTATGCTCAGATAAGAAGTAAGGATAATGACAAAGCTGTCCAATTTCTGACTGTTTGTGTAAATCATCACCGGAATAGAGATTGATTGAGAGATCATCCTGTGCCTCCTAATGCCCGAGAATTTAAGGGTTTTCGGGTTGCACTACTGTAAGTGGAGGCTATGGCAGTGCTTCATGTCATAAAAATTTGCCTCCACATGTAAAGAGGGCTATGCCAAAGGCTAACTTGCAGGTATTTACGGCCAATAGTGTGGGCTGTTATAAACAGTTTTCAGCCATGAATAGGGCTGAAAGAAAGCATTTATGTCATATGGAACGTGAGCTAAAGCAAGTTGATGTTTTGGCTAAAAATGAAAAAATTCCAGGACTGTTTTATGGGCTGAATTATAATGATACATTGGCTGAAATACATGCAGCTCTTCATGTAGAAAATCAGGCTGAAAATCAGTCCATACAGGTATGCACAATGGATATTTATGACATAATTCAAGAATTTGCTGATCATGAAGCTTTTGGACAGCCAAATAGGGATGAGGCAAGAGTAGAAACTAAGTACAAAATAGTTGACAAGAAGGTCAAGCCGGTGGCAACTCCACTACCTCCCGAAAGTGAGGGACTAGTAGCTGAAAGGGCATCCAAACAGCCAAGTCTTCGTGACCCCAAAGATATTGGTCACCAATTTACAGCTAAAAGCTTACGGGAGTTAAAAATTGGTGAAGACTCTTTTCTCTTGCCAGCTGAAAAGCAAGCTTTTATGTAGATATTAAAGAAACATGGAAAAGCTTTTTCATTTCAGCCTCATGAAATTGGCTGTGTGGATCTAAGTATTGTGGCACCAATGGTGATTTTCATGGTCCCACACATCCCTTGGAATCTTAAACCAATTTCGGTACCAAGGGATCATTTGCCTAAGTTACTGGAGCTTTTAAATGAAAAGATAAAGATGTGAATATTGGAGCCATCTTCAACTCCGTATTCTAACCGATGGTTTACCGTGCCTAAGAAGAATGGATCTTTGTGATTCATTCAAGATTTATAGCTTATCAATAAAGTCACTATTAGAAATGTTGGTTCGGGGCCACATTTGCTGAGGCTTTTGCAGGTAGAGCAATTTATTCCATGGGTGATTTATATTCGGGCTATGACCAACTTCAGCTTGCTTTGGAGAGCTGAGAAATTACCACAATGAAAACGCCTCTCGGTTTAGTCCGCATGTGTACTCTACCCCAAAGAGCTATAAATTCAGTGGCTCACATGATGAATGCCATGCACAAAGTATTGAGAGATTATATTTCCCAACTTGCTTTGGAGAGCCAAGACATTACCACAATAAAAACGCCTCTCGGTTTAGTCTACATGTGTACTCTACCCCAAAGAGCTACAAATTCAGTGGCTCACATGATGAATGCCATGCATAAAGTATTGAGAGATTATATTCCCCAACTTACTCTCCCTTTCCTTGATGATGTACCAATCAAAGGATGTGAAATTTATGAGAAGAATGAAGAGCTCAATGAGCTTGGATGCCGCAAGTTTGTTTCCGATCATATTAATGATTGTGCTCAAATCTTGTCTAAATTGGAAGAAGTCCATCTTACTCTTTCAGGAGCTAAATCTGTTTTTAGAGTTGAAGAAGTTCTTGTGGTTGGGCATATGTGTGGCCCATATGGCTGAAAGCCTTCTCCAATCAAGATTGATGCCATCAGCAAAATGCAGAAAATATGCACAAATGTTTCGGAGGTGAGAAGATTTCTTGGAGCATGTGTTTTCTATCTTATTTGGATCCCACATTTCACTCATGTTGCTAAAAATATTTATCAACTGTTAAGAAAAGACCAAAGGCTTATGTGGGAAAAAGAGCATACTCAAGCTGTTCGAAAGTTGAAGAAATTGCTGATTTCAGCCCCCACCTTGAAGAGGGCTGATTACTCTAATGGACAGCCTATCATCCTCACGGTAAACACGTCCTATTGGGATAGGATGGGCTATTGGTCAAGATGATCTTGAAGGCAACAAGTATGCAATCCGATTTGGAGCGAAGGTTCTTAATGAATGTCAAAGAAGGTATGCTCAAATTAAAAGAGAACTTTGGGGAGTTGTAACTGCATTGAAGTGTGATTGGGAATACTTCATGGGTGCACATGTAGTAGTTGAAACAGATTGTCTTCCACTCTTGGGCATGATTGCCAACTGTTCCACTCCCGACATAGCTATGCTAAGATGGATAGCCTATATTAAATCCTTAAATCCTGATTTGAAACATATTACATGAAGAGATAATCGAATTGCTGACATGCTTTTGCGTGCCAGATATAAAGATGAAGAAGAGATTATGGATGAGGAAGTAACATATTTGCTGAAAATGATGCTGTAATTGCAGGTTCAAATCAGAAAACAACATGTACAACTATTCTTAATGATGGTATAGCTGTCATAAGTGCGGGTACATCAATAATTACAGCAAGTACAACAGGTACTACTGCTGAAACAGAATTTACAATAGCAAAGAATGAAGAAACAACCATGGAAAGACAGTGGATAGCTGAAAGACAGCATGCTCAATGCTTTGTTTTAGTTTGTTCTCATTTTATGGAAGAATATTATGCAGATAATTGGCTAAAATTTGGCCAATACTTGAGCACTATGACAAAGAAGGAAGATTGGACTAATGAAGTTAGGCAATTGGATGATACCATTTCTCTTCCCAAATTTGGGGTAAATAGTAACTAATACTATGCATTGTTGCTGCTAAAAATATATAGGAGACCTCACCTCTTTTGGGTGCTTTTAGAATTGGCGCTTTTGCTAATCTATGCTTCACATCCTCAAAAGATACACGACATGCTTCACTCCAATTAAACAGAGAATTAAAAGATAATAGGTTCATTAATGGCAACATTAGTTATGCCGATGCATTGATAAATCTTTGATAATATCCCACTAATGTGACAAAAAGATGTGATCCTCTTTTGGAGTACGTGGCAGGCTCATAGTAGCAACTATCACCCTTATCTTTTCAGGGTGGTCTGCTAACCACATGTCCCAGTAACAACCCATAAGGCACCCCAAAGGTGCACTTCTATGGATTAAGAGCAATGTAGAACTACCTACACACTCAAAAAAATTTCTTAAAATGATCAAGTTTCTATCCCTTACTGTGGCTGCCCCTATGCCCAAGGGTTCCATGATATACTTTGTGCTAGAATCTTCTTAAACTCTTTACGTACTCTGGGGGACAGCTAAATCAACTACAGGAGATTTACATCTAGCTTAACCTCGAAAAGAGAACTTGCTAAATCAAATTTATGAGATAGTTGGCAATATTTCTCTTTTCCCACCAGATCATTCTCTCCTTTGGTCTTTGAACAAGCTTTAGTACCTCTTTCTTGGCTTTTGTCGCCTTCTTTGGCAACACTTTATTGGGATCAATTTTACTTTCAATGACGTCTTCCATGTCAAGATTAAGGACTTGCTTCCCCTTATCATCTTGCTTAATTAGGGTTTGTCTCAATAGGTTTTACCTTGTCTTTAACATCGTATTTACCCTTTTGGCCTCTTGTAATGACCCATAAATTAGAAGCTTTAGTGCCATTGACACGTACAACTTCAATAAGGGTGACCCCACTCTGCCACTAGAGGCAGCTCTTTTATAATAACCTTTCCTCTTTGTAGTATTTGTTTCTGACCCTCATCTTACTGGAGATTATTCCCTTGTGCTCGATGGTTGACTAGACCTGGCTATTTACTTGCTGGAGAGAGTTAATCTTACTCCACGAAATGTTGGTCACCACACCACTTATAGCCAAATATTGAGGGGGCACCCTCTTCATGGTGTTGACTCCCTATCAAATTCTGCTATTTCTTTATGAAATCAACATCAACAACTATTTGCCTCTATTTTTTGGGGATCATGTTAGTATAGTGCTTCATCATATCTTGAACTTCGCTAAGGACATTCGAGGCACTTGACTCATAGTCGTGATTGTTTACCTATTGTTTCATTGGCCTAACCACTTGATTAGGAATTGGTTGGTGATTCCTTAGAACAACATTAGAATTTTTCATTTGGTTTTCAACATTTGGTGGAGCTATCTAACTAGCCATAGGCATGGTCACACTGGGAGGAGCTTCAACATCGACATAGTTGGAATCATACTTCCTCTCACATTGGAAGTACTCATGGGTGTCCCTTGACCTCTATTTGTTAATACCAAATTATTTCTAGCACCTAGACTCAGGTTACAGTTTTCCCTAGAGGTATAGGACGCTTATAACTGCAACTCTACCTCTTCTGCTTGTGTAATAGCCATATCAATGTCGGCAAGAGCAACACTACTCAATTGTGTTGGAGCTATATATAGCTCACCCTATCTAGACTAGGTCTCATCTATATATATGTAGATTGTGATCAATAGGATGTAGTCTTTGGGAGTGTATATAGTGTGTCTCTTCTCTCCCTCTCGCATCTCTACATATATTCTTTCTCTACATCTCAACATGGTATCAGAGCTATCACGATCGACTACAATCAATTCCTTGAAGAAGATAATCAGGAAGTATATCTATGTAGTATCTCTTCAATTATTGATTCATGTCCTTTTTATGCTTAAATTTGATGTATTGTGTATGTTATGAGCATCTTATGTTATGAATTTGAAGCATAGAAAAAGTTCACTCAATCATCATCGATCATCATTTAGATTGCAGATATGTTGAATTGTAGTGACAATACCTAGAAAAAATGCTTAATATTGCAAAAAAAAAAGGCAAAATTATACACAATTGGCACATTGTTACCAACTTTTTACATTAATTTAATGCAAATGTGATGTTCGTTGTTGTTGTTTTTGGAGGATGTGTCTCTGCAGTTTGGCTAGGAGATGTCAATACAAGGAAGTTTTTATATGGGAGAAACGTAGTCTTATAGATAAAATCTAATAGAATTTCTTAGTAAATCTTAGCATGGCCATTTTAAATTTTCTCATAGGGATTTTTAGATTTGGCAATGTCTTGGCAGGTTGAGATGATGAGGATGTTAGAAGTGCAATTTTGAGGATGGAAGCTAGCATATCTTAATATTAATCTAAAGGGGGGAAGGGGAGGGTCTTTCTTCTCTCCCATGACTCCCCTCTTTCCAACACTGGTTCGTCACATCACCTAAGTAACACTTGCATGCCCCTCATAACCTGCAATATGGAGCACATGATATTTCCATAACCAAAGTATCATTGCCCTGGCCACCAAAAACAAAGTATTACACTCTATGAGCTCAATGTGAAGACCATTGGACACACCCTTATTCCTTCAAGGGTTTGATGCATGAACCCTCTACGAATATCTCTCACATAGTCTACCCACAACTATATACAAATCTAACGACTCTATGTGATTTGGTGGTCAACAATGCGAACCAGATTTAAGATTGTCAATTTCAAAGTTCTAAAGGCTCTTTGGAAGAATCTAATGGTAGAAAAATCTTCAAAGCTAAGTATTCATAAAAATCTCACGAGGATACTACATTTCCAAGTAAGTCAAAGGCACAGTTTATTGCAAATTTAAATGCAAAAGGTGCATTAAAGCTCTAGCTAGGATTGTACCATTAGATGTCAAAGTTCTTAAAGACGTCCATTCTAAGGTTTGGGGGGGGGGGGGGAGGAAATGAATCGGAGGAAAATTTGAAAATTAGAAAAAGAAAGAGGCTATTACATGACGTCATGGAAAAAGGGGGTCGTGAGGAAAGAAGGGCCACCATCAAGCAAGATCGAGAGGGAAAACGAGAGAGGATGAAAACATTGCCACACCACCAGCTTGGGGGTTCGGGCTCAATACCAGACGTGTCATCCTATGTAACAACAATGTCAATGTCCTCCAACAATCAGCATCATGGTTGGCAGCATTGGGCTTAAGTATAATATATAAAAGAAGAGCTTCTGCATTTGCAAAGCATCAATTTAGGGAGATTGCATCCAAAGAGCAGATGCCTTTGCAATCCACCTTCCGAATTAGCTTTTCTTCGTTAGATATGCGTTTCTTCTTGACTGATTATTGGGGGGTCTATTTCCATTGTTTTTGGTTTGGGTGGTTGATTTCCCCATTAGAGAGAGAGAGAGAGAGAGAAAGAACGTTATGAAGAGGCACCCTCTTCTTGGGTGCATTAGAGAGAGAGAGAGAGAGAGAGAGAGAGAGAGAGAGAGAGAGAGAAGAGGCTTCTTGATTCCAATCAAAACTAGGAGATTTACAAAAAAATGTAATTAGAGAAGAGGAAGAGGAGAGAATTGACGTCAATGTCTTTCCCTAGAACATCATCGCCATGCCTTCTCCCTAAACACCCAAGTGGAGCTTCAATGTACTCACCTAAATTGAAGTGGTAGGTTTAGAGAAAAATTTCTCCTCTTCGAATCACTTCACTTCGCTCCCGATTCCGTGAAAGCATGATGGAGATGTTCAATTACTCTTTTCCCCTTCACAAGTAGTCATTCCTAAATTTATGGAAGCCATAGTTTTAAGTTTAAGATTAACCCAAGATTAATCTTAAGAGAGTTCTAAGGGGCCATTCCTAAGGTAACTATGCAATTGGAAAATGGATCTCTCTGTCAAGATTGTGGGAGAGAAGGAAGGAGTCTCACTTGTAGCTTTCTTGCTTGCACAATGGGGGAATACACACAAAGGTGGAGGCTGAAAACAGTTTTCCTCTTCTTAGTTGTGTAAGCCAAAAAGAAGTCAAGTACATAGAAATAGAAGAACCCTATATATGGGTCTCAAACCAAACTCAACTAACTAAGGTGGCATACTAACTGAGCCACGAACTAGAGTGGATAAGGATAGCTGTCATCTAGCTATTATTCATGGGCGGTGTACCAACCGCATCTGCAACTGACAAGTCGGTGACATAAATGCACAACGGTCACCCTGGCATATCACAAGTGGAGCTCGATATCTCAACACTCCCCCTCAAGCTCAATCCCAATTCCTACACACCAAGCAGGTCTCTGAACTTGCGTAGCTTCTCTGCACCCAATGCCTTCATGAATATGTCAGCTACCTGATCCTCTGTGCTGACATAAACTAGATCAATAAGACCTAGTAAAACCCTCTCCCGCACATAGTGATAATGCACCTCAATGTGCTTTGTTCTAGCATGATAGACTGGGTTATTTGCCAAGTGTATACTACTCATGTTGTCACAATAAATGACAACTGACCCATGTGTAGACTGATGCATATCATAAAGTAGCTTATGCAACCAAGCTACCTCACATGCAGCCATTGCTGCACCCCTGTACTCAGCCTCTGTGCTCGACAAGGCAACTGTAGGTTGTTTCTTGCTGCTCCAAGTGACTACAGCACTCCCAAAAGAGAACACATATCCACTGGTAGATCGTCTATCATAAATACTACCAGCCCAATCAGCATCAGTGTATCCATGCAACTGTATCTGAACCCCAATCTCATAAAATAGTCCATACTGCAATGTGGACTTCACATACCTGAGTATGCGTCTAGCCGCATCCAAATGTGGTTTCCTTGGAGCCTGCATAAACTGACTTACCAATCCAACAGCATAGCTCAAATCTGGCCTGGTAATTGTCATATAAATCAAACTTCCTACTATGCATCTGTACATAGTAGGGTCTTCCAGAAGCTCACCTGCATCTGCGCTCAGCTTCACATTCTGCTCCAAAGGAACTGAAATAGGCTTACAACCTATCATCCCATATTTGGACAGCATGTCCAATCCATACTGCCTCTGCAAGAGCCGTATCCCACTTGGTGATCTAATCACCTCAATGCCCAAGAAATAACACAGCTCTCCCAAATCCTTCATCTCAAACTTCTGCTTCAATAGCATTTTCACATGAAGGATATCTCCATCACTATCACCTGTCATAATCAAATCATCCACATAAATGACAAGTAGCATAATACCTTTCTCTGTTTTTCTCACATAAAGCACATAAAGTGAGAAATCTGCCTTGGAAATTTGAAAGCCAATAGTGACAAGATACTATCCTATCTTGTCAGACCATGCTCTAGGTGCTTGCTTCAAGCCATACAAGGCTTTCTTCAACCTACAAACAAACTCAGGATGAACAGTATGCACATAACCTAGTGGCTGCTCCATATATACCTCTTCTTGCAAATAACCATGCAAGAAGGCATTCTTTACATCCATCTGATGTAAAGACCATTCCTTTGATGCAGCCATAGCAGTGACTGCTCTTATGGTTGCCATCCTTGCAACCAGACTGAATGTTTCTTCATAATCAATGCCATATGTTTGTGCATATCCCTTGACTACTAATCTTGCCTTGTATCTGTTCACAGAACCATCTGCATTGTGCTTCACCTTATAAACCCACTTACAACCAATTACATTCTTACCTTTAGGCAAAGGTACCAATTTCCATGTAGCATTTGCTTCCAAGGCATCCATTTCTTCATCCATGGCTTTCTCCCATTTTTCTTTTCCCATGGCTTGTTCAAAAGAAGTGGGTTCTGGTTCCTGTATCACTTTGACCATATATGCATAGTGAATGGCTATAAATCCATCATATTGTAGCCTATCCACAGGATACCTAGCTCTGGTAGACCTGCGCAAAGTAGGTTCACTCCCAGGTGCTCTCAAAACATCCCTGGTCTTCCTTACTCCAGGTATAACAATAGAAGGAATACCCAACTCATCATCAATGCTCTGTTCTGAGCCACTCGATTCACCATCCACATAAGAGTGACCTGCATTCACATCAAACATGGGCTGATCTACCTTCTCTTTTCCTTTTTGTGATACCTGCATACCACTATCTGCATTGCTTTGAGAAGATTCTCATGATCTCAATCTGCTTGCCCATGGTGAAGAATGTGAACCACTACTAGAGGATGCTCTAGGTCCACTAATATCTTGTGACTGCTGCTGTGAATTCTGTGCAACATTACCATTTTGTGCATCTACATTATCAATCACATTTACTAATTTATACCAGCTACTCATCTCATCAAAAACAACATCTCTGCTCACTGTAAACTTACGAGTAGAAGGGTTATAGCATGTATACCCTTTTTGCTGCAGAGAATAACCAATAAAGATGCACTTCTCAGCTTTTGGATCTAACTTGGATCTCAACTCATCTGGCACATGAACATAGGCAATGCAACCAAAAATTTTCAAATGAGAAATATCTGGTTTCCTACCAGTATACCTCTCCTCTGGAGTCATCCCATGTATTACTGCAGTGGGAGTCCTGTTCATTATGTAGACTGCTGTAGCAACTGCTTCAGCCCAGTAAAAATCTGGCAAGTCTTTTTCGTTGAGCATGGCACGAGATACCTCTCTAATATGCCTGTTTTTTCTTTCTGCAATTCCATTTTGTTGTGGGGTATGACTGCATGAATATTGCTGCTTTATGCCATGCTCCTGTAGGAACCTTGCAAACTCATTTGAGAGGTACTCTCCCCCTCCATCTGACCTTAGGCATTTTATCTGCATGCCTGTTTCTTTTTCAACCATAGCTTTAAGAGTTTTGAAATGCCCAAAAACTTCACTTTTCTTTTTCATAAAATATACCCAAACTTTTCTGCTATAGTCATCAATAAAAGTGACAAAATAATGACAGCCTCCAAGAGATGCAGCTTTAGTAGTCCACACATCAGAGTGGATTAATTCCAATGGCTTCTTACTCTCTTGAACATGTCTAGGAAATGGTTTCCTTGCCTGTTTTCCAAACTGACAGGCTTCACATACCTTATGCATTTCTGCAACCTTGAATTTAGGCAATCCTGCAACAATATTTTGGGCTTGCATTGATTTAAGGCGCTGTACATTAACATGACCAATGCGTTTATGCCAGATATCAATATCTGCAACTACATCGGTCCCATGTGCAAACATTGCTGCACTCAATTCAGGCATGTCTGCATCCAACGTAAACATTCTGCCCTTCTTCTTTCCTTTTGCTATCAAGTGACCTTTACTTTTCATATCCTCAACAAAGCATCCATGAGAATTAAATCTGACCTGCAAGCCCTGCTCAACCATTTGACCAACAGAAACTAGGTTCTTGGTGATATTCAGGACATGAAATACATCCGACAGGTATTTCTTTTTCCCATCTTGCATAGACAAAGGAATTTTTCCAATCTACACAAGGATGTACAGTATCATCACCAGTCTCCACAAATCCTGGTTTTTCCATTTTCCTTGCATCCTACATCCATTCTGCATGACTGATGGACCTAAAAACGGGCCGACACTGGCTCATGCACTAGCCGGACCTCGTCACTACGCACAAGACAACCCCTCGGCCTCGCGGCCAGGAGCGTCTATCAAAATCTCTGCCTTCCTAAACATTGCGTTTGTAATACGTTGTAGTCCAACTGATCCTAACCCAATATTACTCCTCAGAGGGAGTCCCTTTCACATAGCCAAAAGGCTCGAATCACATACACATATGGGGTTCCTCCTACGGCTGAATGCCGTCAACCCTCTGCGACTCTCCTACACCTTGGGGATTGGCCCCTCGATGCGTCGCTCAACATTTAGACATTTCGCACAAACGTCGCTCAAGGTACCAAATAAACGTATCCAGGAATGTACCATTCCCTCACTTGTTTTCCCCTTTATAATCCCACGACTAGCCTACAGCATAGGAACCTCACGCTCTCAACGGTGGGTCACAGGCCTACTGAAAACAATTGCTATGCATATCCAGGAGCTAACTCTGATACTTTTAATTTCCTCTAAATGATCATGCAAAGAGGTGGATGCCTAGTGCTCAAACATTTTAAAAACCAGCAGCGTGCAAGTGCAAAACATCTCTTTCATGCTTTTCTTTCTAACCGCTTTGTGCTTCGTTGCAACACCTAGCACCGAAGTGATCTTCGTGCTACTAGGGTTTAATTTTTTTATCATTATTATTCCGTCCTAGATGCAATGCATATAAAATCAGCAAATTATTCCTCATGCTCAGCGGCATTTAACCATTTTTTCCACAACTTTACCCTTCCCCGTTGATAGTGCATCATTGCATTCATCTCTTCCAGGGTTTCCTTGTCATTTTATGTGGAGAAAGGAAGGAAACACGCACTAAAACAAATAAACAAGGCTGAACTGAAGCATAACTTCATGCCCCAGCCTTGCTATACATCAACAAACATAAATCCTATTTTTCTATATTTTTCGTAGCCCCAAATGTATTTTTCCCCTATTTTTCATGGTGTTTTTATCATTTTTCCCCATTTTCTTCATTTTCTTGTATTTTTTAAACTGCTGAAAATGAAAACCAGTTTGTGGGCTGTGGCCCTTAGTTCATTTGCAACAAAATTGAAAGATTAGTTGATGTGTATCGACGGTTTTCCCCATTTATACGCCCAAAACCCTTGTTTTTCCCCATTTTTCATGGTTTTCGGGTTTCTTGACATTATTTCGGGCCATGAAATGCATGTTTTTCATAATTTCTGGTTATAAACAGTAAGAACTCAGAAGAATCAGCAACATAATCAAATCTTAGTCCATATGAACGGCATTCCATCAATCAAAAGCATAAAACACTAAATTTTCTTTGTAATTTTTTGGTTTACCGCTTAAACGCGTGTTTCGGGTTTTGTGTCCATGGCTATAGATTTGGAAAACAGCAACCCTTCATGTCCAGCAACATCACAAATCACCATTCTCAGCCCGTGTAGCAATCCGGTCCATGCCGGACAAGTCTCCATCATTCTTTCTTCATTGCTCCTTCCCACACATGAACTGCCTCTTAGAAGAGAGAGAGGGAGGAGAGAGAAAGACTAGAATCAGAAATTTCAAACCAGGCCATCATTCCACGGGCGAAGGGTGGCGATATGATCAGCATACGGAGTGTAGGCAAGGGCCAATGTCAGATAGGGGGGTTGTTTGCAGGCAGGGAGGAGCATCTCCATCAACATGGCGCATTTTTCGGCGCCTGTTGATGGCGCCCTCTCTCCACGATTTTCTTCATCCATCTCTCCCAAAGTTTCATGTGACATTTTAAGTTGGGCTCCCAAGGGTCATGCCCACTTGGCCAAACTCATGTCCACCTTTTCAAATCTTGACCGGTTTGTGGCCTTTCCCCCGTCCGGACTCCGAATCGAGCTCTGAAAAATCCTGGGCGTCCGGCTTAGCATCCCGCATTGGCCAGTGGCTCGTGTCAACCCGCACGACTGTCTGAAAAATTATGAAAAATCACCAAGTGTCGCTCGGGCACCTTTAAAGCACTTTGGCGCTTAAAATCGTCCTAGATCGAGCCGCCGCCTTTGACGGTGAATATTTTTCCCTTGATATTCATAATTTTTAGCTATTTTTAAGCACTTGCCGTCTCCTAAATTCCGCTCTCATTGGCGACCACGGGATAGGGCGACTCAGCCCGTCGAATCCACGAACATATCTGCACATAAACAACCAAAGAAGCATCAAACTGATAGAAAACAATTATCATCATAAAACTCAGCACAATGCTTCCCCTACCCCTAGACAGAACCAAGGCATGACATCCACAAGGAGTAGGCCTAGCATCATCTAATAGAAGATCCGAAGTGAGTCACTAACCAACTGCGCCAACACAGCCAAACTAAAAAAAACTTATCAAAGAGGTTGCCCTGAATGGTAGTCTGAACTACTGACCAACTAAAGACAACACAACTAGGAGCTCCTACAAGGCGAGGACTCCTATAGCCTGAGCAAAGGATATTTTCTTTCAGTCCATTTCTTCTTTGAGGGTTTTTTATTGGATGAACATACTTGGGCATGTAAAAAGGAGGGAGCTGAGCGTAGTGACCCAAGGAGAACAGGGCATCGGTCTCAGGACCTGTCTCGGCACCCAAGAACCTACCAAGCCCTCGCAAGGCGACACTTAATCCTTTTCTAACGCTCACTTTTATTTTCGCTCCAACCTTCCTTGTTTTGATATTATTTTTTCCAACAAGAAGCCACCCCGAGGAAGACAAGGTATCGGCCCCGGGTCTGACTCGTCCCCAGGAACCTACCAGGCCTTCGCAAGGCAATGATCAACTGCTTATATCTTTTCATTTCTTTTCTTGTCATTGATAGGGGTTAGAACCCCTTTTTACACACCTTCGTATTTATATTCATCTTTTGGGAGATTCAAGATTTCTTGGCATCAGCATTATTATCTCCTAGCAGGCTTCTCTAACTGCCTCACTACTAACAAGAACTCCTAGAACGGCTGCCTAGCAGGTTAGCAGGACAGGGCCACTAGGGCTCCCTTCTAAAACAGATCTTTCAATGTCTAACAATGTCTTTACAGGAGGCAATGGCTACTCCGACCTCCCTCAAACATACGTAGCCTAAACCTGGGACTTCATGCCTTGGTTACCGGTCCCCAACAAAAAGTATCCCCTCAACAAGTACAAATACACATATAACAGGAAAGAAAGGTACTCGTAAAGGAGAAATATCACCTGGAGTGGCCACAAGAAGCTTCCATCGCAGCAAAGGCTCCTCCAGGCTCCACCAAATTCCACTAACCACGAAACCTGTCCAGCACAACACTCAACAAAAACCCAATTAAACGCACCCGCACTAGACAGGAAAATGGCCCTCTTGGCCTAATGAAATCAGACATGACTTTGCTACAAAACTGTATCGGCCCTCTTGGCCTAATGAAATAAAATAATACTATGCATAACATCCTCCTGGAAACAACCATGATAGACATCAAAGCATACTATTCCCAGGGGAACAAAGGCGCATAGCCCTAAACTAGGTGCATTAAATTATGACCTATCCCTCCTGCGTATATCGCAAGAGGTGTTCGCATCACATGTCGTCGAATCAGTCTATGGGTCCCAGATAATAAAGGGAGATGAGTCTCGCTTACCCTCTGCATCACCCAAATCAACCATCGTCTGCCAAAGAGGGCATGTTCAGAAAGCATACCCCACAAACGACCAGGTCCTGTCTCACCATCAATAGATATATCGGGACAAGGGCCACAATTAAAGAAGAGGTCCTCTTCATACGCAAGATTAGCCAATGAATCGGCAAACTGATTCCAATTCCGTGGAATCAGCTGAAAAGACACTCTATCGAATTCGTCTAGCAGGGCCATGGCAGTATGATGGTACATACAAAGGATCGGGTTCCGCACCATGTACGTCCCATTGAGTTGATTTAAGACCAACTGAGAGTCCCCTTTTACCAACAAGTGGCGGATACCACCCTTCTTTGCAATATTCAAACCCATAATCAGGGCTTTGTATTCTGCCATATTATTGGTAAAATTCGCCCCGAGATAAGCAGCTAACTTCATGACAATGCGTCGTCGGGGGTCTCGGATGACAACTCCTACACTTCCTTTTTTGCATGCACCCCTGGACGCCCCATCAAAGTACAAGGTGTACGTCCATAAAGGGTTTACATATCCTGCCATCCTGGACTCTACGCGTAATTATGGTAATCGAAATTCAGCATATTCAACGGGTGGACTGTAGGCTCCATCCCTCCATCATCATTGAATTCAACAGGGATACTCGTCAAAATTCGTAGGCAGTGATGGCAGAAGACCTTAATCTCCCAAATAAATATCCCGCCTTCTTGCTCAACCACCTTGTATCCTTTGCTCCACCAAATGAGCTTTCCCTGATGATACCTCTGTTCCAAATATGGGTGTTCTAAATAAGGGATCAGACGACCCATCAACCTCTATCACGATTTCCTTGCAGATGTTTGATCAATCTTGCCTAGACCTGCAAGGCAGTTATAGCATTAGTACAATCAGAAGTAATAAGGTTTAATCTTATTAAGATTAACCTTATTTTTAAATTCTATCCCCTCAAGGTCAGCTAACAAAACTGTGGATTTATTCTTTCCTATTCTAACGATCTTATAGGGCCCATCCCATTTGGGTTCTAGCTTGCCTGGGAATAATTCACGTCGTGCGTCATAATACAGAACAAGTTGTCCTTTCTTGAAGGTGTATTTCTTGGCTTTGAGGTCGTGTAGCTTCTTCATTCGGTGCTTCGCCACTTCTTGGTGCAATAAGCTCTGCAACTTAAGCTCATCTAAATGTGCCAGTGTCGTCAAACGCTCAAAAAGAGCGTCTTCATCGCTCAAAGAATGATTGATGGCAAACCGAATAGTCGGCAGCTCAATTTCTAAAGGCAAGACACACTCCTCCCCATATACTAACTTGAACGGGGTATGGCCAGTGGCTCGTTTGAAAGTCGTATTATAGGCCCACACTGCCACGTATAACTTTTTATCCCAATCCCGTTTCTTTTCCGACACAATTTTGGACAGGATGCCTACAAGCTGCTTATTGGTACTTTCGACTTGCCCATTGGCTTGCGGATTATATGGGGTTGTCTTGTTATGCTTGATGTTCCACAACTCTGTCAAACCTTTGATCACCTTATTCAGGAAATGGGTTCCGCGGTCCGACACTAATTCTTTCGGCGGACCAAACCGGCATATTATCTGCTCTAAAAGGAAACTAGCAGTTTCTTTAGCATCATCTTTCCTTGTTGCACGTGCTTCTGACCACTTTGTGAAGTAGTCAGTTGCTACAATGATGTACCTCTTTTGCGTAGTCGATGACGGAGTAATAGGACCCACAAAGTCTATTCCCCACTTCTCAAATGGAAGTATCGCCATGATAGGGGTGAGTGGTCGTTTCCTATTCTCTCGACTATCATGTCGTTGGCAAATATCGCATCGCTTAACATACGCAAACGCATCCTGGAAGATGGCAGGCCACCAATAACCTGCTCTTAAAGCCTTTTGTGCTGTAAGCCGTCCAGCAAAATGGCCACCGCAAGCAGAATCATGGCACTCTTCCAAAATGAATGGCACCTCGTCAGGCATCACACATCGGCGATAGATGTCATCAACCCCTTGCCGATATAATGTACCTGCGATCAAGGCAAACTTTAACGCTTGCTGCTTAATTTTCCTTTTCTCAGCCTTAGATAGTTCGGATCCCGCCTCTCCCGTTGATAAATAATGCGTTATTGCAGCATACCAGGAGGGAATAGATGCCGTATCTATTTTAAATATCATCTCTATGTCACTACCTTCAGCCACAGATTCTTTCGGCTCCCCAAAGTCCACTAGACATTCCACGATGCCTTGCAACCTTGGTGGCTTACTCTTGATTTCATAATCAAATTCCTGCAAAGTGATCAACCACTTCGCTAAACGATCAGGCGGCTGTAACTTATTCATCAATAGTCGAAGTCCCTCCGCCTTCGTATAAAGTACGACTTTCTCATAGAGAATGTAATGCCTGAACTTCTTGGTCCCAAAGACCATCGCTAGACACAGCTTCTCCATGTAGGTGTAATTGATTTCGGATACCCCCAGCTTCCGACTAGCAAAAGCAATCGGGTGGTACCACTTCTCTTCCCAAATTTGGGCTAAACAGCAGCTGATACTATACATGGTAGCTGCTGAGAATATATAGAACACCTCACCTCTTTTAGGTGCTTTTAAAACGGGCGCTCTTGCTAGCTCTTGTTTCACATCCTCGAATGCTACCTGACAAGGGTCACCCCATACAAACGAACAGCTAAAGGACAATAAATTTGTAAGTGGCAACGTTCTTTCTGCTAAGGCGTTAATGAATCTACGGTAGTAACCAACCGAAGACAGAAAGCTATGAACTTCTTTCGGAGTGCGTGGTGGACCCATGGCAACTATAACTTTGACCTTCTCGGGGTCTGTCGCAATTCCTACCGAACTGACCACATGACCCAGCAATAGCCCATAAGGTACTCCAAAAGCACACTTCCGTGGGTTTAGGGCGATGCAAAATTGTCTACAGCGCTCAAAGCATTTTCTCAAAATGATCAACTGCCTTTCTCTCACGGTGGCAGCCCCTAAGTCATCAATAAACACCCTCAACTCTTCAGGGGATATGTCACCGAATGTCTTATCAGCTGTTCGTTGCCACGAACCAGGCGCATTGCATAAACCAAAAGCCATCACGTGGTAAGCAAAAGTGCCAAATACAGTGATAAAAGTTGTTTTCAACTTGTCCTCTTCTGCAATTGCCATTTGGTTGTATCCTGCAAAGCAATCCATAAACGAATATATCTCCCTACCCGCTAATTGATCCAAAATCTGGTCAATAAATGGCAACGGGTAGTAGTCCTTAACTGTTTGCTTATTCAGCTCCCTAAAATCTACACATAAACGGATTTGATTATTCTTCTTCTTTCTAATCACAACTGGCGAACACCATTCCGTGTGTTGCACAGGAAAAATCAAACCCGCTTTTCGAAGCTTCTGTAACTCTTCAAACAGCCCGTCCCTCAATTCGAAAGGCATACGCCTTACTTTCTGCCGTACAGGACGACTGCCCTCTTTCAACGGAATTGTATGAACGGCAAGACTAGGAGGGATGCCCCTCAACTCATCATAACTCCAGGCAAAGATATCACGGAATTCCTGGATCAAGGCCACATAGTCCTCCCTTTCTGCTGAGCTGAGCATAGAGCCTAATTTGATTGGCCGCGAATCATCAAGCGTACCAAGGTCTAGCTCGATAACATCTGCATCTCTTATACGATCTTGGGCCTCTATCGGCTCGTTCAAAGTGATCTGATAGATGTCCTCCGTGGTGGATCCCTCTTTGGACTCATCACTCGATGATGTCTCGCTGCCAGATAAATCTTCTAATGTCTCCAATTCTGTAGAAGATAGAGGAGCTCTTTCACTCTGCAGGGACTCAGGATAAGCATCAACCACCACACGCTGGGCACCTCTGCCGAATATCAATCGACCGGCGGGTATATCAACTTGGCAATCCGCTTGCAAGATCCAAGGTCGTCCAAGTAATACTTGGTAACTTGGCCGCCCTGCAAAACGAATCACCCTAAAGTCCAACATGCATTCTACATTTGCAACAGTGACATGGACCTTAGTAATGCAGCCTTCCGGCTGTCTCAAACTGTCATCTGCCATTCTGAGAATTGTGGAAGTATCTTTCTGAATCGCAAGACCCAACCTTTCCATCAGTTCAGAACTCATAATGTTAACAGATGATCCCGTGTCGACAATGGCATAATCTACTAATATCCCATCGACATAGGCTGCAACCCTTGGGCAATGCTTCTCAGCATGCTCAAACCAGTCATCACCAACTCGCGCAATACCCAAAGGTTCTACGATATACCCGGTACGTAGGATCTTTCTAAATTCCTTGCGTACTCCTGGGGAAAGCTTAATAAGCTGCAAAAGGTTCACATCCGGCTTGACTTCGCAAAGAGAGCCCGCCAAATCGAATTCATGATAGTTCGATAGAGCTCGCTTTTCACGCCAAATCATCCGCTCTTTAGGTCGCTGAACTGGCTTTATTGCCTCTTTCTTAACTTTCACCTTCTTCTTGGGTGGTTCCTTATCGGCTTTACTCTCTACGGGCTTCAAAGGTCCCCCTTCTAGGGCAGGATCCAAAACTTGCGTTCCTTTGTCGCCTTGTTTAGGGTTTCCGTCGACAGGCTTATCCATGTCGGCTTCTCTACCCTTTTTACCTCTTGTAAGGACAGCTCGTAGATTAGAGGTTTCAGCATCATTAATGCGTACAGCCTCAATCAAACTAACCCCACTACCACTTGGTAGCTCTTCCACTGTAGTCTTTGGTCGTTGAAGTATTTGTTTAGGCCCATTTTCTGGCTGGGAATCATTTCCTTGGGCACGATGATTAACAGGCCCTGGTTGCCGACTTCCTCGCTGGAGGGAACTGATCTTACTCCAGCAAGTAGCTGCTAAATGACCAGATTTTCCACAAATATCGCACTTAACATTTGGGCAATTTCTTGGATAGTGCTGCCCGCCACACCATTTGCAACTAAACCTCGACGGTGCACCCTCCTCCGGGTATCTACTTCCTATCAAATTTTGCTGTTTTTTAAGGAAGTTGACATCAACAGCTATTTGTCGATACTGCTCCGTAATCATGTCGGTATAATGCTTCATCATGTCCTTAACCTCGCCAAGAACATTGGAAGAACTCGACTCATAGCCTTGGTCATTACCGTGTCTTTCAATCGGCCTAACAATTTGATTAGGCACAGGCTGTTGAGTCACAGGCATGGTATTGGAATTGACCGCCTGGCCTCCACCACTTGGAGCCATTTGGCTGCCCGTCGGCATCGACATGCTAGGGGGAGCTGGTAATAGAGGGACATTCTGTATCATGTTCCCTCTCCCATTAGGGTTAGCCATCGCTATCCCTTGGCCACTACTGCCATTGGCTATGGCCATATTGCTTCCCAATACTAAACCCATATTCAAGTTGCCTCGAGAAGCATAAGCTGCTTGTAGTCGGGATTCCACCTCTTGTGCTCGTGTAATGGCAGTGTCTATATCCCCCAAGGGGACACTACTCAACTGCAATTGGATATTAAAGTCCAACCCATGTAGGAAATATTGCAATTGGGCAGCTGCGGGGATAGGAATAGAGGTGTCCAACTTACGGAAGACCTCTTTTATCTTCTTCGCATAAGCACGAATATCCTCGTGTGGATCTTGGCGGGTCACGTTGAGTACACGCAACCAATATTGCCCACCCCTTTCAGGGGCAAACTCCCTTCGAAAAGCTCCATAAAATGCATCAATGTTCAATATGGTTCCGGCTTCTAAACCATGATACCATATAGCGGCTCTTCCTTTGAGAGTCATGTTGAAGAACATCATTAAATGTCCTTCCTCTTGAATGCGACAGTTAAACATCAGCTTTTGAAACTCCCTAATGTGGAGTTCCGCATCTTCCTCAACTAGCCCATTAAAAATGGGTAGCGGGTAACCTAGAGCCGGCAAATCCGTCGTTCCTGCTGGAATTGCAATAGGCTGCGCCATGACGCAGATTGGATTTGTACTAGGAATAGGGGACGGTGGGGTTACACCTCCCGTACTTGACGTGGACTGACTTATAGAAGAAAGGGGAGCACTGGAGCTTCCACCTTCTCCTAACTTACTGCTTGTGGTCCTAAGACCACTAGATCCACTCCCTCGTAAGGGTTCAGCACCACTCCGCTTAGGGGAATATCTCCTAAAGATTTCAGCACGTCGCCTAGCTCTCTCGTCTCTTTCTTGCTTTTGGATTTCTGCTAGACGATGCTTATCAATAAATAATGGGTCAAGCTCAGTATCCTCTGGCATAAACTGCTAGTTGGTCCTTAAACAACCAGGATTCGAGAACCGCCACTTTTAAGCAGCTCCCGGCAGACGCACCACTGATGGACCTAAAAACGGGCCGACACTGGCTCATGCACTAGCCGGACCTCGTCACTACGCACAAGACAACCCCTCGGCCTCGCGGCCAGGAGCGTCTATCAAAATCTCTGCCTTCCTAAACATTGCGTTTGTAATACGTTGTAGTCCAACTGATCCTAACCCAATATTACTCCTCAGAGGGAGTCCCTTTCACATAGCCAAAAGGCTCGAATCACATACACATATGGGGTTCCTCCTACGGCTGAATGCCGTCAACCCTCTGCGACTCTCCTACACCTTGGGGATTGGCCCCTCGATGCGTCGCTCAACATTTAGACATTTCGCACAAACGTCGCTCAAGGTACCAAATAAACGTATCCAGGAATGTACCATTCCCTCACTTGTTTTCCCCTTTATAATCCCACGACTAGCCTACAGCATAGGAACCTCACGCTCTCAACGGTGGGTCACAGGCCTACTGAAAACAATTGCTATGCATATCCAGGAGCTAACTCTGATACTTTTAATTTCCTCTAAATGATCATGCAAAGAGGTGGATGCCTAGTGCTCAAACATTTTAAAAACCAGCAGCGTGCAAGTGCAAAACATCTCTTTCATGCTTTTCTTTCTAACCGCTTTGTGCTTCGTTGCAACACCTAGCACCGAAGTGATCTTCGTGCTACTAGGGTTTAATTTTTTTATCATTATTATTCCGTCCTAGATGCAATGCATATAAAATCAGCAAATTATTCCTCATGCTCAGCGGCATTTAACCATTTTTTCCACAACTCTACCCTTCCCCGTTGATAGTGCATCATTGCATTCATCTCTTCCAGGGTTTCCTTGTCATTTTATGTGGAGAAAGGAAGGAAACACGCACTAAAACAAATAAACAAGGCTGAACTGAAGCATAACTTCATGCCCCAGCCTTGCTATACATCAACAAACATAAATCCTATTTTTCTATATTTTTCGTAGCCCCAAATGTATTTTTCCCCTATTTTTCATGGTGTTTTTATCATTTTTCCCCATTTTCTTCATTTTCTTGTATTTTTTAAACTGCTGAAAATGAAAACCAGTTTGTGGGCTGTGGCCCTTAGTTCATTTGCAACAAAATTGAAAGATTAGTTGATGTGTATCGACGGTTTTCCCCATTTATACGCCCAAAACCCTTGTTTTTCCCCATTTTTCATGGTTTTCGGGTTTCTTGACATTATTTCGGGCCATGAAATGCATGTTTTTCATAATTTCTGGTTATAAACAGTAAGAACTCAGAAGAATCAGCAACATAATCAAATCTTAGTCCATATGAACGGCATTCTATCAATCAAAAGCATAAAACACTAAATTTTCTTTGTAATTTTTTGGTTTACCGCTTAAACGCGTGTTTCGGGTTTTGTGTCCATGGCTATAGATTTGGAAAACAGCAACCCTTCATGTCCAGCAACATCACAAATCACCATTCTCAGCCCGTGTAGCAATCCGGTCCATGCCGGACAAGTCTCCATCATTCTTTCTTCATTGCTCCTTCCCACACATGAACTGCCTCTTAGAAGAGAGAGAGGGAGGAGAGAGAAAGACTAGAATCAGAAATTTCAAACCAGGCCATCATTCCACGGGCGAAGGGCGGCGATATGATCAGCATACGGAGTGTAGGCAAGGGCCAATGTCAGATAGGGGGGTTGTTTGCAGGCAGGGAGGAGCATCTCCATCAACATGGCGCATTTTTCGGCGCCTGTTGATGGCGCCCTCTCTCCACGATTTTCTTCATCCATCTCTCCCAAAGTTTCATGTGACATTTTAAGTTGGGCTCCCAAGGGTCATGCCCACTTGGCCAAACTCATGTCCACCTTTTCAAATCTTGACCGGTTTGTGGCCTTTCCCCCGTCCGGACTCCGAATCGAGCTCTGAAAAATCCTGGGCATCCGGCTTAGCATCCCGCATTGGCCAGTGGCTCGTGTCAACCCGCACGACTGTCTGAAAAATTATGAAAAATCACCAAGTGTCGCTCGGGCACCTTTAAAGCACTTTGGCGCTTAAAATCGTCCTAGATCGAGCCGCCGCCTTTGACGGTGAATATTTTTCCCTTGATATTCATAATTTTTAGCTATTTTTAAGCACTTGCCGTCTCCTAAATTCCGCTCTCAATGACCTGTCATGTGGTTTGATGCACCTGAGTCAACATACCACACATCGTTGCTTTCTTCTGCACTTGTCACAGAATTGGTCATGTGCTGCACCATAAACAAATGCTCATTTCTGTCATCACCCTGTCTACTAGAAGATGCATAATTTCCTTGTTGCAATTTTCCATTCATGATGTCATTCTGCTTTTTATAGCAATCTTTAGCCATATGACCCATTTTACCACAGTAGTAGCATTCAACATTGTTGTTTGCATTTTGGCCTCTTTGCCATCCACCACGACCTCTTTGGCTCCCCCTGCCTCTAGATTTACCACATCCTCCTCCATAGGACTAGTTTTCTTGAGTTTTCTGCATATTCTGATTTCTACCACGGCCTCCAGATCGGCCTCCTCTACCTTTGCCTCTACCTCTTCCAGCATTTGAGTAGAAGACAGCTTCTTTTGAAGTTCCTCCTGGAGAAGATGCACCACCATTTCTCTGCTCCTCAGAAATTAGAAGAGCAATCAGCTCCTCAAAATCAGAAAATATTTCACGGACGGAAATGGATGTTCGAAACTGTGCATAATCCTTTCCTAGACCATTCAAGGTCACAGAAACTAAATCATCATCTTCCACTGGTGACCCAATGAAAGCAAGTGCATCTACAATCTTCTTCACCTTCATGTGATAGTCATTGATGCTCATGCTCTCTCTTTGCACATTGTGCAACTCTTGCTTGAGCTACATTTTCTTGGCTTGCGTATTTGTGCTATACATTTTTGACAAAGTATCCCATGCCTCCTTTGGCGTACTTGCATCTTTAATATGCACAATCATAGAGTCTGAAATGCTGATAGACAGCCAGTACATAACTTTCTTGGCTCTCTCATGCCATGCTTTAAATGCCTGCATTTGCTGTTGATTGGGAACATCAGGAAGAACTGGTTCTTCTTCATTTCCTACAACGAATTTCCAATATCCTTTTCCCATAAGGAAATTCGTCATTCTGAACTTCCATGCTTGAAAGTTGTTCTTGTCAAGCTTTCCAGTGACAATCTGTTTACAGAACACTGCAAAAAATTCTGTCACTGCAAAGAATACAGCTTCAGCCTCACAAGGGCAAATCTGCAAAACTGACGAAAGTGGTATTTGACCACACAGTCACTTCCTCGTGACGATTTTGCATCAACAGGCAACAAGGATGATTCTGTAACTCCCAATGTCTCTGCGCACAGGCATACGATGCAATTTCTACAGTAACTTTTCACTGACCTGTAGAACAGTGGTCGCACAGCATAAAATAGGGCCTTTTCCTGAGTGCGTGCAGAAAACTTCAGCCGCTAAAACAGGCCCCGAAATGGCCTCAAATAAAAAAAACAGAGCAACTACGGGCTTAAGCCCTCTCCCGTAGCATATACTGCCCTCTTGCTACACCGCGAAGGGCGTCTCAATCTGAGACAATGCACTCTTGCACTTTCCGGCTGTGCTACATGCAGAGACTTGCTCCCAAAACAGAAGAATGAAAGCAACACTGGTCCTCTTACCAGAACACCGCGAACTTGGCTTGCTTTCTTGAGCTCCTTACCACGAACAAGGCTCTGATACCATGTCAAGATTGTGGGAGAGAAGGAAGGAGTCTCACTTGTAGCTTTCTTGCTTGCACAATGGGGGAATAATACACACAAAGGTGGAGGCTGAAAACAGTTTTCCTCTTCTTAGTTGTGTAAGACAAAAAGAAGTCAAGTACATAGAAATAGAAGAATCCTATATATGGGTCTCAAATCAAACTCAACTAACTAAGGTGGCATACTAACTGAGCCACGAACTAGAGTAGATAAGGATAGCTGTCATCTAGCTATTATTCATGGGCGGTGTACCAACCGCATCTGCAAAACTGACAAGTCGGTGACATAAATGCACAATGGTCACCTTGGCATATCACGAGTGGAGCTCGATATCTCAACACTCTCATGAAGATGAGAAATGATGAGCTTGCAGTTCACAATGAGTGGGTAGACTTCTCCTTGGGACTGCAAAGGACACGACTTCAAAAAACATAATTGCGACCTTCGTACTTTACCTAAGTGCCTTATCTCGTTTAACAAAACTAAACAATCCAGCATCAATATTTCTTTTGTTTATAATTTTTATAGAATGATTTTAAACCTCATTTTCAACTTTGAATAGTTGTTACTATTTATGCATGTCTAATTTTATATTTCAAAAATTAAAAAAAACTAAAAATGCTTTAAAATGGTATAGATAAATTTTTATAAAATATTTGGTTGAGCAATTATGAGATATAATATTTTTCTCATCAAGTCTACACTATTAAAAGTATTTTGAAAATTTTCCAAAATTTTTGAAAGATGTTTAATATATTTTAAAAATAAAAAAATATTTTTAATGAAAATTCTAATATTTATTGATAAAAATCATATTTTTAACTCAACAAAAATTAGGATCTTTTATAGACAAACGTAGAATATAGTTTTGAATGTTTTATGAAATTTTCTTGGGGTTAAAGAAAAAAATAATTAATTTGATGTTGTTACTTTGAAACACTATTAATATAAAATATAGTGTTTCCAACTTTATGCAAATTAAGAGTGTTGACAAAGTATTAAGTTATACTATATGGGAGAAGGGAAACGTTTTAAACGAAAATTAAAGTTTATGGGTTGGTGGAACGTTAGATGATTTGTTTTGAATGTTTGTTGTTGATTAAGTTTCTTTTTTTCAAAACAATTATATAGAGATGGAGAAGAAACAACTTAAAAGAGAATGAAATAGAGATATGTAGATAGATCCATTGGATCCGTACCTTGAAACCAATCTTTTTAAAGTCAAACACAAAACTTTCTGGATAAACCGCCACTAGTATGGCAAGAGCAATTTATAAGGAGCTGCCCTTGAAAGATGGGGAGAAGCCATAGTTTTACTATGCTTAGTATCCAAGTGTCCAGTATAGAGACATAGTCGTGAAGGTTAAAGACAAAAGCAAAGTGCAAGACTAAGTGGGTTTACTAAAATCTAGATATTTGCATGAAAATAGTTGGACTACTATGAATGAGTGTCATAAATATCAGGGAAGGCTAGACCTAGTTATTGCAGTTAATGTCAACAATCGCCTACTTGGTGCAACAACTCTTAGGAGTTGGCTTGACAACCTGATTAAAAGTGGCTAGGTCTTTAGCTAGTCATTTTTTGGTGTGTTTGCTGGGAGCCAAGTGCACTCGAATGGGCGATTGATTTTACTAGGATATTTAAATCCTAGGTATTTATGAGTGAACATGAGGTCTCTTTTCTAAGGGACTATTTTCCGAATTCACCCCAAGATTGCCAAGGAGAATATTGGATTGGGAAAGAGACAGAATTAGTAGAGGAGAGGAAAATATTTTGGCGTGCAATTAACTGTAGATGTAGAACAATTATCTTCCTGGAGTTGGAGCTATAACAAATGCACTCAAACCATAGTTTTATTAGCAATTTTGGGCTAATAGATGCAGTTGAAATAAATAAGTTAGTGTGTTGTACCACTTTGATTGGTATTATCGCAACACTTATTGGACTTTTAGAAGAGTGGCATGGGATGATGTGTTGCCTTGGATAATGTATACAGAGGTTTAAAAGTTACTTTCAACACTAAATACGTTACAGAGACCACTGAAATTTTAGGCCTAATCCTTGAGCAAAAAGAAAAGTTGTCTTATGGAGAAATAGACCCAAAGTTACCAACCATTCTAAACCTTCTAAGCGCACATGCAAGCAAAATTTTAACTTTATAGCTTCAAAAAAGACATGTAAAATTTTGGAGTATGACAGTAATAGCTATTTCATTAATAGTAGATGAATTCAGAGAAGAGATAGAGATAGCAAAATGAAGCTCGAGATCAACGAGCTAGAGAATGCACGGCGCGATAGGAAACTTGGCTATTAGAAAGGCTTGAGAGGGTGAATGCATTATTGAATCTAGGGATAGATGCTGTGTCTAACTCAAATGTAGAACCTTTTAGGCCTAGTATATCATTCGATAGAACCCCGTCAAAGGGAAGTGAAGTAAACTCATATCAATGGGATCAAGTCACCTCAAGCACTAGTAGTGCCACTAGGGAAAGGAGTAGACAAAATAGTGGAAGTAGGGCGTGTGAAGCTAATGGTACACTAGGGAGTATTGAGCCACCCTTTGATTGGGATTTAGAGACAAATTTTGGATTGCACCAACTATTTAAGGAGCCAAAGGAGGTCTCGTGGTGGATAGAGTGAGTAGCGAATTTTGAACTATGATCTTTGTCTAGAATTTCCCCCAAGGGAGATTCAATTCAAGTCATACCTGATCTAGGGTTGAGATCTTTATTTGAGCCTAAGGAAACTACATGATTCGATATTACCCAAAATTTAGGGTTAGAGATATTATTTAGAGAAACAATGTCTCGAAACCCAATCAGATTAGTTGACTTTACGCAATTTGGGGGATTGTGGGACGAGGATCCCGATGTGCATTTGCAAAGATTTGAGGTGACCTGTGTTGCCAATGAGATAGTAGACAATGTCCAAAAGCTTCATATCTTCCCTGCAACATTAAGAGATGAAGCAGCAAGGTGGTATGGGAACCTAGATGCCCAACATAAAGTGACTTATGTTGCCTTATCAAGAGCATTCCTAGAAAAATTTCGACGGCAAGGTTTCCGAGATAGACTAGCCCTTCAATTGGATTATTTATCCCAAGGAACAACCAAAAGTGTTGAACATTACATTGAATGTATGGAGATAATTATTCGAAAGATGAATCTAGCTCCTGATGAGCCCACGCAAAAGCGTAAATTTATTAATGGGCTTAATACTGAGGTTCATTAGCATGTTAGCCTACAATGGCCAGCTACACTAGCTGATGCTAAACCACATGCTAGATGGTGGGAAGAAGTGCAACTTAGCCAACAATGACAAAGGGACTTATTTAAAGAACCCCGAATGGAATATTCAAGCACTTCAAGAGTGATACCTAAGAACGTGTCTTATGTGACCGTTCCTTTAAATCCATTGGTAATTGCAAGTTCAAATGTATCAAGTGTACCTTATACACTTCAATTCCAGCCTATATGATGTAGATAGGAATGCCTTTTATGCTGCCATCTCAGTCCCCTCTTGATGAAGCAAAAGTAGCTGATATTATTGCAAAATCCCTAAGAAAGTTAAAGGAGGAAATAATGGGTGCTGTGCAAGCACCCTTGAAAGAAATTTACAACACAGTCTTCTAGTGCATAACAATCCTTGAGTAGCCCAACTCCAAACCCACCTAGATCCAATATCTGGTCTGGTAAGGTTCGTGGGTATGGCCATGTGGCTACAAAGTGTCTGACGCCTTCAAGACTAATGCCTGACCATCCATCGTTCTACACTTTTTGCCTTAAGATAGGGCATCTAGATACAAATTGTTAGCATAAGATAGGTCAAGAGCAACAATAAGCTCATTCAATGTGAAAGAATTACAATTACATGGATCGTAATAATCAAACTTATGCGATTGGACCACCTAATCAACCTTTCAGGCTGAGAGGATTGCCAACCCAAGGTAGACCCCCAGTACCCCAAAATAATTACAATAGTGATGGAAACTGAGGAAGAATTTCTCCTTTTAGGAGAAATAATGGTACTTTTTGTAATCCAATGGGGCAAAATGGACAACAAAGGCCTGGGGACTAATAATTTTTTATCGATGCCAACAAGAAGGTCATATAGCTACATATTATCCAAATGCACATAAAAATCAAGACTTTACTCCTGTTTGTAGGAGGTGTAGTGGTGAAGGGCATCAAGAAGAGAATTTCCCTAAGCGAAAGATAAAAAAACTAATGATAGGGGTAAGCAAGTTTCCAATGAA
This sequence comes from Lygodium microphyllum, assembly GCF_053477565.2. Taxonomy (NCBI): domain Eukaryota; kingdom Viridiplantae; phylum Streptophyta; class Polypodiopsida; order Schizaeales; family Lygodiaceae; genus Lygodium; species Lygodium microphyllum. The sequence goes on from NC_141150.1 coordinate 35,356,464, forward strand.
CCCTCAACCTCTTCTGCAAATTTAGTTGAAGTAGAAACAACAAAGCAAGTGAATGGAGTTAGGTCTAAATTCATACCCCATAGGGTGACCTTTAAGGATGTGGTGTGGTTACTAGAGCACAAAAGCAGCAATAAGAGGAGCAAGGTCTGGAGGAAGAGAGTCCACAATTAAAAGGAGCAATGAAGGATAAACCTAAGGATATAGATCCTAATGAAGAGCTACCTGAGTCCGATTCTCCACAACATTCCTTTGACCATCCATTATTACATGTGCCTTTAGCAAATCCTGAGATTCAAGTGGGAGTAGCTCCTTTTCCTAAAAGATTGATTCCTCCTAGGAAAGGAAGTAAAGAGAGCAGGTGAAAGCAGTAAACAAGACTTATGATCTTTGGGCTGCATTAGAACAAGTATCTTTGACCATTAACCTTCGACAATTGCTAGAAATAGTGCCTATTTGTCAAAAGCAGCTTTATCAAAAATTAATTCGGGGTGTCGAAGGAAGAGGATCGAGATTAATGCTTCTAAAGTAAGCACAAATTCTTCCAAAAGAAAAACAACTAAGGATGTAAAAATAGTATATTTGTTTGTGCATCTCCAAGAGATCCAGTTATAGATACTACCATTAACGGCCACTTGTTGAATGAAGTGCAGTTAGATGCTGGCTCAACAGTCAATTTGATGATAGAATAAATAATGCAAAAATTAGGGTTGAACAATCTAGAACCTATCCATATAGTTTTATGTGTGGCTGATCAAAGGAAAGTGATTCCTTTGGGGTTACTTCGAAATGTGAAATCTGTAATTACTGGCCTAGAATTTCATGTGAATTACTTAGTAGTTCACTCATTGTCAAATATCTCTTCACATTCTGTGTTGCTGGATCGACCTTGGTTATACTAAGCAAGGTGCACTCAGGATTGGTATAAAGGTTCAATTGTGATTAGTCCTAGAAATGATAGGGTTAAAATACAAGTTATCTCGAAAGGATTTTTGAAAGAGTCAAGAGATGAGATGGTTAGTGAAATGGATGAGAACATTGAGTTTTATGATTTGAAAATGGAGAGGACCGATCATGAAGGGCCTTATGCATGGTTATTTAAAACACAGCGCATAGCAAGAGCAAAAAAAGTAGAGGTAAATACGGCACATCAGCCTCACAAGGTAGGACAGATGGGTATTGGTGAATATGCTGTAACATTTTTATCAGACAATGATTTGGATAGTGATATTACTCACTGGTTGTCTATGTCTGAAGACTGCTTAATGCTCTCTACATGGGAAGCAAAATACTTTGATGATTCACTTGAAACATATTCCAGATTATCCATGGATTAGGAAGAAAATAATCATCAAGATGCATTTTTTACGTATAGCGGGGCAAAAGCAATTTCTATTGAGGAATTAGAAGAGGAAGAGATACCTGAGTTAGTGACATTTAATGTAGATGACATCTCAACAACCTCTTTGGAAAATATGGATGAGTTTGATGTTACTGAGAATAATAATGGCATACTTGAGAGCAGGGTCTTTGCTGCTTTCCCTTATGAGGAAAATGCTCTACCCTTTGGATTTGAACAATTTTCAGATATAGTTAAAAGAACTTATTGTCACCAGCTAGAAAGAAAGGAAAGAGAAAGGAGAAGTAGTAATAGGTGCAAACCATTACAAAGACCAATATCGCAAGATGATGAGGATGACTCAGCTTTGGCCTTACATAGGTTTGCACAAACATCTAGTGAATATCATGGTAATTATGTTAGGATAATTAGGGAATTAAAAAAGGCATTGGAAGTAGAACGTGAGGCAGCAATGACTATTGTAAATAAAGCAATGAAGAAAATTACTGAGTTACAAAAAAATAAGGCAGAATTTCAATTTAGAGAAAGGCGATATCTAGATGAAATTTCACTTCTAGAGTTGTATTTAGAAGAACAGAGGTCAAAATTTAGTAGTGGGGAGTTACAGATGGAACAAGCCTTACCTATAGATAAGAACTATTGGGATGAATATGAAAAGACTAATAGATTTTGGAAAAAAGATAAATCTAAGTGTACTTTCGAACTAGAAACTCGTGTGAAAAACCCTACTAGTGATCCTTGGTTGTATCATCCCTTTAAGTGCTTCAATGGAATTACGTAGAAGATGTATCATTATTCTAAGGAACTACTAGTTGGTTATCAATGAGTCCAATCTAAACCCGCTAAGATCAATATGCAAGATGTTATATTACCTCATCCCAAAGAAAGGGTGATGGATTTTACTATTTATGGGGATGGAGAGGAACCACAATTTAGATGGTTTGAACTTGCGATACCTAGGGATTTTGTAGAACTTAAACAAGTCATACATTATCTGGGCTATTGAATTCAAGGTGAGGAAAATTAGGATCTACATTCATTAATTCTTAATCTTAAGGATAACCAATGGTCTTGGAGTTTAGAAAATAACAATAAAATCTTACATCAATATCCTCGTAAGTTGCATGCTCAATATCCATGTGATTCAGAGTAGATACCTAGCATAATTGATTCTATAAAATCCTCATTTATAATGAAGTCTAATAAGGATTTAAATGCCACTAATGGCTATTTGGATAAAAATTGGGAAAGATATATTACAAAATCCTTTTATGAGATAGCAAATGTCTATAGAATAGAGGTTGGTTGTGCTACTCAAGATAATCTCGCTATTATTTCTTATAGGGCTTTACCCTTGGTACATTCTGTGAATGTGAGGGAAGAAGAACCAGAATCTAGTGCTATCAATAGTTTTCTTGAAAATGTATCAATGGGGATATCTAAGGATATACCTACAATCAAGCCTCAGAAAATAGCCTCTTTGTTTCTTGAAGAGCTTGAGGTGGAAGTAGCTAAAATAGAAATGGAAAAAGGGAAATATTTAAATCTAGGAGCTCAATTGGAATCCCAAGATCATTTGAGGAAGTATTACGAGCACATGTTGGGGAATTTTCTTGGTCTTACATTGACCTTAAAGGTATTAAAGCTGAACTTTTTCATGATCATATTGATCTAGAACCAGGTACAAATCTGTATGTCAACACCAAATGGCGAACAAATCATGTGCATGTAGAATTGGTCAAAGTTGAGATTACTAAGCTTCTTGATGCAGGATTTGTATATCATGTTGCATACAGTGAATGGGTTTCCCCTATTGTGGTAGTACCCAAGAAGAACAGTAAGAAGATTCACATTTGTGTTGATTACAGAAAGTTGAATAGCAAAACACGTAAATATAATTTTCCTTTGCCATTTACAGATCAGGTACTTGATAAAGTTGTAGGCCATGAGCTATATTCTTTCATGGATGGGTTTATGGCTATAATCAAGTATTAATGCATCCTGAAGATCAATCTAAAACTACCTTTACTACTAAATGGGGTACATTTGCTTATAAAGTAATGCATTTTGGTTTATGCAACGCACCCGTGACATTTCAAAGAGTTATGATTGCTACTTATCAAGATTTTCTTCGACAATGGATGGAAGTTTTTCTAGATGACTTTTTCATCTTTGGGGTAGCAAAAGAAATGCATGATCAATTGGTGCAAGTGTTTGGACATAGTGACGAAGTAGGTATCTCCTTGAATCCCAATAAATGTATATTTGGAGTTCCAAAAGGAATGTTGTTGGGGCATATCGTTTGTAAAGAATGTATTGCTATGGATCAAGCTAATGTTGCAAAGATTTTTGCACTTCCACCTCCAACAAATCTTAAGCAATTACACAGATTTTTGGGGCATCTAATTTATTATCGATGATTCATTTCCAATTTTGCAAAAGTGGCCTCACCTTTAACAAATTTTCTACGAAAGGATACTCCTTTAATTGGGTTGTTGCTTGTCAATAATCATTTGAATTTACTAAACAGAAGTTAATTGAAGGACCACTATTGGCACCCCCGGATTTGACAAAAGATTTCCATATCCACATAGATGCATCTATGAATGTTGTGGGAGTAGTTTTATGTCAAGCAGACGACAATAAGGTGCATCATCCAATTTATTACGCAAGTCCGAATTTAAGTGATGCGGAAAGAAGTTATACTACCATTGAGAAAGAATGCTTATCAATGGTATTTGCGGTGGAAAATTTTTATCATTATTTATTAGGGAATAAAATTACTATTTATGTTGATCATGAAGTGCTGAAATATTTACTTAATAAAGCAAAAATTTTGAGACATGTAATTCATTGGATGTTGTTATTTCAAGAATTTGATTTTCAAATAGTTACTCATCCTGGTAGAGCTCATGCTCTAGTAAATCATCTTTCACAATTATTAACATCTGATAAGGAAGAAGATGTAGAGGATGATTTACTGGATGCATCACTTTTTACTGTGGAGACACAAGTTCCATAATATACTTATATTGCAAATTTTCTTAGCACGACTCATTATCCACTTGGTGCTGATAAAGGACGAAAGCGATAAATTTTAATGCAAGCACGCTCCTATGGATTATTGGGGGGTTACCTTTATAAATTCATTCCATGCGAGGGTATCTATCGACGATGTGTAAGGGAAGATGAAGTTCTAATGGTTCTTAAGGCATTGCATGAAAAGCCGTCGTGTGGTGGCCATTTTTTCGGTGAATTAACTACACAAAAAGTTCTATTAGCTAGTTATTGGTGGCCTATCCTATTTAAAGAAGCTTATTATTACTGCAAAAAATGTGACATATGTCAAAGGACTAGTCGTCCTTCCAAGAGTTTTTCTACGCCTTTGACACCTATATTGGCATTAGCGCCTTTTGAGAATTGGGGGATTGATTTTGTGGGCCCAATTGATCCGCCTACTAGATATCGATCTAATTGTTATATCTTAGTATGTACTGACTATATTACAAAGTGGGTAGAAGCGAAAGCGCTTAAGACATATAAATCCATTGAGGTGGCTAAATTTATGTATGAGAATATCATTACCCGTTTTGGGTGCCCATTGGAATTAGTAAGTGATCGAGGTTCACATTTCTTGAATGGTCTTATTAGCGAGCTAATGGAAATATATAAAATTAAGCATCACAAATCAATGCCTTATTATCCTAGAGCTAACGGTCAGGTTGAAGTAACCAATTGCATTATTTGCAGGATTTTAACTAAAATGGTTTCTTCTCACAGACGAGATTGGGATGAGCATCTGTATGAGGCATTATAGGCCTATAGAACTACTTATAAGGTGGCAGTGAAAAATACACCCTTCGATTTATTTTATGGAACTAATGCTATTTTTCCAATTGAGCAAGAGTTGCCTACTCTACGAATTGCCCTCTCACTACGATTACGTGAGGCTGAATCATTGAAGCAAAGGATTTTGCAATTAGTGAGGCTAGATGAGGAAAGACTGTTAGCTTTACAGAACTTAGAAGCAATGTAGAGACATCGTAAGGTGTGGCATAATCAAAACATTTAAAGTACAAGAGTTTAAAGAGGCAATTTAGTTTTACTATATGACAGTCACTACTACAAATTTCCTGGGAAGCTCAAAATTCGTTGGTTAGGACCTTTTAAGGTTGTTAAAGTTTATGATAATGGTTCTCTTGATGTGCAAGATATTAATGCTGAAAATGAGATATTTAGAGTTAATGGCATCTGTCTTAAACATTTTGTGACTTAGTTTAGTTAGGTATAGTTAGGTTAGTGGTTAGAATAATCCTTTAACTAATCTATATTTGGGTTTCTTTTCTTTTTTGGGGGTTTTTAATGGGATGCATGTATGTCTTTTCTGTGGATGGATGTACTTTACCCTCGTCTTGATGATGATAGTTCTGATCCTATTCATGTCGGGCCTTATAGTATTCCGCATTTTCAGACGCATGGCAGGTTCTTATATGCACTGAGAGGAGAGGCCTGTTGTGGTTCTTATTTTGTGATCATTTTTTGTTTGCAATACCATCCACGATTTGTTTGTAGGCAGTGTCAGTGGCATCTTTATGTGCATGTGCAGCTCCTATGTTGGCAGTGTCGCACATACTTTCAACATTATGGTACCACTATCATGTAGGATGCCATAGGTTACACTTATCACCACCACAATTATGATAGTGTATTCTCACCTAAGCATGGTGTTGCTTAGTATAGGGTGGATAGAGAGCAGTAGGAATTTTCCCGTTATCAAGCTGTTGTTTACCATTTTACTCCATCATATCCCGATGGTGATCAAGTAAATGTTAGTTGTCCCTGTTGGGATTATATCTGTTGGTATATGGATACGACCAAGGGCTACTCTTTAGGATGTTTACGAGTGGCACCTATGCCCTATTATGATGATGCAGCTGCGGCTCCACTCCATGATGTGATGAAGGTTTTTAGCGATGCACCTGATAGCTAGTCCATGACATCTGATGTGCCTACGCTGGAGGCTATTCATGAGAAACTTATATCTGATGGTTTAGTTAATAGTCTTGACTTAGATAGTGTGGATGATTTTGGATTAGGGTTATTGTTTGCAGTAGAAGATCTTAGAGAGTTTGAGGATTTTAGTTAGATCTTTTGTTTTCTTAGAGTCTTTTGGGGTTTTTACTTTATTTTACGTATTTTTAAAAAAACATACCTTTACATTTTAGGATATTTAGTGCACTTTATTTTAGTTAGTCTTCACATGGTTAGGTAGTTAGTTGCACGCACGGTTGGGATACTCCTTCAGTGTTGGGAGCTCATTACAAGGAAGTTTGACTAGATGGCTAGTTTCTAAAGGAGTTTCATTCTTTATTGATCTAACATATTAATGGTTGAGTAGTTAGTAGTTGAGTTCTATGCAGGTTTGATGATTATTGCAATTTGTGAACCACTACGTGATTATCTTTGCATTATCTTGGAGTTGCAATATCCACATACATAACGTGTTGTTTCATATCTACTCTATCTATTTATATTTGTTTGAAATAAGGGAAAGTTTTTTAAAAAATATAACTTGATTGAAATCATTTAGAGTTTTCCAAACTTAAATACCTACAAAAGAAACACAAAACTCAATTTTTAAAAAACACATACACCAAAATATACATAAACAATTTAGTCTATATGAGAGTCCACCCACATGGGATGGGACTTAGCACCAGGGAGTGATTGAAAGGGGGTGATGTGTGTGCATAGCATAGTGAATTTCATTGTATAGAAGTCTGATTAGGAATCCAATAGAGTTTTTCCCTATCTTTTTGTCGTTTTTTGAATGATGTGGGGGTAGTTGAATAACAAGGTTCTCTCCGCAAAATTTTGACTAGGAGTAGCATGACGAGAGATGCTGAGCTGATGAGTCTCTTTGCTTATCATTTGCCAGCCAGAGTGACTAGTATTATGTGCTAGATTAGATTCCTCGAGCGAAGTTGTTGAGTTGAAATGTTTGACCGTTCAATTAAGTGATGCATTCTTAGCCTTCTAGTTGATCCTTTATTAAAAAAGTTAAAATCCAATCCAAATAATAAAATTTTGAAAGAGTCTATATATTTATTCTTCAGAAGGCAAGAAAGAAAAAAGAAGAAAAAAAAGCCCTAAGATTGCAGGATTAAAGAAACAAAAGGAGGAAAAAAACCCCAAAAGAAGATAACCATCACCTCTAAGGTCCTGGTAGGCTATAGGGATTTCCTTGATGGGTGGCCTGCATCCGATGCCTTGCATCTCTTTTGGGTTGGGCCTCTTGTAAAGGAGAATAAATGTATATACTCTTTTGGCATTGAAAGAAAACCACTACTATTTTAAAAAACAAACAAACAAACACTCTAGATAGTTGGACGTTAGGGATCATTGACTGGTTGTTCTAGTAGAATATGGAGGGTAGGAACTAAACCATAGGACTCCTATTTGGTGTTGTAATATTAGCTTGCTTTGTTTGGGCTCTTTGTTAGGCATGGACCTTATCAATGAGGCTATTTTAGAAGCAATATTCCTAGTGGGATAGTAGTGTGGCATTTTCTTGCCTAGAGGGATTATTATTGTTTAGTAGCTCTAGAAAGCTTTCTAGTTGATATGTTCTATGCACTGGATGAAGCTCTCTTATGCACTTAAGTGGAGAGAGTGGAAAAGGGGAATGTTAGTATGCACAAGTTTTTATATAACTTAACTAAAATATTTGTTTTGTTGGATTTATCATATGACACAAATAAATATTTGCCTATCTTTTCATTATCTACTAGTTTTCTCTGTGTTCTTTTGCATATCTTGTAGTTGTACTCGTGAGGACACTTTGCAATTAAGTGGGGAAGAGCATATTTCTTTCTTAAAGTTGCGTAGCTATGTTCCTGATACTAGATGTCTGTGATGTTTGTTATAGTTGTGCTCGTGAGGACACTTCGCAATTAAGTGGGGGAGAATGACAACACTTAGAAACAATGCCTAATATTGCAAAAATTTTGGCAAAATTGTACACAATTTGCACATTGTTACCAACTTTTTACATTAATTTAATGCATATGCAGTGTTCATTGTTGTTGTTTTTGGAGGACGTGTCTCTACAGTCCGGCCAGCAGATGTCGATACAAGGAAGTTTTTGTACGAGAGAAAGGTGGTGTTATAGATGAAATCTGATAGAATTTCTTAGTGAATCTTAGCATGGCCATTTAAATTTTTCTTGTAGGAATTTTTAGATTTGGTAAGGTCTTGGCAAGTTGAGATGAGGATGTTAAAAGGTCAATTTTGAGGATTGAAGCTAGGATATCTTAATATTAATCTAAAGGGGGGAAGGGGAGGGCCTTCCTTCTCTCCCATGAATCCCCTCTTTCCAACACCAAATTTGATTTTTCTTTAGTGAAAAGAGGCAGGTCTAGGAGCTTTGTGGTGGTTCAACACATCACCTAAGTAACACTTGCATGCCTCTCATAATTTGCAATGCAGAGCACATGATATCTCCATAACCAAAGTATCCTTGCCCTAGCCACCAAGTCAAAGTATTACACTCCGTGAGCTCAATGGGAGGACCATTGGAAAAACCCTTATTCTTTCAAGGGTTTCATGCATGAACCCTCTACAAATATCTCTCACCTAGTCTACGCACAACTATGTACAAATCTAACAACTCTATGTGATTTGGTGGTCAACAATGTGAACCAGATTTAAGATCATCAATTTCAAAGTTCTAAAGGCTCTTTGGAAGAATCTAATGGTAGCAACATCTTCAAAGCTAAGTATTCATAAAAAGCTAGGATACTACATTTCCAAGTCAAAGGCACAATTTATTGCAAATTCAAATGCAAAAGGTGCACTAGAGCTCTAGCTAGGATTGTACCATTAGATGACAAAGTTCTTAAAGGCGTCCATTCTAAGGTTTAGAGGGGGGAGGGAGGAAAGGAAATGAATTGGAGGAAAATTTGAAAATTAGAAAAAGAAAGAGGCCGTTGCATGACGTCATGGGAAAGGGGGGTCGTGAGGAAAGAAGGGGTGCCATCAAGCAGGATTGAGAGGGAGAACGAGAGAGGATGAAAATGCTGCAGCACCACCATCACCAATGGCACTAGGGATCACGCTCAATACCAGACGTGTCATCGTATGCAACGGCCATGTCAACGTCCTCCAACAATTGGCATCATGATTGGCACCATTGGGCTTAGGTATAATATACAAAAGAAAAGCTTTTGCATTTGCAAAGCGCCAATATGGGGAGATTGTATCTAGAGAGCACGTGCCTTTGCAATCCACCTTCCGAATTAGCTTTCTTCGTCAGATATGTGTTTCCTCTTGATTGATTATTGGGGGGTCTATTTCCATTGTTTTTGGTTTGGGTGGTTGATTTCTCCATTCGAGAGAGAGAGAGAGAGAGAGAAAGAACGTTATGAAGAGGCACCCTCTTCTTGGGTGCATGAGAGAGTGAGAGAGAGTGAGAGAGTGAGAGGAGGCTTCTCGATTCCAATCAAAACCAGGAGATTTACAAAAAAATGTTATTAGAGAAGAAGAAGAGGAGAGAATTGACATCAATGTCTTTCCCTAGAAGATCATCGCCATGCCTTCTCCCTAAACACCCAAGTGGAGCTTCAATGTACTCACCTAAACTGAAGTGGTAGGTTTAGAGAAGAATTTCTCCTCTTTGAATCACTTCACTTCGCTCCTGATTCCGTGAAAACATGATGGAGATGTTCAATTACTCTTTTTCCCTTCACAAGTCGTTATTGCTAAATTTATGGAAGTCATAGTTTTAAGTTTAATATTAACCCAAGATTAATCTTAAGAGAGTTCTAAGTGGCCATTCCTAAGGTAACCATGCAATTGGCAAATGGATCTCTCGGGAGACAAGAAATGATGAGCTTGCACTTTGGCCGAACTGCAAAGGACATAGCTTCAAAAAACATAATTGTGACTCTTGTACTTTACGTAAGTGCCTTACCTCATTTAACAAAACTAAATGATTCAGCATAAATATTTATTTGTTTTATAATCTTTATAGAATGTCTGTAAATCTCATTTTCAACTCTGAATAGTTTTTAGTAATAGGAATTTTGTAGAAGCTTCAGGGGTATGCACTTCTAGAGAAAGTTGAACCAACATTCTCAAAAATTTCAAATTCTAGCTATTTTTAGAAAAGAGCAGCTCTTGGAATATGAGGGTTGAATTTAAATGTCTTAGGTATGCCAGAAAGGAGCGTAATGATGCAACTTTTACATGGAATTCAAAGCCCGATGGAAGCGGAAGGCATAGATTCGATGATTTTAAGTAATCTTGGAAGATGGGAGTGTAAATTTTGACAATTGCGATGGTTACAAAATTTTTCATAAATTTTTTGATAGTGTGAGCCCCCCTCTCTCCCCCCTCGCCAGCCGATGATTTGATCAAAGGGGGATGGAAGTGAGCAATCTCGTGATCTCCATTGAATCCCTCCATCACCAGTTGAATTGTGGAAAACGGGTGCTCGGTTTGAAATTGCAAAAATTAATCTTTCTCTCTCCTCCCTCTCTCTCTCCTCTTAGTGTCTATTTCTATGTATCAATCTATGAGAGAAGGGGGTGGGCTAATTTGAGAGATTTCGATTGGATGATGATGTTGAGACACAATGGAGCATAGATTGATGTTTGGAGTGTTGAGATTTACAATCACAGCATTGTACTTGACTACCACTTTTCATATATGATGAATGCAATATCATGATGGTTTCCCATTTCAGTTAGTGTCTTGGTCATTGTCAATCTTATACACAATATTTTGTTTATGAGTCCCAGTATCAATCTTGGAACCTAATTCACTTGTGTAACAGGTCAAGTCTTGTCTATGTCATCATGAGTTTAATCTTCCTCTTCGATCCACCATAGCCACTACCATGCCCTAGATCCCACATCTTTTAACATGGTATCAAAGCTCAGCTGAGCATGACACTGCCTCTCTGGTCTCTTCTCACCTCTGATCATCTCTGCCCAGCTCACATCCAACTCAGTTCTTCATTTTCAACTTTATCCTCATCCTAACCTTGAGTCTACCATAGCCAAATAGCACATACCTCTGTTTGAGCTTCTTGATCTCCTCATCTAGGCCATAACTCTTGAAGCTTTCTTCTAGGAATATCTTTCCTAGGTCAAGGCGCTCCTCCCTGGCCCATCAAACCTCGACATTACTCTTCACTGAGCCCATCATTGCAAGAAAACTAGCTCGCAGACAAAAAACGGTGCAATCTAATTCGTACACCCTACGCAGTCAGCACATGTTGCGATCTTGCCCAAGATCATAGGGCTTTGGACGCCCATTAACCAAGCTTCATTCTCATATAAAAAATTCTTGAAATGGTTGAGTGAACAATGCACACTAAGTGAAAAACCAGGGTTGTCTAGAAACCCTAGAGTTGGCAACTTCTCAAAAGCTTCATCTTTATTTCATTTTCTCTCTCCTACCACTTGGATTAAGACATTGCCAATTTGATTCACTGACTTACTCAGTGATAAAAATCAAGGTGAAGACATTTGTGGAGCATTTGGAAGACTTGGAATATTCAATCAAATATCATCATCAATCTCCTCTTCCATCTCGCTCCCAGCTCAATTTCCAACAAGGATTCAAGTAAAATTTATCCATCACATCAGCAAGGAGGGGAATCAAGTTGAAGGACAAGATAAGCATCAAGAATCATCATCAAACTCAAGCATAGTATCTCTTGATACTCCATAGTGTGTTTTCACAGTACCTCCTTGTGTCCTTTGACATATTCAAGAATCAACTCATTGCTAGTCTGTTCTCACTTACTTGATATTGATGCCAATGACAAACAAGAGGATCTCTATGTGGAGACACTTCGTGAAGAGTAACATGACTTGTGTTGCTTATCTACAATACATAGAAGATTTTTGTGATCTACTTGTAGGAAGACAAGGAGCTGCCTATATCCAAATGCCATCATTATTTCCATTTGTAAAACTACCTGCTACCTTGGAGAAAGTACAAGAGTTTGAAGTCATTTCTTCTGCCTCAAAGATGATGATACCTTTGCTTGAGGGGGACATGAACATGAAGACTAATGCAACTAATGCAAGCAAAGTCAATAAAGAAGAAGACTAGGAGAACCTAGAAGAAGAGGACCAAATGATCAAGTGATGGACACTAAAGCTACAAGAAAAGTGAAGAACAAGTACAAGATCAAGCTTGACTACATCAACAAGAAGACCTGTAATGAATTGAATATCTATGTTAAAAGAAATGTTGAAAACTGCAAGGGCCTAATGGTCCTTGACCCAATTTTTTACTAGACTTTTTCCAGCTTTGTAATAACTAGCTCACATGCCTTTATCATAAGCTTGTAAACTCCTCATGTAGCCATGTACTACAGCCTCTATACACTTTGTGAGGCCCCTATTAAAGCCTCTCGATGACCACCATGTTTTTGGTACCCACACTTAGCCTTTTCTACGACAGTCTCTAGTGTTTTGCCATGTCTATGGTGTGCCCACACTTTGCAGGTGTTGCTTTCACTAAAGCTTCTACACACTTTGTACTTTTTGTTTGTCATTGAGGAGGGGTGTTGAGATTTACAATCACACCCACTATGGCCTCTTTGTATGAGGTAGTTCGGGGCTTAGGACATGCAAGCAGACTAAATCCCATATGCACAGAAAGGGAAAATACTACCCATCCAACAATTATAAAGCTTTGTACTTGACTACCACTTTTCATATATGATGAATACAATATCATGATGCTTTTCCATTTCAGTTAGTGTCTTGGTCATTGTCAGCCTTATACACAAGATTGTGTTTATGAGTCCAAGTCTCAATCTTGGAACCTATTCACTTGTGTAACATGTTAAGTCTTGTCTATGCCATCATGAGTTTGATCTTCCTATTCAATCCACCATAGCCACTGTCATACTCTAAATACCACATCTTTTGACATGGAGGAGTGTTAATGATTGTTAATTAGCATCAACGGCCTTCCAAATGCAAGATGCGTGTGAAATAAAGCGTGGTTTTATGAGTTAGTGATAAATTTTATCATTTAATGATAAAACTTGATTGAAAATGGTTGAAAATGATTGCTCTTGATTGTTAATGATCTAGTTTATGGAAAACATTAAGAAATTCGACAAGAATTGATCATCTATTAATTTTTTTAATAAACACACAAAACCCTTAAAATTGTGGTTTTAAGGTAAATCATGGATTTTGGGGGTTTTTATGTGTTAATGATGTTCGCATAGGATGGAAAGAGGGGCCAAAATAATCCTCAAAAAATCTAATCAATTCATATCAAAAAATCAAGAAATATCAATATTTATTGATAAATAAATAGAGAAAATATATATATTTTTTTGCATTCAAAAAATAGAAAAAAAAAGTATCAGTGGATGTATAGTATGGGTGAAGCATGAGGTTCAGCCTCAATCTAGCCCTATCGTTATGTTAAAGTGAGTATTTATCACTTTTTATGAAGAAAAATACATCAAAACATTCTCTAAACCTACCACCAAATGCACAATCTTAAAGTGCTAGGGAGAGGAGGAGGTAACAAGTGCTGATTAAATGCTAAATCTAATTTTCATTGATGCACTTTACATATAAGATATGTGTGTTTTGAGAATTAAAGGGTTTAGTAGCATGAGCATACTCTGTGCTGACCCTATGCAACACAACAATTACATTTAGAATGAAAGCATGAAAAGAAATGGTTTTGCATTGTCACAATGCTATTTGAAATGAATAAAAATTGTTGAGTACTATAAAGCATTCCCAGTTGCATTGCATTCAACACAATGGAATCATCTTGGATGCATGGCAATTATCTTCATAAACATTGACCTATGCTTAGAGTGAGGTATCCTAGCCATAGGGTTAGTGATTCATTTCCTTTGGGGAGTGTTTAGTGGGGACTATCTTTAATCTATTGGAACAATTGAGAGGGAATTATGTGTCATATGTGCTTTATGTGTTCACGACGCATCTCGGGGCCAATCCTCCCTGAGGTATAGGAGAGCCGTAGAGGGGTTGTGGCAAATAGTCGAGGGGTGCTCCTTGTGTCTGTTTTACATGGTGTATAACACCAATATGTGTAGGGACTCCCTGTGAGGAGTTTGGAGGGGTTATCCATTGGACTATGAGTCATACAAATGCTTATTTGGTTAGATTAGTGTGTAGCCTTTGAATGCTTCTAGCCTTTGCCATGGGGTTTTTTCATGGAGCATAGAGGCCACCTAGCTAGAGCCTTAGAGCTAGTGATAGGCCAGTTTTAGGTCCCGACATGTGGTGCATTTACCAGGAGTTGCTAATAATTGGTGGTGTTTGAATCTTGGTCCGATAGGAACCAGTTTATTGGTGTATGCCAAAAGGTGGTGAAATAGATCGAAGAGACCGAAGCCAAGAAAGATCCAAATTTTTGTTGAGTTAAAAATATGATTTTTATCAATAAGTACTAGAATTTTCATTTAAAATAGCTATTTTTTGTTTTTAAAACATGTTAAACATCTTTCAAAATTTTTGGAAAATTTTCAAAATACGTTAAGTAGTGTAGACTTGATGAGAAAATATTATATCTCATAATTGTTCAACCAAATATTTTTTACAAATTTATCTATGCTATTTTAAATCCATTTTAAAGCATTTTTAGTTGAATGCCATCTCCAAATAGTGGCAGTGAATGTAATCTCTAGGTAGTTCAATTCCAAGTAGTTTAGTTCTACCATCTCCAAGCAGTTCAGTTCCAATCAGTGAATGCCACCTCTATGAAAGCTTAAAAGTTGAGTGATGGTTCAGCAATGGATAGATCTCCTACTACAAACTCATTCATGATAACTCCTATCAAGACTTGGATGGTGCTACTATAGATTGGCTATCTTCCCAAGCAGATTCCATCCTATTTCCTTTGAATGCAGTAAAAGTTGCAAAGCTCCATCCTATGTCCTTTGAAAGTGACAAAAAATTACAAGGCTATTGAAGGGCTTGATGCACCAAAGAATAGTAGGATTGAATTTGGCAAGAAAGCTCACTCTAAGATCCTTGTTTGATAAATTTGAGTCTAGGAAGGTGGCTGAGCAACTGCAATCTACAATGTGAGATCTGATCAAAAGTAAGGCGGCTGATCAAGTGCAATGAGCAATGAATTCTAAAATAAGTTGATCATGTTACAAATCCATTTCATGATCACCATCTATCTGGCTATTCTAGATTCATCATATGTCTAGCATAAAAGATCTCATGGAACATTGGGGACAAATTATGTGTTATAATCTTCTGGTGTAAGAATTGAACATCTCAATTCAGTTTCTATTTTTAGAGGCCATGTTATTGTCATTCTGCTACAACCCAGTGGCCAGAATTTGATTATCATTGTAGGGAAGTAAATGTATATTGTCATAATTGATGTAGGAGGTGCGGAAGCACCAATTCCTGAGGATCTTCTTTAGTGCATAACAATACTCAATCCAAATGAAACAGAACTCGCATGTTTAACATGAACAACAATTGAAACTCTTGATGATGCTATCCATGCTACAAGAAGATGTCAAGAGATGGCTGTAAAGCACGTTTTAGTGAAGTTAGGGAAAAAGGGTGCTTTTCTCTTAACTGAAGATGGTTGTCCAATGTGCATATCTTGCTCTGATTGTCCTTGATACTACAAGTGCTAGTGACACATTTAGTGCTGCATATACTGTGGCTTTTATGGAATGTGGATCATTGATTGATTGCCTCCTATTTGCAACTATTGTATCATCTCTATGTGTTCGTTGAAAGGGATCCATTCCAAGCATGCTTGAGAGAAAGGTAGTGTTGGACTTGCTACAAGAAGTCAAAAAGCCTTGATTCAAGGACAATGGTGCTACATGGAATCTGGCCTCTAAATGGCATGGATGCTCTTAGGTGCTTTTGAATCTAGCCTGGATCAGAAGGTTAAGCCAGTCTCTAAAGTTTGGAAGAACGCCTACTTCTTGTGCAAACAATGCTTGCTTCATATCTTGAGCAAATAAGCTCCCATGGTTGGCCCTTTATTAGATCTGTAGTAGTATATATTATAGTAAATGCTAGAAATAGAGCCCTTTCAAGCCACTTCCATGACATTAGAAACCACAAAAATAGTTTAAATCACCATGTTCTTGGTGCCAATAGCTTGCAATACTACTGTAGCTCACATGATGCTTTTTCCTTCAAAATAGTTATGATCTTGCTTGAAATGATGAGAAGAATCAAGTTAGAGCATGTATTTTGGCCATGGATGCACAGGAAGAGAGACATGTTGATGAATCTGCCATGAAAGCTTGAAGAAAGAAGGAAGAAGAAGCCCCCTTTCAAAAGCAAGTAGCACTAGTCTCTCTTTTTGCTCCAATAAATTCCTCTTTTACCAAACTAGCTGCCAAAAATGGCCTATTATTTTGACCAAAATGCCTCCATATTTGTCCCTTCCCGCATCAAAGATCTCCATATTTATCTTCTTCCAAATGTAGTTATCTTGCAAGTCACTACTAGTCACTATCCATGTCTTTACCTATAATACTTGTCTCAAATAGGTTTTTATGATGAAAATTGAGACTAAATATAAAGAAGAGAAGAAAATGGATCAAAGACCAATGGTCTGATACCACTTGTCATGAAGGGACCTGAGAGGAGAGAGAAGATTGCAAGAAAGAGAGAACAAGAGTGCAGGAGGGGGGAGAGAAAGTCTAAATGAGGAGAGAGAAAGACAAGAAAGAAGGAAAGAGATGGTTGGAAGCCATGAAAGGATACGAGAGGCTAGAAAAAAGAAGGACAAAGTTGTATTATTGTATAAAAAATGATATCTTGTACATATGTCCTTTGCCCTTTTATATGCCCATAATTTAGCTCTTTACACAAGCACAAAGAGTCAGAGTATTGGAGTATGCACATGCAAAGGGAATACAGAAGACTAAAGAGTATGTTCCTACTAAGTGGAGAGGCTAGCTATAAATAGCCATAAATGCTCAAATCTAGCTAACATATGCTAGGGGAGGTCATAAATACTAACCGATCAATAATAAATGCCACTGAAGAAAAAAATGCTAGAAAAATAGAGGTGACCCTGAAAAAATCCTAGATGATAACAAAAATGTCCACAAGTATAGGTGGACTATGGAAAGCAATAACTAGCCTAGGAATGCATAGAAGAAGCTGACAAATAAAGAAAATGCAACTAGCCTACCATAGCTCTTATATCTCTATTAGACTCTTGCTACAGGAGCTCACAACAAAGAGATGCCAAACTAAAAGAACTAATATAAGCAAGCTAATATCCCCTCTCAGATCTTAGAAGCGTCTGAAGACTCAACAACTACATGTGATAAAGCAGAGAAGCCTTGGGCAAAGGCTTCATGAAGAGATCAATTGCATTATCCTCTATGGGAGAGTAGGCCACCGCTAACTCGGAATCTAGGAGCCACTCTCCTAGGGGTGGCATCTTGCTAGAAAAAAAATGAAGAAAGATTGGAGCGAAAATAAAAGTGAGCATCAGAAAAGGATTAAGTGTCACCTTGCGAGGGCTTGGTAGGTTCTTGGGTGCCGAGACAGGGCCTGAGGCCGATGCCCTGTTCTCCTTGGGTCACTATGCTCAGCTCCCTCCTTTTTACATACCCGAGTATGTCCCTCAAATAAAACCCTAAAGAAGAAATGTGCAAAAAAAAAACTTCTTGATCAGGCTATAGGAGTCCTCGCTTAGTAGGAGCTCCTAGTTGTGTTGTCCTTAGTTAGGTAGGTAGTTCAGACCACCACTTAGGGCAACCTCTTTGACAGTTCTTTTTAGTTTGGCTATGTTGGACAGTTGGTTAGTGACTAGCTTCGAATCTTCTATCAGACTATGCTAGACCTACTCCTTGTGGATGTCATGCCTTGGTTTGTTAGGGGGTAGGGTGAGCATTGTGCTGAGTTTTATTATATATTTATTTTGTATCAGCTTGATGCTTTCTTTTGTTGTTTATGTGCAGATGTGTTCGTGGATTCGACGGGCTGAGTCGCCCTATCCCATGGTCGCCAATGAGAATGGAATTTTGGTGCTGAGAAGTGCTTAAAAATAGCTAAAAATTATGAATATCAAGGGAAAAATATTCAATGTCGAAGGCGGCGGCTCGATCTAGGATGATTTTAAGCGCCAAAGTGCTTTAAAGACGCCCGAGCGGCACTTGTTGATTTTTCATAATTTTTCAGACAGTCGTGCGGGTTGACACGAGTTACCAGCCAATGTGGGATACCGAGCCGGACGCCCAGGATTTTTCAGAGCTCAATTTCGAGTCCGGACGGGGAAATGGCCAAGAAACCGCCGGTCAAGATGCGAAGAGGTGGACAACAGTTTGGCCAAATGAGTGGTGACCTTTGGGCATTGGACAACTTATGCCACATGAAATGTGGCATGCAAATCGTGGAGAGAGAGTGGATGAAGAAATTGTGATCAGGAAGGCGCCGAAAAATGTGCCCCATTGTTGATCAATGGAGCATGGCTGCTGCAAACAACCCCCATCACTGATCATTGCCCTTGCTTCCCTCCTGGATGCTGACTCTATCGCTGCCTCTCGCCCGTCAAATGATGGTCTCTATGAAGATCTCTGATTTTAGTCTTTCTCTCTCCTCCCTCTCTCTCCCCTAAAGGCAGATTCATGTGGTGAAGAGGAAGAAGAAAAATGGATGATGGATGCTTGTCCAATGAAGACCGGATTGCTCCATAGTGCAAGAAGATTGAAGATTGCTGAATGTGGACTGTCATGAGCAGTAATGGTGGCTGGAAATCAGTCCCGAGATATGGCAAATAAAAACCCGCAACCCGCAAAGAACGGTAATCTCATTTTTATAAAGGAAAATGGTGTTTTTATGCAATTTGCTTCATGAATTCTTGTTCCCATGAGATGATAATGCATTATAATGTTGTCTTCAATTTCTTTCGGCTTTTTATGCTCAGAAAATCAGAAAATCATAAGTGTTGTGGATGAAATTAGTAGTGAAAAACCCGTAAATATGCAAAATATGGGAAAATTGGGTGTTTTTGAGACATCAATGGAAAATATCATAAGACACACCAACTAAACTTGTCTTTTTGCTGCAAATGAACCTAAGGGCCACAACCCATAACCCATTTTGAATTTTCAGTCATTAAATATTGGAAAAATACAAGGAAAATAGGAAAATAAGGAAAAAATAGGAAAAAAATGGATTTTGAGTACTGAAAATTAAGAAAAAATAAGATTCATGTTTGTGGATGTATGGGGGGTTTGAAGTATGAGGTTTAGCCTCAATTCAGCCCTACCTCTATATTCTAGTGAGTTTTTATGGTTTTTTATGTAATAAAAATGTGAAAAATGAACCCTAAACCTATGCACCATGCACAACCTAAACGGGTGAGGGGGTGGAGTGTATGAAAAGCATGTAAATGTTGAATGAAATGATGAAAAGCTTGCTGGTTTTTTATGCATAGCATATAGATTGGACGATATTTAAAGATTAAGAACCTAGTAGCACGAGGGTTTCTCGGTGCTAGGTTCATGCAGGGACATTCACAATTTGCATGAAGCATGAAATTTAAAAGTATCAGACAATACCTCCTGGATGCATAGCAATTGCTTTTTAGAGGAATATGACCAACGTTGAGTGAGTAAGTTTGTCCAAGTTGTAGGCTAGGCGTTGGGTCTAAGGGAAAGTAAAGTGAGGAAGCATGGTATATCTCTTGGAAGTACGCGGATCATAAAAGAGAGAAGTTTGTGTGCGTATGTTATATATGTTTAGCGACGCATAGAGGGGCCAATCCCCAAGGTGTAGGAGAGTCGCAGTGAGGTAGCGGCAATTCAGCCGTTGGAGGACCTCCTATGTTTGTACTTCGTGCTATTTGGCAATGTGCTGAGACTCCCTCTGAGGAGTGTTAATTGGGTTAGAGTTGGACTATAAGACGTGATACAAACGCAAGATGTTTAGGAAGATGATGTATGTGTCATCCACGCTCCTGGCCGCGAGGCCATGGGGTTGTTGAGCGCATAATAGAGGTCTGGCTAGTGCATGAGCCAGTGCCGGCCCATTTTAGGTCCCATCATGTAAACTCTTTTGCAGGTCTCAAATCAGCCCCAGCATGGACCTGCAATGCATTTCTCTGTATTAGCATACTTAGAAATAATAAGGATTAATCTTATTAAGATTAACCTTATTTTTAAATTCTACTCCCGGCAGATCAGCAACCGTAGACCTATTTTTCCCTATCCTGACAATCTTGTAGGGGCCATCCCATCTAGGTTCCAGCTTCCCTGGAAACAGCTCCCTACACGCATCATAGTACAGAACTAATTGCCCTTTTTTAAAGGTATACTTCTTTGCTTTAAGGTCGTGCAATTGCTTCATCCGACGTTTAGCTACCTCCTGGTGTAATAAGCTCTGAAATTTCAGTTCATCCAAGTGGGCTATGGTCGTGAAACGTTCAAAGTTGCAACACCAAGGCTTATTCCAAACTCAAGGGCCTTCTAGATCCATAAATCCCTCCAACACCATGGCTCATTCCAAACTCAAGGGCCTTCTAGATCCATAAATCTCTCCAACACATGATCAACCATCCGACTCATCACCTAGTAGTGCCGTGGGACTAGCACTCAACTAGGAGGGGGGTAATGTTTACTGCAAAGTGAAGAAAATGAAAAACAAGGCAAGCGCAAGGCAGAAAAAAGTAAAGGTGCCCTACAAAAGAGTGGGCCCAGAGGAGGCGAAAAAAAGGAAAGGTGCCCTGCAAAAGAGTGGGCTCAGAGGAAATCTAAAAGCATGGGAACAGCCATAAGGAGTCTAAGATGCAAGCATGGAAGCTGCAGGAAGCTAAAAGCAAGAAGACATACCTTTAAATATAAAGATGTAGCCAAAACCTCTGTAAAAGAGCACCAGAATCCCTCCTGTGTAATATGTAACCATGAATGGGAAGGAGGACCAAGCTAGGAAAAGAGGAGGACAAATGGGAAAAAGGGCCTAGGCCACGGCCATGTAAAAAGGGGGATAAGGGGATAACTGTCCAAAAGGGATTTAGGGTTTTGTATATAAAGTTTAAAAAGTGAATGAGAGCTCATTCTTTGGTGTGTGGCAAAGTGGACTCTTCTTCTTCTCTTCTTCTCTTCTCTTGCTTGCTTGCTTGTGAGTGCTTGAGGGAGGGAGTGTGAGTGAGTGAGGGAGTGAGTGTGTGAGAGTGAGGGATCCTAGAGGTGACGCCCTCCTCCATCTCCTCTCTTCTTCTTCTCTTCTCTTCTCTTGTCTTGTGTGTGGCTATGGAGGATGGAGCTTGGAGGAAGAGGCTTGAGGATGCTTGAGCTTGCATTGCAAATCATGGAGGAAGAGGCTTGAGGATGCTTGAGCTTGCACTGTGAATCGTGGAGCTATCGGAGTGCTTGAGAGAGGAAGCAACTCAATCAGGCATCAAGGTAAGCTCATTACACTCGTAGAGAGGGATGGCATGTCAGCTATGTGAGAGGTAGCCATTAGTGCTCACTTGAAACACTTGAACAATAAGCAGTCCATGGGTCCTGGCAGTTGAGCTTGAGCTCACCTCTACATACACCATAAGTATCCTCTAAAGAGACACCTTTTGACCTTTAGGGCTCTTCACATAGAGTCTCTACTTTATTTATGCATACATAGGATATGACTTATCCTATGCTTCATTTCTCAACACTCCCCCTCAAGCTCAAAATGAGCTTCCAAATACAATACCCTAAGTGCACTCCTAAATTACTCAAACTTATCCTTACCTTATGCTTTGCTAAAGATATTTACAACTTGGCTGTTGATTTTGACATGTACCAAGTCTATCTCTCCATCCATAACCTTTTCTTTGATGAAATGGTAGTGGACTTCGATATGCTTTGTCCTTGCATAGTAGACCTAGTTCTTTGCCAATTTTTCCAACATAATGGGCTAATGTTATCACAATACATGATAAATCCACCATCTATATCTATCTCCATATCACATGGTACGAATCTCAGCCATGTTTGCTCATATGTTACTAATGCAATACCTTTGTACTTTGGTTCTATGCTAGATAGAGCAATTGTAATACCTCTATACTTTGCTTCTATGCTAGATAGAGCAACTGTAGGATTACTTCTTGTTGCTCCAACATACAATGGCTGAACCAAATGAAAATGCATAGTCACTAGTGGATCTCCTATCCATGATGTTTCCGCCCAGTCTGCATCTATGTAACCAAATAATGTAGGATTTATCCCTTTCTTATAGAACAATCCAAAACTAACTATCTTCTTCACATATCTCAAGATTCTCCTCACTGCATCCAAATGTGACTTGTATGGCTTCTGCATGAATTGACTAATGACTCCCATTGATGAATAACTCAAGTTAGGTCTAGTAATGGTTAGGTAAATTAGGCTACCAACCATCTTTCTGAATATAGTGTCACTTCCACATATTGTCCATCATCCACCATCTTAATGCTTTGATCTAGGGTGTATCCACTGGTGTACATCTTGTCATTCCATACTTCTCTAGCATCCCAAATGAGTATTGTCTTAGCTCTAACCAAATTCCATGTGGTGTGTCGATCACCTCAATGCCAAGAGAGTACCTCAATAAGCCAAGGTCCTTAATGTCAAACTCCTTTACTTCAACAATCTCTCTCTAGAGTACATGTAATGATGAGATCATCAACATAGAGATGACCACAACAACCATTCCATATTCTCTATGACATAAAGTGAATAATTAGCCACGCTTTACTGAAATCCCATGCTACATAAGAATTTAGCGATCCTCTCTCACCAAGCTCTTGGTGCTTGCTTCAATCCATACAATGCCTTCCACAATTTGTACACATAATGCAGATATTTATGGTGAACATATCCTTCTCGTTGATACATTTATACATCTTCCTCCAATGTGCCATTTAAGAAAGAATTATTCATGTCCATTTGGTATAATTTTCAATCATAGATAGAAGCCAATGCAATGAACAATCTCATCGTAATCATTTTAGCCCCCAAATTAAATGTCTCTTCATAATCCAAACCATACATTTGAGCATAACCTTTTGCAACTAACCTTGCCTTGTATCTCTTCAATGAGCCATCAAATTTGCACTCGACTTTGTATATCCACATGCAGCCGATTGCCTTCTTACCACAAGGCAACTCAACTAAGTCCCATGTCTTGTTGTTTGTTAATGCATCCATCTCTTCATCCGGATTATTCTTCCAATCTTTGTTTCCAATCACCTCTTCAAAAAAAGTGGGTTCAACATGCCAAAAATATGATACCATGTGTGCATAATGCATCTTCATGAAGCCATTATATGTCAATCTATCCACAGGATGCCTCTATTTGACCTCCTCAATTGAGGTGCACTAGACGGTGTCTCAACTATTTTTGTATATGGTGGAACATACTTTCATGCACTCTTTATCCCTAGAGTTCTTATATGTGGTATGCCAATCTCGTCATCCATAGACTCATCCTTAGAACTTTCACCCATAGGCTTTTTCCCTTGTGCAATTTTGGCTCTCTTTTGTGCACTCTTGAACTTGCCACTCCATGGATTGTAACTACCACTCCTTTCTTCATGGTCTTGAGATCCAGACATGTCCTCAACATGTTGATTTCTTTTACCATTATTTTCTGCAATTTTCATTGCATACCCATCATCATCACTACTCTCACAAACATCCATGTCAACTACAGCTTTCAGTCGATACCAATACTCACACTCAAATCTCACATCCTTGCTTATGCAAACATCTTTAGTGACATGATCATAACATTTGTAACTCTTATCCTCATCTAGATACCCAAAAAAAATGCATTTAATAGCTTTTGGTTCCATCTTCTTCCTCAAATCATCAGAGGCATGTACATAGCATACACAACCAAGCACCCTAAGGTATGCAATCATAGGTCTCTTGCCATATATCGTCTCATATGGAGACATATAATGCATCAAAGTTGTAGGTGTCCTATTCACGATATTGATTGTAGTATGTACTTACTCAACCCAATAGATCAAGGGCATGTGCATGTGATTCATCATTTCCCTTGCTTCTTCTGCAATAATCATGCTCTTTCTTTTTGCCACACGATTCTCTTGTGGTGTATACATGCAAGTAATGTTGAGATGGCAAGCTCAACACGTGCGGACTTTGATGATGGACCGCCTAGCTAGATGGGTCTGCACATCTACACTTAGCATGTTGGTGGTCATTGTAACATCCCAAACGCACGCGTAAACTGCCTCAATAGAAGATAATGGAATTGGATAAATGACATTTTTAAAAAAAATTCCCCTCATCCCTCCCAGCCGACTGACGAGCTGGAGGGGGAGGGGAATAGAAGGAGTGATTAAGCTCCTTGGTGGATCTTGGAGCGAAGGAGAGCCATGCGTGCTGCTGCGTAGGGGAGGGAGGAACCTCTCCCTCTCCCTATAAAAATCGTAGAGAGGGGTGGCTACTGAGACGATTGAGGCGCTGCCATGATAGCCTAAAGGAGACATCGCCGACTTTCAGAGAAGGAGAGAGTGAGGCTCTATGAGGGAGGGTAGTCGTGAAGGGAGAACCGTGACACTGGGCGAGAGAGAAAGAGGGAGGTGGTCATCGCTGCTGGGAGAGGCTGTGAGCTACAATAGCAGCGGAAGATTGGTCGCTCCATTGAGATCGCCCTACCGCCATACGCCATTCCGTGAGGGCTGTCCGTTGATTGTACACCCCCCCCCCCCACAGCTTCTAGAAGCTTCCAAAGCTTCTAAGGGGGGGGCTCTATAAGCCCCCTTTCCCCCCCAAAGTTTCCTTGAAAGGCCTTCAGTGGTCTTTAAGGCCCTTTTTTTTCCCTCCCCCCCTCAAATTTCCCCCTTGAAGCTCTATAAGTCCTTTTTCCCCCAAAAGATTTTATCTTAAAGCCCTTTTTCTTCCCGGATCTTAAATCCCCCTAAGGGCCCTCTTAGCCCCCTTTTTTTTCCCCATGCAAAAATACCTTTTTTAGCCTTGTCATACCTTGTTTTTTTTCCCCCACACGTAAAAGAAAAAAAGGGTGTTAAGGGTTTTGATGACACCTTCTTTCCCCATACAAAAACCCTCGTAAGGGTTTCTACACCTTTTATTCCCCGTTCATGTGAGTCTTTAAAAAGGCCATTAAGCCTTTTCCATGGCTTTAATGGGCCTTATTCGCGAAACATTTTGAAACACCCCCTTCCTAGTTTGGAACCCTTTTTGTGGTTTCTCCCCTCCTTCACAAGTATCCCTTCGAAGAGCTGCTACGAAAGGAAAGAACAGAAGACTCATAAAGGACGGTGGTAGTTCAAAAAGGAGTTCGCAAAGCTGCATCCACAACAGAAAGGCTGCATTTATGATGCCTCCTAAGAAAACCCAAGGCGCAGCCACAGGAGGATCGTCTCCTAGCATCCACGTGGACATCTCACCACAAGTCCAAGTTTTCCTTCATAATTTTTATTTTTTCATTGCTATAATTCAATCACATGTAGATGATTTTTGGAAATAGGATGCATTTCCCATCTTAAATATTTTGGTTAGTTTAAAAGAGTTAGCTTACGACGGACAAGTTCAGTCGTTAGTATTTTCAAGAAAACAAACAAAAATAAAGTGACCAGAAAATTGATATGCATTTAGTTTTTGTGCATTCAATGAATTGAACTTAGATTATTGTCCATAGTTACAAAACGGAATTAAGATAATGCGCTCCGTTTAAGTATGGAATTATAAAATCATGTCGCATTATTAGGCCATACCTTCTTCGCAATGAGTCATCATGGGAAATGCTAAGAATCCATAGGAAGGTGCAAGGCATGAAATGATTCCTAAGTTGCATAAATTGGTCAATTATCATTTTTCAACTGCGTGATTATTAGAAAAAGGTTGCTTGTTTAGCATGAATCTTGTTCGCAAGCTATATGATGAGTAATTGGAATTAGGTTATAACCTAACCTATGCTTGATCTTAAATCGATAAGTTAGAGTTGAAAATCAATTTACGCATAGTCAATGAGTCATGTGTTTATGAAAATGGTAGCGTAATTATCATCATGAATTAAACAAATTGGCATAAACCTAAACATCTAAACCCGCGGACTACTCGTTTTAGAAAGAGTTAATTCAATTCCAAAGAATTCAATAGGATTTAATACGTGACCTAGTCGCACGTATTGGTAAAACTGAAACTCCTATACCCTGAATACTCGCCCACATTCACCGAATGTAGGGACAACGTAACATACTTGAGAAGTGAACTAGGGTTGTCCCTAAGAATCTTACGCTAAAAAGATGGAAGTTGGAACCCTAGGACTGACAACATCAGCCTAATGTAATTAAGAATAGATTGTTTCGTGACTCCATTTGATGGGTAGAATAGTCCCACAGTTCGATGAGACACTTGTGCAACAAGTGCAGAGTCGTATAATCTTGTGATTGGATCACAAGGGGATGGCCAATTCTCTGAATGAGGTTGGCAGATGCTTACGCAAGTTATCTTGCAAGAGGATGAATAATCGTCCTAATATATCTTTTTGAGGTAAAGATAATTGCTTGGATCAAAGGACAAACCAAAATATTGGTATAACATATGAACTTAAGGTATTGACCAAGTCGGGTTAATAGGGTATGGCCCTAACCCAGGATATAGGGGATCTTGCTGAGTCGCAAGTCATCCCGGATCGAGTGCTGGATGCATTCAAAAAGAAGGATTCATTCCTTAGCAGTTGGCCAACAATAAACGACCAATGGAAATGTTTGTGCTTGTTACAGATTTAAGAGCACTGTTTGGCTTTGTTTGATCAATGAATTAAAAGATAAATGGATATCTAATACTTCAGGTTGAATGTCTGAAGGGAGAGGCAGCTTCAGTTACCCCCGACTGCCTGCCTGACCCTAACTAAGGGGGTTGTTAATCGCGCCGGGAAAGTGGACCGAACCCGTAGTGAGGGGTCTCTCTGTTGAGCGCTACTTGGAGCAGGAGGACGTTTGGGTGCCAGGGGGGGCTCTGGCCGTAAATCCCTCGCCTTCCGGGCCCTACACAAGAGGCTAACATGACTCGGGATTTGATCTCGAGGCCCGCATACTAGTCTACGCGTGGAATCTTGGATTGATAATCCCTGTGGATTGCTGGATAGCCTTCGGGCGGATTGTGGATAAGTCTATGGGCTGGAATTTATGTATTTCAAAGATAAATATAATAACTTGTTAAAAAGGAACTTGTTTGACATTGCTTTTCTATGTCAAGTGATATGATAACGTGAAGGAACCAGTGCCTAACGGGTTAATTAAGGAAGCTAATTGACACATGTCCAACTAAATGTGCTAGGTAATTAAATAACTAAAACAACCCGAGAAAAGTGGGGTGGATGGGCCATATGTCCGTCCTACGGATCGGTGGTCCCGGTTGGCCGAGAACTTTTCTCAAAATCATGATGGACAGCAGGAAGATCGTCAAAGAATACGAATAACAAAAGCGTTGACCTAGAGTTATAATTAATCCCAATTTACGCTATTTTAGGGGAACGGAATGTGACTATGCCTTATGGCAGAGAGGTTGAGCTTCGCATCCCTCTCATTACCCATTCTACTTGAACCAAGTGTAGCATGAATCCACTTCGGACCTGGCATTTCTGCATAAAGTAGTTCGCTTGGGTTCAACGTTAGTTGCCGTTAGGAAATGACCAATAGGAAAACCCTAATTCAGGTCGGTCCCAAGTGGGAACAGCCGGAATACTTCCGCTATGTGGTAGACGCGGAGGGTCCTAGATCGCAAACTCCGTAACATTCCATGGGAGTGCCGGGCAAAGCCTTCTAGATATACTTTCTGATGGATTTGTCCTGAAAATAACAGGTGGACACATTACAGTTGGTATCAGAGCCAACCAACAACATAATTGTTTTTATGAAATCTTAATAAGATAAAGTAAAGCAAATGTTACTGTCCAAACATTTCCTTACTTCCAATGATGTCTTGTAGAACTATGAAGCATGGAATAGGTTCTTGGTATTTCGAGTCATGTTTATGACTGCGATGCATTCCTCGCATTACCGACAAAGGGTTGAGATGATGAACATCCTAGAGTGAATCTATAATCCATCGCCTTTGTACATGGAACGAAGATGGACGGGTGCATCAGGAATCTACTATATAGATGCCCACTGGTTTGCATATCTACAGACCAACCTAAAGAGGATCAAGTGGTTGGAAGACCTAAAAGTCATGAAGTTGTTCATTTTTGTGGAAGCTCACGTAAATTTAACTTTACATATTCGAGGTCAGAGGGTTGAGCTGAACTCATATGTATATGAGGAAGTAACCCGTGTAATCCCCACCGACAGGATTAAAGTGTTGGGGCGCCATGAGAAGAATGGATTCCAAAGGAAAGGATACCCTGAACTTCCAATGACTTACTAATTCTTGAAGATCCATGACCCGAAACCATACTATTATACAGTTCCTGTAGATAAATGTAATACAACATTATTCTCCCCAAACTAAATGTAATAGTTGGCTTATCATCACAAGAAATGTTGTATTCCGAAAGGGCTATGCCCATATAAATACAAATAAGACTTCTTTTATCAATGTCTGATTGTGCATTAGAATTGATAAAAAGTTAAGTGGTTAGATTGCTTGGTTGATAGCGGAATTGGAGATGTAATATAAATCAATAACGATTATCGTATAATAACGTTAAGAAACCTTTATCCAGGCACAACCCCAGGTATAGGTTCCTAGTTCGCATCGTACATCAAGTACTGCTATAATCCAGGAGAAGAAGTTTCTTCTCAAGCAGATTAAGCCGCCCGAGTTTGACGGGAGAGGTAGGTCCATCCAAGCAGATGCTGAAATTTGGATTGAATCCATGGAGGATTACTTCAAAGCAGCTGGTACTGCACCCGCCAATCAGGCTATGCTCGCCAAGCTGAAGCTCACCAGCGAAGCCAAGCTTTGGTGGAAGCAATGGTGCAGGGATCAAGGGATCGTGGAAGGATCCGTTACCTGGGAGAAGCTGAAGAAAGCCGTGCAGGGAAGATACTTACCACCTGCGTATCGCACGTAGAAAATGAATGAGTTCTACGAGCTAAAACAGCTGGAACTCACTCTTGACACCTACTATTCTAAATTTTTCTCACTTCTTAAGTATGCACCACAGATGGACATGACACAACAAGTGTCCAAATTTTGTGCTGGTTTAAATCCACCAGTAAATACCCGTCTCGAATCTATGCGTCCATCAGATCTTTAGGACGCACTCATTCGAGCTGCGCCTATAATTGAGGAGGCGCACTCTAGACCAAGGGGTAACAAAACATGGTCTTATAATGACCCGAACAGAGGAGCATTCAGACCTCAGATGAAGAGACTTCAAGGTCGGAATCAGGGACAAAGAAAGAAAGCAAGGACTAATAACGTCAACAACTTTGTTCCTACTCAAAGCAATGGCCGAAACCTCCATTGTTTCCACTGCAATGAGCCCGGTCGCTTCAAGAGGCAATGTCCCAAACTTGGAGGAGAACATCGCCAAGCACCTTTCCAAGGGACGGGCCATGGTCAAGGATTTGCTACTCGAGGCAGAGGAAGAACCGCCTGCATTGCCAATAGGAAAAATGTGCGAAGAAGAAGAAGATCCGACCATGGAAGCAGAGTTTGAAAGGGCGACAGTCCATGCCGCTCTACACAAGGCCCGAATCACCAGTTCTCAGTGATTCAGACACCGTTGGACTATCAAAGTAAAAGTTTCAAGACCTTGATTGATTGTGGCAGTACACATTCCTTTATCTCACCAGCTTGTGCAAAAAGATTAGGAATAGCCACAGTAGAAGCACCTACCTTACTTGTGGAATTGGCAAATGGTCGTGAGGTTACGTGTACCAGGCAAACTGCTAAGGTGGAATTCTTTCTGGGAGGAAAAAAGACTTCGGTCAAATTCAGAGTCATGAATTTAGGTATCCATGAGTGTCTACTCAAAATGGATTGGCTTAAGCCTAATGACACCCACATTCATTGTGGAAAGGGCCAAATTTCCTTTCGAAACTCTGAAGGGGATTTGGTCACAACTCAAGGTGAGACTGGAGTGCCAAAAATCCAATTGGCCAAAGCATCTTGGATCATAAAAGGAGTCAGGAAAGGATTACCTGTCTACTTGATTAAACTCAACAAGTTAGATCAGAAGAAAGAGTCTAGTGAAGGACCTTCTTGGCTAAAGGAATATGCGGACGTATTCCCTGAAGAGTTGACAGAACTCCCGCCTCAAAGAGAAGTGGATCATGAGATTAAAGCTAGTACCAGGAGTTGCGCCAATTGCAAAGAGACCTTATAGAATGTCCATACCAGAAGCAATTGAGCTGAAGGAACAACTTAAGCAACTGCTAGATCAGGGCTACATCTGCCCTAGTAGTTCACCATGGGGAGCTTCAGTACTATTCCAGAAAAAGAAAGATGGGACACTTCGACTATGTATTGATTACTGAGGGATGAATCAATCAACTGTCAAAAACAAGTACCCTATTCCTAGAATAGATGAGCTTCTTGATCGTCTTCAGGGTGCAAAGATCTTCTCCAAGATTGATCTTAGGTCAGGTTACTATCAAATAAGGATCAAGGAAGAAGATATCCCCAAGACGGCCTTCAATACAAGATATGGACACTTTGAGTTCCTAGTTATGTCATTTGGGCTTACAAATGCACGTGCTACCTTCAACAGGTTAATGCAGGATATCTTTAGGCCATATCTTGATGACTTCATGCTCGTCTTCTTCGACGACACTTTAGTCTATTCTAAACAGGAAGAAGATCATGAACCCCAACTTCGGATTGTCCTTGAGACAATGAAGTCACATAAGCTGTATGCTAAAATGAAGAAGTGTGCATTCTTCAAGCACCAGATTGAATATCTAGGATTCATAGTATCAGCAAAAGGAATCTCAGTGGACCCAGCCAAGGTCAGAGATGTGCTAGAATGGCCAATATCAACATCTGTCAAAGAAGTATGCAGCTTTCTTGGATTGACAGGATGGCATAGGGTCTTCATAAAAAACTATGCTTTGATTGCAGCACCTCTGATGGACTTACTGAAGAAGCAAACTGCCATTGCATGGTCAACTCCCAAACAAAATAACTTCGACAGGTTGAAGCAAAGTTTGGTATCAGTACCTATCCTAAAACTTCCAAACCTCAATAAGGAGTTCGAGGTAGTAACTGATGCTAGCACACTTGCCTTGGGATGTGTGCTCATGCAGGAAGGTCATCCTGTAGCTTACTCTTCAAGGAAATTGAAGAGTCATGAGAAGAATTATGCTACGCATGATCTGGAATTGCTAGCTGTCATCCATGCTCTAAAGCTTTGGAGATACTACCTATTGGGTAACAAGTTTAAAATAGTAACTGACCATAAGAGTCTCAAGTGGATCTTTACCCAGAATGAGCTCAACATGAGGCAACGCCGGTGGATTGAAATGCTGGAAGAGTACGACTTTGAAATCAAGTACCGACCAGGGAAAGAGAATGTAGTTGCCGATGCACTCAGTCGCAATGCATTCCTTAATTCTCTAATCTTGCAAAATCCATCAACAGCTAGATCTCTAGCCACAAAGGTATCTATGCCAAACAATCCAATACTTGAGTTAGATGGAGAGGAAGCATGCCATGATCCAGCCTATCAAACGATGCTAAGGGAAATCTCTATCAAGGATCAGGATCAAAAGCTGCAGGCTAAGTATCATGAATTCTCTATCAACAATGGACTTGTCTACTATAGAACGAGGCTATGCATACCGGCAAGCCAGTCACTTAAGCAGAAGATATTGTGGGAAGCTCATGATTCCCCTTTCTAAGGTCATCCTAGCTATGCCAAGACTCTCAATGCAGTTAGGAAGAGCTACCATTGGGAGAGGCTTAAAGGTGACATTCTCAAATATGTCACCGATTGTATGTCTTGTCAACGTATCAAAGCCGAACATGTCAAGATGCCAGGGAAGCTGCAACCACTTGACATTCCCCACATGAAATGGGAATTCATCAGTATGGATTTTGTTGTTGGCCTACCCCAAGTTCACGGAGGATACAACTCCATCATGGTTGTGGTTGACATGCTTACTAAGGTTGCTCACCTTATTCCAACAAAGACAAACTATAAAGCCTCGGACATTGCAAGATTGTTTATCAAGGAGATATTCAAGATACATGGGCTACCAAGAAGAATCGTTAGTGATCGTGATTCTCTCTTCACATCACACTTCTAGAGAGCCATCTTTGAAGCCATTGGAACTCAACTCTATTTTAGCACAACTTACCATCCCCAAACGGATGACCAAACAGAGCGAGTCAATCAAGTCATCGAGGATATGCTTAGGGCATATTGCTGTCGTGAGCCAAAAAGGTGGATTCAATACTTGCCTTTGGTTGAATTTGCCTACAATGCTTCTTACCAACAAAGCATTCAGATGACCCCTTTTCAAGCATTGTATGGTCATGACTGTCAAAGTCCCCTAAACTTCTCAGATCAAACCTTGAGGGTTGAAGCTTCAAGGAAGATGTTGGAAGAGATGGATGACCAAATAAAGTCAATAAGACAAGACATCCAAGCTGCCAAGGATCGACAGAAGGCCTACGCGGATTTGAAGCGTCAAGATAGAATCTTCGAAGAAGGAGACATGGTCTTCATTTGCGTACGCCCTAAGAAGAGTTCCCTATCCTTAGGAGATTGCAAGAAGCTAAGTCCAAGGTATTGTGGACCGTACAAGATCCTCAAGTGCCTAGGACATAATGCTTATAAACTGCAACTCCCTGAGAACCTAAAGGTTCATAATGTATTCCATATCAGCCTATTGAAAAAGTATGTACCTAATCCTAACCATGTACTTGATGACCAACAAGTTGTAATGCCTAGTCAAGGAGTCATTGAACTAAGGCCTGACAGGATCTTAGATGTTAGGGAGAGACAACTGAGATCCAGAACCTTAAGAGAATGCCTCGTCCAGTGGAAAGACTATCCCGAAGAGGATGCCACTTGGATAGACGAAGGCACTCTCAACCATCAATATCCCCAACTTATCTCGAGATGAGGACATCTCGATTCCTCCAAGGGGGAGAGAATGTAACATCCCGAAGGCACGCGTGAACTGCCTCAATAGAAGATAATGGAATTGGATAAATGACCAAAAAAAAAATCCCCTTATCCCTCCCAGCCAACTGACGAGCTCGAGGGGGAGGGGAATAGAAGAAGTGATTAAGCTCCTTGGTGGAGCTTGGAGCGAGGGAGAGCCATGCGTGATGCCACGTAGGGGAGGGAGGAACCTCTACCTCTCCCTATAAAAATTGTAGAGAAGGGTGGCTCTGCTGAGACGACTGAGGCACTGCCATGATAGCCTAAAGGAGACACCGCCGACTTTCAGAGAAGGAGAGAGTGAGGCTCTGTGAGGGAGGGTAGTCGTGAAGGGAGAACCATGACGCTGGGCGAGAGAGAAAGAGGGAGGTGGTCATTGCTGCTAGGAGAGGCCGTGAGCTACAGTAGCAGCGGAAGTTTGGTCGCTCCAAGGAGATCACTGTCGTGCTGCTGCGCATCTGAGCCGTATACACCTCCATTTCTTTTGTTGTGCATTTGTGTTATTTTTCCGCGTGTGATTCATTGTGTGTGGGATGCATTACAATAATCCGCATCCAATGTATATATTCCGTTTGTGTGTGTGTGTGTGTGATTCTGTTTGGATGCATGATGTGTGTGTGTTAGAAAAATATGAAAAAACTGATGCCAAAGGACATTATCAAGCTGATAATTTCAATGATGATCTCTAAGAAAAGTGCAGGGAATTGTGGAATCAAAGGAAGCTTTGTGGAAGCCGATCATCTAATGAAATAGACTTGAAGGAAGTCTCTCAAAAGCTGCTTAAGCGAGTAAGGGAATCCTTCAATGGGGCTATTGACAGCACTAGTGAAGCACCGAGGGAGCATTTTTCCACCCAATCCTCAAGGCTGAAGTCGAAGTTTGTGCACAAATCATCGTAAAGCTGACTGTTAATGGGGCAATTCATGACTCCAAAGATACCCTACGTTAGTCCTTAAGGTCAAAATTAAAGTTGGTGCATAGATCTCCTATGGGCTGTAAAGAAACTAGAGTTATTTTTGTCAAAGAGGAGTTTTTGGTCGCTCAGCTAAAAGAGGACAAGGGAAAACTAATTGAGACGAGCACGTCTGAAATGGAAAAAGCAGATCATGAAGGTATTGCAGGGAGGAATTCTGACAGACGGAAGGCAGGACTGGGCTAAAAGAGCAGATGTTCAATATTCCATCATGGAGGCAGAGGAAGGAAAAACAATAACAGAGTTTATTGAAAAAACAATTCGATATGGGAGTGGCTAGAGATGGCATGGCAACTGGAGCTACTGGTCACGTGGAACTGGAGCTGCTGGCGGAATGATGTCAGCTGGTCACGCAAGTGGTGCAGGAGTCAGATCAGGCAGCATGGGTGCAGATCATGAAGGTTTGAGGAATGAGGTCGCTCACGCTTCTTGCCAATGCACTCAACATTGGAGCGTTGTGACAATGCTGATTTCACCTTCCCTGATTCATGTGTTTATCTTAATGGAAACTATATGAAGGATCTGTCTGTGTTGGGCCGTGACCTAGCTAAGGTGGCTATAATTGACAATTCTCCCCAGGTCGCTGTTGTCGGCAGCCAGAGCAGTGTGGCAAATCCAACGTCTTGGAAGCCCTCATTGGCCGTGACTTCTTGCCCCGAGATTCAGACATTTGCACCCGGCGACCCCTTGTATTGCAACTTGTACAGCTGATCATCAGGCCCGACGACAAATCGGAAGTGCTTGAATGGGGCGAATTCTTGCATCTACCAAGAAAGCGCTTCACAAACTTCTCAATGATCCGAAGGGAAATTCAGGCTGAGACAGAGAAGGAAATAGGATCAAACAAAGGCATATCTGAGAAGCAAATCCGGCTGAAAATATTTTCACCTAATGTTCTGAACATCACTTTGGTTTGATTTGCATGGCAACACATCATCTGTTTTGCAAAGGATTGATGCAGAGCAAGCAATCAATGTTCCTGATGAGGGCATACTCAATTCTGTCAATCCAGCAGCCAAGTGGGCAGTGGAAGGGAACAAAACGCTCTGGATCTAGGTGTATCCACTAGCCAAGGTACTGCCTGTACAGAGACGGATAGGCAGGAGCCTGCTGAGGTATGCAGAGTTTGTCAGTGTGCTGATCCAGACAAAACTGGAGAAGCTGCTCTTAAGGCATTTCGTATCTCTTTACCCCTTCATGCTCTTCATGAAAACACAAGTGAAGTTGCTGAATCTATATTTGAAAAGAAACTTGAAGGGGTAAAGACAAGTCAAATCTACTTCTTTGTCATCAGCATCTTAAATTGGCCATACTACTAGCACAGTGAGCAGTGCTGCCCACAAAACTCCATTGTTTTGACTTTGTATGGAAACCTGAAAATTTGTTCACAGGAATTATTACCCAACAGAATTTAACAAGTCTATGTGCCAATGGCAAAACTGAACTTGAACATCTAGAAGTAAAGCTGAATATGTACAGCTTTTTCTAAACATGGACCTCATGTAACTCACTTGACAAGGAATATAGTGAATTTTGGCATCAAAAATTCGATTTCTTCTTGTTAGTCTCTTCACTTGTTGCAACTTGAACTCCGTGTTCAGCAGTCTTTACACGAAATCTACGACATCGCCCTACCATCATACGCCATTCCGTGACGGCCGTCCGTCGACTGTACCCCCCCACAGCTTCTAGAAGCTTCCAAAACTTCTAAGGGGGGGGCTCTATAAGCTCCCTTTCCCCCCAAAGTTTCCTTGAAAGGCATTAAGTTGTCTTTAAGGCCCTTTTTTTTCCCTCCCCCCCCTCAAATTTCCCCCTTGAAGCTCTATAAGCCCTTTTTCCCCCAAAAGATTTTACCTTAAAGCCCTTTTTCTTCTCGGATCTTAAATCCCCCTAAGGGCCCTCTTAGCCCCTTTTTTTTTCCCCATGCAAAAAGACCTTTTTTAGCCCTGTCATACCTTGTTTTTTTTCCCCCACACGTAAAAGAAAAAAAGGGTGTTAAGGGTTTTGGTGACACCTTCTTTCCCCATACAAAAGCCCTCGTAATGGTTTCTACACCTTTTATTCCCCGTTCGTGTGAGTCTTTAAAAAGGCCATTAAGCCTTTCCCATGGCTTTAATGGGCCTTATTCGCGAAAGATTTTGAAACACCCCTTCCCGGTTTGGAACCCATTTCGTGGTTTCTCCCCTCCTCCACAAGTATCCCTTCGAAGAGTTGCTACGAAAGGAAAGAACAGAAGACTCATAAAGGACAGTGATAGTTCAAAAAGGAGTTCGCAAAGCTGCATCCACGACAGAAAGGCTGCATTCGCGATGCCTCCTAAGAAAACCCAAGGCACAGCCACAGGAGGATCATCTCCTAGCATCCACGTGGACATCTCACCACAAGTCCAGGTTTTCCTTCCTAATTTTTATTTTTTCGTTGCTATAATTCAATCACGCGTAGATGATTTTTGGAAATAGGATGCATTTCCCATCTTAAATATTTTGGTTAGTTTAAAAGAGTTATCTTACGATGGACAAGTTCAATCATTAGTATTTCCAAGAAAATGAACAAAAATAAAGTGAGCAGAAAATTGATATGCATTTAGTTTTTGTGCATTCAATGAACTGGACTTAGATTATTGTCCATAGTTACAAAACAGAATTAAGATAATGCACTCCATTTAAGCATGGAAGTATAAAATCATGTCACATTATTAGGCCATATCTTCTTCGCAATGAGTCATCATGGGAACTGCTAAGAATCCATAGGAAGGTGCAAGGCATGAAATGATTCCTAAGTTGCATAAATTGGTCAATTATCATTTTTCAACTGCGTAATTATTAGA
Organism: Lygodium microphyllum; assembly: GCF_053477565.2. Taxonomy (NCBI): domain Eukaryota; kingdom Viridiplantae; phylum Streptophyta; class Polypodiopsida; order Schizaeales; family Lygodiaceae; genus Lygodium; species Lygodium microphyllum. The sequence continues at coordinate 35,393,723 of NC_141150.1, forward strand.
AAAAGGTTGCTTGTTTAGCATGAATCTTGTTTGCAAGTTATATGATGAGTAATTGGAATTAGGTTATAACCTAACCTATGCTTGATCTTAAATCGATAAGTTAGGGTTGAAAATCAATTTACGCATAGTCAATGAGTCATGTGTTTATGGAAATGATAGCATAATTATCATCATGAATTAAACAAATTGGCATAAACCTAAACACCTAAACCCATGGAGTACTCGTTTTAGAAAGAGTTAATTCAATTCCAAAGAATTTAATAGGATTTAATACATGACCTAGTCGCACGTATTGGTAAAACTGAAACTCCTATACCCTGAATACTCGCCCACATTCACCGAATGTAGGGACAATGGAACATACTTGAGAAGTGAACTAGGGTTGTCCCTAAGAATCTTACGCTAAAAAGATGGAACTTGGAACCCTAGGACTGACAACATCAGCCTAATGTAATTAAGAATAGATTGTTTCGTGACTCCATTTGATGGGTAGAATAGTCCCATAGTTCGATGCAACACTTGTGCAACAAGTGCAGAGTCGTATGATCTTGTGATTGGATCACAAGGGGATGGCCAATTCTCTGAATGAGGTTGGTAGATGCTTACGCAAGTTATCTTGCAAGAGGATGAATAATCATCCTAATATATCTTTCCGAGGTAAAGATAATTGCTTGGAGCAAAGGACAAACCAATAAATTGGTATAACATATGAACTTAAGGTATTGACCAAGTCTAGTTAATAGGGTACGGCCCTAACCCAGGATATAGGGGATCTTGCCAAGTCGCAAGTCATCCCGAATCGAGTGCTGGATGCATTCGAAAAAAAGGATTCATTCCTTAGCAGTTGGTCAACAATAAACGACCAATGGAAATATTTGTGCTTGTTACAGATTTAAGAGCACTGTTTGGCTTTGTTTAATCAAATGAATTAAAAGATAAATGGATATCTAATACTTCAAGTTGAAGGCCTGAAGGGAGAGGCAGCTTCAGTTACCCCCGACTGCCTGCTTGACCCTAACCAAGGGGGTTGTTAACTGCACCGGGAAAGTGGACCGAACCCGCCATGAGAGGTCTCTCCGTTGAGCACTACTTGGAGTAGAAGGACGCTTAGGTGCCAGAGGGGGCTCTGGCCGTAAATCCCTCGTCTTCCGGGCCCTGCACAAGAGGCTAACGTGACTCAGGATTGGATCTCGAGGCCTGTATACTAGTCTACGGGCGGAATCTTGGATTGGTAATCCCTGTGGATTGCTGGATAGCCTTCGGGCGGATTGTGGATAAGCCTACGGGCTGGACTTTATGTATTTCAAAGATAAATATAATAACCTGTTAAAAAGGAATTTGTTTGACATTGCTTTTCTATGTCAAGTGATATGATTACGTGAAGGAACCAGTGCCTAATGGGTTAATTAAGGAAGTTGATTGATACATGTCCAACTAAATGTGCTAGGTAATCAAATAACTAAAACAACCCAAGGAAAGTGGGGTGGATGGGCCATAGGTCCGTCCTACGGATGGGTGGTCCCGGTTGGCCGAGAACTTTTCTCAAAATCACGATGGACAACAGGAAGATCATCAAAGAATATGAACAACAAAAGCATTGACCTAGAGTTATAATTAATCCCAATTTATGATGTTTTAGGGGAACGGAATGGGACTATGCCTTATGGCAAAGAGGTTGTGCTTCGCATCCCTCTCGTTTCCCATTCTCCTTGAACCAAGTGTAGCATGAATCCACTTCGGACCTGGCGTTTCTGCGTAAAGTAGTTCGCTTGGGTTCAACGTTAGTTGCCGTTAGGAAATGACCAATAGGAAAACCCTAATTCAGGTCGGTCCTAAGTGGGAACGGCGAGAATACTTCCACTACGTGGCAGATGTGGAGGGTCCTAGATCGCAAACCACATAACATTCCATGGGAGTGCCCGGCAAAGTCTTCTAGATATACTTTCCAATGGACTGCTAAGACGTGTCCTAAAAATAACAGGTGGATACGTTAAAGTCATTATGATATTCACATGGCCACTGACTTATCACTTATTATATTTAGTTTGCTACACCTACCTACAGCTGGAAAAGACATAGCGCCAGTCGATTAGTGTAGTTAGTTATGCACTATTTGACTTAGTAGGCCACTTTCCTTTATGTTGTATCTTATCTATACTTTGTGTACATTGTATAGTGTGTGGAAGAAGAAGAAGAAATCAACAAGAAAACGTTTTGGTCTCCATCTCTCTTCTTGTGTTCTTGACTGAGCTTCCTCTTGTATATACAATGTGTTTTTGGCACAATAGCTCAAGCAAAGTCTCCCATCACATGATTCTTGACATGGTATCAGAGCCGCGTCATTGAGAGGCTGATTTTGAAGGCTAAAGTGAAAGAGAAGAAGCAAGGTTCGAGCAAGCAAGCAATGGGTAAGAAGCTCTCCCATTCTTTTACTCTCTCTTGGATAATGCCTATGGAGGCACCAGAAGCAGGGCCGAGCAAAAATCTCAGATTGCTGTGAGATTTGGTGTGCGAGAAGATCATTGTATATTCTGCAAATAGGCCTTTTAGGGTGATCCCGCAGTTATTTTGGGCGTCTAAGGCCATTTCAAGCCCCGTTTTAGAGCCGCAAGGTTGTGGACAACAGTTTCAGGGTACACTGTGATTTCAACTGTATTGACCGAAAGTGGGTACACAGGTTACAGATTGCAAATCTGTAATTTTTTAGGTGTTTGCAGGAAGCAAACATAAGGTTTATCTACAAACAGGTTGCAGATTACATGTACTATATTGAGCAATCAGTGAAAAAGGTTGGTTGGTGTATTGCTGTGCATGTGTTGTGAAAGATTGCAGAAGACTAGCTTGCTGTGTTATATCCTTGCTTGTGATAATGGCAAAGAATAGTGGAAATCCCATTATTGAGAAGCTCAAAAAGAACAACTACCCTTCATGGAAGTTTTGTGTGACGAGCTTCCTCATTGGAAAGGACCTTTATGAGTTTGTTTCGGGTGAAGAAAAGGAGCTAGAGCTGGGTATCCCTCTGACTGTAGATGAGTTAAAAGCATGGAAAGAGTGGAATGCGAAAGACAAAAAGGTGATGTACTGGCTATCTACATTCATTGATAATACTATGCTGGGACATATCAGGAATGCAGAAACTTCACATGCAGCTTGGACAATTTTTGAGAGCATGTTTTCAAGGTGAGGAGCATTGCAAATGCTTTAGTAGCGATTGATGCAATGCCAGATGATGATGATTTGGTTTCATCCACTTTGAGTGGCCTTAACAATGAGAAGGCATGGAAATCATTTGTTACATCAGTATATGTACGGAAGCCATTTCCAGATTTTGATGAGTTGATCTCTCTCATGATTACTGAAGAGATCAATATGCAGGGTGATTTGTCTGAAAGAAATGGTGAACAGGTCTAAGCATTTTACTCGAGTTCAGAAAGGGGACGTGGTAGATCCTCTTTGAGAGGCCGTAGTATGGGACGTGCTAGCGATAACCAGCAAAATAGGTTCAATCAAAAGTTTGGTGAAATGCAGGTTTCTAGAGGCAGAGGAAACTTTAGAGGTAGGGGGATCTCTAGAGGAAGAGGTGGATGCCAAAATAGAGGTTCTGGAAATTTTGCTATTTTTTGCCATTATTGTGGAAAAACAGGCCATATTACAGCACATTGCTATGCAAAGAAGGATGATATTCGCAGTGGTAAATTACAGCAAGGAAAATATGCATCATCTTCACGACAGAATGAAGACAAAAATGAGTGTCTGTTTGTTATGCATCATATGATGAATGCAATTACAAGAAAGGGAACACATGATGATGTATAGTATGTCGATTCAGGTGCATCTAATCATGTGACCAGTCATGTTGAATGGTTTGGAGAGATGCAGGATTTACAAAACCCAGGTTATGTGCAGACAGGTGATGATTCATGCCACCCAATTTCACACATTCGAAAGGTTCCCTTGTCCTTATTGATGTCCAGGCAAAGAGTCTCACAGATGTATTGCATGTGCCATTAATTACAAAGAATCTAGTATCTGTTGGTCAAATGGTAGAGCAGGGGCTGCAGGTCTGATTCAATGCAAAAGGTTGTTTTGTAGAAGATTTTAATGATAAGTGCAAGTTGGTCACAGAAGGAAGTAGAATTGGCCGAATGTTCACTTTAGATGCTGGAATTCCTACAATGGATGCTGCTATGTATACTAAAGAAAAAGGAGTAGTTGCAGATATTGAAAAATGGCATAAACGTATTGGACATGCAAATGTGCAAAGGCTGAAATTAATGCAGTCCAGAGGATTGGTTACAGGGTTGCCTTCTTTTAGAGTTGCAGAATTGCATAAAGTTTGTGAAGCATGCTAGTTTGCTAAGCAGGCAAGACAACCCTTCTCGCATGATAGAGAAGTGAGTAGAAAAATACTTGATGTAGTGTATACATATGTTTGGGGGCCTACACAAAATGTATCTCTTAGTGGCAGCAAATACTTTGTCACATTTATTGATGGCTGTTCAAGAAAGTTATGGGTATACTTCATGAAGGAAAAAAGTGATGTGTTTAAGCACTTCAAATCTTTTAAGGTAGCTGTTAAAACAGAAAAAAGCTTAAAAGTAAAGTGCTTGAGATCAGATGGAGGGGGAGAGTACCTCTCTAATGAGTTTAGTGGCTTTTTGAGGACTCGTGGGATAAAGAGGCAATTTACTTGCAGGTATACCCCACAACAAAATGGTATTACATAAAGAAAAAACAGGCATATTGCAGAAGTTGCACGGGCATTAATGGTGGCTGAAAAGAATATGCCCAAACATTTTTTGTCTGACTCTGTCCATACTGCTTTCTACATTATGAACAGAACTCCCACAGCTGCGGTTCATGGGATGACTCCTGAATAGTGCTTTACTGGCAAGAAGCCCGATGTATCGCACTTGAAGGTATTTGGATGTGTTGCATATGTTCATGTGCCAAATGAACTATGGAAGAAGCTTGATCCAAGGCTGAAAAATGTAATTTTATTGGGTACTCTTTAGAGCAGAAAGGGTATCGCTGCTATAACCTTGTCACAAGTGAGTTCAGAGTGAGAAAGGATGTTATCTTTGATGAGATGGGCAGCTAGTATGCACCTTCTGGTGATGTATTAGATGATGATAATGATCAAGGAATCTATGCACAAAAAGAAAAACAAGAATCATAGAGTCTTAGTGGACCAGAAACATCATCTGGTACTATACCTACAATGAGCCCTTGGTCTGGGAGACTAAGGAGTAGTCCCACATCTTCAGGTGGATGTATAAGTGTTGCAGGGAAGGACAAAGGAAAGAAGAAAGTGCTGGATGGTAATGATGCATCTACCAGTCATTTGGGATTTGATGGAGATTCTAGTGGTTCAGAGAGTTTGGATGATAAGCTTGGCATTCCTTCAATCAGGACACCAGGTGTATAGAGAGCTCATAGTAATGTAAAGGCTCCATTGAGTGGTTCAATGGTACGGAGATCTAGCAGGGTCAGATATCCTATTAAAAGATTTGGTTTTGAAGGTTATGCAGCTCACCATTATGCTTATATGGTGAAACTAGTTGAGGATGTTGAGCCCACCTGTTTTGAGGATACTGTTGGTCATGCTCTTTGGGATGTAGCAATGGATGAGGAGATGGTTGCATTAGAAGCCAGTAAGACTTGGGATTTGGTACCCTTACCTAAGGGTAAGAAAGCTATTGGCTGTAAGTGGGTTTACAAAGTCAAAACACAATATTAGTGAGTTTGGAAATCTCCAAATTTCCATTTTTTGAATACTAAAAAGGTGGCACCCGGATAACATGCCCATAAGTTTCTCAAAACCATATGATGTGACCTATCATTGGAAAGCACTTGAAAAATGGAATCTATTGAGCTATAGAACGCTCAATTTGGAGTTATAGTGTTCAAGTCATGACAAACCCAAAGATTTGACCACGTGTCCCAAACTTATGGGAAATTCCCATATTCCCCAATATGGTGTTTCAAGCATAATGTAGACGGTTCAGTTAGCAGGTATAAGGTGTTGAGATATCGAGCTCCACTCGTGATACGCCAGGGTGACCGTTGAGTACTTATGTCACCGACTTGTCAGTTGCAGACGCGGTTGGTACACCACCGATGAATAATAGCTGCATGATAGCTATCCTTATCTACTCTAGTTCGTGGCTCAGTTAGTATGCCACCTTAGTTAGTTGAGTTTGGTTTTGAGACCCATATAGGGTTCTTCTATTTCTTTGTAAGAGAGTTCTTTTGGCTTACACAACTAAGAAGAGGAAAACTGTTTTCAGCCTCCACCCTTGTGTGTATTCCCCCATTGTGCAAGCAAGAAAGATACAAGTGAGACTCCTTCCTTCTCTCCCACAATCTTGACATGGTATCAGAGCCTTGTTCGTGGTAAGGAGCTCAAGAAAGCAAGCCAAGCTCGCGGTGTTCTGGTAAGAGGAGCAGTGTTGCTTTCATTTTCTGTTTTGGGAGCAGATCTCTGCAGGTAGCACAGCTGGAAAGTGCAGGAGTGCATTGTCTCAGGTTGAGACGCCCTTCGCGGTGAAGCAAGAGGGCAGTATATGCTGCGGGCAAGGGCTTTAGCCCTTGGCGACCTTATTTTTTTTATTTGAGGCCATTTCGGGGCCTGTTTTGGAGGCGGAAGTTTTCTGCACGCACTCAGGAAAAGGCCCAGTTTTATGCTGTGCAGCCACTGTTCTACAGGTCGGTGAAAAGTTTCTGTAGAAATTGCATCGTATGCTTGTGCACAAAGACATTGGGAGTTACAGAATCATCCTTGGTTCCTGTTTATGCAAAATCTTCATTAAGAAGTGACTCTATGGTCAAATACCACTTTTGCCAGTTTTGCAGATTTGCCCTTGTGAGGGTGAAGCTGAGTTTTTGCAGTGACAGAATTTTTCGCAGTGTTCTGTAATGGCGTCTGATTCTCTCTCACAGATTGTCACTGAAAAGCTTGACAAGAACAACTTCCAAGCATGGAAGTTTAGAATGACGAATTTCCTTATGGGAAAAGGATATTGGGAATTTGTTGCAGGAAATGAAGAAGAACCAGTTCTTCCTGATGTTCCCAATCAACAGCAAATGCTGGCATTCAAAGCATGGCATGAGAGAGCCAGGAAAGTTATGTACTGGCTGTCTATCAGCATTTCAGACTCTATGATTGTGCATATTCAAGATGCAAGTACGCCAAAGGAGACATGGGATACTCTGTCAAAGATGTATAGCACAAATACGCAAGCCAGGAAAATGCAGCTCAAGCAAGAGTTGCACAATGTGCAAAGAGAAAATATGAGCATCAATGACTACCACATGAAGGTGAAGAAGATTGCAGATGCACTTGCTTCCATTGGGTCGCCAGTGGAAGATGATGATTTAGTTTCTGTGACCTTGAATGGTCTAGGAAAGGATTATGCGCAGTTTCGGACATCCATTTCCGTCCGTGAAAGATTTCCTGATTTTGAGGAGTTGATTGCTCTTCTAATTTCTAAGGAGCAGAGAAATGGTGGTGCATCTTCTTCAGGAGGAACTTCAAAAGAAACTGTCTTCTACTCAAATGCTGGAAGAGGTAGAGGCAGAGGTAGAGGAGGCCAATTTGGAGGCCGTGGTAGAAATCAGAATATGCAGTAAACTCAAGAAAACCAGTCCTATGGAGGAGGACGTGGTAACTCTAGAGGCAGAGGGAGCCAAAGAGGTCGTGGTGGATGGCAAAGAGGCCAAAATGCAAACAGTAATGTTGAATGCTACTATTGTGGTAAAATGGGTCATATGGCTAAAGACTGCTATAAAAAGCAGAATGACATCATGAATGGAAAACTGCAACAAGGAAATTATGCATCTTCTAGTAGACAGGGTGATGACAGAAATGAGCATTTGTTTATGGTGCAGCACATGAACAATTCTGTGACAAGTGCAGAAGAAAGCAACGATGTGTGGTATGTTGACTCAGGTGCATCAAACCACATGACAGGTCATGCAGGATGGATGGAGGATGCAAGGAAAATGGAAAAACCAAGATTTGTGGAGACTGGTGATGATACTGCACATCCGATTGTGCAGATTGGAAAAATTCCTTTGTCTATGCAGGATGGGAAAAAGAAATACATGTCCGATGTATTTCATGTCCTGAATATCACCAAGAATCTGGTTTCTGTTGGTCAAATGGTTGAACAGGGCTTGCAGGTCAGATTTAATCCTCATGGATGCTTTGTTGAGGATATGAAAAATAAAGGTCGCTTGATAGCAAAAGGAAAGAAGAAGGGCAGAATGTTTACGTTGGACGCAGACATGTCTGAATTGAGTGCAGCAATGTTTGCACATGGGACCGGTGTAGTTGCAGATATTGATATCTGGCATAAACGCATTGGTCATGTTAATGTACAGCAACTTAAATCAATGCAGGCCCAAAATATTGTTGCAGGATTGCCCAAATTCAAGGTTGCAGAAATGCATAAGATATGTGAAGCCTGTCAATTTGGAAAACAGGCAAGGAAACCATTTCCTAGACATGTTCAAGAGAGTAAGAAGCCATTGGAATTAATCCATTCTGATGTGTGGACTACTAAAGCTGCATCTCTTGGAGGCTGTCATTATTTTGTTACTTTTATTGATGACTATAGCAGAAAAGTTTGGGTGTATTTTATGAAAAAGAAAAGTGAAGTTTTTGGGCATTTCAAAACTCTTAAAGCTATGGTTGAAAAAGAAACAGGCCTGCAAATAAAATGCCTAATGTCAGATGGAGGGGGAGAGTACCTCTCAAATGAGTTTGCAAGGTTCCTGCATGAGCATGGCATAAAGCAGCAATATTCATGCAGTCATACCCTACAACAAAATGGAATTGCAGAAAGGAAAAACAGGCATATTGGAGAGGTATCTCGTGCCATGCTCAATGAAAAAGACTTGCCAGATTTTTATTGGGCTGAAGCAGTTGCTACAGCAGTCTACATAATGAATAGGACTCCCACTGCAGCAATACATGGAATGACTCCAGAGGAGAGGTATACTGGTAGGAAACCAGATATTTCTCATTTGAAAATTTTTTGTTGCATTGCCTATGTACATGTGCCAGATGAGTTGAGATCCAAGTTGGATCCAAAAGCTGAGAAGTGCATCTTTATTGGTTACTCTCTACAGCAAAAAGGGTATAGATGCTATAACCCTTCTACTCGTAAGTTTACAGTGAGCAGAGATGTTGTTTTTGATGAGATGAGTAGCTGGTATAAACCAGTAAATGTGATTGATGATGTAGATGCACAAAATGGTAATGCTGCACAGAATTCACAGCAGCAATCACAAAATATTAGTGGACCTGGAGCGTCTTCTAGCAGTGGTTCACATTCTTCGCCATGGACAGGCAGATTGAGATTAGGAGAAACTTCTCAAAGCAATGCAGATAGTGGTATGCAGGTATCACGAAAAGGAAAAGAGAAGGTTGATCAGCCCATGTTTGATGTGAATGCAGGTCACTCTTATGTGGATGGTGAATCCAGTGGCTCAGAACAGAGCATTGATGATGAGTTGGGTATTCCTTCTATTGTTACACCTGGAGTAAGGAAGACCAGGGATGTTTTGAGAGCACCTGGGAGTGAACCCACTTTGCGCATGTCTACCAGAGTTAGGTATCCTGTGGATAGGCTGAAATATGATGGATTTACAGCCATTCACTATGCATATATGGTCAAGGTGATGCAGGAACCAGAACCCACTTCTTTTGAGCAAGCCATGGGAAAAGAAAAATGGGAGAAAGCCATGGATGAAGAAATGGATGCCTTGGAAGCAAATGCTACATGGGAATTGGTACCTTTGCCTAAAGGTAAGAATGCAATTGGCTGTAAGTGGGTTTATAAGGTGAAGCACAATGCAGATGGTTCTGTGAACAGATACAAGGCAAGATTAGTAGTCAAGGGGTATGCACAAACATATGGCATTGACTATGAAGAAACATTCAGTCCGGTTGCAAGGATGGCAACCGTAAGAGCAGTCATTACTATGGCTGCATCAAAGGGATGGTCTTTACATCAGATGGATGTAAAGAATGCCTTCTTGCATGGTGATTTGCAAGAAGAGGTATATATGGAGCAGCCACCAGGTTATGTGCATGTTGTTCATCCTGAGTTTGTTTGCAAGTTGAAGAAAGCCTTGTATGGCTTGAAGCAAGCACCTAGAGCATGGTCTGACAAGATAGGACAGTATCTTGTCACTATTGGCTTTCAGATTTCCAAGGCAGATTTCTCACTTTATGTGAGAAAAACAGAGAAAGGTATTATGCTACTTGTCATTTATGTTGATGATTTGATTATGATAGGTGACAATGATGAAGATATCCTTCATGTGAAAATGCTATTGAAGTAGAAGTTTGAGATGAAGGATTTGGGAGAGCTACGTTATTTCTTGGGCATTGAGGTGATTAGATCACCAAGTGGGATACAGCTCTTGCAGAGGCAGTATGGATTGGACATGCTGTCCAAATATGGGATGACAGGCTGTAAGCCTATTTCAGTTCCTTTGGAGCAGAATGTGAAGCTGAGCATAGATGCAGGTGAGCTTCTGGAAGACCCTACTATGTACAGATGCATAGTAGGAAGTTTGATTTATATGACTATTACCAGGCTAGATTTGAGCTATGCTGTTGGATTGGTAAGTCAGTTTATGCAGGCTCCAAGGAAACCGCATTTGGATGCGGCTAGACGCATACTCAGGTATGTGAAGTCCACATTGCAGTATGGACTATTTTATGAGACTGGGGTTCAGATACAGTTGCATGGATACACTGATGCTGATTGGGCTGGTAGCATTTCTGATAGACGATCTACCAATGGATATGTGTTCTCTTTTGGGAGTGCTGCAGTCACTTGGAGCAGCAAGAAACAGCCTACAGTTGCCTTGTCGAGTACAGAGGCTGAGTACAGGGGTGCAGCAATGGCTGCATGTGAGGTAGCTTGGTTGCATAAGCTACTTTATGATATGCATAAGTTTACAGATGGACCAGTTGTCATTTATTGTGACAACATGAGTAGTATATACTTGGCAAATAACCCAGTCTATCATGCTAGAACAAAGCACATTGAGGTGCATTATCACTATGTGTGAGAGAGGGTTTTACTAGGTCTTATTGATCTAGTTTATGTCAGCACAGAGGATCAGGTAGCTGACATATTCACGAAGGCATTGGGCGCAGAGAAGCTGCGCAAGTTCAGAGACCTGCTTGGTGTGCAGGAATTGGGATTGAGCTCGAGGGGGAGTGTTGAGATATCGAGCTCCACTCATGATACGCTAGGGTGACCGTTGAGTACTTATGTCACCGACTTGTCAGTTGCAGACGCGGTTGGTACACCGCCGATGAATAATAGCTACATGATAGCTATCCTTATCTACTCTAGTTCGTGGCTCAGTTAGTATGCCACCTTAGTTAGTTGAGTTTGGTTTTGAGACCCATATAGGGTTCTTCTATTTCTTTGTAAGAGAGTTCTTTTGGCTTACACAACTAAGAAGAGGAAAACTGTTTTCAGCCTCCACCCTTGTGTGTATTCCCCCATTGTGCAAGCAAGAAAGATACAAGTGAGACTCCTTCCTTCTCTCCCACAATCTTGACATAAGGCTAGGCTGGTTGCAAAAGGTTATGCTCAAACATATGGCATAGATTATGAAGAGACATTCAGTCCAATTGCTAGGATGGAAACTGCTAGGTCTGTGATTGCCTTGATAGCAGCCAAAGGTTGGAGTTTGTAGCAAATGGATGTTAAGAATGCCTTCTTGCATGGTGAATTACAAGAAGAAGTGTATATTGAGTAGCCAGTAGTAGGTTATGAGGATTTAGAGCATCCCACATATGTGTGCAGGTTAAAGAAGGTGCTCTATGGGCTGAAGCAAGCACCTAGAGCATGGTCTGACAAGATTGGAGAGTATCTTGTCAATATTGGATTTTGTATTTCTGATGCTGATCACTCACTTTATGTGAAAAGGAAGATGCAGGTTTGGTCATCATAGTCATCTATGTGGATGACTTGATTATTACAGGTGACAGTGACAATGGGATTGCTGAAGTTAAGAACTTCTTGAAGAAGAAGTTTTAGATGAAAGATTTGGGTGAGCTGAGATACTTTCTTGGTATTGAGGTGATCAGATGTGATGATGGTATATGGCCATCCCAAAGGCAGTATGGCTTGGATATGTTATCCAAGTATGGTATGACAGCATGTAAGCCTCTTTCAGTACCATTGGAGCAAAATGTGAAGCTGAGTGCTGATGTTGGGGATGAGATAGAAGACCCTACTATGTTTAGGAGGATAGTAGGGAGTTTGATTTACATGAGTATCACAAGGCCAGACTTGAGCTATGCTATTGGCCTTGTCAGTCAGTTTATGCAGATGCCTAGAAAGCCTCATTTGGATGCAGTTAGACGTATATTGAGGTACATGAATTCTGCTTTACATTATGGACTTTTTTATGAGGCAGGTAAGGATGTACAGATCTTTGGATACATAGATGTAGATTGGGCTGGTAGCATGTCAGACAAAAGATCTACAAGTGGATTCATGTTTTCCCTTGGTAGTGCAGCAGTTACATGGAGTAGCAAAAAGCAACCTACAGTTGCTTTATCGAGTACAAAGGCTGAGTATAGAGGTGTTGCTATCGCAGCATGTGAGGTGGTATGGTTGCAAAATTTATTAGGTGATTTGGACGTACAGGGAGATGGTACAGTTGTCATTCATTGTGACAACATGAGCAGCATACAGCTAGCTAGGAATCCAGTGTTCCATGCTAGGACAAAACACATTGAGGTGCACTACCACTTTGTGAGAGAGAAGGTACTTACAGGAGAGATTGACTTGGTATATGTCAGCACACAGGATCAGATATCTAACATTTTCACAAAGGCATTGGGTGCAGAGAAGCTTTGAAAGTTTCGAAGCTTATTTGGAGTTACAAAGATAGAGTTGAGCTTGAGGGGGAGTGTTGAGATGGCAAGCTCAACACATGCGGACATTGATGATGGTCTGCTTGGCTAGATGGGTCCGTATGTCTACACTTAGCACGTTGGTGGTCATTATGATACTCACATGGCCAATGACTTATCACTTATTATATTTAGTTTGTTACACCTACCTACAGCTGGAAAAGACATAGTGCCAGTCGATTAGTGTAGTTGGTTATGCACTGTTTGACTTAGTAGGCCACTTTCCTTTATGTTGTATCTTATCTATACTTTGTGTACATTGTATAGTGTGTGGAAGAAGAAGAAGAAATCAGTAAGAAAACGTTTTGGCCTCCATCTCTCTTCTTATGTTCTTGAGTGAGCTTCCTCTTGTGTATACAATTGTATATAGTGTGTGTTTGGCGCAGCAGCTCAAGCAAACTCCCCCACCACGCGATTCTTGACAAGTAACATGTCTTTTGATCCCATAGTCTCTCAAATAGTAAGAACACTCATTTGGCATATATTCTCTACCATTATCTACTCTCAAGAATTTAATGTAGCCCCCAAATTATTTTTCTACAATATCCTTAAACTCCAATTTTTTTTCAAATGCTTCATTTTTATAATATAAAAAGTGTACCTATGTCATCTTGCTAAAGTCATCAATGAAAGTGATATAGAACTTGCATTTCCCATTCAAAGAGACATTCTGACATGGACCCCAAATATTGGAATGTATAATTTCCAAAGGAGAGGTGCTCACTCTTCCTCTCTTTGGAAATGGGAGCCTAGACTGCTTTCCAAATTGATAAGCCTCACATACATAATCCTAATTTACATATCCAAACTGCAAAAGCCCATGAACCACTTATCTAGATTGCATCTATTTAAGAATTTGCAAATTCACATGTCCAATCCTTCTATTCCATAGTTCAACATCTTTTATTTTTTCCATGCCCTATCTCAACATACATAGAGTTTTGAATGATGGGAGTTCTTGCATCCAAAGCAAATAACATGTCTTTCTTTTGACCATGAGCTTAACCATGAGCAATAAGCTTGCCATGTTTTCCATTCCTGAACTTCTCAATGAAACAACATACTTTTTAAACCTCACTTGAAATCCTTGATCAATTATTTGATCAATCGATGCCAAATTTATAGTGATAGTGGGTACATATAAGACATCCTCAAGCTTGTTTTCATTTCCATCTCTAGTCACCAAAGGCATACTCCCAATATGAATTATCTTATGCAATGCGTCATCTCTTGTAGTCATATAGTCTTTAGTTTGCATTTATTGATTCTATCAAAACATTCTACATAATTAGTCATATGGTTTGTAGCACATGAATCCAAAAACAAGTCATCCTCTCTAGGAGGATGCATTATACTGCCAAGTACATGATCCATTGGTGAAGAGATGACCTCTAGGTGATTAACCACCTCTAGAACCATAGCCACTACCAGTATATCCATGTGCATAGTACCAAAACTAGGTCCTTCCTTGACCCTAACCATACCAATTTTCTTATGAAAGCACCCTCTCAAAGTGACCAAACTACCCATAATAATGATATGAACCATCTCTTTGTAGACTAGAACATCCTCTACTTCTAGAATAGGATCTCCCACTACCTCTAGGCATAAAATCACCATGTCTAAAAGTACTATGACCTCATGAAAAGTATCTTCATGGCCATAAGATGATCCTCTAGCTCTAGATGTAGCATGGCCTTGCTGATGATAAAAACACTATCCTGATTTGCATTATTTCCACTACTTGATGCATTGAGGCTCAACTTAATCTCTTCCATAAGAAGCAAGGAAATCAAATATTCAAAATCAAGAATAGAGCCTCCCCTCACAGAGCCCTCACATAAATGGAGGTATCAAGGGACTTGTATGTGGGTCCAAGTCAGTTTAGAGTGATACATACCAAATCATTATCATCAATTGGTGCATTTATTAAAGCGAGAGTAACTTATTTTATTTCTACCATACAATCATTGATGCTTCAATATCCTTGCCTTGCACCATGCAACCTTTACTTTAGTTGTATTTCCCTAGCCTCCATGCATGTGCCATACATCTTTTCAATGATTTTCCAAGTGTCTTTACAAGATCATTTGCCTTTTTAATGTGCAGAATCACTGTCTTTAAGATACATATAGATATCCAATGCAAGAATTTCTTGTTTTTTCCAGTCCAAATCCTTGTACACCTTTCTCTAATCTTGAGTGGGCTCATCAACTAGTTCTAGACATACATCTTCACATGTAATAAGGTCCCAAAGACCTCTTCCCATCAAGAAATTCTCCATATGGTAGGATTATACGCTGTAGTTGTCCTTAGTCAATTTATCACCCAAAATTTGTGTAATTGTTGACATTATGATGATTGCAAACTCAGCAAAACTAACTGTATATAACATGCCAAATCAATATCCAAGCATGTGAACAAAACCAAACATCAAGTCAAAGCCGAGACCAGAAATCATATTAAATCCCCAAGAAAATGCATATAAATTGAGTTCCATTATAATAGGTGTTGTCATGTATCCAAACGTTGTCATATGTACCTACACATTATGCCCATATGTCAAACATTGGCTATCTAGTAAGAACTTGTGAAAGTGGGGCTCAAATGATGCCCGTATGACCCAAAAAGCACCCTTTACTTACATTTGGGACTTTTAGCAATGAATACCCCACCCCTTGCTTGCATGGAACCCCTCCAAATTTTTCGATTGTGCAAAACTCCAACCCCAAACCTATCAAACTGTAGAGCAGAAGGGAGATACTTGAAACATTGTGTAGATTGCGACAAGATAAACTCACCAAAAGCCATGCGAATGTTAACTTCAAATGAGATGACAAACTTACTTCTCTTACCTCGGCTTCAGGCTAGTCCTAAATCGAAGAGGCCCAAGTTGCTAGTATCAGTGCAAGTCATGTGTCTCCTGTTAGCTTAAGCACCCCAAATTGCCCCATATACATCCTGGATTCCCCCACATGCATCTTTGATTCCCCCATCCATGATTCCCCAATTTGTATTAAAAAGTATAGAATGTATTATTGCTACTATAGAAGGCCATTACATTCCATATCATAACATTAGTCAGAATTTGTAAATACGAGGAAATTCGAGATGCATATGGGAAAATTCGGGGTGCTCCCCCCACGAGGTGTCACCGTTACATAAAATGACATTTTACATATGAGGGAAATCTGAGATGCATATGGAGAAATTTGGGGTCCCTATGATACTAGCCAGGCCTCTACTACACACCCAAACCACCCCTTGTCCTCATAGCTAGGAGCGTATACTATCCTATCATCTAATGTAGAACTTTATGTTTGTATGGATTGTAATCCAAGGGATAACCCTTCCCACACTCAAAGGGAGTCCCTACACATATCAATGTAATACACCATGTAAGCACAAACAAAGGGAGTACCTCTTTGCTAATTATCGGGGCCCCACTATCGCTCTCCTACACCTCCAAGATTGGCCCCAACATGCACCGCTCATACATAGAACACATATGATACATGCTCCAATATTTTAATGAATGGTTCCAAGAGATGTAATATATTCCTCACTACACACTCCTCCCCAAGGAGCTCGATTACTAGCCCTACAGCTTAGGGTACCTCACCTCCTCAACGTGGGTCACTATTCACGAAGGCAAATGCTGTGCATCCATGATGATACCATGTATTGCATGTAATGCAATTGTGTATGACTTATAGTGCTCAAACATTTTTTCATCAATAACTAGCATTGTGAAGGTGTAAAATATTGTTTTTTCATGCTTTTACTCTAGATATAATTGCTGCCTTGTACAGGGCCAGTATCAAGCATGCTCGTGCTAGTGCACCCTCTTAATTTTTAAAAAACCACATGTCCTATATGCCATGCATAAGAAAAAAAAATCAAAATTCAACATGTTATCAGCCCTTAATACCCCCCTGCTCCCTACCACTTAAGGTTGTGCATTTTGTGGTAGGTTTAGAGAGCATTCTTTATGTATTTTTTCTTCATAAAAGCAATAAATACCCACTTTAACATAAAGATGGGACTAAACTAAGGCTAAACCTCATTCCTAAGCCTTATCATACATTCACAAATACAAATGTAAATTTTTCTTATATTTTTTAATGCAAAAACTCTATTTTTTCTTTCTTTTTTTATTTTTCTCTATTTATTTATTGATAAATACATATATTTTAGATTTACTGATCTGGACTAATTAGGCTTGCTGAGATTTATTTGTATATCACATTCCATTCTATAGGAATAGCATATACACAACAAAACCCCAAAAACCCATGATTTTTCTTAAAACCATAATGTTACAAGTTTTGTGTGTTTATAGAGAAATTATTAGATGACTGATTTTTTTCCAGATATCCTTAACATTTCTAATAGATCACAACATGAACAACCAAGAACAACCATTTACAAACAAAATTTATCATAAAATGATTAAATTTACGACATACTCATAGAACCGTAATTTATATCGTTACGCATCTTGTGATTGGAGGGCCTTTGACACTTGTCCTAACCTCAATCTATGCTTCTTCATGCTCCAACATCATCCCATGATCCATATCTCTCACCATGACCCATCCCCCTCTCTTATGGAATATGCATAGGAACGGGGTGTAGAGAGGAGAGAGAAATAGGAGAGAGAAAGACTAGAAATCAGAAATTTCATTTGCTACACCATATCTTGTGAGAATTAATAAAAAAAATGTCACTCTACATAGATCAGAGCCATAGTATCAATCCTCCATCTTCTCCTGATGGGAAGAAGCATGAATTTCAAGAAATGAAGGGGTGCAAAAAATTTGTGCCCCCCCTCCTCATGTCAGCTGAAATTTCAAGTTTTCTGTGTTTTACATTTCATTTGAATTTCATTTAGCAAATATCCGGTTCACAAACTAAGTGTTTGCATTGCAAATGAAGTGGTTTTTTGCATTTTGGAGAGGCAAACAAGCTCAGATTTGAGATCCGATTGGCCAGTGGCTCCATGACATTGAAATCTATTAAGCTTGTCTCTATTGTACTCTTTCCAGCTCCTAGATCACATAGCTACTTTAGAATGCCAAACCTTGTTGCGGGGATTCAATAGGGGGTCAAACACCCTCTGATTAACTAACTGAGACTCGCATTGCATTCATGGCATTGAACTCTACTTAGGAAAATTCTAGCTCGATCATCTGCCATCATTCAATTCTCCATGAAACATTGGTCTTTTACACCTCCAAGTCACTTTTATGCTTCAAAAAGGGGTCCCAAAATCTAGCTCTCATCATTTTGCACCTCAATTTAGAGTTTATTTGCATCAAAAGATCATTCACACTAAGAGTTCCTTTGCACGTAGATTTAGAGTTTCTTCACATTGAAAGACCATTCACATTTCTGATCCTTTGCACCTAGAGTTAGAGTTCATTCACACCTAGATTTAGAGTTCCTTTTCACACTAAGAGTTCCTTCCCATCTAGGTTAGGATAAGTTTCTTTCTCTCTCCTCTACTAGTCTTTCTCTCTCTTCTTCTCTCATCTTCTTCCTCTTTCTCTCTCCTCTTTGCAATCTCTTCCTTCTCTCTTCTCTCTCCTAGGTCTCCTTCATTACAGTTGGTATCAGAACTTAGGTATTTGGTCCCTTCTTCCAAAGATAATTCACATCACTTTATTTACACTTAACTCATAGTTCATCAAGTTCATTTGCACCTCTCAAAGCTCCTTTGCACATAGACCATTGCACTCAGCTTATTCCCTCACAACACTCTCACCCACACTATATACCCTTACAAAATATTAATTGCATTTATTTGCATCTAGGAGGCTATTACTTGCATTGTGCACATCTTGTCTTGACACATTACCATCTTGGTGATTATGATACATTGGTATTGCTTGCACAAGTACACCTTGATTTTTGAAACAAAGAAGTGTCTTAAGTGCCTTAAAGACTATATATTTTGAAATCGATTTGATGAAAGAAGCATTTAAGTGCCTTGATAATTCACTAAGAAGCTTGTACAAACCAAGGTCAAGAGGCCTAAAAAAACACTTTGTCACATCATAAGGACTTGTCACACATAACACCCAACACACTTTAGGCTAACATCACCTACTAAGGGATATTTAGGATCATAGTACACAACCACAACAATCATTTTCACATCTAAGAATGGTGCACAGATCGGATGCCATATGCACGCGTAGTGAGCGTCAAAAGGTCCCCAAGAACAAAAGAACTCTACTTTTTGCACACAAATCAATGTAGAAAGCTTGCACGACATGAACAAGAGACCAATTGGGTGCAATCTCCCCCCATGCCCTATGTGAGCGCTCCACAAAGCATGTATTTCATATATTAATCATCTTCAAGCTCAAAAAATAGCCCAAATTACAAAATAGCACGCTTTAGCTTTTGAGTTTGCTTTTGTGCCAATAAAGAATTAAAGCTAATGGGCGTCCAAGAAGTTAGGCGTATCCAAATACAATGTCCAATACAAATATCTAAATCGTGTGCCCATGCGCATACAAAAATAATAGATAAATATCAAGCGCTTTGATAAATAAGCACGAAAAAATATAGGCGCCATGCCTAAGATACACACCCATCAAAATATTGACGATAAATTTGAATACACACTATCCTCCAATGCTTTCCACTGCCACCGCTGCTCACTCTACACATCAATTGAAGCATTCACAATCGTTAGTAAAATAATACAATTAAACTGACAAAAGTGAATACCTAGCAGTCTTCAGCTACATAAATAAATTGGTTAGAAATCAATCCTAACCTTAATTTATCACGAGTGCGCACTCTAAACTCATAAACGTTTATTAATTAAATATGTATTTTGTGGAATCACCCACTATGGAATCACCCATGTACACATAAAATTAACAAAATGCCCGAAAAGGATGGGCATCCCCATCGACTTCTCGCACAAAGAATCCACTTTGTGTATGAGCCCCGATAATAAAATCTTACGTAATCCACCATAAAACCTCACGGAATCCACTGTGGCACGGAATCCACCGTGTAATATGCCTCGTGGCATCAAAGAAAGGGACACATTACAAGTTGGGGGGAGGGGGGTCATCCAACCAAGCTGCCATCAAGTTCCAACCATTGTATGGGCCTGATGAGTAAGAGGCTATTGAATAAGTTGTTGAGATTCCTAAGACAAATTTGAATCATATCAAGTCTAATAGTGCACCAAGATAAAGGTGGTTGAGAGGAGAAGCCACCCACTAAACCCACAATTTTAATACTTGCACCTAGTGCACAATCACAAGAAAGATAAACCAAAGAGAGACAAATTTGAATGATAGAAACTCTAATAAAAAAAGTTAAGAGATCCAAGAAGAGTTGACAATTCTAGAGATTCAAATAGTAGAAGCACATAGAAGGTGGCACAAGACCTTGACTTAGAAAGAAGAGTTGAAGAGTTTACCATCTAGATATTAAGAGCCTTATACTTAGTTGACATGCTTAGTGAACTCTACGAGTCCTAAACCCTAGGAGTCAACTAGGAGCATACATTCCCATCCAACTATCCATTGACAAGATGACTAAGCTAGCAACCCAAGAACCAAGGCCACAACTAGTGGACCATATGGAAATAGTGAACCTCCCAAAATTTGATCTTAGATGTGTTGATTGTGGCATCACTCACATGTATCATGATTGTTTGACGTGCAAGGTATCCTGTAGCACCATAACTAGGCTAATAGATCCTAACATCCAAAAGGTCCAAGCCATCAACACTAACCTAGAAGGCGAAGAGCTAATACCTCCTACATATCTTAGGGTCAAAATGACTCCGAAGAAAAAGCTCCTCATTGATGATCTCATTGATGAAGGTTTTGATTATAACATCCGAAGTATGGATTGAGATTGGCCAACTTGAAGAGGTCCCAAAAAATGCAACCATTAGAGCTTATGGAGGATCACCTTATTCCCTCCTAAGACGATGCAAGATTATTTAGATTATAAATAATGAAAGAATTCCCATACTTTTCTATAGCCTTCCAACTTGGGAGGATATGGGCAAGGAAGTCTTGCCTAGAAGACCTTTCAAATATGCAATCAAATTCAATGTGGACTATTGTTAAGAAATAGACAAATGATGTAAGCTCTAAGAAGAGAGGTCCAAAATCCCATATGCACAGTAAGGTACAGTGGTACTATCCAAAAAAGCTATAAAGGCATGTACTTGACACTCATTTCAATGTAATGATACTATCAATTTGAGTCACTCAAAACTGTCTTTATGAGTCCAAGCTAATCTATCTTGGAACCTAATTCATTTGAGTTACAATCTCTCACTCTGATAATGTATCATGTGTTTAACTTGCGTCCACCATAGCCAACTAGCTCTAGATCCGTGTTTCTCAACATGGTATCAGAGCCAGGTTGAGCTAGGAAGCTAGTAGGTGAAATCTCTTCTTTTGTGCATGCTCTAGGATTTTTCCCTTCTTCATTCTTTTCCTTTTACAAGCTCATTCCAATCCCAATCTCTCAAACCATCCAACATCCATTGTGTGTACGAGGAGAAGAAGATTAAGGAAGGAGGTGCTACCAAAGGAGCTCAAGGAAGAAAGTGCTGCTACTCAAGAAGATCAATTTAGAGTTTATATTGAAGGGGCTATTTTTTTAACAGAGAAATAGAAAGGAAGGAAGAGAGCTCAAGTTGAGAAGACTTGGTGTT
This sequence comes from Lygodium microphyllum, assembly GCF_053477565.2. Classification (NCBI taxonomy): domain Eukaryota; kingdom Viridiplantae; phylum Streptophyta; class Polypodiopsida; order Schizaeales; family Lygodiaceae; genus Lygodium; species Lygodium microphyllum. The sequence continues at coordinate 35,415,388 of NC_141150.1, forward strand.
TGGGTTGTTAGTCTGGAACTACCTCAGATCAGACGCCATTGCTGATCTGTCTTGCTGACGGACCATCCTGGTAAAAGGGTTCGACTTAGCCCTTACAAAGGCTTGAGAAGACGACTGATGTAGCATCCACGAGCGCAGACAGGCAATAACGAAAGGTTAATCTACATCGGCCAGCTCTCTCCATCTGCAACAAGTCTGCGAGACCAGCAAGAGATTTTTTAGCTATTTGAACCAGACAGACCACCATTAGCTGCCATTAGACGCTTTGTCCCTTCGTGTGACACCATTCGCACCAGACAGACCACCATTAGCTGTCAGGGTAGAATCATCTGCATTGGACCACCATTAGCTACCAAACAGACCGACCCTACCGCATTTCTTACAAGAGCCGCAAGCCTCGTCTGCATTGGAGCCCGTGAGGTGAGCAAGAGTAAGGAGATCTTGGAAGCTGTCATAGGCGTTCTGCACGGCAATGTGTGCAGAATCGGCAGGAGACCTTGGAAGCTGTCGTAGGCGTTCTGCACGGCAACATGTGCAGAATCGGCGAGCTCCTGGCAGAAATTCACGATTTAATTTTTAAAAGGCTAAAAGGGGCTTATCTCTAAGGCTTCAATAAGTCTTTCTTTTTTTTCCAAATACCCTGTTCACACTCTCCCACACTCTAAGCTATTCACGGTGATCTTAGTTTTAAAACTGTTTTTTCTACTCCATCAAGTTTCTTTAGACACTAGCATTTTGTGCCATTTCTTCAATATTTGAAGTACTTGTACGGGATTAGACACTGCCATTGAGCAAGATTGCCAATTGGTAAGACCTTCCCGCATGAAATTATTTGCTTGCACAATTATCGAATCCCTTATCTTCTTGTAAAAGGATAGACACTGCCCGAGAGTTCTCGTGGTAAGATCTTCTACCAAAGATGACTGAAGTGGAACATATAGCAAAATTTAATGGTGAAGGCTTCCATGCCTGGAAGGAGAAGACCATGTACCATCTTATGCGAAAAGACTTATGGGACTTGTTTGAAGATGATGCAGATAACAAGAAGGAAGATGATGAAGACAGGTTTGTTGAAGAAGACCACTTCAAATCCAAAGAATGGAAGAAGATGAATAATAAGGCACTAGGCATCATTGCCTGGGGACTAAGTGATGATGTGCTACATCATATATCTGGCATAAGAAATGCTAGAACTGCCTGGGAGGAACTGGATAGAATGTTTGGTACCCAAGCAAAGAATTCAAAGGTAAAACTTCTCATGCAGTTTTATAAACTGGATATCAAAGACAGTGCTTCTATGACCATACACATTAATAAGTTTAAGAGTTTAAAAACTCAACTTGCATCTCTTAAAAAGAATATTGAGGAAGATGAAGCAATAGCCGTACTGCTTGCAAGTGTAAACAAGGATCCATATGAAAATCTTGTGTCCACTTTGAGTAATGTTCCAAGCCTCACACTTAAAGATATTGAGCACTCACTACTTGACGAAGAAGGCAAAGTAAAAACCAAGAATGCAAAAGACAATGTCTCATCATCTAGGGAAAATCTTTTGTACAACAAAGGAGCTGCTGGACCTAAAGGAAGAGGTCGAGGATTCATCAACAACAATAACAAGGATCGGATTACATGTCACTATTGTGGTAAGACTGGCCATGTAGCCAGTGAATGTTTCCACAAGAAGAGAGCCCAACAATTGCAAAGTGATCATCACCAGAACCAATACATGGAAGAAAGAGAAGAAGAAGAATATGCTTCCGCTACCATCAACAACTCTGACAGATTATTTTGAAGAACTTTCATTGTACCTTTCATATGTTTTTTTTTCTTAGTGGATTTGATTTGTACAACCCTTGCCAAGATGTAAAGTCTCAAGCTTTAACTTGACTAGGCTGCCAATGAGCTAGTCTTCCGGGCCATGTTATCATGAAGGGGGGGCAAAAGCCAGCAAGTGTAGGGACTCATCATTTGAGGGGGGGTGTTAAGAAATAGACAAATGATGTAAGCTCTAAGAAGAGAGGTCCAAAATCCCATATGCACAGTAAGGTACAGTGGTACTATCCAAAAAAGCTATAAAGGCATGTACTTGACACTCATTTCAATGTAATGATACTATCAATTTGAGTCACTCAAAACTGTCTTTATGAGTCCAAGCTAATCTATCTTGGAACCTAATTCATTTGAGTTACAATCTCTCACTCTGATAATGGATCGTGTGATAATGGATCGTGTGTTTAACTTGCGTCCACCATAGCCAACTAGCTCTAGATCCGTGTTTCTCAACAACTATGAAGCACATAGAATGACTTAAGCTTATCAAAGGTTGAGGTTTCACCGCCTTAAGTAAAGGGAACCTTGTCTCTTCTCTAGGGAAATGTAAGCAACTAGTCTTAGAATTAGACTGAAAACCTAGTGAGGATGGCCAAAGAGCTCTGAAGGAATTGCTCAAGGCACACTCTAACAAAAGTTAGGGCCATTGGGTAAGACTCCTAGAACCAAGGGAAATACCAAAGCTATTAGGGCCACTACACTAATGTAGTGGGAGCTCACACTCAACCGCCAAGACCCATGGACCGCTTATTGCTTCAAGCATTTCAAGCGAGCTCTAATGGCTATCTCTCACCTAGCCAACGTGCCGTCGATCCTATGAGTGTAGTGAGCTTACCTTCATGCCGATCGAGTTGCCTCCTCTCCCGCACACTCCAGTAGCTCCATGATCCAAGTGCAAGCTTTAAGCAAGCTCGATCCTCCCGCTCCAAGCTCCAAGCTCCATCTCCGCGAGCAAGATAAGAGAAGAGAAGAGAAGAGAAGAAGAGAGGAGAAGATGGAGAGCTTCTCCACCCCACGGTCCCTCACCCTCACACACTCACTCCCTCACACTCTCACACTCCCTCTCTCAAGCACAAGCTCAAGCAAGCAAGAACAAGAAGAAGAAGAAGAAGAGGAGAGATACTTTTGGCCACACACAAGAATGAGCTTCTCATTCACTTTTCAACTTTATATACAAAACCCTAAATCCCTTTTGGGCGGTCATCTCCTTTTCCCCTTTTTTACATGGCTGGCCATAGCCTAGGCCCTTTTTCCCATTGTCCTTCTATCTTCCTAGCTTCCTTTCCACCGCCCGTCTACATTTACAAATTGCACGGGTGAGAGCCCCACACTCCTTGAATTAAACCATGATGCGCTTGCGCTCTTTTACAAAAGTTTTGACTTGCACTTTTTCTTGTGCGCCTTTCTCCCTTATTTAGGACTCTTCTCCTTGTGCGTCTTTGTCTTCCATTTCTCTTTGCCTTGGCCTTTGTCTTTGTCTTCTGCTTTAGATTTTTCGGATTTTCCACCTTCTTTCATTTGAGGGTTAACATTACCCCCCTCCTAGACGAGTGCCAGTCCCATGGCACTCACCGTCGTAGGTAGCAGGCGTTAGCATGCACCGAAAACGTGGGTCGCAAGGATGTCTCTGGTTGCCATGGCAAAGTGTTGGTAGTGGTGGGGAGGAAGGTCATTGGGGGCATGTTGGTGGGTTAAGTGGTAGGTGGTAGGGCAATGGGAGTTGATGGTAGGGCTGTTCTTTGGGGGGGTTGCACTGATGGAGTACAAGTGGCGGTTTGTTGGGGATTCTGTACATGATGATTCTTGGCAGGCTTACAAGGTGATAAGGATAGGAATTCAGAGTTGAGTGTTGATGAAGAGCGAACGATATCTTCGTTGGAATCTTCAATACATGCAATTGAAAACCTCTCATAGGTGGTTTCTTCCTAGGGGTAGTGCTAGTCTTCTTTATCGTGCACAAGACATAGTTTAATTAGTTTGGGAGACAGGTCAAACTCTAAGCAAGCTGAGAGTATTGTCCTGCACTTGAGGACCAAACTGTGTATATACTTCGGTGTAGATATTATGTGAGTGCTCGTGCATACTTAGATATTACGTAGGTAGAAGACCGCGGGCTGGTTTCTCATAACGACGTGTGGATGAAGCAAAGTCGTCCATGGTGGAAAGAAGTACACGTGAAGGTGTATGCGACATCCTGTGCATTGTGATTGCACGACGTAACATAATAGAACACAGGGATACTGCACTATCGGTAGCTGGTAGACATTGGCCTTGTGTGATGTGGACAGTGTACTTTCCATGGCCATTCGTGCAGTGCTTATCACAATTGATTGCAATTGTATTAAGGCAGAGTGCAAGAGGGAATTGTGTGAATGGGTCAGGGTGACAGGTCTAACCATAGGCGAGACAAGCTCCCTAGGTCTGTCCTGCCCTTGGTGTGCCCTGAACTATTGTGTGTGATGCTAGGGGGCTAGGGGACTAGGGACAGAGCCAGCCGACCAAGGTCACTGGACGCACCTAATTTGAGGACCCCTAGGTGTGATGCTGTGATCGTGGGTGCTTCTTATCTTTTCGTTCTTTTCTTTTCTTTCTTTCTTTTTTCTTATGCCTTTTTTCTTTCTTTCTACCTTTCTTTTTTTTTTTGACTTGCCTGAGTACAACCATTGCAATATGTTGAGGCTATTAGCCTTTCAATGGGTTGGGAAATGTCAAGCTTCGAAGGCTCAGGAAATGGATATGACAGTGATGATTGTGCCCTAGCCTCGTTGTTAGAGAAGCCATTGTTGCGATGTTGGTACGATTGAGGTAACAACTGTCGTGAGCTCACTGTAGAGCTTGACCCAAGAAGAGAGCCTAGCCCATGACTATGCTTTGGTTTGTGCAATGTGGGCACTTGCAAGGTGATTTTTCGCGTTCAACAACGTGGCTTTGTTGTGGTTCTTTGTGCGGTTGGTGGTCTTGCAGTGACTTGGGCATTGAACACGTTTGCACGAAGACCTGTATCATCCTGCATCCACTTGTCACTTCATGAGAGTATACGCAAGTCGCATGCGTCAAGTACAACGAACAAATGCAATCATGTCAAGATACAACTTTTCAAAATGCTATGATGTTGATTGCAATGCCTATTCTAGTGCTTATTAAAGACGTGGCAGATATTAACGATAGGTAAAGGAAGTGTGTACAAGTGGGGAGCCTACCCCTTTAATCATCAAAAGACAAAAAGTTATGGTAGGATGACTTGTTAAGCTGCTTGTATATCATAGGGGCTACTTGATTTGCACAAGGCGGGGTGAGTCCGGGTGGTTAGGCGACTGAGGCTCTACTGGTGAGGGGCTCCTGTGAGGTTGGGCAGGGAAGATGTCGGCCGGGACATGAATGGTGTAGTCTTTGGCCGCGACCTTTTCCAAGATGCTTTTGAACAATGCATCGAATTCTTCCTTGTCTCGAGCTACCCTTTCAGACTTTGAGCACTTGGTGCCCGAGCACCTGCTGGGGGCTTGCACAACTGGTGTTGCCACACCTTGTGTGCTTCTTTGAGCTTCTACTCCCCTGACCTGGGGATTCTTTGGCCTGCGTCCGGGGCGGTGTTGCTTGGGACCTCGTTTCTTTGCATACCTTTTGAGGGTAGGCACGTAGCGCACTGGCAGAGGGGCGTGTGTTGCATGTTCCCGTCGACAGTGGAGAGCATCTTTGCAAGCCAGCTGCCCTAGGTGCTCCATGTCTTCCTCATAGGGGGACCTGCAAGATGCGAACCAAGGATTAGGCCTTGATACAAGATAAAACCATTCACATGTAAGGGATTATAGTGTGGGTTATCAAGTGCATATGACGAGAAGTGGAGGGGTGAGGCATGCAGTGCTTGTTGTAGAGGGATGGCCCCCATGACGATGTTCATTTAGCCTCCAGCCATTAGCAAATCTTGGCTCATGCTAAGTTATGCAAACTGGTGGTCATGGATTGGGGCAGGGCTCATCCTCGGACGGATAGACCGAAAAGGAAAAAAGGTGTATAGAAAGGGATTGCACCTTGTCTACACCATCAGAGATGTTGGTCAGGGCTTCCTATGGTGGTAATGAGGGGTGCATGCCCTCCGCCTAGAGGTGGAAATGGTCACACAACTTCTACATATGTGGTAATGAGGGGGCATGCCCTCCGCTCGGAGGTGAAAATGGTCACACAACTTCTAAATATGTGGTGAGAGGAGGATTTGACGAGCTTAGCTTGTTGACCCCAACTCTTCTCTTTGCGCTTGACTATTATTGCTTGTATGTGTTGATAGTGTCTATACAGGGTCACAAAAGTCATTGTTTATTTACATACATATCCATGAATCCATGTCACTTCATGAGGATAAAAGCCAATTGTAGAAATCTGGATTGTACTCGAGTGTGGCACACACATCCAATACTTGTGGCAATTTACTCAATATCAATAGATATTTTGCAACATCGAGTAGCATCGAACCTTGTCCGAGTCTACTGGCAACATGTAACTCCTCCTCAGTGAGAACCTTATCAAATAGAGAGTTCTCTTGGCTAGATTCAGCTAAGTCCGTACCCCGAATGGCAGTCAGCACTCGAAGGGAAGTTGGTGCCACATAGGTTGGGTCTCTTTGAGACTGCCATTTGGCCAATCACTCCTCTGAGACTCTCATGATCTAGGCTCCTAGTTTGGCCATTGCAATGCTTTTTGCACACCAACGCTGTTCAAATTGACTGGCACTCTGATAGTCACTTTAGTTGCTCTATCTCTAAGAGATTTGGTTGGCAAAGCGCATCATTGAATGTGACAGTTACGTGCAATTCGTCGGCTTCCTCGCCAGAGATGAGTCGCATGCGTTCATACAGGTGCCTGTTATAGTGCTCGTCAAGATGTTATTGCTCTTCCCAAGATAAGGGAAATGACAAGTATTCTTCGAGATGCTCTTTAGGAAATGCGTGCATGTCTGCCAGGACATAGACACGTGCGAACACTTTGAGCTTAGCATCCAACTCAGTTAAGAGCTCTGTGATGCTTCTATGTTCAACAAGGGCTTGTTCGATTGCTATCTCATGCAAGGTTCTAGGAGTTTGCCTAGGCTTTAGCATAGGTGGGGGCTTAGGCCTAGATGTGCAAGTTTGGCCAATGCTAGGATTTCTTATGCTCTTGGGGTTTCCATGTTTCTCATGAGGCTTCGTTATCGCATCGTCGTTCTCCTTGGATGTGACTGGTATAGGTTTGTCACCCTGTTGTGACAGCGTTATATCCACTCTTGATTGGTCAATGCAAGTTCTATTGTCAGTGGATTGAGTATTGCAAGCAGCCATTGATGGTAACGACTGCTTTGATTTTTCAAAGCACATGGAAGTGTCTAAGGTTTCACCGCTATTAGGAGAGGCATCAATGGATTCATTGGTGGATGGACTCGATGCTTTATTCATCAGCTCTCCAGTGCTCTTCGTCTCAATGTTCTTGGGGTCCACAACCACCTGCAACTGTTGTTTTTTTTGCTGTTTTCTTCTCTTTTTCTTGGTCAGTGAAGGTGCATCTCTCAATGACTTAGGACCCTGGACTAGGTCAACCATTGACGTGCTTGGTTGGGCCTCAGCATTTCCTTTCTCTAGTGTGTCCTCATGGGACATAGCCATGCTCTGCTGAATAGCCTCACCAGGTTGTGAGGGTACAACTATCTCCCTTTTGGGAGAGTCTAGCTCTTCAGCCAATTCCCATGTGTTTAACTCCTCCAGCCTAGGCTTTAGGCACTTTGGAAGTGCTGGAGTTGTCAAGGAAGTGGGTTGCGACACCTCCTTCACAGGTAAACTGCTAAGGACATGTTCCACAAGGGGCATTGTCACAGCCAAGGGCTGTGACTGCTGTGATCTCTGATTGGAAGTAGTGGCGGCTAGTCCAGTGGGCTGGCTACTCTTGGTGGATTGCGGTGTCAGGTCCCTAGGGCGATCGGAAGTGGTCGCATCTTTTGTTGCCCTTTGAGCATTCATCTGTGTAGATCAAGCATGAGTTGATTTGGTCACATTAGGTTGCACAAGCATATCCTTGGGCCGAGAGCTACAGCTAGTGTCATGTCCCCCCTCTTGGATATTTGGAAGCTTTGATGGAGATAGATATTGGGAGTGACTAGCCACCATTGACGACCGCTGTTGTACTTCCTGTGTCCGTTTGGAAAAAGAGGATGTAGGAGATCTAGGATTCTTAGTAGGTGGACTTGGCACTTGCTGAATGATTTGCTCGAGGCTATTAGACGATTGTGCCATTTGCTTTGTTGAGCGATCAGCCTTGCCATGAGTAATGTTGTGCCTATGATGTCTGTTATCCTCTTGGAGAATCAAAGGCTCTTTGGGCACTAATGGATTTTGTGCACGCTCAATGGCTACATATGACATCTGCTTATTAAGCGATGCATGTATTTTTGGATAAATGAGACCGGTGGAATCAGTGGGTAGTAGTTGGGGGTTGAGATCTCTCTATTACACGCTTCAAAATGCTCCAATCTAATCAAGAAATGATGCAATAAATGAAAAATTCAAAATTTAGTATTTCTCTCTCCTCTCTCCTCTCTGCTCTTGATGCATGTTTCTATGGTTCAATTTATGAGAGAAGAGGGTGGGCTAATTTGAGAGATTTCGATTGGGAGATGATGCTAAGACATGATGGAGCATAGATTGATTTTTGTAGGAGCATTAACGGCTATTAGTTATTTTCATAAACATTGACTCATGCCAAGGGTGAGGTATCCCAAGCCCTAGGGCTAGCAATTGGTTTCTTTGGGGAGAATGCAGTGAGGATCATATTCTATCTCCTAGAACAATTGATTAAAAGAGAGGACTACGTATTGTATGTGCTTTATGTTTGAACAGCGTATCTGGGGGCCAATCTTGGAGGTGTAGGAGAGCTTAAATGAGCCATGATGAATCTGTTGCAACTCATTGTGCTATCTCCAAGGGTGCGTAAGGAATTTAAGAAGATTTTGTGAGCTGGGTATATGGTGGAGACCTTGGACATTGTGCAGGTAGGAGATGATTGGTTTGAGTATTTGGAAAAGCATTGTCCAAGGCTAGTAGGATATGCTGATGGCATATTAGTAGAATATGCCATTGTGGACACGAGATATTCCATCAACATTACAAGTTTAGAATCGATGAAAAGATTAGGGTTAGAAATCCAAAAGGATGCCTCCACGATTCTCCAAATGACTAATGACAATTTAAAGCAACTTGAAGGTTGCATCACTAAAGTCCATGTGATTGTCACTAATGTAGAATGCATTTTGGACTTTAAGGTTATTAGGTTTGTATGGGGGCCTAGCTATCAAGTATTGATAGGGAGGCCATGGATCTTACAAGTGGACTGTCAGGTTGATATACTCCTTGATCGGTTGATCTTTGGTAGAGGTGTCAGATGTGTAGTAGTGGATGCCTACCTTGAATCTCCTCAAAGTGAGAGAGTTTCTTTATCCTCTACAGAGTTAGATATATTAGAGGATCCATTTGCTAGTGAGATGTCATCAAGTGACAAATCTAAAGAGGGGTCCACTACAGAGGATATCAACTTTGAATGAATTGATATAGAGTCTTAGGATACGGTAAGAGAAAGGGAGGACCATGTGTCCTTAATTTAGGAATTCTGCTACACTTTTGCTTCAAGTTATGATGAGTTGAGAGATATTCCTCTCAGCATACCATTCCCCTAAAGGAAGGTAGCTGCCCTATGCAACAAGGTGTATGCCTTCGAACTAAGGGATGAGCTATTTGAGGAATTGAAAAGCTAGCCTAATATTTTTGGTACAACACACATAGTGGTTTTCACTAGTTGTTATCATCAGAAGAATAATAATAATAAGATTTGGCTTTGTGTAGATTTCAGAGAGCTTAATAACTAGGTGGTTAAGGATTAATATCTCTACTATTCATTGATCAGATTTTAAATCAATTAGTAGCAGGTAGGGAAATATATTCATTTATGGATTTCTTTGCCAGATATAACCAAATGGATATTGCAGAGAAAGATAAGTTGAAAATGATATTTATCACTATCTTTGGTACCTTTACATATCATGTGATTGGCCTTTGGTTATGCAATACAGCTAGGTCTTGGCAACATACAATTGATATGACTTTTGGTGACATCTTCCCAGAGGAGTTAAAAGTTTAATTGATGATCCGGGGGCAGCCACCATAAGGAAAAGACAATTGATCATTTTAAGAAAATGTTTTGAGCATTGTAGATAGTTCTACATTGCTCTTAATCCATGAAAGTACATCTTTGGGGTGCCCTAATGGTTGTTACTGGGCCATGTGGTTAGCTCGACTAGTATCACCACTGACCCTAAAAAGATAAAGGTTATAGTCGCTATGAGTCTGTCGCCACGCACTCCAAAAGAGGTACATAGCTTTCTATCATCAGTGGGATATTATCAGAGATTTATCAATGCACTGGCAAAAAGAACATTACCATTGACAAATTTGTTATCTTTTAACTATCTATTTAATTGGAGCAAAGCTTGTTAGGTATCTATTGAGGATGTGAAGCAAGAACCAACAAAAACACCAATCCTAAAAGCACCCAAAAGAGGTGAGGCCTTTTATATATTTTCAACAACAACAATGCATAGTATTAGCTAACTGTTTAGCCCAAATTTTGGAAGAGAAATGGTATCATCCAATAGCCCTTGCTAGTCATAAATTGGGGATATTTGAAGTCAACTATAATTATATAAATAAATTATGCCTTTGAATGGTTTTCGCGACAAAGAAATTTAGGTACTATATTCTCTATGAGAATGTAGTATTTTTTACGAAGGTAGAAGGACTTAAGTTGTTGATGAACAAGTTGCAGCCACCTAATGATTTAGCAAAGTTCTCGATCACTTTATAGGAGTTTCAATTATGAGATTAGGAGTAAGCCACCAAAGCTGCAGGGCACTGTGGAATGTCTTGTGGGTTTTGAGGAGTCAAAGAAAATTATGGATGAAGGAAGTGACATTGAAGGTCTATTCAAAATTGATACAGAGCTTCTATCCCTTCCTGTTATGTAGCTATACTGCATTATCTATCTACATGAGAGGTTGGGGCTACCCTATCAAAGTCTGAGAAGAGAAAGATTAAGCAACAAGCACTACGCTTTTCAATTATAGCAAGTGTCTTGTATAAAAAATGTGTGGATGAGATTTATCACTGATGTATAGTACCTAATGAGGTACCATTCATTCTTAAGGAATGCCATGATTCAGCATGTGGGGGACTTTTTTTGGACGGCTTATTTCCCAAAAAGCTATCCATAATGGATATTGGTGGCCATCAATTTTTTAGGATGCTTGTAGAGGGAGCTCACACTCAACCCACGGACTGCTTATTCCTTCAAGCATTTCAAGTGAGAACCTATGCCTATCTCTCACCTAGCCAACGTGCCTTATTCATGATGCAAGCTCAAGCATCCTTAAGCCTCCTCCTCCAAGCTCCATCCTTCATAACCACGTGCGAGATGAGAAAAGAGAAGAGAATAGAAGAAGAGAGGAGATGATGGAGAGCTTGACCTCCAAGATCCCTCATCCTCACCCTCACACACTCACTCCCTCACTCACTCACACTCCCTCCCTCAAGCACTCACAAGCAAGCAAAGAGAAGAGAAGGAGAGAAGAAGACGAGTCCACTTTTGCCACACACCAAAGAATGAGCTTCTCATTGATGTTTTTAGTTTATATAAAAAGCGCTTATCCCTTTGGGTACCCATCCTCTTTTTTTACATAACTGGCCATTATGGCAAGGTTCTCTTTTCCCATTCCCTTCTAGTTGCCCTTTCTCTTTACCTATGCCCTTCTCCCCTTTACAATTTGCACAGGAGGGAGCGTGTCACTTTTTTACAAAAGTTTAATGGGCACCTTACATTTAAAAATGCACTTTTACCTTTGGCTTAACTTTTGAGACCACCCTTGCTCTTTTGGCCATTTTCCTTTTTGCTGCTTCCTTTGTGTCTGCATTTGGAGTTTTCTTGGGGACTTCTTTAGACTTTTTTTTCTCTGTCTCGAACTGGGGTTAACATTACCCCCCTCCTAGACGAGTGCTAGTCCCATGGTACTATGTCTATGTTGATGAGGGTTGGGTGATCTAAAGGATGGTGGGTGTGTTGATGATGGTGGGGCCTCGTGTGGGGGATTAGTCGTTGGAGAGAAGTTGATCAAAATGTTAAGGTGGTGGAGGCCGAGAGTGGTTGGAGTGAATGATAGGGCCTTCAAAGTTGGTGGTCTACCGCCTTTGTTTGTACCTGAAAAGAAAAGAAGTGCACTACCTAGGGGTAGTCTCTACCTTACTGCATGGTGCATTGTGTTCATGCTAGTGGAACAAAGATTTGTGTCGAAGCCTGCGATATTGTCTCACACGTGAGGACCCAATTTGTGCATCGTTGTTGGTGGGGTGCGTGGATGAGGGAGACAAGTCTATAAATCCTGCCCTTGAGGTGCCCCAAGCATGAAGTGAGGAATGGGATTAGGTAAAAAATCCTAGGTGCAGTGATTGTGGTACTCGAATAATTTGAGGGACTTGGTCTTTCCCCTCTCTTTGCTATTCCTTTTCTTTATTCTTTTCTTTTCTTTTTCTTTCTTTTCTTTTTTTTTAAAAGATAGATGAGGCGGCGCTCCTAGGCTGTACCTTGGTCCTTTTCTGATGATGCATTATGGGATGGCCTAAGGGATTTGCTAAAAAAGGCATGGCTTTGCATGTAGCTCTTGATATTAGCCTTGACGTTTAGAGGTGTGGTTAACAAAAAGGGGTGTCCACACCTAGTAAACCGGCTATCGTTCATGTCTTCAAGAACCTTCATACAAAAAGAGGGTAACAACATAGCCCTCATCACTGAGCCATGGCACAACTATCTATTCCTAGGTTCAGATAAAAAAAGAGTGGAGGTAGGTGGGCCTCCTCGGCGATTGGCTTTTGCTTTAGAAAAAACCTAATGGACAAGATGAGAAATACTTGAGGAAGTGTGTGATTGAAGAACGAATGTCTCCTGCCTTGAAGGTTAGGCACTCTTCGAGATTCTCTGCATTGGCATTGTAGATTTTGGGGAAGTCATACCTACCATGCTCCTCCCTATTGTAGTCTACTCCGTGCCTTTTTAGGATAGGGCATGTAGATACGATCATTCCTTTCTTCAGGGAGTGTGCTATAGAATTCCATCCATGCATCAAGGTTTGTATCCTAGATCCTCCTCTACCATTGGGTTTTCCTTCATAGCCTTAGACTGTCTTGGGGATCTGGTACACCTTGTCCTGCCACCAGTAGTCTGGAGCTTCTTGCCTCCATCGAGTGATAGCTATGCTCTACTCTGCGACCCATCAATTCGTTGGCCATTTTAATTATGTTGTCCACTAATTTCATTAGTAGGACTCAGTCCAAGGCTCGTGGGTAGAGGAATGATAGTTCAAAGGGTCGGGTTTGGAGTTCTCCTTACTCCCAAATGCTTAGTTCCTGGGGCTAGTTGACAGGATAGCAATCCTCATGTTGTGGCATGGGCTCTCCTGGAAGCTGTTGGGGTTGCCGTCTAGTTCTCTGCTACACTTGCTCCACCAATTCTTGTCTTCTTCTCTTAGTTGCAATGATGAGATCTGGTACTTGGCTGCCTTTTGGATCTTCCTGGGTTCATCTGGCAATGGTGGGCTAAGCTGCTGGGCTTGTTATTCTTCTCCTAGCTCCTGCTCAAAATCTGGCCCTTCCTCTTGAGGTTGCTCTTGTGGGGTTAGAGCTGATGGTGGATGTGGCAGCTCCTGCTTTTCAAAGCCTAGCTCCTTTAGCTCATCCATGGAGAGGCCACTTGCCTCAAATAGTGGCATTATTGTTTTCTTGTTAGACCGGCCGGTATCGGTTGGGAGAGCTTGCTTGTGTCAAGAATCGCCTGATGGGGGGATGTGCTTGAACTATTGTGCCAAACACACACTGTACACAACTGTATACACAAGAGGAAGCTCACTCAAGAACAAAGAAGAGAGATGGAGGCCAAAACATTTTCTTGCTGGTTTTATCTTATTCTTCCACACACTATACAATGTACACAAAGTATAGATAATATACAACATAAAGGAAAGTGGCCTTCTAAGTCAAACAGTGCATAACCGACTACACTAATCAACTGGCGTTATATCTTTGTCAGTTGTAGGTAGGTGTAACAAACTAACTATAATAAGTGATAAGTCAGTGGCCTTCTAAGTCAAACAGTGCATAACCGACTACACTAATCGATTGGTGTTATATCTTTGCCAGTTGTAGGTAGGTGTAACAAACTAACTATAATAAGTGATAAGTCAGTGGCCATGTGAGTATCATAATGACCACCAACATGCTAAGTGTAGACATGCGGACTCATCTAGCCAGGCGGTCTAGCATCAATATCCGCACATGTTGAGCTTGCCATCTCAACAGCTTGTGCAAGCCGTACTTCAAGGCTCTAGTTGTCAATTCTAGCATCCTTCTCGTCCTCTCCACAAAATCCTCATCGTTTGCTTGTGTTACATGGAGCACTGTGCCCAAGAAGGCTTGATGTTGCACCTCTGAACTTGCTTTTGTGATTTCAACTCTTGCCTCTGCCAACACCCCCTCACATTCTACTTTGGCCAAGTGCTCGCACTCGTTCAAAGTTGTGCTCTTCCCACTTTTTGGTCCTCTCTTGCAACTCCTCCTTTCCCTTCTCCATGCTTTGAGACAACATCATTACCACTTGTTGTTGTTCATTCCACACATCTAACATGTGTATTTTTTCCTTGTCCTAGTGGTTCAACTACTCCTCAGCTATCTTTTGGGCTTGTTGCGCCAGAGAGAGCTGCATGGAAGTTTTTGATAGCCTTTTGGATAGATCTTTGTTCCTCTGCACATGGGCATCATGGTTTCCTTCCTACCACTATGTTTTAGATTCAGCCATAGCTTTTATCTCCTCCACCTCTTGTTTTAGATTCTTCAGCTCCTCCTATAGCCCTTGGGTTGCTTTCTTAATGGCTTCTTCCCTCTCTTTCTCCAAGCATTTGATTTCCCTTTCTAGTCTCCCTTGTTCCTCCAACTTTAGGACAATCTTCTTTTTCAAGTCGTCTATTTCTTTTTTATATCTTCGTGCCCTCTCTTCTATTGCAGCCTCTAGCTCCTCCATAGCTTCCACAATATTTTTCATATTCCCTTATAGCTCTTCATCCAACTTTTCTAGTTTCTCATTAAGCTGTTGTATAGGCTCACGTGGCTCCATTTCTCCTTAGCCCACCTTGCTTCCCATTCTCCTTCTTCTCCTTTCTTGGCTTTGAGTTGTTCTTTAAGCTCTTAGATTTCTCATTGATTTTGTGTTGCTTGGCAGGTTGCTTCCAACTTGAGTGCATCTGAGGCTTCTCTCTCAATCTCCAGCTTGGCTACTACTCTCCTCTCCTCCTTGGTCTTTCTAGCTGCGCTAGGAGCTCCTTGACATAATCATCGTATGTTGTGGCTACGGGCATCGTAGGGGATGTTGTAGTCATGGAGGCCTCAAGCTTCTACCTCTTAGGATCTTGCCTTGACTCAGCATCGACTATGGCCACTCTCTTGGTTCCTACAAGGGGGCCCTACTTTCAAATCTTGAGCTATCTCCTGCATCTTCGTCACCAAAAACTGCATCATGGACATTAACTTGCTAGTGTCCATGACAGTTATAGTTTCTTGGGTGGTCGAGGTGGTCGGGGCATGGGATGTGAAGATTGAGGGGAGGGGGTGCATTGGGGCCTTGTCCTTGCCTATTAATATTGGGACTGGTTTGATTTTCGAGGCTCTGGCATTGTTGGTTGGCTCTCCTTCCCCTTGAGGGCTCATGGTGGCTATCTCTTCCATACCCAAGGTCTTCTCCACTGACCTGTGTATGGCCTCGACCAAGTCCTCATCTTTCTTTCTTCTCAACTCTTCTACCTCTTGCTTTGCTTTTCTTTTTCTCTCATCTTCGGCCCTCTTGGACTCTCTTTGGTCCCTCTTCAACTCAATCCATCTCCTTCTGTGGCTTTGATGAGATTTCCTTCTTTGGCGCTGTCGGCTCTCTTTGGCCGGCGGACTGTGTCTCCTACTCTTCTCTATCACTTATAGTCCTTTCACTAAATTGCGCATGTTCATGGTGAGGCAGTCGGTCAAGGGTCTCCGTTACTCCCTCTTCACCTCCTTTTAAGTCCTTCAAGGCCTCCTGGATGATGGCCGTTAGGATTCCACTGAACCTGATGGTGGATTCCTTGGAGGAGGACTTCTTTCGGGCTGATCTTGCTGCGGAGGTTGGGGATTCCCCTCCTGCTACTCTTGTTGTGCTTGTGGTCAAGGCTTTCATTGAGCTTTCAATAGTATTTCGCACGAAGGCATTCCAATCTACCTCATTTGGGGATCCAGCTCTGCGATGCTTTCCAACAAATAGTACCTCGATTATGTTCATAAGGGCATTGTACCTTTGACTAGAAAAGAGAGCATGAACCATCTTTGCATGCAGCTTGATCTTAGGATTTGGGATGTCTGCCAGGCTTATCCCATCCACTGTGCATATGACAGCCTTGTTCATCCCCAGCATGCTATACATATCCCTCTTTGAGCGTCTCTTTGTCTTGCTAGTTAAACCTAGTGCCTTCTCCACCATTGAAGGGCTCAATTTCACCTCTACTTGGTGGGCTTCTTCCCCTTTCCTGATTGTCACTATGCCACAGTTCCTTTTGTCATTGAAACTCCTTAAAATTCTATGCACTTGCTGTAGTTGACCGCCTGCCGACCTTCTCTATGTACTTATCTAGGCAGCACTAGTCCACGAGTTGTTTTATGGGAGGCTCTTCCATGACGGTGTCTTCTAGGTTCATGGCGTACTTGAATGTGAACTGGATATAGCCCCTTGTTTCTACCATCAAGCCATACTTTGCTTGCTCTTCCTCCATGAACAGGAGCTTGCTACCTTTATCTTGCCCTGCCATTTTAGGTCCCTTTCATATATCATGGTCCACCATTAGCTTTCTTGAGTCAGCTTCCACAAAGAGATAAATAAAGCATACATGAAAGATTCTTGAGAATGTGAGACACTAAAATATAGATTAAAGTTTCCGCTTCAAGCAATCCACATGATACAAAAGCTTCCCTAATAATTTTTCCACATTTTAAGTCTTGTCATTTCAACTTGATTGATGCTTAAGGCATGTTTGTTTTCTTCTTTTGCAGTTTTATTTTTATGCTTGTTTCCTTTCCACCCACCCCCTCCCTCCCTTGGGAATGATTTGAATCCTTTCCAAGATTGGAGAGCAAGGGGCTATGGGTGTTTAGGAACCTTTGAGAGGGACATGACCTTGGAGAAGCCAAGCATAGAATTGTGGGTTATATTCCAAGTGAGCATGGCAGTCCATATCTTGAGGTCTGGTGCCTACATGTGTAATATAGGTTAAAAGATCAATGATAAGGTCGCCAAAGTTGATCCTACTAGCAAATATGTAGCTCTTCTTCAGTAAGGATGCAATCTAGGTAAGGGTGGCTCATGATGTGATCTTCCAATGATTGATTGCGAGTGGTGGCCAACACCCTAAAAGAGGTAGGGACTAGATAGGTGGGATCATACTCAGAGGTTTTAATGGCATGCCGCTGCTTAGCATTGGTCATGATTTGGCAGCCATGTTGTTCCCACTAAAGTCGAAGAGCGTACCATCTGCGTAAGAAAGAGGAATCACTGGTAGTGAGATGCTTCAACTACACAATTTCTTGGTCCGTGGGCAAAGACTTTGCTCTTGACATAAGAGGTGATTAGGCATTGTTTGAGGGCTTGCTCAAGGGAGAGCTCGGCGGTAATGAGTTCCTCAGCTATCTAGGGAGTTTTGAAAAATACAAATTGAGATTCCTCTCATGAGTAGGATAGCGTGCGCACTTCCGTTTGCTAGAGGCTGTGATAGGTCATGACCCCTTCATTAGACATGGCCTAGGATTTCTCTACCAGTGGCTTTGTAGACTTTGAAGGAGTCACGTAGCCCTTGCTGAAATCGGTGACTATATGCACATGGGCTATGGTGAGGTAAATGCACTGGGACTCGTAGAGTCAACATTGCAATGAGCTTGCTTTTTAACTATGCATCCTAATAGTGATTCTATACCTGTATCTTTCATGTTTGGAAACACATAAAAGATCATTGGTATGCTCTCAGACTCGATAGAGATTGCTATTTTGCACTTTCCCAAGAGTGCATATGATCGGTCCCCAAATGGGTTAAGTTTGGCATTAGTGGGCTATAACTGTGGTTTGCCAATCTGGGTCCAATGCTTGTGAGTTAGGACATTAAGTTAGCTCCCTCATCGATCAGTGCATTGAGGTTGTGTGCTTGGCGGTGACTATTATGCTTAGGTAAGGTGGTTCTACTGTTTCCTCATCCTCATCTTCAATCGCCGTAATTGTGGCCACTCGTACATTGACAGGGGAATACAACATTGGAGGCTCATGTAATAGGTGTGTGGGAGGGTAGTACTTCTTGATGTGACTACCATTGAAGAAGCCTATGCCCTCTCCTTCCAAGGTTTTGAGTTCCACATTACCGGTTCTGCTGATGGCGCGGACCCTGAAAGGCCCTAGCCCTCTAAACTTCATCTTCTATTTATGACCCTTGATAGAGTATAAGAGTACTAAGTCTCGCATATTAGTGCATGGGTGGCTAGAAGTCGAGTTTTCGATAGGCGTTCTAGCTCAACTAGGCACTCTGTCCATGCCTCCTTTCCATCCCATCTCACTTGATGAGCGATTCTTAGACTAGGAACAAAGAACTCTATAGGTAGAATTTCTTCAGTCTTGTAGGTCATCTTAAAGAGTGTCTGTGTCCCACAACCATTTTATAAGCTGTGCGGTAGGCCCATAAGGCTACCATGAGTTTGTTATCCTAGTCACTATGCAAAGCAAAGAAGACTACCTTGGACGTTTACTATAATTTTATTTGTAGACTCAGCTTGGCCATTAGCTTGAGGGTAGTATGGTGAAGATTTCTGATGGATGATTACAAAGGTGGATAGGAGATGAGCGATCACTTCATTGATGAAGTGTGTTCCTTGATCGCTAACAAGTTCGATGGGGTAGCCAAATCTTGAGATTACATGTTTCCAAAGGGACTTTGCAGTGGTCCTAGTGTCATTTTTTCTTGTGACTCGTGCTTCCACCCACTTCGTGAGGTGATCTATGGCAATAATGATGTATTTTGCTTGTGAGTATTGTGCTATGGGACGATTGATTGGCCCAATGAAGTCGATTCCCTATTTCTCGAATGGTTACCTTTGTAATAATTGGACTCAACTCCATTTTGTTCTTGCAAACTAGCACCTTGGTCCTCTGGCACTCATCACATTGCTTAACGAATCATGCTGCATCTCAGAAAAGAGTAGGCTAGCATAGCTAAGACTACACTACCTTGCGGGCTACTGTGTCTCTGCTAAAATGCCCTCCCACTATTTTGTAATGTTCCTCTACAAGTGCATCATGAATTTCATGCTCACACACACACATTTGTGCAGCAATTCATCTTGCCCTCGCCAATAGAGTTGGCCTACTATCAAATGATAAGGTTGGACTTTGAGAATGAGTCACCTAAGTCGAGCTTTTTCTATTGGTCATTCAGGGAGTCCATGCTCAAGCACTTGGACTATGTCACCTACCCAATAAGGCTTCAAATTAGCTCTAAACAAACATTTTGTACTGAATAGACTAAATAGATGGGCATCAGGTAGTTTTTCTACAATGCCTTGTCCAACGGCTTCTCCCGTGGGGATGCGAGACATAATATGGTCAGCCATGTAATGCTACTTTCCTTTACGCACGACCACGGAGAAGTAGAATTCTAAAAGCAAAAGTAACCATCGAGCTATGCGTCATGTAGCACATGGTTTATTAACAAGATAGAGTAGTGCTTGATGGTCAACAAAGAAGATAAAGGGTGTAGCCAAAAGATAATGCCAAAAACTTTTTTATTAACAAGGTAGAGTAGTGCTTGATGGTCAACAAAGAAGATAAAGGGTGTAGCTAAAAGATAATGCCAAAACTTCTTTATAGCAAACACCATGGCCAAACCTTCTCTCTCCATTCTTGAATAATTCATTTCCATATCTTTGAGTTGCCTGCTAGCAAAGCTCATGGGATAGTCTAAGTTGTGTTTACCAAGCTAGCACAACACCACTCCTATAGTGAACTTAAAAGCGTCAATGCGAACATAAAAAGTGATTATCTAGTCTGGGGCTCATAGAATTGGTGTAGTGGTTAGAGCCTTTTGCAACTCTTCATACACACGTTAGCATTCCTTAGTCCCGATCCATTCGAATATAATTAGCAACTTGTATAGTGGTCTGGTAATCAATGTGTAGTTCACATGAACCACCGATAATAACTTGTATGGCCTAGGAAGCACTGAACTCCCTTGTAATTAGTTGGTGGTGGAAGATTGAGGATAATCTTGACTTTCGAGAAGTCAGTGGCAATGCCATTCTTTGACACCACGTGCCCTAGGATGCAACCGTGCTTCACCCAGATTTGGCACTTTAGGAGTTCAACGAGAGGCGATATAATTGACACCATTCAAAGAGAGCTCGGAGTTTATCTACATGCTCCTTCCAAGTGGAGTGAGCACACACAAAAGCCTCTAACTCCTTCCTAAGCATATCCTTGAATATAGCACACATGAGCCTGTGTGGAAGGTAGCTCACGCGTTACATAGTCAACCCGAAGGGCATGACTATGTAGGCAAAGACGCCCCACTTAATTGCAAAAGGCGGTCATGTGCCTATCGTCAGGGTGCACTTACACTTGATTGTATCTCGAGAAGCTGTCTAGGAAACTGTAGGCTTCTTTACCAGCCACTCTCTTGAGCATGTGCTTAGTGTATGGCAATGGATAATTGTCTCTTTTCGTAGCAACATTTACTTTCTTATAGTTGACGCACATTCTGATCTTTTGGTTCTTCTTCAGCATGATCACTATGGGTGAGACCTAGTCTGTTGTTACGCGAGCGGTGAACGAGAACTAGCCTCTCTCACAATCCGATAACAAGATGTAAAGGAGTGCCGGTTAAAGTATTTGAAATTGTCGAATGCACTACTCAACTTGGAAAATTTAAATATTCGATGAAACTCACAACCACACAAGACAACTCACAAAGAAAATATCCAAAATTTTGACAACAACCAAATAAATTATATTCTCATACCTTGATAGCCTCGATCTGACTTGGCGCAACAAAGTCTAACTTTCCTTTTCCACAATAGCACGTCCAAAGATCTCTCGCATGCGACCCTCCTCTCACATCTCTCCAAGATGACAAGAAGAGACAAGGGAAGGGGGCCCCTAACTCTCCACTCTCCCCTCCTTTTATAGTTTTTTACATCCTCCTTTACGTTGAAGAAGCGTTTGCTTTTCCAAGAAAGCCTTAGGCTTTTTTACAAGGTGAAACGTTAACACGCTAAGGCACACTATTTTTTTAAACTTTGAAAGTTTAAACTTTATAAAATAGCCTTTAAAACTATTAAAACTCCATGCTTTTTCTGACGCGTTTGTTTTGGCTCGTGAAATGGTTCATGTCTTTGGAAACTGTCCTTTGGAAACTATCCTGCTCATCCAGAGGCTGCATCTCTCTCTATCTCTCTCACTGCGATCTTCCGATGATCGTTGCTTCTTATTCACAAGGCTGAAGCCCGAGCTTCTTCAAGAACTGGGACTCAGGCTCCCCTCGAAATCGATTCCCATCTTTGTGTTGTCCGATCTCTCTTTCTCCAGGCTGTTGTACCGATCTTCAATGGAGAAATACTTTGCTCTGCACGCCTCGGGCGCAAAAGCGCTGAGCGGCATGTGGAAACACGCCTGGGGCTCTGCGGACACAAGGGTCTAGTTGTTGGTGCCATGCTTCTTGACAGCACTGGCTAACAGGAGCTCCTCCCATGTTCCCAAGACATTACTAGAGCCCTGCTCTTGCCCCTCTGTTCCATTCCTACCCTCTCCTTCAAAATCTGCTCCTTTCTGTGAGTTTTGTTTTTCATGTTTGGCTGTGGGCCTGGAAAGCGAGCTTCCATGAAGGAGATGCTGATGCCTTGGTCTGCCTCAGCCATAGCCCTTCTTGCGCACAGATCTGGCCATGCTAGCTTCCTCCTGCACCCCTTCCCTTGCTTGCAGTAATGGATCCCCTCAAGGCACATAAAGGAGGACAAGAGGGGATGGGAGCTGGATCTTCTTGTTAATCTTGGCAAAACAGGGCCAGGGCACCACCCACACACACACACATAGATCGAATGGTTGATTTATTAATCTCTCTCCATCACCATCTACATCTACATGTAAAGTGGTAAAAGAACAAGAAGGCGAACAAATTCCATTGACAAACTAGTCGCAGAGGCTCCCCACCAGACTCCAAAAAAATCAGAACCTAGAAGCTTGTAGGATATGAAATCTAGACAAGTCCAAGTCCTTGCAATCAGAGTTTTCCAAGCCCTGTATACTTTCCAAAATTCATGCAATTTATGCTTAACCCAATGTCCACCATTCCAAGGATTTAGTTGTTTGATAGATGCTACCAAAGTAACCAGGCTTCTGCTCAGTTTATTATTCCCCCTTCAAAAAGTTTGATTTAGCAAATTCTTTGACAACAAGCTTCTGACTATTGCTACTGTGTTTTGATACCTGTGGTTGAACATCAGAGCATCTGAGATATGCATCCAATTCTAGCAATTCAGTTCTAGCAATTCAGGCCTCGGCTGCATTAGAAAACAGTGTCCCAAATATCACAACTCCACTTTCTGGCAAAAGGACTGAATATGAGGATATGCTCAAGCATCACCACTTAGAGTTCTTCGCATCATATCCCAAGCATCTATCAAGTTACTAGAAGGTAACTTCCTCATGGTAGCTTCCACACACTTCCACACTTGGCCATGAGTTGTAAGCAAAATTTTTGTAGTTCGCCCCTAAAAAAAGGACTTTATTGAGAAATGAACATGCACATTCCCATGAGCAATGGAATGCTCCCGTCAAGCACCCAACTGAGAATTCTCCAGCACCTCTAGTTAATTAAATTAGATAGCTCTGTTCTGTAAATCCCATCAACGAGAGATTGATTGAATTTAGGCTTTGAGTCGCCCTTCAAGGTAACAGACCAATTCTCTAGAGCTATCCTAGTGAGCCGGTTCCTTTGAATCTCTGAGAGGGTAATGATTTTACCCATGCCCAAAATTCCTGCTTCAATCTGAACAGCTGCATCTTTCTGAATGCTAGAAGCGAAACCATTCTTGGAATTTATTTCATGCAATGTGTCCTAGTAGAAATATGGTTTGGAAGGAACTTCGTGCTCAACCATACATGATTTGATAAAAAAATGCAATTGATCTATGATATGCAATCAATCAACCCATGCTACACACAAAATAATGTATGCATTGAAGAATCGTGCCTAGCCTATCTAAATGTGATCGTGCATCATGCAAAATGCAAACAAAATTTCTTATTAAATTAAAAATTCCTTATCCTCACCTCTCAACTCTCATAAGAAGATATGATATACTCTGCTCCACCCGCCCATAATCTCACATCACTCTAGTAAATGGTGGTCCTCAAAATGTTGACCAAATATGAACAACCCTTCTCTCAATTGATGGCGTCCTTCACGACCCTCGAACTCTCCCAACCACCTTACCCTCTCAACCAGAGGTTCCTAACTTTGTGATGAACATCCCAAATGGTGCGTGCGAGAAACGTGCGTGCTCAATGACAGGTGCTCTCTCATGTGCGCGTGCATTTAAGATTTACTGCATATAGTTGCAGCGGACCTCATGCCGTACTAGTGCTCAATGATGGTGCAAAATGTGCTTAATCCCAACCCATGGCATGGAAATATTTGATAAGGACAGGAGACGACCCCCGAGTGCAGTGCATCAATAAGTGCAACGTGAAGTGCTCGTGAACCCATTATCCCCTGTGATGTGCAAGAGTCTCAACAAGAATACATACCTAGCTCTTCAATGTTCGGTAGCTAATAGCAAACTCCAACTTTATCCTGTTCAAAAAATACCAAAATCGACCAAGTCTATCAAGTTTCACACTCAACAAATCAAACAAAATGACAGAAACATATCCTAAGCTAGATAAACACAATAAATCGAATTACAAAACAACAAAACAAACTGTCACACAACAACTAAACTAGCAAAAATCAAACCTAACTACAATTTGACTAGGGGATTTCAGTTTTCAGAAAAATGCTTGACATATTTAGCCCTCCCCCTAGTCTGCAAACATTCATGTGCAGTAGTTACTTTCATATAATGATGCAACATCTATCATCCATTCAGTTTCCTCATTCTTTTGTTGAAATTGTTGTTCTGACCACTCCTCTATTTGTATTGTCATTAACCTTGATATGTATTTCTTTAATCTATATCCATTTATCCTCTGCTTATGTGCCTTCCCATCCAAATTTTCTAATGCATAAGTTCCATTTTTAAAGACTTCAGAAACCCTGAATGGTCCTTCCCATTTTGTTTGGAATTTCTTTTGAAAAGTATGATCCAATTTACTATTGTATCTCAAAACTAAATCCCTTTTTTTTATATTTTTATTTTTCATTTTTTATTAATCTCTTGTAATTTTTTTTTCTTGAGTTTTTTCATATTGATCACACACTTCTTGTCTGTTTAATTGTGCTTCTTGTAATTGTATCAACCTTTCTGTGAAATAATTTTTTTCCTCTCCTTCAGTCAACTTTTCTATCATCCTTAAAGTTGGTATTTCTACCTCTATAGGTAATAAGGCTTCCTTTCCATAGACTAGTTTAAAAGGAGAATAGCATGTACTTTCTTTTCTTGCTAAACGATAAGCCCACAATGCACTTGGTAATTCAATATCCCATGTTTGTGGACGATCCTTTGTCATTTTAGACAGCATTCTTATTAACTCCCCGTTAAATCGCTCCTTGAGACCATTACATTGAGGATAGTATGGTGAAGCAAATCTTTTGTTATTTTCATTTTCTCACAAAGATAATCTATTAAGTCTCCCTTAAAACCTGGTCCTCTATCTGACAAAATCTCTAAAGGTTTTCCAAATTTACAGCATATATCTTCATAAATAAATTTTTGCACATCTATGGCTCTAATGTTTTTTACAGCCTTAGCTTCTGCCCATCGAGAAAGATAATCAACGGCTGTCAAAATATATATTTTTCCCGTGAAGTATGGGGTAATGGACCAATTGCATCAATTCACCATTTTTCAAAAATGTCATATGCAAGAATTGTTTTTCTTGTTTCCGGTTTCAATATCCTCTTACTCATTCTTTGACATTCATGACAAGATTTGCACCAATGATTAACATCTTTTTGAATGCTTGGCCACATATATCCTTTAGTTAAAATCTTTTGTAAAGTTATTTTATAAGAATAATATTCCCCACAAGCCCCCTCATGATTTGTTTCTAAAATGTGATATATTTCTTCTTTCTAGTATACTCTTCTTAAAATTAAATCCACTCCTTTAGCATAAAGAACATCTTTCACCATTTTATATCTTCCAGCTCTTCTTAAAAACCCATACTTTTTGTTTTTTTGAATACTTGAAGGTACTTTTCCTGTTAACAAAAATCCTTCTTCTAGGTCTAGGGCTTCTACTTTTTCAGGATCAGGTTCTATTCCATTTTCTGAAACTACATGACCAAGAAGTTTCACTTTTGGTTGAGCAAATTTACATTTTTTTGGATTTAGTTGACAACCGTAACTATCTAATCTTTCAAATACTTTCCCAAGTTTTTCATAATGTTCTAATCTTGTACTATGAACACAAATATCATCAATGAAGTCTCTAACAAACTTTCCTAGGTAAGGTGCTAGCACTCTATTTATCCTCCCTTGATACCAGGCTGGTCCATTACTAAGTCCAAAATGTAAAACTCTATAGCAAAAACAACCCCATGGTGTTATGAAAGTCGTTTTCTTTTGATCTTTTGGAGCAATAGGTAATTGAAAATATCCAAAATATCCATCACAAACACTATACCTTTCAAAACTTGCGACTGAATCTAAGATTTCTTCTATGAATGGAAGCGGATAATGATCCCTTTTTGTGACGGCATTTAAAGGCTTATAATTAACACAAATTCTCTAACCTCCCGTTTTCTTTGATGCTATAAGTATTGTGCTTACCCATTCTGAATCTTCTACAGGATAAATAAACCCGGCCTGCAACAATTTATCTACTTCTTCTTTCAAAACTGATATTTGTTCTGAAGTTAGGGGTTTTAACTTTTGACATACTGGCTTGGCATCTTCTTTCAGTTCTATTTTTAGCCCTTCCCCTTTCATTCCTCTGATTTCTAAGTATGAAGTTGTGAAAAGATTGGGATATTTATTTATAAGTGAATGATATTGTTTACTTTCTCCATCTGTCAAATCTTGACTTAACATTTTTTCCAGAAACTATCTTTTTTCTGTTGAAACTTGTGGTGATTCCATTAATTTGTCTAATTCCTCTAATTTTCCTTCTTCATTATCTTTAAAAAACCCATCTTTTTGATTTTCTTTGGTTTTAACATTTATGTTTTGGAATTTTTTTGAGTATTCTTCTTTTGAAGTTGATTCTTCATCTTTTAACAGGAACAAGAGTCCTTTTTCTTTAGAAGGAAGATTTAAATTAGGACTTTTTTTTGTTTCTTGATATCCTTGTAACTATTGATGGTTCTTTATGAGTTATTGACCTTATTCTGTTTCCTAGAGATATTTTATTCTTTAAAAAATTATTTTTTTCAATTATTATAGATGAAATTTTTGGATCTGAATCACTTTTTGAACTACCCTCCTCAGTTTCATCTTCTTCTTCCGTACTATCACTTTCCTCTTCTTCTTCCTCGCTAGTATCCTCATTCACTAATTCCTTTCTCGAGGCCATATCAAACTTCTTTCTACTCCTCTACGGTCATAAATTGTTAATATTCCTTTCCCCCAGTCTTGTATTGCTCCTGCTTTCCTAAGCCAGGGTCTACCCAGAATAAGCGGAAACGCTCCTAACCCTGCTGGCATAACATGACAAGTAATTTCCATGGCAACTCCATAAACCTTGATTTCAAGATTTTGAATTATTCCTATGCATTTCACTTTAGCATGATTTGCAAGCCTAATTCTAAAACCAGATCCTGCCACTATTCGAAGTCCAAACTGTTCTACACATGCTTGGGTAATCACACTAACTTGTGCTCCTCCATCTATATATGCCTCTCCTATACTTTGGTTTTTGTACCAAGCATCTACTACAGGACAAATATCTGGTAACTCCTCTACACTTAAAACTCTTACAGTGTCGAAGGGTTTTCGAAAGCAAAGTCGTGTCTCCAGAAGACCTTGTTAAATTTCAAGATGGAAGATCAAGCAAGCGAATGAATTCAAATCTGCAACAGTAACTCCAGCATAATGTGCATTGAGCAAAAGAATATTTTTAACAATCATGCCCAGTAACATTTAGTTTCATATCCAAGCCTGATATGACTGCAATTGCCTCCTGTGATGTTGATCAGTTGGAAAGATCAATAGTGTTCATGGTCATACACAACCTTTTGTATTGAATGAACCAGCAGTCCTTCATAAACGAGGAAGAAGTGCACACAGCAGTCTTATTCACTACTATGAATTTTCCTATCATATATCAATATGTTTTTTGGCATCTCTGGTTCATTCTCATCATTTCAGAATGTGGTTTAATGCAAATCGTTAAAATTTGTGAATATTTTGCAATCATCTTTACTTTCTTGCCATAAAACCTTGCCATAAAAAAATGTTCTGCATGGTATATATCATGTGTCTGGTGTAAATTTGCTTTATTTCAACAAGCAATTCCAATACTTACAGGGCACTAGTAACATGAATAACAATGTGATCCAAGTATCATGATTGGAGCATTTCCAAGAGTGTCATTGCACGAATGCCATGCATAACACCTCCAGTTACAAAGACTTTGCATCTAGAACAACATATATGAGATTTTAATTAGAATAGAAGCAGCCAGGTAACAATTGATATGAGCATGGCTGATACTATTTGTAGTGGCGATAGGGGTTGAGTTTGAGTGGAAAGAGCAGGCATTGTCAGAGTCATGACAGCCTGTGACAACTTTCAAAATCCATTAGAATGCAGCCCCATCTTAGTGCAGTTGCAAACAGATCTTAAACCTCCTGAGCCCTCTAGCATAGATAACATGAATTGCAGATAGCAATCTACTTCAGAGATGTCCATATGTTGGCATAGGGTACTCCAGCGCATGCAGACCATCGAGCATCGTGCCACAAATTGAGCACAACACAGCTTGGAAAATATCGAGCATACTACTCCATCGGGAAGACGGTCGAAATTTGACATCATCTTGAAGATTGCCTTCTGTCATATCAAATCCGCCAGTCTGTCAAAAGCTTCTTTACTACACTTGGCGTCATCTTGATGACTTGAAGAAATGGTGGTGCTATGGCATAATCAGGTCACACACTGTAGAATCTGATCATACGATATTATGCAAGTACAGGAGAAATATCTCTCAACAACGTGGTTCACAGAGGGATTTTTCAGAGAGTCGAGAAGGACTTTGCAGAATTTGTAACCCTTATCGAAGTCTGTCAAGATGCATCCCTTCTTTCAACCTGCGATGTTGAAATTCTCAGTCCATTGCCGCCAGGCTCTGACCGAAACCCTGGTATCGTGAGATCCTCCATGGTAGAAGCGACAGAGATCCCTCGAAGCGCTGCACAAAGGGATGCCAGAATTGGGATTTTCCTTTGAAGCACGTTCCCTTTCGATAAGTCTGTGTCTCTCAATCTCACGCTCCAATTCAGCTGCTTTCTCCCTGTCAAGCTCTTGTAGAAGTCCTATTTCTCTTAAAGTTTGCTAGATCTTGATTCTTGTCCAAATCTCCCACTCTCCCTTTCCCAGTACCTTCCCTTCGGTCGACTGCTACTTGTAGATCCTAAGAATTCCCTCCGAGATGGGCGTATTCACCCCTGATTCTCTTTGCTCTTTTCTCTCTGCAACTCCCTTTTTTTTAAATCGAGATCCCCCTGATTTCTTTTCCTTTCCTGCTTTTCTGCTCTGCACTCTTCTCCATTAAGCTTTCCCCCCCCCCCCCCAAAAAGCCCCTTTCAAAAATAGTCCTTCCTCAATAGGCTCTCTTAAAGCGACCTCATTATGTAATTCATGGCCTTTACCTATGGCCCCTAGAGAACCACAAGCTTTCAAGCAAGAAATGTATGTCACAGTATTTGGAGAAATTCCCTCAAGTCACATTTGGTTGAAGTAGTTAACTGTTTCCTGACTGTATCCATATTGCATATACCCTGAGATAAGTGCATTCCATGACATTACTTTTCTTGATTGAAGGTCATCAGAGACTTCTTGTGCTTTCTCGAGCAGGTCACACTTTGCATACATGTCAACCAGCTCAGGGCCTATACAAACATCTCTTTTTAACAACCCATTTCATAAAACTTCAGTATGTATCTCTTGCCCCTTAATTGTATTTCCAATGTTTCTACATGCTCTCAAAATCCAGGCCAAAGTTATAGCATCTGGTGAGATGCCCTCATCTTGCATTTTTTTGTATAATTATAATGCTTTCTCACCTTGACCCTACTCAACATAGGCTAAAAGCATCCCTTCATGCCCACCATTATTGAAGGAGGACCTATCAGGTGCAACCCCAGCTGAAAGAAAAGGTAGTAAAAGACTCCTCTTTACTATATTACAACGTAGAATAAAGATGCAAACATAACAACTAAGTATGTACAAAATATCAACTCCCGCACACACAACTTTTGGGTGGATTTCACACCTCGAATGCGCAGCAATACGACATCCACCCCCTCTAATCCTGTGCATCCTCTGGATGGGCCAACTACCCATGATCGTTATCATCAAGATCCACAAACAGATCAATCTCTTCATTGTGCATTTCCAGTATATCAACAAGATTATCTGTCATATCATCTGTCTCTTCCATTGGAGTTTCTTCTCGTTGCTCTTCTCTTGCAAATTCTTCCAATGCATAATCTTCATCATCTCTTTTCTTGAAAATCTTGATTCTTTTTCCTGCAATAGGCACTCTAAGCACTGTCCCATCCAATTCTGTCAACTCATATGTTGCATTATCAAAGACATGTCTGATTATGTACGGCCCAAACCATCTTTTCACCATCTTCCGAAATGCAGTATGCTGATTTTCAAGGCTGCTATCAAAGACTAATACCCAGTCTCCCTCTTCTATTGCTCTAGGTCGCAAGCGATGCCTGGTGTCAAACCTGTCCTTATTTCTTAGTCTAGCAATCTTTAACCTGTCAATAGCTAGCTGAATATCCTCTGGTCTTCTCTCCAACTGCCGAATCCGAAGAGCTAAGAGCTCCTCTCTTGTCAAATCCTCCTGCCAAGGTAAAACTGACCAAGTCAAAGCACAAGTCTCAGTCGGCATAACCGGTTTCTGACCATACATCAACTCTGTAGGCATATATCCTGTGGTAACACTATGAGTCGTACGATCAGCCCACAAAGCAAATGGTAGAAGTCTCGGCCATTCTCCAATCTGTCCTCTGCATGCTTTGGCTAATGCTTTATAATCCTCTTTCCTGAGAGTAGGAGCAATCTGCAATAACTTCTTCAATTTCTGCATGGCTCTAGTGTGGCTCTCATCCCAATAGAATTTCTGCCCCTTTCGAAGCAACTGATATAAACAATCTGCTATGTGTGCAAAATGAGGAATCCAAATCATATAAAACACACAAGCTCCAATGAATCTCCGTACCTCTGAAGTGGTAGAACAATACTCCATAATCTTACTTATAGCATCCACCTTATCAGGTGAGGGTTTCTTGTCATAATATCCACACATATGTCCAACAATGACAACCTCATTCACTCCAAAAACAGATTTTTGCCCTGATAGTGTCAAGTTCACTTCTTCTAACCTTGCCAAAATCTTCTCACAAGCTGAAATATGATCAGCCACAAAGTATCTGCATCCCTGCTCATTTAGATTCTCATTCTTCTCTTCTTCTGCACACCCCTTAATGGGCACATCATCCAAGAAAGCCATGGTAAGCTGAGGTATGTAATCACGAAGGACCTTACGCATGGCATTCATCATATGCACAACAGAGTTAGTGGCACCTTGAGGCAAGGTACACATCCTAACAAGCCCAATAGGAGTTCTCATAGTGGTTATGTCTCTGCTTTCCAAAGCCAACTGAAACTGATCATATCCCGAATACAAATCACCTAAAGAATAGATGGCACGTCCAGCAAATGCTTCTGCAAACTCATCCACAACTGGACCTATACCAACATTCTTGATAGTAACTCTGTTTACTAGCTGCATGTCCTGTATAAATCGGAGAGTACCATTCTTCTTTGGAACTGTAAACCACCTATTTGAGTATGGTGCAGATGAAGGCTCAAGAATTCCCATCCTGATTTTCTCATTCAACAAATCAATCAGCTTTGGCAGGTGTGCCTTAGGCACTGGAATAGGTCAGAGGTTCCATGGAATATGAGGAATAGTAAAAATGACCATAGGAGCAACAATATCCGGATTCACACATCCAATCTCATGCGGGAAAAAAGCAAACCCCCTTCCATGTCGCTCAAGCATTTCCTGAAAGCATTGCTTCTCTGTGGGCAGCAAGAAATCACCATTTCCAATTTTCAATTCAACAAGAGTCTCTGCTGAAAATTTATGGCCTATATGCTCCAGATTCCTCAAAATTGGTTGTTTGGCAGCCCTCTCTATTTGCTGATCACTGTCATGTGGAAGCGGTACAGCTACCGGCTTCACCTTCTTATCCACGGTTTTGTATTTCGTGTCAACCCTAGCTTCATTATGATCCTTTGCATTACTCAAATCTTGTTGTAAATCAGCAATTCTGCACTCCAGGGCTGAATATCCTCAGCCCTCTGCTCTATGGACTGAACAGCCCTAAACTCTGGATGCTGAAATATTTCAGCAGTAAACTCTGTTGGCTGAAAGTTTTCAGCCCTCTGTGTCTCTGTAAGCTGATCATAATCAGTCGAAAACTCTGTTTGCTGAATTTCTTCAGCACTCAATACTTTTTGCTGAGTCACCTCAGTCTTTGACTCTATCTGTGACACAAAATTTGCAATTTCATGAAACATGTCTAGGGATTGCACTAATACATTACTGTGACAACTCTGCATATCAGTTTTCAGCATATTTTCCATCTCTGTCATCGTATCTGCACAAATCATACTGTCATACATCCCATCTATGTGCTCATCATCCTCTAAAATACCTGCATTTTTCAAATTTTTCTCCTTCCTGCATATATACTGCTTGGTAGCTCTAGGCAACTTAGAAGTCTTCTGATAACTCATCGAACTGTTTGCTGAAACCCCAACAAAATCGAAGGAGAAAACATTGCTGCCAGGAGGTGAGAACTCCAATCTCCTCTGCTCTGTACCACCGTCGTCTCGCAAAACGGCGGTACCTAATGAAAACCCGAATCCCTCATAGTGGGCAAAGGTGCATCTCTAAGAGTATCCCTGTTTCTAACATGGTTCACACACACAGTCATAAACTGTACTGCTCTCATGCCATCTTTACTGCGAATCCGTGCATAGGCAGATCCATCATCCATTACCTTTGTTTCCATACGCATCTCTGTGATGAATGGCTGTCCAAGAATTATGGGATAAGAGCATGAATCCTGCACAAAGAAATGGAAATCCTCCTCTACATCTCCAATAGAAACCCTGACACTGGGACAGGCAGCATACAAATCACCTGCAGTGTTGTTGGCGGCTCTCATACGCCACCCATGCTCTACATCCATAGGCCATCTGTTACTCTCATAAACTCCACAAACTATGAGATTAATCTCTGAACCATGATCCACCAAAGCAACATAAGGCACCTGTTTCTCTCCAATTTTTACCATCGTTTCTGTAGTTGCTCTAGCCCAATGACTCCGCGAAAAGTGACTACGCGGTATCAAGACAGGCTCATTAGTTTCAGCATAATGCATAGGCTGAACCCTCTTCTCTATCTGTGGAAAAACAGAAGCATTCTCAACCATAACCTCATCCTCATCCTCATCCAACTCCCCAATCAAAACTCCCTGTGTATCAGTAGTAGGCAATGCATGTCTTTTCCTCTTTAGGACCTCTTGGAACTGATCTTGAAACTCTCTTTTCGAAATGCCCAAAACCTCAGAAATAGTAAAATTCACCTCACTGTCAAGAACACCGTATTGGGGAATATGGGACTTTCCCATAAGTTTGGGACACGTGGTCAAATCTTATGATTTGTCATAACTTGAATACTATAACTCCAAATTGAGTGCTCTATAGCTCAATAGATTCTATTTTTCAAGAGCTTTCCAATGATAGGTCACGTCACATGGTTTTGAGAAACTTATGGGCATGTTATCCATGTGCCACCTTTTTAGTATTCAAAAAATGGGAATTGGGAGATTCCCAAACTCACTAATATTGTGTTCAAGTATCTTGTCATTAAAGATTTTCTTCATGTCTGTAGATGTCTCAATATCGGACATCAATCTAAACCCTGGTTGCTTTCTCTCTCTAGGCTCTTGCCTCTTTTCTCTCTTTTGAGCATCTTCCATCTGTCGTTCTGGCCCTAGTCTCAAAGACGGTCCTGCAGTAGGTGGAGTAACAAACTCACCCCCTCTAGTCTTTTTAGCTGCACTTGGATTTTGTTCATCCCTCTTACGCTTTTCCTCAACAAGTACATCTGCTCCCTGAGACTTAGCCAAGTAGGCATAAATAGAGTACCTCTCAACAGGCGAATCCCAACCTGTCTCAGATATGATGCTAGAGCCTGCACTAGTCAAAACAGTTTGCTGAATTTTTCCCTTGTTTGTTGTCTCCATAGCATAAGTCCATAATGCTGACTGATTCTCTGATCCTTTCTCAATCTGGACTCCATATGCAGAAGCATCTCCTCTAGCTGCCACATAAGAAGTACGCGCAGCCATGTCATCCACTAATTTCTTCATTCCGCCTTTCCCAAAGTTGGTAGCAAGTGGAGCTCCTATTTCAGTTAACCAAATCTTACCATCTTGCCCCCAAAATACCAAATTCTTCCTCCTTGCATCCTGAAAAGATTCACAATCCCTGCAATGCTGATGGTCCGTACTATCACACCAAATACATCTTCGATCTCTCCTAGGTGCACTAGGAGCACTCCTAGGTGCAGTAGGAGCACTAGAAAAAATAGTAGGCGTAGTCGAAGCAAACTGCTCTTTCAATTTTCCCACCAATTCTACTTTAACTGACTTTAGTGTCAAATCCGTTATGCCTTTGATTATATCATCAAGAGAGAAAGGCACCGATGGAGCGGATGGTTTTGGAGCAGAAGGTGCTGGCATCGGTCGTGGAACAGGAGGAATAGGAGGAGTAGGAACAGTAGGCACTGGCATAGGCCATGAAACTGGCTGAGGAGGAGAAGAAATAACAGGGATAGAAGCAGGCATAGGAGCAGAAGACAGTGTCGGTGTCATAGAACCATTCTGTAGGTGGGTCCTCCATATCCTCCTCTTGGTCAAAGTCGAGACTGCATCTAGGCATCTTGCCAAAGCATAAATTTCAGGATGGGAGATACTTCAACATCATTTTCAGCCTCTTCTACGATTCCTGTTGCTTCCTCTACTTCAGCTCCATCATTGACTGCTGTGTCAAGTACTTCAACGGATGATCTAAAGCAGATTTTGCAGAATATGTCCATGTATAGGCAGCTTCAAAATCAGCAGACACAATTGTATATGCAGCAGCAGAAGCAATTGCATCAACAACAGTTGTCTCAGCAAAGGCAACTATATTCGGAGCAGGAGAATGCAATCAGCGCGACTAAGGCGATTGAAGCAGTTGAGAATGAGAAGAAGCTATTTGATGGCCGTAATGTTTCAGCATATTTGAAGACATATGAGATCAAGATGGGGTTTTTTGGAGTTCTAGCTGGACTTATGAGTAAGTATTTCCTTCGTCTTGTCACACTCGCCTTGAGGGCAAAAGTGACTGATCTTTTTATTCAAAATTCGCATTGGCAAGATTTTAAGAAGGCCCTGAAAGAAGAGTATTTCCTTGAGGACTTTGGGATGGCTACACGGCGGTCATTCCAAGAGTGGGTCTACATGCCTGCTTCAGAGTTGATACGAGAATTTGAAGAGAGGTATAGTCAGCTTGATGCCATTGAACAAAGAGCATTGGATGTTGAGAAAGTTGAGCTTTTCTTGCAAGCTGCAGATCCTGCTCTTCAGGAAGAATTAGGAGAGCTTCTTGAGGATCGCACGAAGCCTATGGGACTTCGTCGGGTTCACCAAAGATGTCGAAGGGTTTTCGAAAGCAAAGTCGTGTCTTCAGAAGACCTTGTTAAATTTCAAGATGGAAGATCAAGCAAGTGAATGAATTCAAATCTGCAACAGTAACTCCAGCATAATGTGCATTGAGCAAAAGAATATTTTTAACAATCATGCCCAGTAACATTTAGTTTCAATTCCAGGCCTGATATGACTGCAATTGCCTCCTGTGATGTTGATCAGTTGGAAAGATCAATAGTGTTCATGGTCATACACAACCTTTTGTATCGAGTGAACTAGCAGTCCTTCATAAACGAGGAAGAAGTGCACACAGCAGTCTTATTCACTACTATGAATTTTCCTATCATATATCAATATGTTTTTTGGCATCTCTGGTTCATTCTCATCATTTCAGAATGTAGTTTAATGCAAATAGTTAAAATTTGTGAATATTTTGCAATCATCTTTACTTTCTTGCCATAAAACCTTGCCATAAAAAAATGTTCTGCATGGTATATATCATGTGTCTGCTGTAAATTTGCTTCATTTCAGCAAGCAATTCCAATACTTACAAGGCACTAGTAACATGAATAACAATGTGATCCAAGTATCATGATTGGAGCATTTCCAACAGTGTCATTGCAGGAATGCCATGTATAACACCTCCAGGTACAAAGACTTTGCATCTAGAACAGCATATATGAGATTTTAATTAGAATAGAAGCAGCCAGGTAACAATTGATATGAGCCTGGCTGATACTATTTGTAGTGGCAATAGGGGTTGAGTTTGAGTGGCAAGAGCAGGCATTGTCAGAGTCATGACAGCCTGTGACAACTTTCAAAATCCATTAGAATGCAACCCCATCTTAGTGCAGTTGCAAACAAATCTTAAACCTCCTGAGCCCTCTAGCATAGATAACATGAATTGTAGATAGCAATCTACTTCAGAGATGTCCATATGTTGCAATAGGGTAATCCGGCGCATGCAGACCATTGAGCATCGTGCCACAGATTGAGCACAACACAGCTTGGAAAATATCGAGCATACTACTCCATCGGGAAGACGGTCGAAATTTGACATCATCTTGAAGATTGCCTTCTGTCATATCAAATCCGCCAGTCTGTCAAAAGCTTCTTTACTACACTTGGCGTCATCTTGATGACTTGAAGAAATGGTGGTGCTATGGCATAATCAGGTCACACACTGTAGAATCTGATCATACGATATTATGCAAGTACAGGAGAAATATCTCTCAACAACGTGGTTCACAGAGAGATTTTTCAGAGAGTCGAGAAGGACTTTGCAGAATTTGTAACCCTTATCGAAGTCTGTCAAGATGCATCCCTTCTTCCAACCTGCGATGTTGAAATCCTCAGTCCATTGCCGCCAGGCTCTGACCGAAACCCTGGTATCGTGAGATCCTCCATGGTAGAAGCGACAGAGATCCCTTGAAGCTCTACACAAAGGGATGCCAGAATTGGGATTTTCCTTTGAAGCACGTTCCCTTTCGATAAGTCTGTGTCTCTCAATCTCACGCTCCAATTCAGCTGCTTTCTCCCTGTCAAGCTCTTACAGAAGTTCTATTTCTCTTAAAGTTTGCTAGATCTTGATTCTTGTCCGAATCTCCCACTCTTCCTTTCCCAGTACCTTCCCTTCGGTCGACTGCTACTTGTAGATCCTGAGAATTCCCTCCGAGATGGGCGTATTCACCCCTGATTCTCTTTGCTCTTTTCTCTCTGCAACTCCCTTTTTTTAAAATCGAGATCCCCTTGATTTCTTTTCCTTTCCTGCTTTTCTGCTCTGCACTCTTCTCCATTAAGTTTTTCCCCCCCAAAAAGCCCCTTTCAAAAATAGTCCTTCCTCAATAGGCTCTCTTAAAGCGACCTCATTATGTAATTCATGGCCTTTACCTATGGCCCCTAGAGAACCACAAGCTTTCAAGCAAGAAATGTACGTCGCAGTATTTGGAGAAATTCCCTCAAGTCACATTTGGTTGAAGTAGTTAACTGTTTCCTGACTGTATCCATATTGCATATACCCTGAGATAAGTGCAGTCCATGACATTACTTTTCTTGATTGAAGGTCATCAGAGACTTCTTGTGCTTTCTCGAGCAGGTCACACTTTGCATACATGTCAACTAGCTCAGGGCCTATACAAACATCTCTTTTTAACAACCCATTTCGTAAAACTTCAGTATGCATCTCTTGCCCCTTAATTTTATTTCCAATGTTTCTACATGCTCTCAAAATCCAGGCCAAAGTTATAGGATCTGGTGAGATGCCCTCATCTTGCATTTGTTTGTATAATTATAATGTCTTCTCACCTTGACCCTGCTCAACATAGGCTGAAAGCATCCCTTCATGCCCACCATTATTGAAGGAGGACCTATCAGGTGCAACCCCAGCTGAAAGAAAAGGTAGTAAAAGACCCCTCTTTACTATATTACCACGCAGAATAAAGATGCAAACATAACAACTAAGTATGTACAAAATATCAACTCCCACATGCACAACTTTTGGGTGGATTTCACACCTCGAATGCACAGCAATACGACAACAGTACCTTTTTTCCTTTCTCTCCCTTTCGGATTTACTAATTTCTTCCATTGTCCTCTCATTCTAGGGCACAACTCCATCAACTGAGCAAAAGATATATCAGCTTTCCTACCCATCATATCTTTCTTTAGATCATAGTCACTTTCTCCTTCTCCCAAAGGAATATCAGTAGTATGATAATGTTTTCTAGGTGCTCTTGTTTTATTTTCTTCTTTTCTCTCTTTCTTTTCTCCTCTCTTTGTTTTTCTCCCTCTTTCCTCACCAGCCTTACTAGTTTCAGGTTCATCTCTCTCAGCATCTCTTCTTCTTTTAATTGCAGGCATAACATCAACAGTTTTATTTTCTTCTTCTTTTTTATTTTCTAAAAGAATACAATTTATGGCACTTTTTCCTTTCTCTTCCTCCTTTAACTTAGATTCTGGAGAAGTAGAATCATTTTTTATTTCTATCCCAAAATCATTATGTCTGTTCGGCAAATTTTGAGGTAAAGGATACATATCCCCCCTTGCCCTAGGTGGATATGGACAGTTTGTACTTATATGACCTATCTCTCCACATGAATAACAAGTTACCATTGGTCTATGAAAATATCCTCTACCATTTCCTCCTCTTCCCCCTCTCAAATTTTCTTGATTTGGTTGTCCTATTAGTCCTCCATTACCTCTTCCTAAGGGTCAACCTCTCAATGCTCCTAGCCTCATGTTTTGCATTTGTCCAGATAATTGATCTTCAACTTCTGGTGCTAGTTGAGTATTTTGTCTAGCTAAAACTTGATAATTATGTTCCTCCCTTTCCCAAGTTTGTTCTCTATTCTCTATAGGTGTTCTAAATGACTCTCTTTTTTTAATTTTCTCAATTTTTCTCTCTTTTTCTATAGCAATCATTACAGCTTCATCAAAAGTACTAGGTTCTTTAATTTCCAATTTTGTCCTCACATGTCCTTGTAAATTTTCAATGAAATTTTTAATTCTTAACATTTTCGGGGTTCTCTCTCTTGGGCCTAAAGATACATTCCAACGATCCCAAAGTCTAGCATACTCTATGGCAAAAAATTCTATGGTCTAGTCTTCTCTCTTTTGGCATGTTTCTATTCTTCTCCAAAGGTCATGTGAAGTCTCAGTTTCTTTAAAACAGTCAAGAAATGCTTCTTTAGTTGCTTCATATTCCATAGGAACAGGATGATTTCTTAGTCTAAGGGTCTTTTCATAATCTTCAAACTAGTCACGACCTTCATCTAATAATTGAAATTTCAGAATTTGGAGTTTCAATGCTGTGTCATTTATTCACTGGATAATACATCCAAGCTCTAATTTCTCGAGGAATCACTGAGGATCCTCTCCTTTTTTACCATAAAATTCAGGAAAAGAACTAACCATTTAAAAATGATTTAAAACAAGCAAACAATCCACAAATCTTGAACAAAGTCAAAAATTTCGGCACTCCTCAGTGGGGGCACCAAAAAAGAGATGTTACGCGAGCGGTGAACGAGAACTAGCTTCTCTCACAACCCGATAACAAGATGTAAAGGAGTGCCGGTTAAAGTATTTGACCTTGTCGAATGCACTACTCAACTTGGAAAATTTAAATATTCAACGAAACTCACAACCACACAAGACAATCACAAAGAAAATATCCAAAATTTTGACAACAACCAAATAAATTATATTCTCATACCTTGATAGCCTTGATCTGAAGCTTGGCACAACAAAGTCTAACTTCTTCCTTTTCCACAATAGCACGTCCAAAGATCTCTCGCATGTGACCCTCCTCTCATATCTCTCCAAGCAAGAAGATACAAGGGAAGGCGGCCCCTAACTCTCCTCTCCTCTCCTTTTATAGTTTTTTACATCCTCCTTTACGTTGAAGAAGCGTTTGCTTTTCCAAGAAAGCCTTAGGCTTTTTTACAAGGTGAAACGTTAACACGCTAAGGCACACTATTTTTTTAAACTTTGAAAGTTTAAGCTTTATAAAATAGCCTTTAAAACTATTAAAACTCCATGCTTTTTCTGACGCGTTTGTTTTGGCTCGTGAAATGGTTCATGTCTTTGGAAACTGTCCTGCTCCTCTAGAGGCCGCATCTCTCTCTATCTCTCTCACTGCGATCTTTCGATGATCGCTGCTTGTTATTCACAAGGCTGAAGCCCGAGCTTCTTCAAGAACTAGTACTCAAGCTCCCCTCGAAATCGATTCCCATCTTTGTGTTGTCTGATCTCTCTTTCTCTAGGCTATTGTACCGATCTTCGATGGAGAAATACTTTGCTCTGCACGCCTCGGGTGCAAAAGCGCTGAGCGGCATGTGGAAATGCACCTGGAGCTCTGCGGACACAAGGGTCCAGTTGTTGGTGCCATGCTTCTTGACATCACTGGCTAACAGGAGCTCCTCCCATGTTCCCCAGACATTACTAGAGCCCTGCTCTTGCCCCTCTGTTCCATTCCTACCCTCTCCTTCAAAACTTGCTCCTTTTTGTGAGTTTTGTTTTTCGTGTTTGGCTACGGGCCTGGAAAGTGAGCTTCCATGAAGAAGATGATGATGCCCTGGTCTGCCTCAGCCATAGCCCTTCCTGCGCACAGATCTGGCCATGGTAGCTTCCTCTTGCGCCCTTTCCCTTGCTTGCAGTAATGGATCCCCTCAAGGCACACAAAGGAGGACAAGAGGGGATGGGAGCTGCATCTTCTTGTTAATCTTGGCAAAACAGGGCCAAGGCACCACCCACACACACGCACACACAAATCGAATAGTTGATTTATTAATCTCTCTCCATCGCCATCTACATCTACATGTAAAGTGGTAGAAGAACAGGAAGGCGAACAAATTTCATTGACAAACTAGTCGCAGAGGCTCCCCACCAGACCCCAAAAAAATCAGAACCTAGAAGCTTGTAGGATATGAAATCTAGACAAATTCAAGTCCTTCCAATCAAAGTTTTCCAAGCCCTGTATACTTTCCAAAATTCATGCAATCTATGCTTAACCCAACGTCCACCATTCCAAGGATTCAGTTGTCTGATAGATGCTACCAAAGTAACCAGGCTTCTGCTCAGTTTATTATTACACCTTCAAAAAGTTTGATTTAACAAATTCTTTGACAACAAGCTTCTGACTATTGCTACTGTGTTTTGGCACCTGTGGTTGAACATCAGAGCATTTGAGATATGCATCTAATTCTAGCAATTCAGGCCTCGACTGCATTAGAAAACAGTGTCCCAAATATCACAACTCCACCTTCTGGCAAAAGGACTGAATATGAGGATATCCTCAAGCATCACCACTTAGAGTTCTTCGCATCATATCCCAAGCATCTAGCAAGTTACTAGAAGGTAACTTCCTCATAGTAGCTTCCACACACTTCCACACTTGGCCATGAGCTGTAAGCAAAATTTTTGTAGTTCGCCCCTAAAAAAAGGACTTGTTGAGAAATGAACATGCACATTCCCATGAACAATGGAACACTCCCCATCAGGCACCCAACTGAGAATTCTCTAGCACCTTTAGTTAATTAAATTAGGTAGCTCTGTTCTGTAAATCCCATCAACGAGAGATTGATTGAACTTAGGCTTTGAGTCGCCCTTCAAGGTGACAGACCAATTCTCTAGAGCTATCCTTGTGAGCCAGTTCCTTTGAATCTCTGAGAGGGTAATGATTTTACCCGTGCCCAAAATTCCTGCTTCAATCTGAACAGCTGCATCTTTCTGAATGCTAGAAGCGAAACCATTCTTGGAATTTATTTTATGCAATGTGTCCTAGCAGAAATATGATTTGGAAGGAACTTCGTGCTCAACCATACATGATTTGATAAAAAAATGCAATTGATCTATGATATGCAATCAATCAACCCATGCTATACACAAAATAATGTATGCATTGAAGAATCGTGCCTAGCCTATCTAGATGTGATCGTGCGTCATGCAAATTGCAAACAAAATTTCTTATTAGTTTAAAAATTCCTTATCCTCACCTCTCAACTCTCATAAGAAGATATGATATACTCCGCTCCACCCGCCCATAATCTCACATCACTCTAGTAAATGGTGGTCCTCAAAATGTTGACCAAATATGAACAACCCTTCTCTCAATTGATGGCGTCCTTCACGACCCTCGAACTCTCCCAACCACCTTACCCTCTCAACCAGAGGTTCCTAACTTTGTGATGAACATCCCAAATGGTGCGTGCGAGAAACTGCGTACTCAATGACAGGTGCTCTCTCATGTACGCGTGCATCTAAGATTTATTGCATATAGTTGCAGCGGATCTCATGCCGTGCTAGTGCTCAATGATGGTGCAAAATGTGCTTAATCCCAACCCATGGCATGGAAATATTTGATAAGGACAGGAGACAACCCTCGAGTGCAGTGCATCAATAAGTGCAATGTGAAGTGCTCGTGAACCCATTATCCCCTGTGATGTGCAAGAGTCTCAACAAGAATACATGCCTAGCTCTTCAATGTTCGGTAGCTAATAGCAAACTCCAACTTTATCCTGTTCAAAAAATACCAAACTCAACCAAGGCTATCAAGTTTCACACTCAACAAATGAAACAAAATGACAGAAACATATCCTAAGCTAGC
Organism: Lygodium microphyllum; assembly: GCF_053477565.2. NCBI lineage: Eukaryota > Viridiplantae > Streptophyta > Polypodiopsida > Schizaeales > Lygodiaceae > Lygodium > Lygodium microphyllum. The sequence continues at coordinate 35,457,635 of NC_141150.1, forward strand.
CAAACACAATAAATCGAATTACAAAACAACAAAACAAACAGTCACACAACAACTAAACTAGCAAAAATCAAACCTAACTACAATTTGACTAGGGGATTTCAATTTTCAGAAAAATGCTTGACACTGTGTGCTCAATCTCGTAAAAATGAATCCTGATCTCAATAGCTTATCAATCTCTTCTTTCACTTCATGAGTGTACTTGGGATTCATTGGATATCATTGTTGTTTGACCACATCGGGTGTCATGGATATATTGTGAGTCACTACACTCAAATCTACCTCTTTGAGCTCATCGAGGGACCAAGCAAACACATCTATACACTTTCACAAGAGAGCAATGAGACTTGCTTCCTCTTCCTTAGTCAAGTCATCTGCCGCAAAGAAAGGCCAGGGCCTTCATTAGCCAAATTGACCTCCTTGACCTTGGCGAGCCCTTCTATTGGTTTGTTGACTTGCCCCTGGTGTTTGGCTCCCAGCAAGATCACTATGCTATCGCCTTATTTGAACTTTGTGAATCACTTTGATATGGTTCCTTGGGTTTCTTCCTTCTTTCCTCCTTCAGCCTTCTGCGCCTTAGGTGAACGGGTAGGTCCCCCTTGGTGCATCTAGTCTTAGGAGGTTGAGGTATTTTGGGATCACTATTTGAGCTTACTTCTGACTTAGAATTGAACTCTCTGTCTTAGCTAGAAGAGGGATTCTCTCCCGATGGTCATAGCTGTGATGGTGAATCTATCCTAAGTAATGGCATGGCACTTGGTTTTGTTAGGCCTGCTTGCTCAAAGTCTATTGCACCTGTGTGCTCCAAGCATGTGCGATCGCAATCCTTGCGCATGACTCCTCTTTCGACTCTAAAGGCATTTCCCTTGCATGGTTTCGAGTCTACTCATATTTGCTCTATCACCTGTCCCTCTGTGTTGTATTCTATTATGTCAATTTTCCCTTCACTCTCGTCAATACTGAAGAAATAGTAGTCCTCATATTCATCGTTAGAGCTATCTTTGTCCAACTGCTTGTCATCTCCTAAGTCTTGATATGTCTCGTCCTTCTTGTCAGTGACTAAGGCCCAATTGTACATCAAATTTAAGTCGTGCACTTTGGTCCATCACCACTTAGGTTTGCTCAAGAGATCTTCGAGTGGTTTAAGGTTTGTTGATGGGTTACCAACTAACTTGTCAGCCAGGTGCTCTAAGGTCTCATAGAGCTCTCGTCTGTTGTTCGAAACTTGGAATATGACCGGGTGGTTGGGTCCTCTCTGTGCACTCCTAGCCATCATACAGATTGCCACTGAGGGCTCTTCTCAGGTCTTGTAAACTCCTTTAATAGCTTTCTCATATTTGTCATTGTGCGAGAACGGTAGGTCGATTGTAGCAAGGACATGCATCTAGTCTAGCTCATCCTCAAGGCAAGGGATATACTTAGTCAGTGGCCCTTAAGATTTTCTATTTTGGCCATCACCTTTCAGCATAGTGGAGAAGGCATCTAGATCGGTTGCTGTGGTTTTCCAAGTGTCCATCTCTACTCTTATGGCTTCTGTTCGATTTCCTTGGAAGATTAGACAATTGCCCCAGTCTTCTATGACTCTCACATTGCGTATCCAAGGTCAGCCTAGCAAGATGTCATAGTCCACTCCCTTCATGACTATAAAATCAACCTAGAATAGGACTCTTGCGATTTTTATTGGCCAATTCTTTAACACACCAAATGGCTTTACTTTTGTTCCATTAGCCAAAGTGACGTTAAACCTGGCCGTCTTGACCGGTGGGTTACCCCAAGTCTGGAGCACTGCATGGCTCAGCACACTGACTCCCAATCCCATGTCCACAATTCCTTTTCTTGTGGTATCACCTAAAGAGCTAATACCGGCAAGACAACATGCATTTTAGTGCCCTCCTAGAAAGCATTGGCGAGTAAGACTTTTGGCACTGAGTGCAACATCAGACTCGGTATTTGCATTTTTGCATCGTATTTGTGCAAGTCAGCGGCACCTTGCCCCATTGATCCTTCAACCCATTGTTTCAGATCTTGCCACAACAACAAATGCTGCCTAAGGAGATCTCGTAGGCTTAACATCACGGGCATCAGTGTGATGAGGAGGTTGCTAGCTGCTTGCTACTCTCCTGTCTATGCGTTTCCTGGTCACAATGGCCCTAACTAATTCGCCAACCCGTAGCATTTAGGCTTTGCCTAAGCGGCACTGCTTGTGGTGCAGTCGCATCTCTCAATTTTGATCGTGGAGGTGACACTAGTGTGGCTATGCTTAAGAGATTATCAATCTCATCTTCCAATATGGGCTCAACATCTTTTAAGTGTTCCTAGGCTTCTTTCACCCACTCCTTCACTTTTTCAATGGCTTAGATTTGGCGCTTTGGGTTGGGGTACTCCGCGACCTTCGCACTTCCCTTCTTAGCTGTCCTTAGGGCTAACATTTTTGCTTCTACATCTGTCACTTTCTTTCTAGCAAGCATCATTGTAGCACTCTCTGTTTTTAGTGTGACTTTTGCGTCTAGTTTCTTCCTCCTTCTCCTATGGCTCGGGCAATGATATGCCAGCTTACTTTTTTTGTGCGCAGGTCATGACATGCAACAGGATAGGTGTGGCCACCCAATCGAGTATCTCGACACCAAACAACCCCAATGGGGCTGATGGCTCATTTTTCGAGTTAGAAAATGGCTTTCGTCTAGGGCAATCAACAAAGAGATATGTGATTCCACATTCAGTGCATCTTAGGTCAACCTTGTCTCGATTTGCTTGTTTCCTTTTAGGGTAGCACAAAGAGATATGTCTTGGGTGACTGCAAGTCCAATATGTGATTGGCTCTTAGGTTTTACTTCCTAAGCCTCTACCTCTTCCTCTACCAAACACCATTACTGGTACTGGTCAGTATTCAATAAGGACTGTATTGCCTTCTTTGTCATACTAGACATAAGGGTGCACGTAAGGCTTTTCATCGTTTGGCTCCTCCACATAGTGGACTCGAGCGTCACTCGGTGGATGGGTTGCATAGGATCCAGGTGGTCTAGGTATGCTTGTAGTAGGGTTTATATCCATCCTAGGAATGGCTGGCTTGGCATCATTGGATGTTGGGAGAGCTAGTGGGGCTCCCATTCCAAAGAATTTTAGTGGCCTATTCGCTAGGTATGGTTGATTATATGGTTGTGAGTATAGAAGTCTCCTCGGTAGTCTACAATGTATGATATCATGGCCGAACTTACCACAACTAGCACAAGGTCAGGATCAAGGGTCCTAATGCTCAGTTGGCAGGTGGTTTCCACCACAATATACATATTGGATGTGAGGGCATGTCGGCCGTCTCATCATCTCTTGTAATCTAGTTAGCTCCATCTTGATCTTTGCTAGCTCTTGGCTTGAGTCAAGCTTGAATCAGTGTCCTTTCCTTTATCCTGAGTACTTGGACCTGATTTTTTGCTTGTTGTCGAAGCTCTCTTGGAGTTCCTAGAGGTAGTCTCCTCTCGATTCAATCTCCTAGAGATTCTCTTCCCGAGTTGGTCGTCCACTCTAATGGCCTCTTCAAAGACCCTAGCCAGTGCATCTTGCTACAAGCTTGAGTTTCCTGCCAATGCCTTGTAGAGCTCTTCACACCGTATTTCATTGATAAAGACCATGGAGACTACTCTTTTGGTGGGTCACTCACTAGTTGAGATCCTCTTAAAGAGACTCCACATGTGGGTGTTGTAGTCTCTTATGTCCTCCTTGTCTTTATGCTTGATGTTCATCAGCCATACTAGAAGGTTATCAGAGTACCCAAGCTTAGAGAATCTCTTAATGAAGAGACTCTTGAGGTTGTTAAAGTCAATTTGCTTGGCATCATCTAGACTTGTGTACCAAGTCCTACCCTTATCTCCTAAGCATAGACCGAAAGCTAATGAGCGCAAAGTGAGATCGGTGAGGCCGTTGGCCTCGCAAACTTTCTCAAGCTGCTTTACGAAGCTATATGGTCATCGTTTGACTGGTACTTGTCTAGCTGCTTCATGAAAACTATCAAGATTTTAGATTGGCTCTTGGAGCCTTGAGTAACCCCTAATCCTATTAAGCAATGATGTTTCCATTGCAGATAAACCTCACTCGGTGGTGGAAGCGTTGTCTAGTAGTTGCTTTATGAGAAGCTCACTCTCAGCGTAAGATCTCCTTCTAGTGCATTTTCCCTCTCTGCCGCCTCAGGGCTAGTCCTATTTTTGCTTGCTAGGGCTAGTACTCGTTGAATCTTGCACATTTCTATACTCTACTGCAAGTTCTTGGCTTGTTGCTCCTCCCGATTTAGTTCATTATACCATGCAAAAATTCCCCTACTAGTCTTCTCTCCTCTTCTAGGTTTGCTATGCTATCCTCGGGTGCCCTACCGTGGTGGTCTATCCGGGTCTGTAAATCGTAATTAGCAACTAGCCATTGGATTTCTATCACTGGAAGCTGCATAGGTCAAGCTCTTCGTCTCATCCGTGGTTAGTGCTTGACTCTGCCATGTTTGTGGTCTTGTGCACCACTAGGTTGTCGATGAGATTGATCAGGTTAGGTAGATCCACTTCTCCGATGGAGTCTATCCTTGTTGCGCCTGGCTCCTCTATTGCGTCTTCAGCTAGGTCCTATGCTTGGGGTTTCAATCACCCAACTATGTCTTTGGGTCTTCTCCTATTGGTGGGTTACTTCGGGGTATTATGTCTAAGTGAGTTCCTTGTTATTTACAAACACTCCTAACTTAAACACTCGGTGGATGTGTGCATGTGCTCTCTGCCGTGCACTGTGCAAAATTACGCTCTCAAATTTTTAGTGTATTTTAAGTGATAAAATCAATGTGGGATGTGAATGCAAAATGAAAAATGCAACTCACACTATCCCCCTTTTTTGTTCATAGCAATATGGCTTTAGGTGTGTTCCTTGGATGCCCCTAAGAATTGTTTGGGGTCTCTACTACTCCCCTTTGCTCAGTCAGGGTAATTTTATGTTCTATGAGTTGGTTTCAGCTCTAAGTGGGGTTGGGCCCTCGTTCAGGGCACTAGAGGCTCCCTCTAGGCTATAGGTCACGATTTCCCTTGTGCTTGGCTTTTATAAGTCGGGTCATTTATCTTGGGTCAGTTTTGGTTGGTTTTGGTCAGAGGTTATTCTGCCCTATTGGTTTGATTCGCAGAGTCAGACTAATGCAATGGAACCAAAATGTAGAGGGAGCTTATGCTCAACTGCCAAAGACCCACAGACCGCTTATTCCTTCAAGCATTTCAAGTGAGCACCTATGGCTATATCTCACCTAGTCGACACGCTTTCAATCCTACCAGGGTTTAGTGAGCTTACATTGATGCCTAAATGAGTTGCCTTCTCCCTCAAGCACTCTGATAGCTCCTCAATTCGTGATGCAACCTCAAGCATCCTCCTCAAAGCTCCATCCTCCATAGCCACGTGCAAGAGAAGAGAAGAAGAAGAAGAAGAAGAAGAAGAAGAAGGAGAAGAAGAAGAGAGGAGATGATGGGGTGCTTCACCTCCAAGATCCCTCACACTCAGGAATTTGATAAGTCGGAGGTAATTACAAGTGGTCAAAAATGCTGGATCTGGGTAGGAAGAGAAGTCTGCAAGGAAATGATTTATAGAAGGAAGTATATCTTCTAACCTAAACACTAAGCATTCCTCAGGGCTCCTAGCATTTACATTATATATTTTTGGGAAGTCGTAATCCCCATGCAAGTCTCTATCATAGTCCACTCCATGCCTACAGGGGTAGGGCATCTAGATAGGATCATTGCGCTCTTCGGGGAGTGAACTGCAAAAGGCGGTCCATGCATCAAAATTGGTGTCCCAAATCCTCCTCCACCATTTCGGCTGTGCCTCTAGCGTTGGGCCTGCTCAGCTAATTCTTGTCTTCTCCTCCTTTTATTGCAACTATACACTCAGGCAGATGGGCATCTGCAGGTTCTTCCTGTGGGAGATCGGGTTGAGGCGGACTCGGCATTCTTTGTTGCTCTTCTTCATCACCTTACTCGAAATCCGGACCCTCTTTGACACGTCGCTCAACCATAGATGGGATGACTCGCAGTGGTGGTGGTGGCTGTTCATGCTTCTCAAAACCTAGCTCCTTGAGCTCAGCAGTGGAAAGGCCTGTACAGCGTAAGTAGTGGAATTGTTGCTCCTTAGTGATCCCTGTACTCATTAGGAGCTCCCGCTCTTGAAGACCATATCTTAGAGCTCGGGTGGTCAGCTTCAACTACTCTTGGCTTTGGATCTCAGCAAGAAATAGCCTTTTTTGATTGAAAGCCATGGCCATGAGGGCCTCTACATCTTCCTGGGAGGTGTCCAACGCATTTTGTAATCTTTGCGCTTCATCTTGTAGCCGTTTTGATTCTGCTGCTGAGACTCCTGGCCCTTCACTCTTCAGAAACTCGATTTCACTTATTAATCTGTTTTGTTTTTCTAGCTCCTGCCACAAACGGAGCTCCATGGTATGTTCTTGTGGTGTACTGGCTTTGCCTTCCTAAACCTCCTGTCTTAGCATTTCCACTTGAGCAACCTTTTTCTGTAGATCATTGTATTGCTGCACTAGTAGCTTTAGACTCCTTTGCTCTGCCACCAGGTTCTGCTCTTCGTCTTCCAGCCTTTGTCTAACTCGGCTTTCATTGTCCTAGGCTTCCTTTGCTTTTGCTACTAGCTGGTCCTGCAGGGCCTTCATTTCTCTTTGTCGATAGGCTCCCTGCCTTGAGACTTCTAGCCTAAGAGCAGCTGACGTTTCTTTTTCTTTTTCTAGCTCCATCAAGGCCACTTTCTTCTCTTCCTTCACCTTGTCTAGTTGTGCCAGTAGCTCAGCCACATATGCATCATAGTATGGGGTGTGGTGGTTGATGCCTCCAGCCTTTGTCTTTTAGGGTCTTGCCATGACTCTGCATCTGCAGCAGCAGCGGGCCTTTTCAATCCGGTTTCTGGCACGATTTCGGCCACTTTGCTCACTAGCATTTGCATCATGTTCATTAGTTGTGCCGTGTCGAGGAGAGGTGTGGGTTGTGTGGTGGTTGTAGTCGTGGTTTCAGTCGTTGCAGGAACAAAAGAGGAAGGAAGTGGATGTAGTAGGGACTTGCCCTTGCCTACAGCCACTGGAGCTGCTTCCACACTTGAACTAGCTTTGGCTTTATGACGGGGGCTCACAGGTTTGAGCTCTCCACCCTCATGGGTCTCTTCGATAGATCTTCGTGTAGCCTCTGCAAACTCGGCCAGCTCCTTCAGTCTCTGGTCTTCAGCTTCTTCTTCCGCCCTTCTTTTCCTGTCCTCTTCTGCCTTCTTTGATTCTTCTCTTATCTTTGCAAGCTCTTCCTCCTCTTTCCTCCTTCTTTCTTCCTCAGCCCTCCTAGACTCTCTTTGAGCCCTCTTGATTTCAGCTCGTTCTTCTTTGCTTAATTCCTCTTTCCTTTCCTTTTGTCTCCTGTCCCCTTTCTTTTGTCCTCCTGGTTTGCTTGCTTATGTAGGCGGCACCTCCTGTTCTCTCTTGTCACTTATCATTCTTTCACTTGATTCTTCTCCTTCATGGTGAGGTGGGCTTTGATGCGGTGGGCTTTGATGTGCAGCTTGCTCTTCCATGACTTCAGCATCCTTCATTGCTTCATTTATGATGGCTGTCAAAACACCACCATATCTAATTGTGACCGACTTTGAGGCAGGTTTCTTCCTTATGGAGCGTGCTGTTGAGGCAGGGGATTCTCCTCTTGCTGGTGCTTCCATTGGAGTGAGAAGGGTAGCTGTGCTTTGAATGGTTTTCTGCACGAACCCATTCCAGTTTACCTCCTCAGGGACTCCTGCTGCGATGCTTTCTAACAATGGGACCCCGATCCTGTTCATCAATGCGTTGTACCTTTGGCCCGAGAAGAGTGTCTGGATCATCTTCGCTTGCACCTTCACTGCTGGATCCGGGATGTCAGCCAAGCTGATTTCATCCACTGTGTGCACCTCTTCTTTCTTTACCCCCAGCATGGTGTAAACATCCCTTCTCGGCCACCTCTCTTTCTTGGGTACGAGCCACAAGGGCTTCTCTACGATTGCCGCATTGAAGGGCACTTCAACTCTTATTTCCTGCTCCCCTGTCCTCACTGTGACAGTGCCACAGTTCCTGCCCTTGTCAAAGTTCCTCAGAAATTCAGCACACATGCCGTAATCCACGGCCTGCCCCACCTTTTCCACATACTTGTGGAGGTGGCATCTGTCCACCAATTCTTTGACCGCAAATTCCTCCAAGATGGCCTCATCCAGGTTCAGCGTGTGCTTGAAGGTGAATTGACTGAATCCTCATGTCTCAACACTGATGCCGAACTTGGTCGTCTCTTCTTCAAAAAATGGGAGTTTGCCCCCTTTATCTTGTCCTGCCATGGTGGTTACCTGTCAACACACCATGCCAACATTAATGCTTAAAAATCGGCTTATTTCTAACAAAACTCAATTTTGAGAGAAAAATGTGTGTGTCAAAAATTGGTATACTTGCTTAAAGGCTTGAATTTTAGAGACAGGCTCACAACATCAATTGCTATTGTTTTCCCTTTGTAGTATCTTCCATTGAAACTCAATTAATCATAACATTCTGCTAGATAGCATGACTCTCATTTTGCTCTGCTCTTGCTCACATTGCTCCCCCCCCATCTTGGATCTTTCAAGGAATCCTTCCTAGGATTAGCACAGGAAGTACGAGGCAAATGCTGTTTTTCGTGGATTGACTTACTTAGCCAATAACCAATCATAGAAGCTTGGATTGTATTCGAGTTGGGCATGACGATCAAGAGTAGATGGTTGGATGGAGACTTGGGAGATGTAGGTCAAGACATCGTGAAAGAGATCTCCAGTATTAAGGCGGCTTGCAACATGTAATTCCTCTTCCATAAGGAATTGGTCAATGTAAGGGTGAGCGAGCACATGATCGTCTAAATGCTGGTTGCGGGTGATGGCCAAACTCTAAACGAGATAGGTGCCACATAAGTAGGGTCATATTCGATGGTTTTAACTGCCTTGCGTTGCTCAGCATTGGTCATTATCCAGCAACTTTTTTCTCCCATTGGATTCTCAGAGCAAACCACTACTGCAAGAACGTGGAAGGCGAGCTTGCCATCTGCATGAGCTCTTACAACTCGTGCTCAGGAATAGAACGAGGAGGCTTACGATATGAAGTGATTAGTCTTTTGAGGCCAGCTTGCTCCTTTGAGATTTCGTTGTTTGCTATCAGTTCAGCAGCAATTTTGGGAAATTTACCGGTAATAAGTTCGTATTCTTCCCAAGTGTATGGTAATGCATGAACATCCGAAGCAAGTGTTTTGTCAAGAAGACCTAGGTCTAGCCTCTCATAACTTCTAGCGAATGTAGTGAAAGTTTTGTCCAACATCTTGATGCAGGTTACTAAGTCATCCCCAGAAGTCACGGCAAGGTCTTTAGCCAAGGAAAGGAAAGGTCGTACCACGTAGAAAGGTTTAAGACCTGCTGGTGGGAATGGTGCAAATGGACTGGATAGTGGTGACTCCATCATTGGTGTCACAGGTGTGGCTTTGCACTCCGAAGCACTTTGAGGTGCTGTAGTGAGAGTGGAATTTTGGTGCCAAGAAGTGCTTAAAAATAGCTAAAAATTATGAATATCAAGGGAAAAATATTCAACGTCGAAGGCGGCGGCTCGATCTAGGACGATTTTAAGCGCCAAAAAGCTTTAAAGGCGCCCGAGCGACACTTGTTGATTTTTCATAATTTTTCAGACAGTCGTACGGGTTGACAAGAGTTACCGGCCAATGCGAGATGCCAAGCCGGATTCCCAAGATTTTTCAGAGCTCGATTTCGAGTTCGGACGGGGAAATGGCCAAGAAACCGGTTAAGATGCGAAGAGGTGAACAAAATTTGGCCAAAATGGACAAGTGACCCTTGGGAGCCCAAAATTTAAATGTAGCATGAAACTTTTCATGCATATGAGTGAAAAAACGTGGAGAAAACGTGGAGGAAGATGACGCCCGAATTTTGTGCTTCTTGGATGGAGGAGGCATCATGGTTGCTGCAAACAACCCCCCCAATTGATCATGGGGCTTGAATCCCCCCTGCCTCCTAGTCTTATCGCTGTGCTTTGCTCCTCCAATGGTGGTCTCTATGAAGAATTGTGATTTCAGTCTTTCTCTCTCCTCCCTCTCTTTCCCCTAAAGGCAGATTCATGTGGTGAAGAGGAAGAAGAAGAATGGATGATGGATGCTTGTCCAATGAAGATCGGATTGCTCCGTGGTTCAAGAGGGATGAAGATTTCTGATTGTGGACTGTCACGAGCATTATTTGGCTGCTGGAAATCAGTCCCAAGATATGGCAACTAAGAACCCGCAACCTGCAAAAGAACGGTAATCTCATTTTTATAAAGGAAAATGGTGTTTTTATGCAATTTGCTTGATGCATTCCTGTTCGCATGAGATGATAATGTATTATAATGTTGTCTTCAATGTCTTTCCACTGTTTATGCTCAGAAAATCAGAAAATCATAAATGTTGTGGATGAAATTAGTAGTCTAAAACCCGTAAAATACATGAAATATGAAAAAATTGGGTGTTTTTGAGATATAAATGGAAAATGTAATAAGACACACCAACTAAACTTGTGTTTTTGCTGCAAATGAACCTAAGGGCCACAGCCCACAACTCATTTTGAATTTTCAATCATTTAATATTGGAAACAAATACAAGAAAAATAGGAAAAATGAGAAAAAATAGGGGAAAAATGGATTTTGAGTGCCGAAAATTAAGGAAAAATAAGAACCATGTTTGTGGATGTATGGGGGGTCTGAAGTATGAGGTTTAGCCTTAGTTCAGCCCTACCTTTATGTTTTAGTGAGTTTTATGGCTTTTTATGCAATAAAAATGTGGAAAATGAACCCTAAACTTATGCAATATGCACAACCTAAACGGGTGAGGGGGTAGAGTGTATGGAAAGTGTTTAAATGCTGAATGGAATGATGGAAAGCTTGCTGGGTTTTTTATGCATACCATATAGATTGGACGATATTTAAAGATTAAGGACCTAGTAGCACGAGGGTTTCTCGGTGCCAGGTTCATGCAACGCTGTATACAAACAATAGAGAAATTCATTGAAAGAAATGTTTTGCACTAAGCACCAATGCTGATTTTCTTAATTGTTTGAGCACGTGTACATTCACAATTTGCATGAAGCATGAAATTTAAAATGTATCAGATAATACCTCCTAGATGCATAGCAATTGGTTTTTAGAGGAATATGACCAACGTTGAGTGAGTAAGGTTGTCCAAGCTGTAGGCTAGGCATTGGGTCTAAAGGAAAAGTAAAGTGAGGAAGCATGGTATATCTCCTGGAAATACGCGAATCATAAAAGAGAGAAGTTTTTGTTCGTATGTTATATATGTTTAGCGACGCATCGAGGGGCCAATCCCCAAGGTGTAGGAGAGTCGCAGTGAGGTAGCGGCAGTCAGCCGTGGGAGGACCTTCTATATTTGTGCTTCGTGCTATTTGGCAATGTGCTGGGACTCCCTCTGAGGAGTGTTAATTGGGATAGAGTTGGACTACAAAACGTGATACAAACGCAAGATGTTTAGGAAGATGATGTATCTGTCATCCACGCTCCTGGCCGCAAGGCCGTGGGGTTGTTGAGCGCATGATAGAGGTCCGGCTAGTGCATGAGCCAGTGCCGGCCTGTTTTAGGTCCCATCAGTGGTGCGTCTGCCGGGAGCCGCTTAGAAGTGGCGGTCCTCAAATCTTGGATGTCTAGGGACCAATTAGTAGTTTATGCTAAAGGATACTGAGATTGATCCGTTATTTATTGATAAGCATCGTCTAGCCGAAATCCAAAAGCAAGAGAGAGACGAAAGAGCTATGCGACGTGCTAAAATTTTTAGGAGATATTCCCCTAAGCATAGCGGTGCTGAACCCTTAAGAGGGAGTGGATCTAGTGGTCTTGGTGCCACAAGCAATAAGTTAGGAAAAGGTGGAAGTTCTAGTGCTCCCCTTTCTTCCATAAGCCAGTCTACATCAAGTGTAGGAGGTGTAACCCCACCGTCCCCTATTCCTAGTGTAAATCCAATTTCCATCATGGCGCAGCCTATTGCAATTCCTGCAGGAACGACGGATTTGCCGGCTCTAGGTTACCCGCTATCCATTTTTAATGGGCTAGTTGAGGAAGATGCGGAACTCCACATCAGGGAGTTTCAAAAGCTGATGTTTAATTGTCGCATCCAAGAAGAAGGACATTTAATGATGTTCATCAACATGACTCTCAAAGGAAGAGCTGCCATATGGTATCATGGTTTAGAAGCCGGAACCATATTGAATATTGATGCATTTTATGGAGCTTTTCGAAGGGAGTTTGCCCCTGAAAGGGTTGGGCAATATTGGTTGCGTGTACTCAACGTGACCCACCAAGAACCACATGAGGATATTTGTGCTTATGCGAAGAAAATAAAAGAGGTTTTCCGTAATTTGGACACCTCTATTCCTATCCCCGCAGCTGCCCAATTGCAATATTTCCTACATGGTTTGGACTTTAATATTCAGTTGCAGTTGAGTACTGTCCCTTTGGGGGATATAGATACTGCCATTACAAGAGCACAAGAGGTGGAATCCTGACTACAAGTAGCCTATGCCTCTCGAGGCAATTCGAATATAGGTCTAGCATTGGGAAACAATATGGCGACGGCCAATGGCAGTGGTAGTCAAGGGATAGCGATGGCTAATCCTAATGGGAGAGGGAACATGATGTAGAATGTGCCTTTATTACCAGCCCCCCTAGCATGTCAATGCCTACGAGCACTCAAATGGCTCCAAATGGTGGAAGCCAAGCAGTCAATTCTAATACCATGCCTGTGGCTCAACAACTAGTGCCTAATCGAATTGTTAGGCCAATGGAACGACAGGGTAATGATCAAGGCTACGAGACGAGTGCTTCCAATGTTCTTGGCGAGGTTAAGGACATGATGAAGCATTATACCGACATGATTACAGAGCAGTATCGACAAATAGCCGTTGATGAAACTTCCTTAAAAAACAACAAAATTTGATAGGAAGTAGATACCCAGATGAGGATGCACCTTCGAGGTTTAGCTGCAAATGGTGTGGTGGGCAACATTATCCAAGAAATTGCCCAAATGTCAAGTGCGACATCTGTGGAAAATCCGGCCATTTAGCAGCCACTTGCTGGAGTAAGATTAGTTCCCTCCAGTGAGGTAGTCAGCAACCAGGGCCTGTTAATCATCGTGCGCAAGGAAATGATTCCCAGCGAGAAGACGGGCCTAAACAAATACTCCAACGACCAAAGACTACAGTGGAGGAGCTACCTAGTGGTAGTGGGGTTAGTTTGATTGAGGCTGTGCGCGTTAATGACGCTGAAACCTCTAATCTGCGAGCTGTCCTTACAAGAGGTCAAAAGGGTAGAGAGGCCGACAAGGATAAGCCTGTCGACGGAAACCCGAAACAAGGCGACAAAGGAACGCAAGTTCTGGATCCTGCCATGGAAGGGGGACCTCTGAAGCTCGTGGAGAGTAAATCCGATGTTAAGAAGGATAAGGAACTACCAAAGAAGAAGGTGAAAGTTAAAAAAGAGACAATAAAGCCGGTTCAGCGACCTAAAGAGCGGATGGTTTGGCGTGAAAAGCGAACTCTATCGAACTATCATGAATTTGATTTGGCGAGCTCTCTTTGCCAAGTCAAGCCGGATGTGAACCTTTTGCAGCTTATTAAGATTTCCCCAGGAGTATGCAAGGAATTTAGAAAGATCCTGCATACCGGGTATATCGTAGAACCTTTGGGTATTGCGCGAGTTGGTGATGATTGGTTCGAGCATGCTGAGAAGCATTGCCCAAGGGTTGCAGCCTATGTTGATGGGATATTAGTAGATTATGCCATTGTCGACAGGGGATCATCTGTTAACATTATGAGTTCTGAACTGATGGAAAGGTTGGGTCTTGTGATCCAGAAAGATACCTCCATAATTCTCAGAATGGCGGATGATAGTTTGAGACAGCCGGAAGGCTGCATTACTAAGGTCCATGTCACTGTTGCAAATGTAGAATGCCTGTTGGACTTTAGGGTGATTCGTTTTGCAGGGCGTCCAAGTTACCAAGTATTACTTGGGAGACCTTTGATCTTGCAAGCGGACTGCCAAGTAGATATACCCGCCGGTCGACTAATATTCGGTAGAGGTGCCCAGCGTGTGGTGGTTGATGCCTATCCTGAGTCCCCACAAAGTGAGAGAGCTCCTCTATCTTCTATAGAATTGGAGACATTGGAGGATTTATCCGCCAGTGAGACATCATCGAATGATGAGTCCAAAGAGGGATCCACCATGGAAGACATCTATCAGATCACTTTGAATGAGCTGATAGAGGCCTTGTCAAGATTGTGGGAGAGAAGGAAGGAGTCTCACTTGTAGCTTTCTTGCTTGCACAATGGGGGAATACACACAAAGGTGGAGGCTGAAAACAGTTTTCCTCTTCTTAGTTGTGTAAGCCAAAAGAACTCTGGTACATAGAAATAGAAGAATCCTATATATGGGTCTCAAACCAAACTCAACTAACTAAGGTGGCATACTAACTGAGCCACGAACTAGAGTAGATAAGGATAGCTGTCATCTAGCTATTATTCATAGGCGGTGTACTAACTGCATCTGCAACTGACAAGTCGGTGACATAAATGCACAACGGTCACCCTGGCATATCACAAAAGGAGCTCGATATCTCAACAGGCCCAAGATCGCATAAGAGATGCAGATGTTATCGAGATAGACCTTGGCACGCCAAATGAGTCGCGACCAATCAAATTAGGGTCTATGCTCAGTACAGCAGAAAGGGAGGACTATGTGTCCTTGATCCAAGAATTCCGCGATATCTTTTCCTAGAGTTATGATGGGCTGAGAGGCATTCCTCCTAGTCTTGCTGTTCATACAATTCCGTTGAAAGAGGGCAGTCGTCCTGTACGACAAAAAGTAAGGCGTATGCCTTTCGAACTGAGGGACAGGCTGTTTGAAGAGTTACAGAAGCTTCGGAAAGCGGGTTTGATCTTTCCTGTACAACACACGGAATGGTGTTCGCCAGTTGTGATCAGAAAGAAGAAGAATAATCAAATCCGATTATGTGTAGACTTTAGGAAGCTGAATAAGCGGACAGTTAAGGACTACTACCCATTGCCATTTATTGACCAGATTTTGGATCAATTAGCGGGTAGGGAGATATATTCGTTTATGATTGCTTTGCAGGATACAACCAGATGGCAATTGCAGAAGAGGACAAGTTGAAAACAACTTTTATTATTGTCTTTGGTACTTTTGCGTACCACGTGAGTGCTGCATACAATTTTGTATCGCTCTTAACCCACGGAAGTGTGTTTTTGGAGTACCTTATGGGCTATTGCTGGGCCATATGGTCAGTTCGGTAGGTATTGTGACAGATCCCGAGAAGGTCAAAGTCATAGTTGCCATGGGTCCACCACGCACTCCAAAAGAAGTTCATAGCTTTCTGTCTTCGGTTGGTTATTACCGTAGATTCATAAATGCCTTGGCAGAAAGAACGTTGCCGCTTACAAATCTTTTGTCCTTTAGCTGTTTGTTTGTATGGAGTGACCCTTGTAAGGTAGCTTTCGAGGTTGTGAAGCAGGAGCTAGTAAAAGCTCCTGTTTTAAAAGCACCTAAAAGAGGTGAGGTGTTCTATATATTTTCAGCAGCCACCATGCATAGTATCAGCTGTCTGCTGTTTAGCCCAAAGTTGGAAAGAAAAGTGGTACCACCCGATTGCTTTTGCTAGCTGGAAGCTGGGGGTATCGGAAATCAATTATACATACATGGAGAAGTTGTGTCTGGCGATGGTCTTTGGGACCAAGAAATTCAGGCATTATATTCTCTATGAGAAAGTTATGCTTTATACGAAGGCGGAGGGGCTTCGACTATTGATGAATAAGCTACAGCCGCCTGATCGTCTAGCAAAGTGGTTAATCACTTTGCAGGAATTTGATTATGAGATCAGGAGTAAGCCACCAAGGTTGCAAGGCATCGTGGAATGTCTTGTGGACTTTGGGGAGCCGAAAGAATCTGTGGGCTGAAGGTAGTGACATGGAGTTGTTATTTAAAATAGATACGGCGTCTATTCCCTCCTGGTACGCTGCAATAACGCATTATTTATCGACAGGGGAGATTGGATCTGAACTATCTAAAGCTGAGAGAAGGAAAATTAAGCAGCAGGCATTAAAGTTTGCCTTGATCGCAGGTACATTATATCGGCAAGGGGTTGATGACATCTATCGGTGATGTGTGATGCCTGACGAGGTGCCATTCATTTTGGAAGAGTGCCATGATTCTGCTTGTGGAGGCCGTTTTGCAGGACGGCTTACAGCACAAAAGGCTTTAAGAGCAGGTTATTGGTGGCCTACCATCTTCCAGGATGCGTTTGCGTATGTTAAGAGATGCGATATTTGTCAACGACATGATAGTCGAGAGAATCGGAAAAGATCACTCACCCCTATTATGGCGATACTTCCATTTGAGAAGTGGGGAATAGACTTGTGGGTCCTATTACTCCGTTGTCGACTGCGCAAAAGAGGTATATCATTATAGCAACTGACTACTTCACAAAGTGGTCAAAAGCACGTGCAACAAGGAAAGATGATGCTAAAGAAACTGCTAGTTTCCTTTTAGAGCAGATAATATGCCGTTTTGGTCCGCCAAAAGAATTAGTGTCGGACTGCGGAACTTATTTCCTGAATAAAGTGATCAAAGGCTTAACAGAGGCTTGGCAGATCAAGCACAACAAAACGACTCCTTATAATCCGCAGGTGAATAGGCAGGTTGAAAGCACCAACAAGCAGCTTGTGGGTATCCTATCGAAAGTCGTATCTGAAAAGAAACATGACAAGCTGTATGTGGCAGTATGGGCATATAATACCACGTTCAAGCAAGCCACTGGCCACATGCCGTTGAAACTAGTTTATGGTGAAGAGTGCATTTTACCCTTAGAAATTGAGTTGCCGACCATTAGATTCGCAATAAACCATTCTTTAGGTAATGAGGACGCCCTATTAGAGCGATTTACGACCTTAGCACACCTAGATGAACTTAAGTTGCAAAGCCTGTTACATTAAGAGGTGGCTAAATGTCACATGAAACAATTGCATGATCTAAAAGTGAAGAAGTATACCTTTAAGAAGGGACAACTGGTTTTATATTATGATGCATGTAGGGAGCTTTTCCTAGGAAAATTGGGGCCTAAATGGGATGGACCCTACAAAATCGTTAAGTTAGGGAAGAATAAGTCTACAGCCCTATTAGCTGATTTATAGGGAGTGGAGTTTAAGAATAAGGTTAATCTTAATAAGATTAAACCTTACTATTTCTAAGTCTGCTAATATAAAGGAAATGCATTGCAAGTCCATGCTAGGAATGATTTGAGACCTGCAGACGAGCTTAAAAGACGGTTGATGGGTCGGTTAATCCCTTATTTGGAGCACCCATATCTGGAGCAAAGATACCATTAGGGGAAACTTATCTGATGGAGCAAAGGATATAAGGTGATTGAGCAAGAGGACGGAACTTTTGTGTGGGAGATTAAAGTCTTCTGCCTCACTGTCTGCGACTGTTGATGAGTATCCCTTTTGACTTCAATAAAGAAGGTGGGATGGAGCCGTCAGTTCATCCTCTCAACATGCTAAACTTTGATTACCATAATTACGAATAGAGGAGTTTGCGATGGCCGGCTGTGTAAACCCATTATGGACGTATACATTATACTTTGACGGAGCATCCAGGGGCCCTAATAGAAAAGGAAGTGTTGGAGTAGTAATCCGAGATCCCCGACGTAGAGTGACGATGAAGTTAGCTGCTTATCTCGGGGTAGGATTCACTAATAATATGGCGGAGTATAAAGCCTTGATTATGGGATTTGTATATTGCCAAACAAGTTGTATTCATCAATTGTTAGTAAAAGGGGATTCCTAGTTGATCCTGAATCAGCTAGATCGGACATACACAGTGCGGAATCCCATTCTTTGTATGTATCATCGGACTTCTATGACCCTACTAGAGGAGTTTGAGAGAGTGTCCTTTCAGCTGATTCCACGTTACTCGAATCAGTTTGCGGATTCATTAGCAAATCTTGCTTATGAGGAAGACCTCTTCTTTAATTGTGGTCCTAGTTTGGATATTGTGATCAATGATGAAACAGGACCCGGTCGCTTGTGGGGTATGTTATCAGAACATGCAATATATGGCAGACGATGGTTGATATGGGTGATGCAAAGAGTAGCCGAGACCAATCTACCGTTATTATCTGGGACCCATAGGTTGATTAGACATCATATTATGCGTACGCCTCTTGCTATCTATGCAGGAGGGATGGGTCATAACCTTATGCACTTAGTTTAGGGCTACGAGCCTATTTTTCCTCCTTGGAAGGGAGCCTCTTATTGTATATCTAGATTCTTCCAGGGAAGGATATGTAGGTGCTACTTTGTTTTATTTCGTAGGCCAAGAGGGCCAGTGTTGCGAGGTTTTGAATGCTTAATTTCATTAGGCCAAGAGGGCCGATTCAGTTTTGTAGTGAAGTGTTTTATTTCATTAGGCCAAGAGGGCCAGTTGTCTGTTTAGTGCGGGTGCAGTTAATGGTTTCTTGTTTAAGTTCTATGCTAGACAGGTTTGAAGACGAGCTTGGAAGGAGCCTTTTGTTGCGTGGAAGCTTCTCGTGGCCCTATCCAGGTGATATCTTTTCTTTATGAGTACTGTGGTTTTTATGTTATATGTGTTCGTGTACTTGTTAAGGGGGGTTTTTCGTTTCTTATTGGAGACCGGTGTGCAAGGCATGAAGTCCCAGGTTTAGGTTCAGTATGTTTGAGGGAGGTCTGAGTAGTCGTTGCCTCCTGTAAAGACATTGTCAGGCATCGAAAGACCTGTTTTAGAAGGGAGTTCTAGTGACCCTGTTCTGCTAGCCTGCTAGGCAGCCATTCTAGGAGTCCTTGTTAGTTGTGAGGCAGTTAGAGAAGCCTGCCAGAAGATAATAATGATGATGCTAAGAAACCCTGAACATCCCAAAAGATGAATATAAATACGAAGGTGTGTAAAAAGGGGTTCTAACCCCTATCAAAGAAAAGAAAAGGAATGAAAATGTATAAGCAGTTGATCATTGCCTTGCGAAGGCCTGGTAGGTTCCTGGGGACGAGTCAGACCTGGGGCCGATACCTTGTCTTCCTAGGGGTGGCTTCTTGCTGGAAAAAGAAATTAATTAAGGAAGGTTGGAGCGAAAATAAAAGTGAGCATTAGAAAAGGATTAAGTGTTGCCTTGCGAGGGCTTGGTAGGTTCTTGAATACCGAGACAGGACCTGAGGCCGATGCCCTGTTCTCCTTGGGTCACTACGCTCAGCTCCCTCCTTTTTACATGCCCAAGTATGTCAATAAAATAAAAACCCTAAAAGAAGAGATGTGCTACAAGAAAATACTTCTTGATTAGGCTATAGGAGTCCTCGCCTAGTAGGGGCTCCTAGTTGTGTTGTCTTTAGTAGGTAGGTAGTCCAGACCACCACTTAGGGCAACCTCTTTGACAGTTCTTTTTAGTTTGGCTGTGTTGGAGCAGTTGGTTAGTGACTAGCTTCGGATCTTTTATCAGATCATGCTAGGCCTACTCCTTGTGGATGTCATGCCTTGGTTTGTCAGGGGGTAGGGTGAGCATTGTGCTGTGTTTTATTATATATTTGTTTTGTATCAGCTTGATGCTTCTTTGGTTGTTTATGTGTAGATATGTTCGTGGATTCGACGGGCTGAGTTGCCCTATCCTGTGGTCGCCAATGAGAGCGGAATTTTGGTACCGAGAAGTGCTTAAAAATAACTAAAAATTATGAATATCAAGGGAAAAATATTCAACATCAAAGGCCAGAATTTTGGTGCCGAGAAGTGCTTAAAAATAGCTAAAAATTATGAATATCAAGGGAAAAATATTCAACGTCGAAGGCGGCGGCTCGATCTAGGACAATTTGAAGCGCCAAAGTGCTTTAAAGGCGCCCGAGCGACACTTGTTGATTTTTCATAATTTTTTAGACAGTCGTATGGGTTGACAAGAGTTACCGGCCAATGCGAGATGCCAAGCCAGATGCCCAAGATTTTTCAGAGCTCGATTCCGAGTCCGGACGGGGAAATGGCCAAGAAACTGGTCAAGATGCGAAGAGGTAGATAAAATTTGGCCAAAATGGGCAAGTGACCCTTGGGAGCCCAAAATTTAAATGTAGCATGAAACTTTTCATACATATGAGTGAAAAAACGTAGAGAAAACGTGGAGGAAGATGACGCTCGAATTTTGCGCTTCTTGGATGGAGGAGGCATCATGGCTGCTGCAAACAACCCCCCCAATTGATAATGGGGCTTGAATCCCCCCTACGTGCTGGTCTTATCGCCGTGCTTCACTCCTCCAATGGCGGTCTCTAAGAAGAATTGTGATTTCAGTATTTCTCTCTCCTCCCTCTCTCTCCCCTAAAGGCAGATTCATGTGGTGAAGAGGAAGAAGAAGAATGGATGATGGATGCTTGTCTAATGAAGACCGGATTGCTCCGTGGTTCAAGAGGAATGAAGATTGCTGATTGTGGACTGTCATGAGCATTAATGGCTGCTGGAAATCAGTCCCAAGATATGGCAACTAAGAACCCACAACCCGCAAAAGAACGGTAATCTCATTTTTATAAAGAAAAATGGTGTTTTTATGCAATTTGCTTGATGCATTCTTGTTCCCATGAGATGATAATGTATTATAATATTGTCTTCAATGTATTTCAACTGTTTATGCTCAGAAAATTAGAAAATCATAAATGTTGTGGATGAAATTAGTAGTGTAAATACACGAAATATGGGAAAATTGGGTGTTTTTGAGATATAAATGGAAAATGTAATAAGACACACCAACTAAACTTGTGTTTTTGCTGCAAATGAACCTAAGGGCCACAGCCCACAACTCATTTTGAATTTTCAATTATTTAATATTGGAAACAAATATAAGAAAAATAGGAAAAATGGGAAAAAATAGAGAAAAAATGGATTTTGAGTGCCGAAAATTAAGGAAAAATAAGAACCATGTTTGTGGATGTATGGGGGGTCTGAAGTATGAGGTTTAGCCTCAGTTCAGCCCTACCTTTATGTTTTAGTGAGTTCTATGGCTTTTTATGCAATAAAAATGTGGAAAATGAACCCTACACTTATGCAATATGCACAACCTAAATGGGTGAGGGGGTAGAGTGTATGGAAAGTGTTTAAATGTTGAATGGAATGATGGATGCATACCATATATATTGGAAAATATTTAAAGATTAAGGACCTAGTAGCACGAGGGTTTCTCGGTGCTAGGTTCATGCAACGCTGTATACAAACAATAGAGAAATTCATTGAAAGAAATATTTTGCACTAAGCACCAATGCTAATTTTCTTAATTGTTTGAGCACGTGTACATTTACAATTTGCATGAAGCATAAAATTTAAAATGTCAGATAATACCTCCTAGATGCATAGCAATTGGTTTTTAGAGGAATATGACCAACGTTGAGTGAGTAAGGTTGTCCAAGCTGTAGGCTAAGCGTTGGGTCTAAAGGAAAAGTAAAGTGAGAAAGCATGGTATATCCCTTGGAAATACGCGAATCATAAAAGAGAGAAGTTTGTGTTCGTATGTTATATATGTTTAGCGACGTATCGAGGGGCCAATCCCCAAGGTGTAGAAGAGTCGCAATGAGGTAGCGGCAGTCAGCCGTGGGAGGACCTCCTATGTTTGTGCTTCGTGCTATTTGGCAATGTGCTGGGACTCCCTCTGAGGAGGAGTGTTAATTGGGATAGAGTTGGACTACAAAACGTGATACAAACGCAAGATGTTTAGGAAGATGATGTATGTGTCATCCACACTCCTGGCCGCGAGGCCGTGGGGTTGTTGAGTGCATGATAGAGGTCCGGCTAGTGCATGAGCCAGTGCCGACCCGTTTTAGGTCCCATCATGTAGGAAGCTCTGGGGGCATGGAAGTTGTGATGGGTTCTGAGTGAGCAGTCATGGGGGTATTTAAGTTCTCTGGATTAGGTAAGTCTAAGGCTTGTGGCGTTTGCTTTGGTCGATAGATGAGCTGGGGCTTACTAGCCACAACGGGCAATGGTTTGCTGACTATGCCCTGGGCACCATGTATGCAAGCCTCCCTCACTAGGGTGAGATTGCTTGTAGATGAGCTTTTAAACTTGCCATTTTTAGGCACCCAAATCCAGGGGTTGCCCTCGTAGTATCCTTGTTCTCGCAAGAGATCTTTGGGGATCCATCGCGGCGTGGTTGTGTGTCTACGTCGATAGCGTCTAGACTGCCTTTTAGGCCGTGATGGCTGATTATTTTGGCGTTTAGAATCATGCTTGGGTGGTCTACCCAGATGTGGTCTTTGCCATTTTGGCACCCATATAAGCTTGGACTCCTTGGCCTTGTGAGCACTCTTGGTGGGTTTGGGCCTAGGGTCGAGAGCCTGGCATGAGGCCTTAGTTTTCTTCTGTTTAGACTTGGGCTGAAGCGTGGTCATAGGGGTTTCTACTGGTGGCTTTGTAATGGTGGAGGAGTCACGACAGCCCTTGCTGAAAGTCGTCACTATACGGACATTGCCTATAGCAAGATGAATGCGGTTTAGGTTGTAATCCACATTACAGTTCGTTTGCTTCTTGAAAGTATGACCTAATAGTGACATATTACTGGCTCCTTTAGTGTCAGGCAACACATGGAAAAAAGCTGGTAAACTTTCAGACTCGATAGAAACGACTACCTTGCACTTCCCTAGGAGTGAATAAGCATTAGCCCCAAATGGGGTGAGTTTGGCATTAGTGGGTTGTAGTTTCGGTTAACCAATGCGTGTCCAATGCTCATGCGTCAAGTTGTTGTAGTCGGCACCTTCATCAATCAATGCATCGAAAGAATATATCACTTCTGCTGCTGTGACTGTGATTCGTAGATACGCCGGTGCCACTGCTTCTTCGTCCTTATCTGTAAGGTCGGTTATAGTAGCCATGCAGACGCTCATTGGGGGTTCTAGCATGGGTGGCTCATGTAATGGATGGGAAGGAGGATAGTACTTCTTTATGCAGTTGCCATTAAGAAAGCCTATTCCTTCGCCTTCAAGTGTCTCTAACTCAACATTCCCTGTTCTACCAATCATGCGTACTCTAAAAGGCCCTAGCCCTGGAAACTTCATATTTTGTTTATGTTCTTTTACAGAGTATAGCAGAACAAGGTCCCCTTGTTCAAAGTCTCGCTGTTTGACATGCTTGTCAAACCACATCTTTCGTCGAGCCTTCTCACAAATCAAAGAGTGAGTGGTGAGGAGTCAGGTCTCCGTTAGGCGCTCTAACTCCACTAAGCAATTGGTCCAAGCTTCTCTTCCCTCTCAACGCTCCTGGACTGCTATCCTTAAGCTAGGGATGAAGAATTCTAAGGGTAAAATGGCTTCAATTCCATACGTCAGCCTAATAGGTGTCTGTCCTACAGCCGTTTTATAAGCTGTGTGATAGGCCCACAAGGCCACCATTAGCTTGTTGTCCCAGTCACTTCTTGAAGTAGACACTACCTTTGTAAGCACGTTGACTAAGATTTTATTCGTGGATTCGGCTTGGCCATTAGCCTGAGGGTAATAGGGAGAGGATTTCCGATGAATTATTAGGAAGGTAGAGAGCAGGTGAAAAATCACCTCATTAATGAAGTGTGTGCCTTGGTCGCTTACAAGTTCGATTGGACAACCAAACCGTGAAATGACCTACTCCCACAAGAACTTTGCAGTGGTTCTAGCATCATTCTTCCTCATGGCTCGTGCCTCTGCCCACTTCATTAGATAATCGGTTTCCACTATGATGTAGCAAGCTTGGGAATATTGTGCCACAGGACTGATAGGTCCAATAAAATCGATGCCCCATTTTTCAAAGGGTTGTCGGGCTATGACAGGGGTCAACTCCATCTTGTCTTTCCGCATAGGCACTTTGGTCCTTTGGCACTCATCGCAGTGCTTTACGAATTTAGCTTCATTGCAGAAAAGGGTGGGCCACCATAGTTGGGATTGTAGCACCTTTCGGGCTGTTGTGTCCCCGCTAAAGTATCCTCTAGCGATTCCGCCATGTGCTTCTTTCAATGTATCGTGCATCTCGTGCTCACATACACATCTGCGCAATAAACCGTCTTGTCCCAAAGTGTAGAGTTGGCCCTATCAGTTGGTATGGCTGAATTTTCAGGATAAGTCTTCTTAGCATAGCCTTCTCAATGGGTCTCTCAGGTAGTCCGCTCTCTAGCACTTGCACTATGTCATCGGCCTAGTATGGCATTAGATCAGCTTTAAACACTTCTCTCTCACTAGACAAGTTAAAGAGATGAGCATCCAGTAAATCGTCAGGTATGCCTTGTCCAACGGCTTCTCCTGTGGGTATGCGGGACATGTGGTCAGCCATGTAATGCTGCTTTCCTTTGCGTACAACCACAGAGAAGTCAAACTCCAATAGAAGGAGTAACCATCTAGCTACGCGTCCCGTAGCGCAAGGCTTGTTCACAAGATATAGCAAGGCTTGATGGTCAACAAAGAAGACAAAGGGAGTGGCCAACAGGTAATGCCTAAATTTCTTTACTGCAAATACCATGGCCAACCCCTCCCTTTCTGTCGTGGAATAGTTCATCTCGGTCTCTGTGAGCTACCTGCTGGCAAAACTCACCGGGTAATCTAAGTTATGTTCACCAGGCTGGCATAGCACGACTCCAATAGCGAACTTAGAGGCGTCTATGTGCACATGAAACGTTATGTTCCAGTCTGGGGCTCGTAAGATTGGTGCAATAGTAAGAGCCTTTTTCAACTCCTCATATGCGCGCTGGCATTCCTCAGTCCACTCGAACACTATCAATAGCTTGTACAATGGTCTAGCAATTAGTGCGTAATTTAGTACAAAGCGTCGATAATATCCAGTGTGTCCTAAGAAGCACTGAACTCCCTTGTAGTTATCGGGTGGCGGTAAGTCAACAATGACTCTGACTTTAGAAAAGTCAGTGGCAATGCCGTTCCTTAACACTATGTGCCCTAAGATGCATCCGTGTTTCACCCAGAACTGGCACTTTAAGGGGTTCAACGAGAGGTGGTACAACCTACACCTTTCAAAGACAGCTCTCAATTTCTCTAAGTGTTCGGCCCAACTAGAGTGTATGCATAAGTCGTCTACAAACACTTCCAGTTCGCGCCTAAGCATGTCCTTAAAGATAGTACACATTAGGCATTGAAAAGTCACAAGTGCATTCATCAGCCCAAAAGGCATGACAATGTAGGCGAATACACCCCATTCCGTGGCAAAGGTAGTCTTGTGCCTGTCGTCGGGGTGCACTTGCACTTGATTATAGCCCGAGAAACCATCCAGAAAACTGTAGGCTTCTTTACCTGCTACCCTCTCAAGCATGTGCTCGGTGTAAGGTAAAGGATAGTTATCCCTCTTTGTAGCGGCATTCACTTTCTTGTAGTTCACGCACACTCGGATTTTTCCATTTTTCTTCATGACAATCACGATAGGTGATATACAGTCCGTGTGCTCGATCTCATATATGAATCTTGCCCTCATGAGTTTATCAATCTCCTCTTTTACTGCATGGGCATGTTTGGGATTCAGGGGGTAAGGTCGTTGTTTCGTTGGCACTGCATCAGGGACCATTGGGATATTATGAGTCACAACCCTAGGGTAGACTCCCTTAAGTTCATCCAATGTCCACGCAAATACGTCAATGTACTCTTGCAAGGGTGCAACAAGTTTGGTCTCCTCATCCTCCTTCAAGTCATCTGCAATGAATACAGGCCTTGGCTTTTCACCTTCCCCAGCCAAGTTAACTTCCTTGACTTTGGCGGGTCCCTCGATCGGTTCACTAGTTTGGCCTTGTCTTTTCGCACCTAGCAGAATCACCACTCTGTCACCCTTTTTAAATTTTGTAAACCGTTTGGGTAGATCATGCAGTTTCTTTTGCCTTTCTGCTTCTGAGTTCTTTCCTTGCTTCCTGGCCTCCTCCTTTAGCCTCCTCCGCCTTAGGTGGACTGGCAAGTCTCCCTTGGTGCGTTTGACTTTAGAAGGTTGTGGTATCTTGGGATCACTCTCAGTGCTGACTTTCGACTCTGTGTTAAACTCGCATCCCTCACTTGAGGAAGGTGTTTCCCTAGGGGGTCGTAGTTCAGTAGGTGCATCTATCTTGAGCACTGGGATTACCCATGGTCGTGCCACTCTGGCTTGCTCGTAATCCACGGCTCCTATGTGTTCTAGCCAGGATCTATCACACTCCATTCGCATGACTCCTTTTTCGTTTTGACTGGTCCTTCCTCTCCTAGGCCTCGAGTCTGCCCTAATTTGTTCTATCATTTTTCCTTCCGTGTCGTACTCTATTGTATCTATCTCTTCTTCACTCTCCTCTCCCGTAGAGCGACAGTCCTCATACTCCTCGTCATCAGAGTCCTGTCCTTCTGATTGCTCATCATCACCTAAGCTTTCCTCTCCAGTCTCCTTGTCATCAGTAACTAAAGCCCAGTTATATAACAAATTCAGGTCGTGGACCTTGGTCCATTTCCATTCTGGCTTGGCGAATAGATCACATAGAGGTTTTAAGTTAGCAGCCAAGTTGCCTTCCAGTTTATTGGTCAGATACTCTACGATTTCATGAAGCTCTAGTTTGTTGTTGAGGATATGGAACAAGGCTGGTTTGCCTGGGTTGAGTGAGCTTCCTGGCATCATGTAGAGTGGCACAATTGGCTCCTCAATTGGCATGGTTGCGGCTTTAGTAGCCTGCCGATATAGTTCTTCCTCATCCGAGAATGGTATGTTAATGGTTGCCAAAATGTGCATCCAATCCCTCTCATCCTCAGGGAAATGAATATATTTAGTGAGTGATCCATAGGGTTTGGTCGTTTGAGTATCGCCTTTCAGCATAGTTGAGATGGCATCTAGGTCAACAGGGGTCGTCTTCCAAGTGTCCATCGCTACCCTTACTGCACTAGTTCTGTTCCCTAGGAAAATCAAACCATTGCCCCAGTCCTCAATGACACGCGCATTCCTCATCCAAGGTCGGCCTAATAGTATGTCGTAATCCACTCCCTTCATGACAATGAAGTTTACGGAAAACTGCACACTGGAAATCTTTACTAGCCAATTCTTTAAGACCCCGAATGGTCTTTCCTTCATTCCATTTGCTAACGTGACGTTAAACCTGGCAGTCTCTACAAGAGGGTTTCCCCATGTCTCTAAGACTGCATGGCTTAGTACACTAACACCTGCACCTGTGTCTACAATTCCTTTTCGCGTCATATCTCCTAAGGCTAGGATGGGTAAAACTGCATGCATTTCAGTGCCTTCCCAAAAAGCATTGATGTGCAAAGACTTAGGAGTTGAGTGTAGAGTTAGACTTGGGATCTGTGTAACCGCATCATGATCTTGCAGATCAGCACCCGCAAGTCCTATGTGTCCCTCCATCAAGTCTTTTAACTCCTGCCATAAGGAATAATTCTGCCTAAGCAGGTCTTCCAAGCTTAGAGTTACTCGAGTAGACAACAAGGTTGTGAGGAGGCTACTGGGCTCTTGTCCTCCCCTGAGGCTAGCATTTCTAGGCCAAGCGTTCTGTCTGCCCTGGCAAGTTTCCCCTTGGCCTTGCTGCTGAGTTGCCCCCAGTGGTGCAGGTATGCTCGCAACTTGTGGTTTTGAAGGTGAGACTGGTGTGCTCATGCTAGAGAAATCATCAATAGGATCTTCTAATATGGGTTCAGCATCCTTGAGGTGCTTTTGGGTGTCCTTGACCCACTCCTTGACCTTAGCTATAGCCTCGAGCTGCTGTTTGGGATGGGGATATTCCCCTACCTTGGCACTCCCTAGCTCGGCTGTCTTAGGAGCTGAGGTCTCCGCCTCTGCATCTGTGACCCTCTTTCCCGTTAATAACGTAGTCGCTTCCTCGGTTTTAAGAGTTATCTTTGCATCGGTTCTCTTTTTCTATCTCCTCCAGCTTTTCTTTCCTATTGAGGTTGCATCAAGGTTACTTGGCCCTGGCAAAGAGATGCCTGCCTGTTTTGTTTGAGCTCGCGTCATAACATGTAGTGGGATGGGTGTATCCTCACTATCAAAGGTTTCCACTCCAAAAAGCACCAAAGGCATCGATGGCATGTTGGTAGAGCTGGCTGATGGCTTCTGCCTAGGACAGTCAGGAAACAGATGTGTGATTCCACACTCTGTGCATCAGAGATCCGCTTTGTCCTTATTAGCTTGTTCTCGTTCTGGGCAGCGTGATGAAATGTGACCTGGGTGGCCGCAATGTGAGAAATGCGGGATCTAGAGCATGGCAAAGGCGGAAGCTATGGAGGATGGAAGATGAAGATACTACTCATGTTGACATTGAGAAAGAAGACAACTATTACACAAGTGAATTAGGTTTCAAGATTGAGACTTGAACTCATAAACACAATCTTGTGTAGGACTGACAATGACACAGAGACTTGACACAAAGAGACAAGTACTATTGGATTATCATCATATGAAAGTGATAGTCAAGTACATCATTATATAGGATTGCTTGGTAGCACATTTCATCACTGTGCCTATGGGATCTGTCTCTCTTCCTAGAATGAACTGCATCTTCCTAGCCTAGTTGTTCCATACAAAGGGGCATACATAGGGTGTGATTGGCAGATTCTCAACACCCCTCCTCAATCACAACCTGAAAGTACAAAGTGTGTAGAGGCTTTAGTGAGAGCTGCACCTGCAAAGTGTGGGCATACCACAAACATGGCAAAACACCAGAGGCTGTCGCAAAAAAGGCTAAGTGTGGGTACCATAAACATGGTGGACATCCAAAGGCTGTAACAGGGGCCTCACAAAGTGTACAGAGGCTGTAGTACAAGGCTACATGAGGAGTTTACAAAGCTTATGAAAGGAACATTAAGGCAACTACAATACTTTTAAAACAGAAAATGAGAGACAAGGACCGATAGGCCCTTGTGGTCTTTTTCATCATATGATTTCTCTTTGTCAGCATGGAAAATCTTCTTGTCTTTCATCTTTGGTTCTTCAGCTTTGAATGATGTGGTCTTTTGGTCTTCATGTGGCTGATCTTCTTATTGTCCTTCTTCCTTTGCTCTTTGATCTTATGGTCTTCTTGGTCTAGTTCTTCTTTGACTTTGCTTGCAGCTTTAGTCTTCATGTCCATGTCTTTGTCCATGTATTTAGTCTTCATGTCCATGTATTTGGTCTTCATGTCCATGTCTTTGTCCCCCTCAAGCAAAGACATCTCATTCTTCATGATGGCCAAGGTAACTGGAGTGTCTTCAAAAACTTTAGATGGAATCATTGATTGCACTGTAGTATGAACAACTCCATGTCTAAGTAGATCACAAAAATCTTCTATGTAGTGTAGATAAGTCATGTTACTTTTCATAAAGTGTATCCACATATAAATCTTCTTGGTTATCATAGATATGACCAAGAATCTGCTTTAAATTTGTGAGTAAGTGGCAACCAAATTGATCTTCAATGTGTCAAAAAACATAAGTGAAGATAGTGTTAAATCAACACTCTTAAGTATCAAGGGATACTAGAGTTGAAGATGGTGATTCTTGATGCCGATCCTTTGCTTGATGAACCCGTTGTTTGAGTCCCCTCCTTGATGTGTGGCACTGACTTTGGTTAACTTGAGAAACTTGGAACTTGAAGTGAAGTTGAAGCTTTGGAGCTCAAGTCTATGAAAGGTCTTCAAATCTTCAATGGGTCTTTAAGTGCTTCATGCGAACGTGCTCTACTACCCTCATTCTACCTTACCCAACATGTCTATTATTTCCATGCAAACATTTTTTACTTTCATTCTTCCTTATTTTGACTGTCAGATTTTCTGTATTAATTTTTATTCCCCTTTTAAGGTGCATTTTTTCTTTTTTTTTGTGCGAACGGGTCTTATCCCTTTCGGAAGCATGTTCTAAGGTGACCAGCCGATCTACCACATCATCTCGGATATTTTTCATTTTGATTGCTCTTCATTTTGATTGACAATTTTTTGGGTATTAATTTCTATGTCTATTTGTAGACCCGATTTTTGCCTTTTTTCCACGTGAATACCCTTAATTTTCCCCTGCCATCTCATTTCATTTTTTTGCACTTTTAGTTTTGTCTTTCAAAATATTTTTCTTTTTGCCATTCGTTCATCCAATACTTGGTTTAATTGTTATTCATTTTTCTGTAATTTGTGTTTTGTCATTTCGCGTGTTTTTGTGCAAATGCCCCTGTTTTTGCACTTTTCCACCCATTGATGCATTCATGCCTACATACTTCTCTCATGCATACACACTGTCCATTGTGTCGATTTCATCGTCACAAAATTTTCTTTTTACCCGCCCCCCTCCTTGCACCCACGTTCATACGCGATGTGAGGGAGGGGATCCTCAATTTCCACATTCACCAACAATAATACTAAACAAAAAATACAAACAAAACAAAAAAAAAACCAAAAAAATCACACAACAACAAAACCTTATTATTACACCAAAACAAAAAGGCATGCAAACTAACACACCTCTCCCTCCCCACCCGTTCCATCCCCCCACCCTCCTCCATTGCATCCTCCCTTCCTCCTCCTCCTTCCTTCCGCTCCTCTTCCTCTACTTCCTCTCCGCTTCCCTCCTTCCTCTCCTCCTCCCTTTCCCCTATTCCTCATCCCTCTCCTCTTCTTCCCCGCTGGCCAACCGCACCCTACACTGCCGCAACCTAGAGCCACTTGTAGCTTCGTCGCCATTGCCGTCACCACTGATCACCGTGCCTTTGCATCATTGGCCACCTGTTGGCTGCTTGTTGAGCAGTGCCTGATGTCGCCTACCCCGCCTGTTGGCCACACGCACCGCGGTAGCCCTAGTAGGATCGCACTCGACGCCACATGGTGCCCGCAGCCATCGCTACTCCACCAATGCCATCTAGTGCCCGTCACCGTTCGATGGTTGCACTACCACCCTGATGAGCCTCCATGTTGTGCCTCCTTCCCTCTATGAGGGGGGAAAAGCGCACAAACCATTGTAACCAACATTTTCTTCTCGCATTGCCTGGGTGTTCCCCCCTCCACCCGGGCCTTGCGTCAACATAACACGAGTGTTATTTCTTGCAATCGCAAAGTCTTCTTGCAATCTACTTTCTTTCTAAGCAAAGTGCCTTCTTGCAAGATAAAGGTGGGAAATACCGCAGGGGATCACGGTGAGAACCGTGGGTGACGAACGCAAAGTGGGAAATTGCATGCTACGCACGCATTGTGCATTACACTTGGTATCAGAGCTCAACTCACGCGAGGGCTAGTCCTTCAACAGGCATGAGGGCGATTTTGGAAAGCTAGTAAAGTTGCGGTTCATCAACATGGGTGGACGCAACAAGAACAAGAGTGGAATTCGAGATGACCGAGATGAAATCTCGGTGGCCCTTGGAATCGGAGCAAGCAGACCTCAACTGGTGATTGGGGAAGGATACGCAACCGAGCATGAGAATGAAATAGATGCTGCTATGCACGAAGAAGAGGAGCCATGGCACGAACCTGACCCAATGGATGCCATGCAAGAAATGATGAAGGACTTGCTGGCTACCATGCTACCCAAAGCACTAGGGAAGGCTCAAGCCGAGACGGACAATGATGGTGAGATTCATCGGAGACGCTGAAGGAAAGAAAAGAAGGAACGGGATAACTCCTCATCTGATGAAATGGGAAAGTACAAGCCTCAAGCACCAGAGAAATACAAAGGTGAGAGGGACTTAGTCAGCCTAAACCGATGGATAAGAGAGGTGGATGGCTACATGAAGTTACTCAAGGTGTCAAGCAAAAGAAGAGGATTGGTGGCAGCACAGTTACTAGAGGGTGATGCCTCGAAGTGGCTGATGTATGAGGAAGAGCAGTTTGGCAGGAAGCTGACATGGGAGGAGCTGCAGAGAAGCATGAAGGAATATTTCGTGCCAAAGAATGAACCATTCAAAGTCAGAGATGAATGGAGAAACTTGAGGTAGAATGCGGGCCGAATGAGAGACTATGTGCAAAAATATAGGTCTCTAATGCTGCAGCTATCTAACATGGATGTAACCACCAAACTGCATGGTTTTTTGTATGGAATGCAACCATGGGCTAGAAGAGAAATAAAAAAGCAGGAACCGGGAAGTGTGCTGGAGGCTATGACAATGGCTGAAAGACTCACTGATTTTGACGGTAGACAAGGAGGGCAAGGCGTGGGGCTTCGCAAGGAGGCAACACCGGTCAGTCCAACTCAACATGGGGAAATAGACAAAACCAGGGATCTTACCGGAACAACACGCAAGGAACACAAGTGGGAGCCACCGGACCCATGGAGATTACTGCCAAGCAACTAGAAAAAGAACTGAAGCATGGGGGGCAGTTGAGGCTATGTATGATGAGGCTCATTGAAGAAGAACCAATGATTCAACAAATCATCTAGACAATAGGTGACGAACGGGTCAGGGAAGTTCTGGACAAGTTCCAAGATGTCATGCCCGACAAGCTGCCTACTGGGTTACTGCTTCGCAGGAGTGTGGATCACCGAATCGAGCTCTTACTAGGAGTGCAACCACCAGCCATGCCAGCTTACAGGATGACAGGAACGGAGCTAGTGGAATTGAAGAAACAACTAGGGGAAATGGAGGCATTAGGCCACATTCAGCCTAGTAGATCACCCTATGGAGCTGCAGTCCTATTTGTCAAGAAAAAGGATGGGTCTCTTCGTCTGTGTACAGATTACAGAGCCCTCAATAAAGCTACAGTGAGAAACAGGTACCCTGTGCGAGTGGTAGATGAACTGCTGGATTGGCTGCAAGGAGCACGCTACTTCAACAGAATCGACTTAAGGTCAGGGTATCACCAAATTAGAATAGCAGAAGGGGACGAGGTGAAGACGGCTTTCAGAAGCCGATACGGGAGCTATGAATGGTTGGTCATGCCAGAAGGGCTCACTAATGCACCAGCAACCTTTTGTGAGGTCATGGATAAGATCTTCATCGACTATCTTGATGATTTTGTGATCATCTATATTGATGATGTGCTCATTTACAGCAGAACCCTGGAAGATCATGTACAGCACCTGGAGAAGTTCTTTACCCGGCTCCGGGAGAATCAATTGTTTGTGAAGCCAGAAAAGTGTGAGTTTGCTGTACAAGAGATAGAATTTTTGGGCTATCTAGTAAAAGAAAATGGCATTCCTATAGACCCAAAGAAGGTTCAGGCAGTGAAGAATTGGGACGCTCCCCGCAAGGTAAGTCAGGTGCGGGAATTTTTGGGATTTATAGTCTTCTGTCGAAGGTTCATTCAAGGATACAGTAAGATTACTGCCCCGCTGATAGATCTGACCTCTAACACAACTACTTTTCAGTGGACGAAACGGGAGCAACAAGCCTTTGAGCAGCTAAAGAGCATGATGATCCAGGCCCCAGTTTTAAAGATGGCAGATTTCTCACGCCCTTTTGAGGTCCATACTGATGCGTCAAGTTATGCCATAGGTGGTGTGCTCATGCAGGACGATCATCCAGTATGTTATGAGTCAAAGAAGCTAGACTCAACGGAGAGAAGGTGGGCTACTCATGAGAAAGAGATGTATGCAGTAGTGCATTGCTTGAGGAAGTGGCAGCACTATGTGCAGGACAAGCCAACAAAAGTCTATACAGATAATATTTCCCTCAAGTATTTCCAAACTCAACCAAAGCTATCACCAAAGTAGGCCCGATGGTAGGATTTTTTGGCAGAATTTGACATAGAGAATTTGACATAGAGATTATCCACAAGCCCAGCTCTTCCAATAAAATGTCGGATGCTTTGAGTCGACAAGCTGAACTACAGGCTATCACCATCGCTGAAGGCAGATTTGGGGCCCAGGTGCGGGAGAAGATGGATGGGAATGAAGAAGCACAACAACTTCTAAAGGACATTGAAGCAGGCTCCACTCCATGGGGAATGTATGAAGTCAGAAATGGGATCATCTACTACCAAGGAGCCATGTATGTACCCAAGAATGATGAACTCAGGAATCAGATCCTATGGGAGTGCCATGATAGTCCTATTGGGGGGGACTCGGGTCAAATAAGGACTTTTGATCGCCTGAAAAGATTTTTCTACTGGCCAAAGATGCGGTTGGACATCACCGAATATGTACGCACTTGCCCGATATGTCAAATGGTGAAGGCTCAGAGGATAAAGCCCGCAGGAGAACTGCAACAGATGTCGATTCCATCCCGACCCTGGGATGTGGTAAGTATGGACTTCATCACCGACTTGCCCAAGTCGCATGGCTGCACGGCCATATTTGTGGAGGTGGACTACCTCTCCAAACAAGCTCACTTCATTGCTACCGAGCCGCCAATCACTGCTTCGAAAGTGGCAAAATTATTCTTTTCCAGGGTCTTCAAGTATCATGGGTTGCCTCTAGAAATAGTGTCTGATCGAGATCCCCGATTCCTCAGCAACATGTGGTGGGAGCTTTTCAAGTTGATGGATACTCAGCTCCGCTTCTCGTTGGCATTTCATCCGGAAACAGATGGGCAAACCGAACGACTCAACCAAGGCATCGAAGATTACATCCGCAGCTATGTTCGAGCCGATCAAAAGGATTGGGCTCAATACCTCGACATCCTAGAGTTTCATTACAATGCAACCCTGCACAGTTCTACGGGTTTCACCCCCTTCGAGGTAGCAACAAGCAAAGAAGTCATCACCCCTTTGGCCTTGGTAGCAAATAAACAGTATGTCGAAGATCTAGATGCCGAAGAGGTCCTGCTGAAGTGGAAACAACGAATGCTGGTGGCCCAGGAAAGCCTATGCAACAACAAGATACTCATCGCCAAAAGATACAATGCAAAAAGGAAGAAGCATGTGGAGTTCTTCCCTGGAGATTTGGTGCTGGTCAGCTCCAAGGACATCGACTTGCCCAAAAACCTCACCCCCAAGTTCAACAATAGGTACTACGGGCCATACAAAGTCATCACAAGGCTCAACGATGTCACGTATAAGATTCAGCTATCGCCGAATGTCCTTATCCATGACGCCTTCCATGTTCAACTACTACGGCGATTCCATGCAGATACCAGATTCGGGAGACAATGACCTCTTCCAGCACAACTCGCCCAGCTTCCTTTTGAGCCAGAGA
This sequence comes from Lygodium microphyllum, assembly GCF_053477565.2. Lineage (NCBI taxonomy): Eukaryota > Viridiplantae > Streptophyta > Polypodiopsida > Schizaeales > Lygodiaceae > Lygodium > Lygodium microphyllum. The sequence goes on from NC_141150.1 coordinate 35,492,750, forward strand.
TCATTCTGGAGACGCGCTTCATCGGCAAACACCCAGAGTTTCACATCAAGTGGAAGAATTGACCAATGAAAGAAGCTTCTTGGGTGGCAGAACCACTAGTCATTGAACATGCTCGAGATCTACTACATCATCCACCATTACCACAGGAGTGAACATCGAACTCAACCTATGTCAAAAAGTCCTTAGCTCCACATCTGTAATTGAGTCAATGGGCAAGGCAAATTAGGTCTAGGAATTGTCTGTTTTTATGTTCAAAAATAAACAAAGACCTTATCTCACATCTGTATTGAGTCAGTGGATAAGGCATTTAGCGGGTTTAGACACTGATCTACTCACTAGGAGTGGATTAAGACCCCCGGATTTTGAGTCAACCAGTCCCACTCCCGCTCAATGAGGACATTGAGCTTCCTTGTGGGGGGGTGTGTATGAGGGGAGATAAGCACACAAACCATTGTAACCAACATTTTCTTCTCGCATTGCCTGGGTGTTCCCCCCTCCACCCGGGCCTTGCGCCAACATAACACGAGTGTTATTTCTTGCAATCGCAAAGTCTTCTTGCAATCTACTTTCTTTCTAAGCAAAGTGCCTTCTTGCAAGCTAAAGGTGCGAAAGACTGCGGGGGATCACGGTGAGAACCGTGGGTGACGAACGCAAAGTGGGAAATTGCATGCTATGCACGCATTGTGCGTTACACCTCCCCATCCTGCCCACCCGCCCACCTAAAGATGCACCACCCCCCACACCCCACCTGCCCGCCCACTTCCCCCACCCCTCCCACCTAAAGGCCCCCCCAGACCCCACCTACCTGCCCAACTCCCTGGCCCACTTACCCCGCCCGCCCACTTAAAGACCACCCCATCCAATTTCGCCACCCGTCCACCCATAGGTATTCCCTTTTTTTTAAAAATGTACCAAAACACACACACACACAACTAAATCAAATTCACTTTTTAATTCGATAGTAAAATAGAACTCACCATTCACTACTTAATTTAAACACACAAATAAAAATAAACCACAACCCATACTTATATGTGTGTGTGTGTGTGTGTGTGTTCCTAACACTAAATACGTTAAACAAAATACAAAATAAATAAAAAAACCAATATCAAAACACAAAACTACACCAACACCCACAAAACATACCAAAACCAACCAATCCCACGCGTGACCATCCGCTTTCCACCGTGTTGTTGACATGTCCCCTTCTAAGGTCATGTTCGCGTATGGGGTTTTGCCCTCGTTGTGTGTGTTCGCGAACGTGATCGTTCACGTGCGAGGACGCATGTGTGGTTTTATCAATATGGTGGAGAGCTTGCAGCCATTCACATGCAGTCCCTGTCATCTATGATGATCGGGTACCATATTTCTCTCCTTTTTAATTTTTGAAAAAAAACACCAAAAAACAGTTGAAAATTGTCTAACATCAATAAAAATTCAAATAAAATGAAGAAAATTATAAAACAATAATTGAAAACACAAAAAATAAATATTTATTCACAAAAACACAATATTTATTTATTTATTCACAAAAAACACAATCAAACCGGACTTACCACAGATAATAATACCTTTATGAAAATCCATTTAAAGAAAAAACAAAACAAAACAAAAACTCCACATATAATTATCCAAGTGCCAACCCCTTTTTTGTCCCCATTATTTTTTATATTAGTATTTGGTTTTCCATAACTTACAAGAGGCCAACTGCCACTTGGTCACCTTGTTATTTGCATATACAATTTTTTCTATTTCTTTTGGATTGTTTGGAAGTGGAAATTTGAGCATCATGCCTTGGGCAGATGTCCACACACCACCAGGTTATTCTCTTTCCCTCCTTCACATGCACCGTCACACACAAGTAATTGTAATTAAAAATCAACAGACCGTTGCACCCACAAAATTAACAGAATATACATCCTAAATTTTTAATTAAAAAGAACTAGCTATTAACTTATAAAAGAAACCCCGCCATTGCATGAGCACATAGCATGATAATCCACTTAATTTGGTAACTTAAAATCCATTCACACGTGCATGTGCACACACACTATATACACAATTAATTTGTAATTAATAATGAACCCCCCCAAAGTCACACATGCATGCGCTTTTTGTGCCATAGATCATATAACTTTTTAAACATGAATTACATTTATAGAGACACCATTACCCTCCCCCCATGCAAACAACTCACCATGCATTGACAACAAAATTTAATAATGAGTTGTGAGTAATTGATCATCTAATAAAATGAGTCGTGTAGTTTTCACTCACCCACTTCACTGCACCATAGGTATACGCCTTACATTTACGGGGGTTGGGATTTTTCTTGGTCAAAGATAAAGGTCTTGTTTATCTATATGTATTGTGATGGTCGAAGTCTATGGTGGTTTAGTCTTGATTTTTATTCTATGTATGGGATATGATATGCATGAAATTTTATTTTCTTTTGAGTGTTTGATTATGGGGTTTGTGGATGCCTATATGTATGCATCGTATGAAGCTTTCGGTCGCATATCTGTGTAGGTCATGTCAAATTCTTCGTAGGATGTGAAATGCTTGGAAAGGCCTAGTCTAGTCCATTCAATGTGTTATCGTTGCTTTTTTTTAAACCCTATTATTTGTCTCAGTGTGGTTGGTGGTGTTATGTGGGTTTTGTAGGAATTCTTCCTCCTTTTCTTAGTTTTGTGTGTGTGTGTGGATACTCTAGTGTGGTTTAAATGGCATCTTCTTCCACACTCCCCCATGTGTGATTCAACATTACTATTACCGATTCATGATGATTCTCTTCTCTTGGATGTTGATCGTATCTGAAAGGCTGGCCTTCATCTTTTTGTGGCTTTGAAGTTCCATCCAGTGGGATGCAAAGATCTGTTATTCTTTCCTGGAGACTTACAAGAAGCTCTCAAGCTTGGTTTATGGTCGTCAATTTTTTTAATCCCCTGGTTACTGTCAATGAGGTATTGTTCCTGCCTTTTGCAGCTTTTCCTGTGCCTAGTGGTAATCAATTATTATCCACTACAGAGATCCTTGCCTTATTACAGAAGGAAACCTCTACTTCTTTGGTAGCACATAAGGTTATCACTAGTTCAAGAGTATCAGTGGTGGCACATATTTCCTCTCCTTTATGGAAGCAATTATGCCCATTTCTCTAGAATTGCTTTATGTTAGGAAAGCCTACTTCAAAGTGTTTGTCTAGAGAACTCTTCACAGCCTCTATCAGGATCCTAGAAGGGGTTAAGCTTAATTAGACAACCTTTTTGTTGGCTAAGATGGATCAAAATTTTCAGCGAGTCACGAAAGGCCAACTTAGTAATGTGTCATATGGGGTTTTTCTACAGAAAATCATTCAGTTGGCACCTCCCCCATGTGGCATTCCTATTCCTGATCATGTACCACTTTCGCAGTAGTCGCCTCCACCTATTCCTTCTCCTCCTATGGAAGTCAATTCAGATCTAGCACATGTATCCCCTACCAGAATCATTCGAAAGAAGTGCCACACACAGGGTCCTTTTGATCCTCTACCTGTTCCAACCCCTTTGGTAAAGATTTCGATCCCTGAGGTGTGTGGTAGCTCCCTTCCCTTGTTCTTGTCTTGTATCAATCTTTTCATAGCACAACGAGAAGGCCAGTTGGATCCACAGATTCCTTATTCCTTGTAAAGAGTACTTTCTCGATCTATGCTATCACAACTAGTTTCTAGTGTTCAGAATGCTTTAGAGACTTTCATAACTTCATGTCTTTAGACAATCTATACGGGAGTGTATACTTCATTGCAAGACAAGGTGGATTCTTTGACTAGTCAACTTAGCAAAGCTCTTGCAGATTTAGCTTCTAAAAAGACTGCTTTGAGTGATATCCATACACAAATGACTGCACCTATGGCTTTGATGGATTCACATCATGCCATGATTAAGGAATTAGAAGCTAAGGTTGCTACTTTAGATGAAGCAAATGTGTCCTTAACCAAAGAGAAGAATGCCGCCCTTAAGGAAATGATTGAATCAGCTCGCAAGCTTGGTATTTGTGAGGGCCAGTTGCAACATTCTCAAGAAACTGTAGAGTCGCAAAAGGATTTTATTGATGAACTTAATTAAAAAGTTGACACTCTTTTTGTTCCTCCTCCAGCCCCCATAATGTCTTCTTTGTTGTCTAAGGAAAAACTAGATCACTTGTAACAAAAGACTAAACTGTGTGATGGATTTTCTACCAAGGTAGAGCACCTCTTTGGCAACATATGAATTGTGTCTAGGGGGGTTTTGCTCATTATGTTGAATTGGTGTCACCTCTATCATCTTTTTGGATTCAGTATCAACAACATTGCTTTGTGTTGTACATCTCCTTGAGTAATGTGGACTTAGAACCTCTAGAGGATGGGTGGCAGAATATGTGGTCAGCAATTTACTTAAAGTAGCATTTGACAAATTTGTTGATGATTTGATCTCTCATTAAGCTCAACTACTATCTTTTATGTATCTTCAAAGAGATCTACACATCCTTGATGTGAGGAGGATATGAACCTTTATGTAGGAGACGTGATTTTGCAGGCAATCATGTATGTCCATTCAGCTGAAATAAATTTGGTTGATGGCTTGAAGAATTATCATCAACAGACATTATGGTGTTTATAAAGGCTATGCTTGGCATCCTCCTTTGGAGGCTGATGTTTTGGAGCCTCGCTGTCATGAGACGAAGTGTATTTCACGAGTCATTTATTCAACCATTGAGATCCCAACTATTAAACCATATTGCTAACAATCCTTTATTCACTGAGGATTTCTTTGCAACTTTTGATTTTCATTGTTTTATTTATCATTATGATTCTCATGATATCATATTGTATTCCTTAATCTCCTATCAATTACCATTATATATTGCCATCCTCAATTCTAATCCAGGTAGTATCCCTATTTTATCTTTAACCCTTGCAGTTCCGCCTCACATTCCAATTTTTACTACGTGCCCATTTATTGTTGATCCTATATCCTCACCTACTCCTATTGAACCTACTTTTGTTGTTCAACCTATTTCTTGTGTTTTTCTAGTAGTATCCCTTCAAAAATTTCTACTTTCTTTCCATTCTTTCCCGCCCTCATTATCCCTTGAGATATCTTCATTCTATGATTTATCTTACCTCCTTCTTCAGTGTTCACCGATTATCCCTCTACTATCTCCATCTGATTATATTAATCTTCCTCCCCCATCAATGATGGATACTCCTGGGTATAACACTAATATCCTCCATCGACAACAGTGGACATTACATGATTCTTTGATAGGACTAATTGGCCTATCATTCCTGGTTCTTGGGACACTTCGGTGCAATGTTCCACTTCTTATCTTCAATTTGTTAGAGCACATGCTTGTTCTGAGGATACTTCGGTACACTTACCGTCTCATTTTTACTGGTATCTTACTTTTATGCATCATTAGTCTCACCTGAATACTCGAAAGGGTATTCCGAACTTGATGATTAATCCGAATGAGAATGTGATTGTTGCTCAGATGGATGTTCTGTATTTTTTGCACAAGCTTTTCCTACTAGGTTTATTATCTTGTTGGAAAGGATGTGTTGCTTATAATTTCTTTAGAATGTGCCTCTACATTTTTTGGCTGAGAAGAAAAGTCTAGAACTTCTCAAGCTGAGTATGAAGTTCAATAAAAAATATCTTCATCCTACATAGCATGTGGACACTCTCTTGGATGTATTGATTCTTTTTAATGCAAATCTTTCTCCTTGCTCTTCAGTTTTTGGGAGCATGTGCCATTCAGACTACTGTCTTGTGTCCATGTGAGTTGTGTACATATTTTATGGTGTATATGTGATATTTTATCCCTCTTTCTCGTGGAGTTGAAGATGAAGATGAAGATGAAGATGATTGAGAATATGACTAATGGTGTTTCATGATTCTATCTATGGGATGGATGTTTTGAAAGGTGTGAAGGATCGTTCAAGAGAGCATGGAGGTGAGAGCTATGGCGGATGGAGTAAGAGCAAGAAAGAGAGAGACTCCAAATGTGGGACTCTGACCTTCCCTTTATTCAAATGTCACTAAAAGAATAAAGAATGAAGTGACAATGTCGCCTATAGTAGTGTGCAGGTGGTGCAGGTACTGTCAATGTAGTAATACACAGGCGGCTAGGCGGAGGCACCTTTATCCCAAACAACCTCCCACTTAAAGGAGAATTAACCTCAGTGAGGAGTGAGTAGAAAAAAGAAAAAAGACAGTACAACATATACATAGATACAAGAGGATGAGAAAAGACGTCATCTCATCCAATGCCCATCAACTTTCTAAGGAAGGAAACATGCTTTGTAGAGAGGTTTTGTGTGAGCAAGTCTCCAAGATTGTGGTCAGTTGAGATCTTGAAAAATTCAACAAACTTGTCCTCAATAACCCCATGAATGAAGTGATACCTCACCTCAATGTGTTTTGTCTTCACATGGAAGACCGGATTCTTGGCTAACTGGATAGCACTCATAGATTCAAATGCAGTGTACAGATAGCATCTGCAATACCAAGGTCAGCAACCAAATGACCCAACCAAATGACCCAACCAAATGGCCTCCTTGCAAGCCTCAGAGGCTGCAATATACTCGACCTCTGTAGTAGAAAGGGCCGTGCATTTTTGCACCTTCGACATCCATGAAACAACACCTCCAAAAAAAGTGAACAAATAGCCAGAGGTGGACTTCCTACTATATCTGCATGTCTTGCATAGTCAGAGTCAGTGAATCCCATGACTCCTGTATCCTAGTTGCTATAACATATGCACATATCAACAGTGCCCTTCAAGTACCTCATGATACCCTTCACAACATCCCAATGCCTCTTGCCAGGTGTAGCTATATAACGTGCCACAACACCAACTACAAAAGCAATATCTGGATAGGTGGCTATCATGGCATACATAAGACTACCCACTGCAGATGCATAGGGAATCTTGGCCATCTCGGCCCTCTGCTCATCTGTCTACAAATAATCAACTTGTGATACCTTCACATGAGAAAGCAATGGACAACCCCAATAGGCTTTACATCCTGCATATGGAAGTGCTCAAGAACTTTATGAATGTACTCTCTCTGTGATAGATAGAGTAACACCATATTGGGGAATATGGGAATTTCCCATAAGTTTGGGACATGTGGTCAAATCTTTGGATTTGTCATAACTTGAACAATATAACTCCAAATCTAGCACTCTATAGCTCAATAGATTCCATTTTTCAAGTGTTTTCCAATGATAGGTCACATCATATGGTTTTCAGAAACTTATGGGCATGTTATTTGGGTGCCATATTTTTAGTATTCAAAAAATGGAAATTGGGAGATTCCCAAACTCACTAATATTGTGTTGAGTAGTCCCTCATGCCTAACATGCGTAATGCACATACCAAGAAAATGAGAGGCTTGTCCTAGATCTTTAATCTCAAAGCTCTTATTGAGCTAAGTTTTAAGAGCATCTAGCTCATCATGAGCTTTCCCTGCCAAAAGCATGACATCCACATAGAGTACCAAAATCAATAAAGATCCATCATGGGCTTTCTTTGTGTACAAGCACGGATCCATAGCACTCCGACTGTAGCCCTGTGATTGCATAAATGTATCAAACTTATGATACCATTTCCTAGGTACTTGCTTCAAGCTATGAAGACTTTTCCTCAATCTACACATTAGGTATTCCCTGCCAGGCTATGAAAAGTCCTTAGGTTGCTCCATGTAAATCTCATCATACAAGTCCCCATGTAAGAAAGCCATCTTGACACATCCAACTAATACAAGTCCAAGTGAAGATGTGTGCAACCAAAGCCAAGACTAAGTGTAGGGTGGTCATCTCAACCACAAGAGAGAAGACCTTATCATAGTCAACACGATGCTCCTACTTAAAACCCTTTGCTACCAATTTGGCATTGTATGCCGGTCTGGGGTGTCTAGGGATACTTTTCAACTTGTACACCCACTTGCAAGGCAAAGCCCTCTTGGCACTAGGTAAGGAAACCAAATCCAACGTACGATTCTTATGCAATGACTCAATATCAGACTGCATAGCCCTCTCCCAGGAGTGATTTTCACCCCTGCGTATAGCCTCATCATAGGTTAGAGGCTCTCCATCATTTGTAAACAAGACATAATTTATGGAGGGCTCATAGCCATCATGAGGTCATCTATCTCTTGTAGAATGCCTCAATGTAGGTTGTGCTACCTATCCAATACATGTCTAACATCCTATGTAACATCCTGTCTAACATCCTGGCCGTGAGGATTAGCTGTGCTGCAGGCTATCTAGCTAGTTGTGCAGGAGCACGGGACTTCTCTTGAAAGAAAACCCTACGTATCTCAATAACTTTCTCAGGCTACATATGCATTTTTTCCTCACGGAACACAACATCATGGCTACAGATCACTTTCCATGCCTGCGGATTCCAAATATGATATCCCATCTCACTTGCATCTCCATAGCCAAGGAAAATGCATTTCACACTTTTAGGATCCATCTTATTGTGTTTATCCTTGGGCAAATAGCAAAAGGTCTCACATCCAAAGACATGTAAATGAGCATATGAAGGAGGCTTTCCTATCCATACCTCCTCTACAACCTCGAAGTCAATACCACTACAAGGTGACCTATTAATGAGATGCACAATAGTAGAGATTGCCTCAGCCCAAAAATAATGTGGTAATCCTACTTGCCTAAGCATATTGCAAACTCTCTCCAGATAGTCCTATTCATATGCTCAGCCATACCATTCTAGGGAGAGGTGTAAGGGGTGGTCAAGTGACGCTTAATACCTCACTTGTCACAAAACTGCTCAAAGACACATGAGACGTACTTACCCCCATTATCGGTCCTTAGGCATTTCAGCCTATGCCCATACCAATTCTCTGCGAAAGCAAGCCAATGTTGAAAGACAGTCAAGACATCAGATTTCTACTTTATGGGACAAGCCCAAACCTTACGTGAATAATCATCAATAAATGTGACAAAGTACTTTGCACCCCCCAATGGATGACAGGGCATGGGTCCACATACATTTGAATGCACAAGAGCCAAAGGCTCACCCATGCATGGAATGCCAAAAATTTTATGCGAATTCCTAGTTTGCTTGCCATATAAACAATGATCACACGGCTCAAAATGCGAGTAGTCAAAAGGCGAAAGATACTGCAAAGCACTAAGCATTTTCATTCCTTTAAGTGACATATACCCAAGAGGAGCATGCCACAGAGATACATGTGAGATAGAACCCACTGACAAAACATAGTCAATAGTACCAAATACAACCAAGGGGTAGAGGCTACCACACTTGGCACCTCTTTGCAAGCACAAGTTGTAACGTGTCCGCTCGTCCACTTGTGGAACATGTCTTAGCAGCCCATTGGGAAGAGAGTCTAGAAAGCGCCGCCTGGCACTCGCAAGGAATATCACATGGTTTTGCGATCTAGGTCTTCCTGAGTCTACCCTGAGCGGAAGTATCTAGCCGTTCCCACTAGGGTTTCTTTCCTATCAGCAAAGTCTCTAGGAAGTAGCTGTCGAGCTCTAGATGAACCACTTTGGGTAGGAACAACAGAGTTGAAGCGGATTTATGCTGCACTAATTGGTTCATGGAGAATGGGAAATACGAGGGATGAGAAGCTCAATCTCCCTGCCCATAAGGCATAGTCCCATTCCATTCCCCTAAAACAGCATAAACCGGGGTTCTAACTCTACTCACGCTAGGTCTTCATAGTCTCGTTTTCACGTCTTTTGAGAAAAGTTCCCAGCTAACTAGGACCACCCTTCTGTAGGACGGACCCAAATCACGTCCACTGCACTTTTCTTGGTTTTCTTAGTTATCTAATTACCTACCACATTATGTTTGACATGCAAAAGCAGCTTCCTTAATTAACCAATTTAAACACAGGTTCCTTCACGTAACTTAGGCACTGACACAAAAAAAATATATCAAGCAAGTTCCTTTATCAAATATCTGATCTTTATTTATCATAGTCCTGGAATACATCAAGTATCATGCCCGAAGGCTATCCCAGCAATCAACAAGATTGCTGCTCCAAGTTTTCGCCCGTAGACTAGTACACGGGCCTCGAGATCCCATCTCAAGTCACGTCGCCCTCTTGTGTGGGATCCGGAGGCAAGGAATTTACAGCTAGAGCCTCCCCTGGCACCCAAGTGTCTTCCCACTCCAAGAAGCACCCACAGAGAGACCTCTCGCGGCGGGTTCGGTCCATATACCCGGCGTGGCTAACAACCCCCTTGGATAGGGCCAGACAAACAATCGGAGGTAACTGAACCTGCCTCTCCCTCCAGGATTTTAACCTGAAGCATTACGTGTTTTTCCTTGAGTTAGTTCCTTGAGAAAAGAAGTTCAAACAATGTACCTAAGTATACAATCATGATCAATTCAGAGGTCGTTTGTATGACCAACTACAAAGGTGTGATTCCTTCTTCCCGAACGCTCCCAGCTTTCGATCCTGGATCGTTTGCAACTTGGTGAGATCCCAAGGGCTTGGCAAGCTAGGTTGCTTGTTTCCCCTTTATCTTCGAGTTAGGGTTTGTACCTTGCCAACCCTAATTGTCCTTACCTTAGGTCTCCTTGTAAAGTAGATCATGGACAACCCCATTGTCCTTGGTTGGTTAACTTGCTGGTTATCTCCTAGGTCCCTTGAAGCACCTATGTACCTTTATCTTTGATCTTGATTGATCAAGATTGTCTATCCCTTTGACCATGGTTGGTCAAGATGGTTCTGTTTAGAATAGTTCCTACTTTGTCCTAAAGCATAATCTTCTTAAGCCCTCTTAATAATGCTCATAGGCGCTTAAGCTTTTACCTATCCCTCTTGAAGTCACCAAGGACTTTGACATGGGATTCATGGATCTGAGTTCCATTTGGTAAATTACAAACAACGTTGAATTTTCCCAACAACTTTAATGCACGTGACGTAATGCCATGCCTTCATTTCAATGCTTACAATTTTGATATAATCCATGCATTATTTTATGCCACACATGTGAAGGTACTTCTATGCATGCAATCTTAACATTATCCTCTAAGTAATTATTTACATGATCTATAACCTTCTTGAGTGATCTAACTTTATGTGATCATTGTATGACTCTAGCTGCACTTTAATCTTTTCTGCAGATTAATGCATATACCTTAGAATCTTCTCACGATATGGAGATGCACTTTGTCTCTTTCAATGTCCTCTGAAATGCATTTTAAGCAAGAACTTGTGCAAGGAACAATGCACTTTATGTAGGAATTCATGCAAGATGTTTTTGGTAATCTATGATGCAATTAACTAATCAGTTTCACCTAATATGATGTCATCTTACAACAAAAATTATCTTGTTCATTGCATACATCACAACTAAGCTCATACCTAGGAAATTATCAATCGCGCAATTAATATGATGCATGTGAATATGATTTTCACTACGATAATTATAACCTACGATTTAATAATAGAGCAACTTGGGTTTGGAGTGATGTCTTGATTCGAGTGGTATTGATGCCCGATGAACTGTTCGCAGTTGCGGTGCCACCTTGTTTCAAACCTCCATCCACACTTGTAGGGTTTCCGGCCATCTTTGTGGGACTACGCTTCGGGGCCATACTCGAAGACTCGTGTACAAGTGATAGAGTTCTCGCACTCTCCTATGCAAGATTCTCGCCGCCTCTCCTTGAGTGGAGGAAGAGATTGAAGGGGGAGGGCGTATTTTCGGATATACTAAGAGGGGTGTGTGACCTCTCTTTAGGGGGGAAGAAGAAGCTTCCAGAAGCTTCTCTCTCTCTCTCTCTCTCTCTCTCTCTCTTCATCTCTCTCTCTTCTTCTTCTTATTCTTTTTCTTCTTCTTCTTCTTCTCCTCTCTCCCTCTTCTTCTTCTTCTTCTTCTCTCTCTCTCTCCCTCTTCTTCTTCTTCTTCTTCTTCTTCTTCTTCTTCTTCTCTCTTCTTCTCTCTTCTTCTCTCTCTCCCTCTTCTTCTTCTTCTTCTTCTCTCTCTCCCTCTTCTTCTTCTTCTTCTTCTTCTTCTTCTTCTTCTTCTTCTTCTTCTTCTCTTCTTCTCTCTTCTTCTCTCTTCTTCTCTCTCTCCCTCTTCTTCTTCTTCTTCTTCTTCTCTCTCTCCCCCCCTCTCTCTCTCTCCACTCAAGGGAGGATATCAGAGCAGGGATTCATAGAGATTCCGAGATATATGCAGATCTATATGCCACATCGATTGAGAGTTCTTATTGGACAGCTCAGGGTATCATCACATCAGCTTATGATTGAGAGTGGCAGAGCCAGTGGCATCCCGCGGGAGGAGAGGATATGCCCCCTTTGCAGATCAGAGGTGGAGAGTGAGGAGCATTTTGTTCTCAGATGCCCGGCATACTCAGAGTTGAGATCTAGATACACATTGAGCAGCTCATTTCAGGGATGTATGACTGATATGGATCAGAGATCATTTGGCCGTTTTCTGGGAGAGGCATGGCACATCAGAGAGCAGAGCACACAGCGGGTCCCAGTCAAAGAGGGGCCCACCCAGACGACTATTACACAGTTCTTTTAGACAGACAGAGTGAGATCTACTGTATCAGCCTCCAGCCAGACCTCCGGGCTCACACTACAGCAGGCTGAGGACCAGCGTACCCGACGCCGCACGAGGATCCGTGGGTTTCGGACCCCACAGCCACACCGACAGGAGATCCGGAGGATTCTTGATCTACATTGACAGCAGACTGAGATCCGATGACACTCGACACATTGGATCTCAGATCTCCAGTTTGCTCTTTCTCCACCGCCGATATACCACATCCTGCATCTAGGAGGGATCACCTGCTATTAGCGACTTCGACGACTGCTACTACATCCCAGGATAGTATATCTCCCTGCATCTGTTACATATACACATCACACCACTTTATCACAGCTGACAGTTGTTCCCCTATCACAGCCGACATTTGTTCCCCTTTTTTAGCCATTATCTGGAGTACCAGATCTACATACGCACATACACATACACGACACTTATCACACTCATAGCACTGTATTTTCAGTTTCCAGTTTTTAGCTTTTCATTCAGCACTTTTATTTTGGATAGCTGGACCTCATCAGTTGTATCACAGTTTGTCTCATAGGCCAGTTTTGGTCTTTAGAAGACGTTAATATAACTTTCTTTCTTTCTTTCTTTCTCTCATCACGGGGGGGGGGGGGGGGGGGGGGGTGCGGGGCTGCCATTCCAGCGATGAGGGAGGGGGGGTGCTGTCCGTCGATACCACGGGGGGGAGGGGGGCGCTGCCTTCCAGAGATGAGGGAGGGGGCTGCCTCCTTATATGGTGGGGGGAGGTGGTAAGGGGGGGGGGGGGGGGGGGGGGGGGGGAGACGGCCGTTAACGGCCACCACCCCCTTCCACCTAGGGGGCTGCATGCCCCCCCTTTTCTTTCTTACTCACACACACTCTCTCTCTCCCCGCCATGCACACGGCAGGGGGAGAGAGAGGGAGAGTAAAAAAATAAAATAATTTTTTTTAAAGGGGGGTTCGCATGGGGGAAGGCACGGGGCACGAGGGATATTACACTAGCCTACCACAAGTTATCTTCCATATAGAATTATCGAAGCATATATGATAACCTACATCATCAAGCTCCCTAGAAAACATAAGGCTTTTAGTCTGTGTGGGCACATGACATACATTATGTAGAATAAAAGTGCTACAAGAGGGAAACTATAGAGTGAAATCACCAATATCAACAATAGCAGGAGACCGATCATCACCTAAGCATAGTTCTAGAGACATTGCGATAGGTATGAAACCACTCACAGTAGGAAGTCACATGAAAAGACAAACCCGAATCCAAGAGCCAACATTGTGCATGAATAAACTAAGCCTTGGTCAGCTAAGAGGCATCACATGAAGAGCCTGCTAAGATGTAGTCACCTTCAAACTCCTCAGGCTGTATGACATTTATCTCTTCAATCTTTATGCTAGACTTTGTTAGAAGTCAAGCTCACTTCAGTCCGTCTTTATGAGTGACTGACATCTGTGACAGCTAGTGTGTGTATACAGTTGTCTCCATGTGACTACATCGAATAAGTTGGGTGTGTGTTAGTTAGTGACCTGACTAGAGTTAGTCAGTTAGGTCTACATCTAGTCTAGTTTACTTTTACACTGTATTGTGTACTTCTCAGTTAGTTCTTGAATAATGAAAAAAACACAATGAGAGCCTAAAGGCTCATGGATATGGAGTATTCCCTGTCTCTCTCTCCCATCTTTGAACATGGTATCCGAGCAAGACTTGGTGGACTTCTTGGAGCAGGAGGCAGTGAAGATGACCTACAGAAGCTGAAGCCTTAGGTCTTTTTAAAACATGCAGGCTGCCATTGTCAATGGGAAGGTAGGCATTGTGTGATTGCTCATTCTTTGGTTCAAGCTACTGTCTGTGGCTTGGTTAGAGTCTTGAGAAGGGAGTATTGAGCACTAATTAGTGCCTCATCATCAACATAATCATCAAAATGTACTGCAGCAAGTACTGGATAGGTTTGCGTGGTTGCGCCTACTGCCATAAAGGCCCTCCATCGCTGGGATGCAAGGTATAGTGCATACTACAGTTGATAGGCAGCTTAGATACACACTTTGCAAGAGTTGTTGATGACTTTGAAGCCATTAAATCTACATGAGGTGACATATGTATGCTGAGTTCTTAGAGGATCAAAGAGAGCTTTGGATATTACTAAATGCTATAGTTTTGGAGCTGAAGCAAATGCAATTTCATCTTCTTGGCTGAAATAGACTGTAAATGCAATGTATGACTTGGCTCATTGAAGGCAGGAAGCCTAGAGTTACCCGCATAGTCATGTATTGACTCTGTCACACTGGAGCAAATGTATGACATGATTTGAATAAATTTTGGAGCTGCTTAAAGCTTGTTATGCTGATTTTTGGTTGACTGCAACCTGCAACCAAATTAGTTGACACTTGTACTTGCTATTTATGCACTGCTTTGTGCTTATAAAGACATA
This sequence comes from Lygodium microphyllum, assembly GCF_053477565.2. Lineage (NCBI taxonomy): Eukaryota > Viridiplantae > Streptophyta > Polypodiopsida > Schizaeales > Lygodiaceae > Lygodium > Lygodium microphyllum. The sequence continues at coordinate 35,507,754 of NC_141150.1, forward strand.
TTTGGAGTGACATATGTACTAACAGCTATCTGGGAAATTCTGGGACATGTATGACATGTATGAATGTTGTTTTTGGACTTGAATTTGTTGCTGGTTATACACAGTCTACAGTTTTCAGACTGCGTCTTTGGTCCCTGGCAGTGAGGTTGCAAGAGTTTAAACTGAAGCAAATACATAGCATATGTATTGACTGTTTTACCTACCGGTTAGACCATTTGTTTTGGGACTGTTTTGGGTTATCAGTGGGCTGAAATACCCTGGTTGTTTACTGCAATTAGTTGTAGAAAACTGTCATAAACAATTGTGGACTGAACTTGGTCAGTCATACTTATTGGTTTGCAGGTAGTTAAACATCTGACAGACAGTCTATTGCATCATGGCTAATGCACATGGGATTGATAATATCACTTAGATAGTTGGAGAGAAGTTAGACAACAAGAACTTTGCATTATGGAAATTCATAATGAAGAACTTTCTAGTTGGCAGGGGTTATTGGGATCTATGTATAGCAGATGAGGCTGCTCCTGAGTTGCCTGCAACGAATCCAACTAATGAACAGAAAAGAGCTCATAGGCTATGGAATGAGAGAGCATGCAAGGTGCTGCATTGATTTTCTCTATGTATATTTGATGCTATGGTAATTCAAATCACTGGATGTGAGACTTCGAAGGATGCTTGAGACATACTGATGAAAAATTATGGAACCATGACATATGCACGAAAGATCCAGTTGAAACAGCAGTTCAACAACATGTCTAGGAATGGCAGGACCATCCAGGTGTATACCATGGAGATTAAGACCATAGCTGATCAACTTGCTACCATTGGCTCAAGTGTATCAAAAGATTATATGATTGTTGTTTCCTTGAATGGATTAGGGAAAGCGTACAAAGCTTTTGACACATCTATTTCTATTAGAGAAGAGCCTCCTACTTGGGAAGAGCTAGTTGCTTTGTTGCTGCATGAGGAGGTCAAACTTGGTTTGAATACATGTTCCAGTGCATCTCAAAGTAGAGACACTGTGTTATACTCTAGCCAGCGTGGCAGAGGATTTAGAGGTCGTGGTTCATTTCGAGGTCCTGGTGACACTCGTAATGCTTATGGACAGCAGCAGCAACAGGGTAATTGGCATGATGCAAATACACAAGGCCAGCATGGATCTAGCGGGTTTAGAGGTAGGGGGAGATCACCCCGCGGTAGAGGTGGTGGATTTGGTTCATGGCAGTCATCTAATCAGTCCAACAGGGACAAGGATTGCCATTATTGCGGCAGGTATAGGCACATTGCAAAATACTGTTACAAGAAGCAGGGAGATATGAAGGCAAAGGGCAGACATCATGGGCACTATGCATCTTCCAGTGGTGCTCGTGATGAGCAAGTTGATAGACTCTTTGCCATGCAGCATGTATCCAAAAATGCATCGAGACATAATAGAGATGATAGATGGTACATTGACTCTGGAGCGTCAAACCACATGACACCGCATGGAGAGTGGTTTGATGAGATGGTTGCAGGTACACGTGGTCATGTATGTACTGGGGATGACACCCAACATGACATAAAGCATAAAGGGATTGTTCCTCTCATGATGCCTGATGGCAAGAAGAAAGGCGTGCATGATGTATTACATGTACCGACCATAACAAAGAATCTTTTGTCTGTGGGTCAAATGGCAGAACAGAATCTGCAAGTGAGATTTAACAAATATGGATGTTTCATTGAGGAGTATGGAAATGGCTGCAAGTTAATTGCCAAGGGCAGAAGGGATGGCAGGATGTTTACATTGGATGTGACCATTCCGGGACTTAAGGCAGCCATGTTTGCTCATGATGAGAGTGCCATTCGGGATGTAGAGATTTGGCACAAGCGGATTGGACATGTCAATGTACAAAAGCTAAAATCTATGCAGTAGAAGGAAGTAGTACTTGGATTACCCAAATTCAAGTATAATGACTTTGGTCATGTATGCCCTGCATGTCAGTTTGTGAAGCAGGCACGGTTTCCTTTCATGAGACATGTAAAAAAACAGCACTAGGCCTTTATAGTTTGTGCACTCTGATGTCTGGGGTCCTTCACATAATGCTTCTTTTGGAGGTGCACGGTATTATGAATCATTTATTGATGATTTCAGCAGGTACACTTGGCTTTATATTTCGAAGCATAAAGATGATGTGTTTGATGCATTCAAAGACTTCAAGAAGCATGCAGAAAATGAGGTGGGCTGCTACATATCCTGTTTGAGATCAGATGGAGGAGGTGAATATGTCTCTAATTACTTTGATAGGTATCTTGCTAAATATGGGATCAGAGGACAACTCACATGTAGCTATACACCGCAGCAAAACGGTGTTGCAGAGAGGAAGAACAGGGTCCTAATGGAATTAGCTAGAGCTATGCTGAATGAGAAATGTCTGCCAAATGGTTATTGGGTTGAAGCAGTGATGATTGCTGTCTATGTGCTGAATCGAACCCCTACAGCAGGGATTCATGATGTCACTCCATATGAGAGGTTGTATAGTCATAAACCTGATATTTTGCACTTGAAGGTATTTGGCAACATTGCATATGTGCATATACCAGATGAGAAGAGGAAGAAACTGGACCCTAAGGCAGTGAAGAGTGTGTTTGTGAGATATGCACAGGAATGGAAAGCTTATAAGTGTTATGTACCTTCTACGCATGAGACACTCATAAGCAAAGATGTGGTATTTGATGAGTTAGCATCCTGGTATGGGAATCCTGTTGCAGTGCCTACTGATGACTCACTCAGTATAAGTCGTGCTGAAAATACTCTTGCAGAGAGTACTTCCATGAGTGGTTAAATAAGTGATGTATCATCTACAGTGAGTCCTTGGACAGGACAATTGGCAGTCACACTACTGCATCCACTGACACGGATATGTCAATGAGGGGGAGAATAAATAAGGGAAAAGAAAAGGTTTTTGAAGATGTAACGGGTCCATTCACTGCAGGTTATGACTCATCTAGCAGTGACAGCTTAGACATTGAATTGGGGATTCCGTCTGTTATGATGCCAGGTGCTAGGCAGAGTCATTATGTGCCGCCTCATGAGAGGCAAGCTCACAGTGAGACATAGCTCAGGGGATCAGAGAGGGTCAGACGACCTGTTGATAGGTACACTTACACTGGATATTCAGCCCGTCATTATGCTTATATGACGAAAGTAACAGGTTTTAGAGAACCAAGTAAGTTTGATGAGGCAGTTGCAGATGAGGATTGGCGTGCTACTATGGATGAGGAATATTTAGCTTTGGCTGAAAATGGCACATGGGATTTGGTACAGTTGCCTGAGGGCAAAACACCTATTGGCTGCAAGTGGGTGTATAAGGTAAAATGTAAATCAGATGGATCATTGGAAAGATACAAGGCCAAGCTGGTTTCAAAAGGGTATGCGTAGTAGTATGGTCTTGATTATGAGGAGACTTTCAGCCCTATAGCAAAGATGGCTACAGTTAGAACTGTGATTGCTTTGGCAGCAGCTAGAGGCTGGAAACTATGGCAGATGGATGTGAAGAATGCCTTTCTGAATGGAGAGTTATAGGAAGAAGTTTACATGGAACAGCTTGCAGGCTATGTGCATCTAGAATTTCCAGCACATGTATGCCGGCTGAAAAAGGCATTATATGGGCTGAAATAGGCACCCAGAGCATGGAATGCTCGCATCAACAGTTATTTGCAGCAACATGGTTTCCAATTGGGTGATGCTGATCATAGTTTATTTGTGAAGAAGACAGATCGTGGCTATGTATTCCTAGTTGTTTATGTTGATGACTTGATCATTACAGGAGATGATGAAAGCGGGATTGCTGAAGTAAAGACATGTTTACAGGATGAGTTTAAGGTCAAGGACCTAGGAGAGCTGAAATATTTTTTGGGGATTGAGGTTGCCTCTACATCTCAAGACATATGGTTGCTACAGAAGCAGTATGCTTAGGACATGTTACAGAAATATGGTATGGCTGATTGCAAGCCTATGGATACGCCTTTAGAGCAGAATGTCAAGTTGCAGATTGATGTTGGGACAGAGATTGAGAATGTTACCATGTATAGACAGATGGTAGGAAGCTTGATCTATCTCACGATCACTAGACCTAACTTGAGTTATGCTGTGGGGCTGATCAGTCACTTCATGCAGAAGCCGCGCAAACGACACTTGGATACAGTCAGGAGAATTCTGAGATATGTAAAGAGTACCACAGATCATGGGTTGTTTTATGCATATGGGAAACCCCTTGACTTGATGGGGTATACTGATGTTGACTGGGCTAGTTGCACTTCTGACAGGAGCTCAACCAATAGCTATGCATTTGGATTGGGTAGTAGCATGATCAGTTGGCAGAGTAAGAAACAGCCTACAGTTGCACTGTCCAGTACGGAATCAGAGTATGGTGGTGCGGCCTGTGAAGCTATGTGGTTACAGAAGTTGCTGAATGACTTGGGAGTACACTTGGATAGCAAAGTAAGGCTGTATTGTGACAATTTAAGCAGTGTCATGTTAGCAAGAAATCCTGTTTATCATGCAAGATCGAAACACATTGAGGTTCACTACCGGAAATGGTTTTAGCAGATTAGATTAACTTGGAGCATGTGAAGACTGAAGACCAGGTAGCAGACATCTTTACCAAATCACTTGGTAAAGATAAGTTCATTCACTTTAGACAGCTACTTGGAGTGATGCAGATGATTTGAGTTTTGTTTTGAGCTTGAGGGGGAGTGTTAGAAGTCAAGCTCACTTCAGTCCGTCTTTATGGGTGACCGACATCTGTGATAGCTAGTGTGTGTGTACAACTGTCTCCATGTGACTACATTGAATAAGTCGGGTGTGTGTTAGTCAGTGACCTGAGTAGAGTTAGTCAGTTAGGTCTACATCTAGTCTAGTTTACTTTTACACTGTATTGTGTACTTCTCAGTTAGTTCTTGAATAATGAAAAAAACACAATGAGAGCCTGAAGGCTCATGGATATGGAGTATTGCCTGTCTCTCTCTCCCATCTTTGAACAGACTTTGCAAGTATAATGCTGGGATCATTGGATTTCTCCTGCACTTTATCTTTTCCCTTTTCTTTGCACTTGTCATCTCACATCTTATGACACTGCGGCCATATGTGTCTTGCTTTCCCATAGTAATGGCATGTAAGATCAGACTTACATCCATGGGACTTGCTGTGCTTGTACTTGGATACTTTGGAACCTCTTTTCGATGTTTCTTGGCTTGTCAGAGATTGACTTGGATTCGTACATGATGTACTTGGATGCTATTAGATGGTTGACCGCTTACATGCTCTTGGTGCTCTCATGATGTACGGTCTTGGCTATGAGATGTGTTATACATTTACATGCTATCTCTGAGCTTGGTTGCTCATTTTCCATTGAATTTTGTGCTAGTGGGAGCTTTATGCTTATGGTCTTGGATTTACCTAGAGCTTGCGGGTTATGCATTTGAGCTATTACTTTAGATTTGAGACTAGGATCTCTTACACGTCCTTGATTATGATCTTTGCTTGGTCGATGCTTCCATGTCTGTTCTTGGATGCTTATGAGCTGATTTAATCCATCTTCATTGAGCATATACTGTCTTGCCAATGGTGTGTACATCTTGCTTTATTACTTAGGGGATGTATCAGTTGTACTGAAGGACTCTCTTGAAACATTTGGGTGTTTGGCTCATGTTCATTGGCTATCATAGTGCCTCTGTTATGCTCGCTTGATGCATGATTGGACTTGGCAGTCACTGTTGTCATTGGATCTCTATTAGCTTACTGTTTGCTCTCATTTACTCAATGCGGTCATTTATTACAACAAGCTATTTTATGTGGACTATGATATGTTTACTGAGATTAATCATGTCCTTTGATGTACTTTTGGTACTATTTGGTGAACAGCTGGCCATTCTAAGAGGTTTTCTTATTTTCAACTTGTTTTGGCAGTGGTTTTGGCATGTTTATTGCTAATTATAGTAGGCTATTTTCTGCATAGTATGCCTTTGTTTGACTAATTATGGCTAGCCATCTCAAAGATACAGCTTTGTTTAACATTGCCAAGTTGGATGGCACCAACTATGGCTTCTAGAAATCTCAAATATGGAAGGTTTTGGTACAAAAATTGTAGATTAAGCCACTAAGAAACAAGGGTATTAAGCCCAAGGATATGGATGATGATGATTGGGCTGATTTAGATGCACTATGCAAGTCCACTTTCATTTTATCACTCTCTAAAGAGGTTCATAATAATTTTCTTGAAGATGAAGATCAGAGTGCATGGAATCTATGGGAAAAGATTCGGGAACTTTATGCAAAGTAGAGCCCTGCTTCACTTAAATATTGGCTTTAACAGTTGATGGATCTCCCATGAAGGAGGGGACCCGATTGTCTGCTCACTTTAGCCAATTTCATTCTATCATGAAGAATCTACTTCAATAGGGTATTGAGTTTCAAGATAATTTGTATCCTTTGTTTCTACTTGTCACTTTACCTAAGTCTTAGGATGTATTTCACACTGCGATCTATACCAACAAACTTGATGGGCTGAAATTGCAAGATGTAGAGAGTGCTCTTTTGACTGAAGAAATCAATACGAAAAACAATTATGCTTCATGTAGTTCACATGCTTTATCCGTTAGAGGTGGCAGAAGTGGCAAGAAAGATAACGATCATCATGTGGAAAGGACTCTCAAAAGTCCTAGTCTAAGTCAAGTAGTCATAACAAGCATCTGGGAAAAAAGCACCCGAGACCAATGGGCATAACATAACCCATTTACTCTATTATAGTAGTAAAATCACTATCAAACCAAGCGTAAATAGGGCCAAAATCAGCACCAAATCAATAGCATATCATATGCATAGCTTCCCATAACATCTAGGCATGATTTGGGTACCAAATGGCATCAATAGCTAGTATCAAGCAAGAATAAATATCAAATGCTAATGTAGCATTGTTTGGGGATGCTTGTGGATTGTTATGATAGTCCTAGACTGAAGTATATCAGGCCCAAATGTCAATGCCAAGCTCAAGCCTTCAATGCCATGGTTGAAGCATGCTCATATGCCTCGAATGAGACCTTTGTGTAGTGCCAATGGCCTGAAGAGGTGCTGGAGATGAAAGCCACGTTTTTGACAGCTGAGAAGATGGGCCAACCTACTAAAATCGCATTTTTGATGTTGCTGGGGAGATGGGCACTACTTGATGGTTAGGGAGCTTCTATGGCTCCCAAAGAAGCTTCCCAAGAGGGTTGTGCCCTGTTCTTCAACCCCTGTGGACTAAAATAAAGAGTGGAATGAGAGCTCCAATACCTGTAGATGAATGCCTTGAGGTTGCCCAAGAAGGCCCAATGATTTCCTGTGAGAAGGATGAGACCAACTGGAAGCTCGAAAGGTGTGGCTATGGATGCCAAGAGTGAAGACAAAAGTGTAGGTATTCAAATGAATGTTGAAGGAGTGCCCAACCACGTTCAAGACCTCGAAGAGCCAAGGTCTGATACCAATTGAAGGGTGTGAAGGATCAAGCAAGAGAGCATGGAGATGAGAGCTATGGCAGATGGAGCAAGAGAAAGAAAGACAGAGACTCCAAATGTGGGAACTCCAACAGTCAAAATGTGTGACAAGCCTTCCCTTTATTCAAATGTCACTAAAAGAATAAGAATGAAGTGACAGTGTGATGGGCACTCGCCACATGTAGCATGCAAGTGCGAGTACTGTCAATGTAGTAATACTAGGCAGAGGCGCCTTTACCCCCAACATGTTTATGGCGGAAGAAAACAAACCTCTTATATCCTTTAAAAGTTTGTCATGTTTTTCTCTTTCTAAACTGTGATAATGGATAAAGGTGTTTTCCTTTCATTGCAATTCTTTATTAGATACAAGTTATGAGTTGGGGTCGTGTTTGGATGGTGTTTCTTGAAGATGATAAAGAAGATTCAGATGAGCTATATTTTGAACTTGTATTCTCTTTTTCCTACACAAGAACACTCCCTGATTAAGTATGGGGATATGTTGAGGGTTGAGATGACTTGATTTTTGGCTTATTTTTGTTATTTTTTTAGGATTGAATGGTTGATTTTTTATCAATTGAATTATATGTTGAGGATTGAATGGATGATGTTTTAACACGTTCTATTGATGTCCTATTACTGTCTGTTTGGGTCTGTTGAGCTTCTGTTTTGTTCTATTTTCCTTCTGTATAAGGGGTTAGAATGATGATTGATGAAGCTTGAGAGTGTTTGGAAGCTTATTTATTGATTCTTGATGGTTTTGAATGATTTAAGTGAGCTAAAGGCTTTCTGATGCCTTCTCTTAACCCTATGTTGGCCATCTGTAGAGCCTCTGTCTTTGTTCTGTTCTGTTTTGTATTCCTCTGTAAGTGTGATGATGGATGAATGTGAAGCTTGGGGAAGTTTTCCAACCCTAGGAAGAGATGAATATAAGTTCAAAATAGCTCAAAGAAGTGGAAGAAGTAGCATGCTGAAGACTTGAAGTAAAGACTGCAGTGATAGTGGCAGTAGTGAGCTCTCAACGGACATTGTAGTGGCTTTGGTGACCTTTCATACTAGACACACCTCTTGGGAGGGGTATCCATAACCAATGAGGGGTTATGGAGGATTATTCTTGATTATCCCATTTTACTATTGAGAGATAGCATGTATGAGAGAGTGAGAGAGGGAGAGATAGCCAAATCTATGCAAAATATCTATGAGTGAGAGATTATGAGAGAAAGCTATGGAACTTTTGAAGAAGAATACTATGTGATGATTCCCATTGAAAGTGGTGTATTCTCTTGTTTCTTTGTGGTATCTTGATAAATTCTATGAAGAATATGAAGATCATAATCAATTTTGTTCAAGTTAAAGCTATGGGAGAATTGTTTCTATGAAGTTGTGTGAAGATTTTTTTGTTACTGGTGTTCTTTTCCTTGTTATGGTCATACCAAATATGAAAAAGATGTTTGTTGATGATACAAGATATATTTTCTTGTAGTATACTCTCTATTTTCTTGGTGTTTTTCTTGGGGCTTCATTCTGCTATGGTGTATACATGTAAATAACATGTCTTTTGATCCCATGATTTCTCAAGTGGTGTGAACAATCATTTAACATACATTCACCATTATTTGATCTAAAGCATTTTATATAGCCCTCAAATTACTTTTTTGACATGGCTTTTAACTTCAAAAAAATTTCAAATTACTTTTTTGACATGGTATCATGCTAAAGTCATCAATGAATGTGATATATAACCTATATTTCCCACTTAAAGAGACATTCTGATATGGATCCCAAATATCAGAATGTACCATTTCCAAATGATAGTTGTTCACTCTCCCCCTCTTTGGAAATGTGAGTCTAGATTGCTTGCCAAATTTACAAGTCTCACATACATTATCATAATTTACATATCTAAACTATGGAAGCCCATGAACCAATTATCTAGATTTCATCTACTTAAGCCTTTGAATTTTCACATGTTTAATCTTTCTATGCCATAGTTCTATATCTTTATCTTGTCCATACCCTATCTCAACATACATCAAGCTTTAAATGATAGGATTTCGTGCATCCAAAGCAAATAACATGCCTTTCCTTTGACCATGAAAAATAAGCTCACTAGGTTTTCCATTCATGAACTTCTCAATGAAACAAGCTTACTTATCAAACCTCACTTGCAACCCTTGATACTAAAGCCAAATTTTTAGCGACAGTGGGCACATATTAGACATTTCCAAGCTTATTTTCTATTCCATATCTAATAACCAAAGGCACACTCTCAATATGAGTAATATTATGTAATGTGTCATGTCTTATACCCACATACTCTTTAGTTTGCGTTTGTTGTTCTCTATCAAACCATTTTCATGGTAAGTCACATGGTTTGTAGCACTTGAATCCGAAAATAGATCATCCTCTATAGGAGGGTGCATCATACTACCAAGTACATGCTTCATGGCAAAGATATGATCTCTAAGTGATAAACCACATCTAGAACTATATCCACCACAATTGTATCCACCTACACAGTGCCCAAAAAATGAGTCCTTCCTTGATGCCTAAACATAGCATTTTGCTTATAAAAGCACACTCTCTTGAAGTAGCCAAATTTTCCATAATATTGACATGCACTATCTCTTTGTGGACTAGAATATCCTCTACCTCTAACTCTAGGCATAAAATCACCATGGCCAAAAGTACTACAACTTTGTGTAAAAGTGTTTCCATGGACACAAGATGATCCTCTAGCTCTAGATGAGCTAATATGGCCTTATTGATGATAAAACACACTATCTTGATTTGCATTCTTTCCACAAGATACATTGAGGCCCAACTTAATCTCTTCCACAAGAATCAAAGCAATTAACTCTTTATAATTAGGCATAGATCCTCCTCTCATAGAAATGGAGGTATCAATGGACTTGTGTGTAGATCCAAGTCCATTTAAAGCAACATATACCAAATTATCATAATCAATTGGTCCATTTATTAAAGCAAGATCTTTTGTAACCTGTTTTATTTCTGCCACATAGTCATTGATGCTTTTATTTTCTCACCAAGCACCATGTAATCTTTTCTTTAGCTATATTTTCATGGCCTTTGTTTACCCTATTTTAATGAGAATTGGGCCCTAATGATTGGAGGAACCACTTAGGATTCTAGAATAGATAGAGACTCCTATTGAAAATTTACTAGTCTTAATTGCAATGGCATTGCCCACTTCATAAATTGGGTGCCCCAACATCACCCAATGAAAAGAATATCATTGATCTCAAGCAACCATTGAGCTATACAGCTATTGATCGATTGATGAAGCTTAAATTCTATTCTTTCCTAAAAGGAAATGTCCTAGTGGCTTTGGTGCTTTATTTTCGAAATGTACCGATCTTTTTGTTTTTTTTTTTTTTGGCATATATGTCATATATCTCCTCAATGATTTCCCAAGTATCTTTCCAGCATCTTTGCAAAGTATTTAGCTTTTTAAGTGCATAATCAATGTCTCTAAGATAATATAGATATCCAATGCAAGACTTTTTACTTTTACTTATTCAATGCTTGTATGCCTTTTTTTATCTTTAGTGGGCTCCTTAAGTAGTTCAAGGCATGTATATTCACCTATAATGAGGTCCCAAATTCTACATATAATAGTAGGACCATACACTATAGTTATCCTTTGTCAATTTGTCACCCACAATTTGTATAATTTGTGTAGTTTTTAACATTATGAAGGCTACAAAATCAGCAAAATCAACAATATGTAATCTACTAAATCAATATCCAAGCATCTGAACAAGATCAAGCCAATCAAAATCGAGACCATAAAGCATTCAATATCCCCAAGAAAATGCACATAAAAGGAGTTCCACTACAATGGCTATAATACATGTATTTAAATACTCTCAATGTACCCATACATCATTTCCATATATCAAACATTCATTCGCAAACCAGTAAAGAAATGGTGAAAAAAGGGCTCAAATGATGCTCATATGACCCAAAAAGCATCAAAATATGGATCTAAGATTGACTAATTTTCCTATTTTTTTTTGCAATTTTTCATGTCAAGAATGAAGTCCCAACCCAAACCACTAAAATATTTTTGGAATTTTTGGCTTTTCTTTGGGCTCCAAACATCCACCCAAAACTCACATAGAAACTTGCATTTTTCTTCAAAATAGCTAGTTCTCTTATTTATAGTGTGAATAGACCAACTCTGAACCAATTTGCAAAATAACTTGTTCAAACTCTTGATAGTGTGAACATAAATTGAAAGTAGCCAATTCAATCATTCTTCTCCAAGTGTGAACACATCAATTGAACCAATTCAATCTTGACCAATATGAAAAGGGGTGAATTTGGGGGGTTAATTGAAAGATTTTGATTTAGAATTTTTAAAACAAAGCAATTGCTCAATCACTTTATAATCTTTGCTCCACCAAACAAGTCTTCCTTGATGGTATCTTTGTTCCAAGTATGGGTGGTAGGGAATTAGCCACCCCATCAACCACCTTTTAGCCTCTCTTGTAGGTTTCAAATCAGTCTAGCCTTACCCTACAAGACGTTCAGTATGTCTAAATATAATAATTTTTAATCTTATTTACATTAACCTTGCTTTTAAACTCCACTCCCTACAAATGTACTAGTAATGTTCTGGACTTATTTTTCCCAATTCTAACTATTTTGTAGGGACCATCTCACTTAGGCTCTAGTTTCCTAGGAAACAACTCCCTACATGCATCATTATATAAAACTAACTACCCTTTCTTGAAGGTATACTTCTTTGCTTTTAAATTACAAACCTACTTCATTCGACACTTAGCTACCTTATAATGTAATAGACTCTGTAATGTGAGCCCATCAAGGTGTGCTAAAGTTGTAAAGTACTTAAAGAGTTCATATTCATTCCCCAAAGAATAATTGCAAATATTATAGTCGCTAACTCGATCTCTAGGGATAGTATTAGATTGAAGACTTGCTGGTCACTTTGGAAAGCAAGGGGAGTTTGGATTGAGAAGGGAATCGGGAGAATCCCATTGTAAATCAACTTTTCCTTCAATAAAGATGAAAGGGGCACCGATTTTGGGGCCAATCAGGTGTGCGTTGTCCAATATCAGTAGGTAAATTTGTACTTTCATATTTTCATTTATTGTTTGCTACTGTAATTAAGTTGTAATCATGGATTTAGCACCCATCCATAGAAGGAAGGCTGGTTACAATATCCCAGCAATGGAGCCATGAAACCAACCTTCCTTCCATGGACGGGTGGTAAGAACCTGATAATAACTTAATTACAACAAGCAATAATTAATGAAATACTCAAACACAAAAATTTACCAATCAATCTTGGACATTTGACACCTTGTTAGCCCCAAAACTAGTGCCCCTTTTAGTATTGCTTTATCTTTAATTGCAATTGAACTCAAATACAATGGGATTCCTTCAATCCCTTTCACAATCCAAAAGCCCCTTTGCTATCAAAAATGACAAGCAAGTCTTCAATTTGATTTGCCTCTTGATTTTCTCATACAATCGACCTTCATTGAATCCTTTAGCCTTTACCTTGATTGTATCTTGTGCCATTGTATGAATGGTGCTAGATTTCAGAAGCCTTTTTCATATCGTGAACGTAACAAATTTGAGAAAAATGTTCTCATGTACCATACATAGCATTTAGAGCTTTAAGCTCTTTGTTTCATCAATAATTAAGGCAAAAAAACACCAACTATTTCCTTTCTCTTCTCTTGTTGATGGTTGCTTCGTTGGATGACCCCCCCCCCCCAACTTGTAGTGTGTTCTATTCCTAGATGTGAAAATGATAGTTTTGATTGTACACTATGATCCTAAATGTCCATAGGTGATGTTAGTCTAAAGTGTGTTGCCTAGGAGTTATGTATACTAGGTACTTATGATGTGACAAAGTGTTTCCTAGGCCTCTTGACCTTGCTTTGTACAAGCTTCTTAGTGAATTCTCAAATCACTTAAATGCTTCTTTCAACAAATTGATTCTAAAACATACCTTCTTCAAGATACTTGAGACACATTGAACATACACGAGGGAGATATGAAAAAATTAGGCTTTCTTTGTTTAAAAATTCAAGGTGCATTTATTCAAGCAATACCACATGTATCATAATCACCAAGATCATGCTAGATGTTGAGAAATAAGGCATACGCTAAGTCATAATCTATGTATGCATTAAAAAATTAGAGGTTGTCTGTGAAGTGACTTAAAGGTCAAAAGGCATCTATCACTTTAGAAGATACCTTGTAGTATACCAGTTGACAATGAGAGAAGGAAAAGAATGAAGAAGAAGAAGAAAAAAAAAACTCTTGAGCCTCCATATATTGTGCCATTGCTCCTTCTATTTTCTATCCTTCTCTATTCTATTAAGTTGGTATTAGAGAGAGTGTGTGCAATTGCAAGCTCAAATCAAGGAGCATGAGAAATCGAGGTCTACATTGAATTGAAAGCTTGTTATGTCCACTATTAAATCAAGTACTAATCTTTAATCAATCCATCTAAAACAAGTACATAGATTCAAGAGCTATTGCAGCTTGAATTGAGCTCTTCTTGAATTAATTTTAAGAGTAGAAGATTAAAAAATGATGTATGGTAGCAATTTTTTGTTGGTCTTCAAGTTTGGATCGGCTTATATATTGATTTTTGGAATCTAGGGGGGGCAGCTTAATCTTGGGGTCTGCTTGAGAAGAAGTAGGGGGATAAACTATGCACAATGCAAGGACTAGCCTCATAGATGAAAATAATGAATTAATTTTGTGCAAGGGTAGACAGATTTTTGAGGAAATGAGTTAACTACAATGGCCTTGATGCAAGGAACCTTGGGAGGTGCAAATGAACTTGATGAGCTAAGTGTGAATGAGCTAATGTGAATGACCTTTGGTGTGAAGGAATGTATCCTAACCAAGGTGTGAAGGAACTCTAAACCATGTGTGAATGAACTCTAACTCTAAATGCAAATGATCCTTAGTGCAAATGATCTTTTAGTGCAAAAGAACTCTAAACCTAGGTGTGAAGGAACTCTTAGTGTGAATGAACTCTAAACCTAAGCACTAATGATCCTAAGTGTAAATGATCTTTAGTACAAATGAACTCTAAACCTAGGTATAAATGTTTCCAAGTGAAAATGATTCTAAGATGAGTGAACCTAAGACAAGTGATCTTGCAATGTGTAATCTCAAGACAAGTGAGCCTAAGATGAGTGAACGTAAGATGAGTGATCTTAATAAGAGTGAGAGTGATCCTAAGATGAGTGATCTCAAGACAAGTGAACCAACTTAGGTGCCAAGTAGCCTAATTGCAAATGCTCTTTTAGTGTGAAGGAACTCTAAACCTAGGTGTAAAGGAACTCATAGTGCAATGGAACTCTAAACTTAGGTGCACATAAAACTCTTAATGTGAATAAACTCTAAACATAGGTGTGAATGAACTCTAAACATAGGTACAAATGATCCTAAGTGTGAATGATCTTCTAGTGCAAATGAACTCTAAACCTAGATGTAAATGATCCTAAAGTGTGAATGATTCTAAGACGAGTGAGTCTAAGAGGATTAATAATAAGAAGAGTGGTCTTAAGATTAGTGATAATAAGATGAGTGAACTTAACAAGAGTGATCCTAAGATGAGTGATCTTGACTCAAATGAACCTAAGATAAGTGAACTTAAGACAAGTGGTTTTATGATAAGTGAACTCCAGTGTGAATGGACTAAGTGCAAAGAAACTACTGCAAAGGAACTAATGTGATGTAAATGAATGGGTGCAAGTGAGCTAGTACAAATAAGCTTGTGAGTGCAAATAAATTAGTGTGAATGAATATTGAGTGTGAATGACTGGATGCTAATGAGCTATATGCATATGTGCGATAAAAGAATATCAATTGAGATTAAAGAAAATAAGAAGAGCCAAAGGAAATCAATTGACTTAACATATGGCAACAAATAACAAACAACAAAATAATGCCTTGCATTTGATTTTTGCATGTTGAGTTTTATGTTTTTTAGATTATGGTCACTTCATTTTATTCAACCTACATACAATCAAATAACCATTATAAGCATGATGCTCTTTCAATCTGTAATAGTGTCACACAAATAGTTCAAGTAAGAAAAGTTTGAGTTTTACATTTTGCATTTTTGTGTTTTCCAATTCTTGTTTTTTGAGTGTTTTCCAATTTCCTTCAATGCAAATACAACCAAACAACTATGGCAAACACTATGTATTTTCAATCCACAATAGTGTGACACAAATTGTCCAAGTAAGACAAGTTTGAGTTTTGAGTTTTTGCCTTGTCTTTTGTGTTTCATGCTTTGAATTTTGTGTTTTTTGAGTTTTACTCACTATTCTTTCTTCAATGCTCACACTATCAATCATTCATAAGAAAGTTGCATCTATAGTATTTAATACACAAATTATTCAACTAAGAATAGTTGAGTGTTGAGTTTTGAGTTTTGTGTTTTGCATTTTGCATTTTTTTGTTTTGTCTTTTGCATTTTTGTGTTATTTTTGCTTCAATATACACACAATCAAACAAGGTGATGTATCTTTAATTCACAATAATATCATACTATTTGTTTAAGCAATAAATTTGGAGTTTTGAGTTTTGAGTTTTACATTTTATATTTGTACATTTTTGTGTTTTTTTAAAAGTTGTATTTTGCTTTTGAGTTTGAGTTTTGAGTTTTGTGTTTTTGTCTAGTCTAACAAATCCAATCTTTCGAATCTCAATCCAACAAATCAGCTTCTCTTGGATTTATCATTTCTAAACTAGTCACATGTGTTTTGAAGTATACAAGTTGCAAATGATCAATAGCTAATCAATCCCATCCACTCAAGTAGACAAGCCTCCTATTCTGCTACATGGTAGGAGAGTGAAAACCTCGGTGGTTATATTGTCCTTTGTCCTAGTAAAATGGAATCAAAATGTTGAGCTAAAGGCACAATAGTCACGACATTTGATAGACATCTATTTTTTTAGAAGCTACAACTCACTTTGGTGATAATCTCTCACCTTATCTCTCAATACTCTTCTCTAACTAACCATGAATCCTTCTCTCTATCCCAATAAATAAAAAACAAAAGCCTAGCTTCAAGCTATAGTGAACTCACCAACTTACCTTCCTGTATTGTAATCCAAAAGAGCTTGAATACTTGAAGATGGTTCTATAACCCAAACAATACAATCCAACAAAGTCTTGAAGGCTTGAAGATGGTTGCATGACCTAAACAATAGGATCCAATGGTGCTGCTCATTCATATCCACCATCAAGCACACCAACAAGTTGAGAAGCTAGTAGAGAATAAGAGAAAAGTAAAAAGATGACAAAGAGCTTCAACTTCACCTTCCCTCAGTCCCTCATTCCAGACAACTCACTTACTCTCTATTAGTCATGCTCAATAATGGTAGCTAGATGATAGAATACATTAAGAGAATAGAAAGATTCAATAATTATACTATAAAGCTTATGCAACATCATGCACTAAAAGGGTAAATACAACTAAGGCTTTCCATCCTTATATAGATCAAGTTTAGGGTTAGTTTTATGTTACTTCTCTAGAGTGGTACCCCATTTGCATTTTAGAGTTTGCATCCCTTTTGTATTTTAGGGTTTCCGTCCATGTGAATTAGGGTTTCCATTCTCTCTTGGATGTCCTACCCACTTTTTGGAGCTAGGCCTGGTCCTTCCTTGAAGCAGGCTTTGTCTTTAATCTAAAAATTCCTCGCCTAAACTAATACAATCACAAATACATGTGTGCAACTTACATAATAGTTGGGGTGCAATAAATACAATGTGGGAGATACATACAATGTGTATGGGTGGTGAGCACATCTCTCACAAAATATATATCCATGAATATATTGTATCCATGAAGTACAAAAATATTACAAGTATCCAAAAAGAATAAGTGAAGCACTCCAGAACTAATAATCCACCATAAAATAAATGTGGCACTTGTGCTTCAATCTTCTTTGACTTTAGCATTTATAAAATACTATTAACATTATCTTCCTCTCCTACACAAGTGCCAGTCCCATGGCACTCACATCAAAGGTAGATGTGAAATGATGGGAATAGTCAATGAACTAGTAGTCCTAATGGAGAGAAATGAATGTTGTTGATGATGAGGAACTAGCACTGATGAATAGAAAGGAGTGTCCAACAAATATGATGATAAACAATCCTATGCGTCCATGACAGAATGGGAAGGTACTCAATTGCTACGTGACTCATAACCCAAACTAGCCATCAATGGCCAAAATAGGATGTGTTAGCAAGAATACCCCAAAGTAGTCGTAGGATAATGTTGGAAGGTAATTGTGAGACCTCCCCCGGACCACAATTGAAAAATATATCTTCAACAAAAGCATAATTGGCTAGGGAATCTGTAAAGTGATTCCACTATCAAGGAACTAGCTGACAAGTCATCGTCTCCAAAATATGCAACATATCCAAGGTTGTACGATGGTATATCAGTAGGATGGGATTCCGTACACCATAGGTCCCATTCAACTGGTTGATCACTAATTGCTAGTCACCTTTCACCAATAACTAGTAGATACCACCACATCAGGCTACATTTAGCCCCATAATCAAGGCTTTGTATTCTACCATATTATTTAAGTGTGTCCTAAGTATATTCCCATTTTTAGAATAAGGGATCTTTAATTAGCACACCAATACTCGCATGTTTAGCAGGCCCTCTAGAAGCTCCATCAAAATACAAAGTATAGACCCAGTCTTCATTGATAGGTTATTCTATACTTGATTAGCTCACTCGTACTTATGATAATCAAAGTCAAGCTAAGAGAGAGGATGTATAATAGGTACAATTCCTCCTTCCTTGTTGAACTCGATAGGAATGCTAGTCAGAATTCTATAACAGTGGTGATAGTAGACCTTAATATCCCACGTAAAGATCCATCTTGCCACTCAATAACCTAACAACGTTCACTCCACCAAATCACTCAACCTTGGTGGTAATGCTGCTCTAAATATGGATGCTCAAGATAAGGAATGATTCTTCCCATCCGATCATCTTCGTATCTACTGCAAGTTAAAGCGAAATCATGAAGGACCTACACATGCACCAAGTACAACATCACCCCTTACATGTAATAAGGCTTCAACTTATTAAAATTAACTTTATTTTTTAACTCTAACTCCTACAAGTCTACTAAAAGGGCTGTAGAGCCATTCTTTCCTATACATATAATTTTATACAGCCCATCCCATTTGGGTTCTAGTTTACCAGGAAATAGCTCACAATGCATATCGTAGTATAGCACCAACTGGCCTTTCACGAATTTATATTTCTTAGCTAGAAGGTCGTGATGTGCTTTCATTCTCTTCTTCCCTACCTCTTGATGTAATAAATCCTGCAATTGAATCTCATCAAGATGCGTAAAAGAAATAAATCTTTCATGCAATGCTTCTGCCTCACCCATCAAATGATTGAGAGAAAATCGCATAGTGGGCAGCTCTATTTCCAATGGTAAGATGTACTCTTTCCCATATACCATCTTGAATGGGGTGTGGCTTGTAGCTCTCTCTTGAATGTCATATTGTAAGCCAAACCACCACATACAATTTCTTATCCCAATCTCACTTGCTTTCAGACACTCTCTTGGATAAGATCCCTACCAATTGTTTATTCGTACTCTCCATTTGACCTTTTTTTGCAAATTATATGGGATATTTTTATTGTGTTTAATCTTTAAAGCTTCCATTAAGGCTATTTTAACCCTATTCAAGAAGTGTGTCCCTCAATCAAACTCCAAAAACCCACAACAGAGGAAGCCCATCTCCCCCCACTCTTCTTTGATATCAACCTAGGAATAGATAGTAGAGCTATGACTAGGTTAATGATGCGGGCTACTCTCCTTCCTTCCTTCTGTCTAGAGCTCTTAGAAAATATGAGTGACACCCGCTTCACAAGGTGTAATCACCCTTTCTTGTCAACCACTCCTCTGAGAGCTAAGGCCGATATTAAAGAATACCTATAAAGTCGCGCATTCTTATCTCAATGTCTGCGACCGCCCCGTGATTAAATGGGTGTGATATGCCTTGACAATTGTACTCCCTCTCTCATTCTCCAAAAAAAAAAGAAAAAAAAGAAAAAAAAGAAAAGAAAAGAAAAGAAAGCAAAGAGAGAAAAAGCCACAAGGAAACAAAGACAAGGTGACTGGAGAGAAAGACAAGAGCAAAAAATAGCAAAGCTGAAAGATGAATCTACTACTAAGCAAGTTAACAAGGAGAACACTTCACATGTGCTTGCAGTCTCCCTTCATTGTTATTGTGCACCACACTTACTGCATCTAGGGTTCTCCCTAGCCCCTTCCCCACTTCACACTTAGGGCACATCAAGGGCAGGACTTTCAGACCTATCACCCTAAGTTTTGCACCGCACCTCCAACGATGCACGAACTGGGTCCTCAAGTGTGGGACATTACCAAGGGCTTGCCCAAGGTTATACCCATCTCCCAGTTCCACTGGCATGGGCACCATGCACTACACAGTGAGACAGACACACCCCCTAGGAAGTGCACAACTTTTCTTGCAGGTTATGTTCGTGTTTCAAGACCTAGCTGTTTAGCTGAAGAAGATAATCCACTACATCCTCCAATGACAAGGAATTTCTCCATGAGTCGGACATGACTCCATTACTGCAACTTCAGGAGCTTCACTGCGAAGGTTTAAATGGCTCAACAGATTTCATGTTGCCAATCATCCGCCTACTGATGGGTACCATGACTGAACCAAATCAAGCAGAAGGAAAACCCAGTGATGTATCTGCCATTGGCTTAGATTTTGGAACCTCATCTTCCAAAGATGCATGCCTACCGCCTCAAGATCTATGGATCGCTTATTGATTCCACAAGCTTGAGGATTTTCAATGCAAGGTTCAAGATCTTCAGCTCAGCACTGAAGATCTTGAAATCAAACCTGAAGATCTTGAAATCAAATCTGAAGATCTTGAAATCAAAGCTGAAGATCTTCAAATCGAAGACAAGGATCCTCAGGATAACAAGATCTTCAAAACAAAGACAAAGATCTTCCATGCGAAGACAAAGCAAACCTTTGTCAAGACAGAGTTCAGGGGGGTTTCTCCAGGATAAATCCCTCCAACACCATTATCCTAAGGGATTGCTTATTGATCAAGCATTTCTGTTGACCAAAGGATAACCGGCTACCTATTTTCCACTAGCCAATTGGAACCTTTATCAGCCGTCGCCGCAGAATGGGAGCCACAACTATGTGTGAAATCCCGAGCATTTTCATGAAGTCTAAAGTACGCCCGAATCTCTCCTGGTCATCGTCATCAAACTCCATCACCTCTCATTCACAAGCATCAGTGTCATCTACCCACCAGTTCCACCTAGCAACAGCATCATCTAACCCACTACTTCCCACCACAGTGCCATGGGACTGGCACTTGGCTAGGAGGGGGGTAATGTTTACCTAATGTTTACCGCAGCACAGAGGAGCAGGAAATGGAAAAAAGGAAATAGCAAAAGGCGCAGGACAAAAGGAAAAAAAAGGCGCCTTAACCGGTAACCAGACCCTGAAAAAATTAAAAGTACGGGCACGACCCTGAGGAAGTCTTAGAGTCGCCCAAGGAAAGTAAAAGAGTAAAAAGAACACCATTAAGTGTGAAACTGCTCCCGAATCCTTGTAAAAGAGCGCCAAGCTCACTCCTGTGCAAATTGTATGCATTAGTTGGGAATAGGATAGATTAGAATGGTGGGAAATGAGAAATAGGCCTAGGTTAATGGCCGGCCATGTAAAAAAGGGGATGACCGCCCATGAAAAGTAGGGCATGTATATAAAGTTCAAAAAGTGAATGAGAAGATCATTCTTGTGTGTGGCCAAAGCTTCTTCTTCTTCTTCTCTTGTTTCTTGCCTTCTTGCTTGTGCTTGAGAGAGGGATTGAGAGAGTGTGAGGGAGTGATTGTGTGAGAGTGAGGGATCTTGGAGAAGAAGCTCTCCATCTTATCTCTTCATCTTCCCCTCCTCTCTTCTCTTCTCTTGTCTCACGCGTGGCTATGGAGGATGAAGCTCATAGGAGAGGGATTGAGGTTGCTTGAGCTTGCCTCAAGGATCGTGGAGCTACCGATGTGCAAGAAAGAGGAGGGTACTCGATCGAGCATCAAGGTAAGCTCACTACACCCGTAAGATAGGCATTGCGCATCGGCTATGTGAGAGGTAGCCATGGCCGCTCGGCTCGAAACACTTGAGCAATAAGTGGTCCATAGGTCTCAAGGTAGAGCTTGTAGCTCCCCTTCATTTTGGCTTTAGGGTAGTTTGTCCTTTAGCATTAGATTGACGCTCCTAGAGGCCGTGAGGGTGTGTTTGTCTGTCCACGAGGATGAGGTCCGGCTAGTGCCATATCCAGTGCCGGCCCATTTCAGGTCCCATCAGTGGTGCATCTGCCGGGAGCTACCAATAAGTGGTGGTTCTCGAATCTAGGGTTTTTAAGGACAAAAAAAGTTGATTTATGTCCTCTAACAAGGACTGTCAAGCCAAAATACAAAAAGCAGAATGTGCTGAGAGGGCTAGACGGCGGTGGGAGATTGTTAGTCGCTATTCTCCTCAAAGGAGTAGCCCGATATGCATAAGAGGCAGTGATCTTAGTAACCCAACTGCTGCACATAGTCCTTTAGGTGCAGGAGGAAGCACAAGTTCTTCCTCTCTTCCACTAAGTCAACCCACTTCAAGTGGGGGTGTGATTCCATCAGTTCAAACTCCTATTGTCAATCCGATTGTCGTCATGGCACAACCCATTGCAATTCCTGTAGGGGTGCCAAATCTGCCAGCTTTAGGAGTTCCTTTGCCCATTTTTAATGGATTAGCCGAAGAAGATTTGGAGTTTCACATTTGTGAATTCCAAAGATTAATGTTTAATTACCATATCCAAGATGAGGGACATCTTATGATGTTCCTTAACATGACGTTAAAAGGAAGGGTTGCGGTATGGTATCATAGCATAGAGATTGGAACCATAACTACAATCGACCAATTTTATGCAGCTTTCCGAGGAGAATATGCCCCTGAAAGAGGTGGCCAATACTGGTTACACGTTTTGAATGTAACACGCCAAGAACCCCATGAGAATGTGAAAGCCTATGCCAAGAAGCTTAAGGAAGTGTTTCATAAGTTACAAACTTGCATTCCCATTCGGTCAGCTGCCCAATTGCAATACTTCTTGCACAGATTGGATTTCAATATTCAGGTACAATTGAGCAGTGTGTCTTTGGCTGATATAGACACCGCCATCGCACGGGCAGAAGGAGTAGAGTCACGATTACAAACGGCTTACTCCTCGCGAATAAATCTTAATGCGGGTTTAGTACCTGGAGGTAATTTACCATTGATAAATGGAAGTCAAGGGATGCCTATGAATAACCCTAATGGGAGAGGAAGCATGGTTCAAAATGTACCTTTGCTGCTAGCTCCTCCCAGTGTGACTATGCCTATGGCTAATCAGTTGGCTCCACCAAATGTTGGAGGCCAAGTTTCGAACCCTAATGGTGTTCCTGTGAGTCAACAACCAATGCCCAATCAAATTGTTAGGCCAATGGAACGACGGATAGACGATCAAGGCTATGAGTTAAGTGCATCTAATATCCTTGGCAAAGTTAAGGATATGATGAAGCACTACATTGATATGATTTCTGAACAATATCGGCAAATAGCTATTGAGGTCAATTTTCTGAAGAAGCAGCAGAATTTGATAGGGAGTCGATGCCCTGAAGAGGGTGGTCCCTCAAGATTCAGTTGTAAGTGGTGTGCCAGACAACATTTCCCTAGAAACTGTCCAAATGTTAAATGTGATATTTGTGGAAAGTCGGGCCATTTAGCCGCTACCTATTGGAGTAAGATTAGTTCCCTCCAACAAGGGAGTAAACAGCCAGGTCCAGTTAATCATAGAGCGCAAGGTAATAACCTGCCGCAAAATGATACTTGTGGATTTTTGATCATTTTTTCGACTGCCGTGTGGAATGTCGGGAGTTGCCAGTCAGTACGGGATGTCAAGTCGGATGCCTAGGATTTTTCAAAGCTCGAATCGGAGTCTGGATGCGGAAGAGACCATAAAATGGGCAAGATACGAAGAGGTGGACATGAGCAGCATTGGATTGAGAGCAATGGAGGCTCCATTTGCTGATTATGCAATCATTCAAGGCGTCTCGGGTTACGTAAAAACATGGTATGACCATTTTTATGAAGAAAATAAAGGATTTTTGATAGTTTATGATGATAATTATGTTCTTATTGGATGAAAATTTGTTTGTGTGTTGTTTGCATTATGAGTAATTACTGTTTATAAAAAAATCCTGGTTTTGCAATGATTTACATGCTCCATTTAACTCCCGTAAACCCGAAATGCGGTTTTTAAGTGTTAAAATTGTAGTTTTTCCGTTTCGGGTGGGTAAAAGGTGTTCCCATGGGGGGAATATGGAAGATAAATTGATTCTTAGTATGCTGAAGTGATTGGAATAAGAAAAACTAGAAAATAGTATATTTTATTGTCAAATAAATCATGAAAATAGAAAAAATAAGGGGAAAAATAAAAATACGTCTTGGAAAAATAAGAAAAAATATGAGAATTATTTGTGGATGTGTGGTAGTGGTAAAGCATGAGGTTTAGCCTCAGTTTTCCCTATCTCTTTGTCAAATTTTGTGATTTATCACTTTTTATACATCAAAACATGACAAAATGAACCTCTACACCTATGCAACGAAAGCAATACCTAAACGTAGGGGGTTGGAAGGTTTGAATGGTGTGATTTGCGTGCTGATTGTTGCTGATTTTCTGATGCACATCATGACATAGGGTGCGTGTATTTTAATTAAGAGGATAGTAGCACGAGTGTTATCTCAGTGCTATCCTTTCATCGCCACAATGTGTTAGTGAATAAGCATTTGAAAGACTGGTTGTGCAGAGCACGTGTCTGATTTGAAAATGATGTTTGAGAACTTTAGGATCATTCACTTTGCATGTGCATGAAACCATGGTATCAAAATAAAAACGACTGGATGCATAGCACCTGTTTTCAATGACAATGACCCACGCTGAGTGTGGAAAGGCATCCTAAGCCGCTGTAGGATAGACGTTCGTTTCTTGGGAGATTATTTGGAGAGAAAACATGGTATCCTCCTGGATTACTTTCGAAATGGAAGAGTGGAGTTTGTTCGTTTGTGTTATATGTTGAGCAGTGCATCAAGGGGCCAATCCCTGCGATATAGGAGAGCTGCAGTGAGGCCGCGGTGTTTCTACCGAGAGGCCGCCTCCCATGTGTGTGATTATCGTGGTATTTATTGCCAATGTGTAAGGGTTCTCCCTCTGAGGAGTCTATAAAAAGGGAAACGTTGGACTATAAAACTATAAACGCATAGATTAGGTTGAGAGCTTTGGCTTCACACCACTTTTTCACATAGTCTATACAAACCAAGACATGTCTATTCTATTTCCTTATGGTGGGAGGATCAATGGGGTCCACGTAGTCGATTCCCCATTTCTCAAACGACTTCAAGGGAAGTATGGGTTGTAGTGGTATGGCGCTAGATTTGGTAGGCTTTCCCATTCGTTGACAAGCATCACAACGTTTACAATAGTCATAGGCATCCTTGTGGAGCAACCTAGCCACCAATATCTTGCGAGCAAGGCCTTCTTGGCTGTCTCTTTTCCCACGAAGTGTCCTTCTTAGGGCTCGTCATGGCATGCTTTCAACACCATTCCAATATCTTCTCTTGCAATACATATTTGCAAGACTTTGT
Source organism: Lygodium microphyllum (assembly GCF_053477565.2). Lineage (NCBI taxonomy): Eukaryota > Viridiplantae > Streptophyta > Polypodiopsida > Schizaeales > Lygodiaceae > Lygodium > Lygodium microphyllum. The sequence continues at coordinate 35,533,045 of NC_141150.1, forward strand.
CTTTGCCTTTCTTCTACAGAGCACCACCTAATAGGGTGTAGGGGACTGATTCCAACAAAATCTTCTTCTTCTCACAGCTAGAAATACCAGGGGGATACTATTGCATTGCCAAGAGGTCAGCTATGTCTGGATACCATGGGGTAACAATTCTGACTAGAAAGAGGGAAGCATCAGGGAGGTCTAGATCATTCTATGCCAAGAGGTCAGCTATGTCTGGGTACCATGGGACTAGAAAGAGGGAAGCATCAGGGAGGTCCAGATCATTCTACGGCTCATCCTCACTCAGAGGGATCCATGATAGATGGTTTGCCAGGACATGGCAGCGGCGACTGGATTTGATAACCACTTCAAAGTCAAACTCTTGAAACAAAAGGAGTCATCTCATCATTCTTCCCTTCACATCAACCTTGTTTATCAGAAGAACAAGGCCTCATGATCCACATAGAACTTGAAGTGTGTCGACAGTAGGTAGTGGCAAAATTTCTCCAAACCAAACACCATCATCAAACACTCAAGCCCTCTATCACGGTATAGCTCCTTTCTCTATAAGTTACTTTCCGACTTGCATAATAGATAGGTTGATCTAACTTTAAGGGGCCCTTTTGGCATAAGACCACACCTAGGCCTTCGATAGATACATCAGTGTGCACATGGAATTCCTTCGTCCAATCAGGAGGTTGCAAGATGGGTGCTTCAATCATGCACTACTTCAAGGTGTTGAACACCTCGTTACAATCATTGGTCCACATAAACTTTGCATATTTTTTTAGGAGCTTATGCAAGGGGCCTGCCTTTGTCGCAAAGTGTGCAATGAATCTTCTATAGTAACCCACATGGCCAAGGAATCCCCTTAACTATTTGAGGTTGATTGGCGTTGTTAAGGTTGCAATCTTCTCAATCTTTGTAGGGTTTTTTGCTATCCCTTGTGCAAAGACTATGTGGCCCAGAAGAACTCCTGAGACAAGACTCCAAAGATGCATTTGTCGGGGTTAAAAGAGATCCCGTACTCTCGACAACTATTAAAGCACTGATCTATATATCCCCAATGCTCGCCACAAATTGGGCTATAGACATAGAAGTCATCTAAGTATACCTCAATGAAGTCATGAAGATGGTTTTGGAATGCGGGCATCATCACTCATTGGAAGGTAGCAAGAGTGTTATAGAGTCCAAATGGCATCACTCTATAAGCATAGGCTCCCCATTTTGTTGTGAAGGTTGTTTTGGATTGATCTTCTTCTGTGATTTGGACTTGATTATATCCATTAAATCCATCCAAGAGTGAATAAAGCTCATGGCCTGCCAATGTGTCGAATAGTTGGTCTATGAAAGGAATGGAAAAACGAACCTTCTCTGTCTTGGAATTCAACTTTCAAAAGTCCACAAATATTTGTAGCTTTCCATTCTTCTTGGGTACTACCATGATGGGTGAAACCCATTCACTATTGGCCACGGGATAGATAAACTCAGCTTCAAGGAGCTTTAATAGTTCAGCCTTCACCAACACATAGTAATTTGGATTCATACACCCCTATCTTTGCCTCATAGGTTTGACATCAGGATCTAGGTTGATATGATGCTGAAATACCATGGGACCAATCCCTTTCAAATCTTTATAGAACCATGCAAACACGTTCAAGTTCTCTTTCAGTAGGTCATGTAGGACCGATAGTTCTTCTTGTAGAAGACTAATACCCACCTTCGGGTGACATTTGGTACCATATGCATCCTTGAGCGTTAATTGCTTTTCACCTTCCACTTCATGAATGAAGGTCCCACGGACTGGTAGAGATCTGACTCCTTCAAGGGAGTATTTTCCTCTTCTGATGCTCCAGGTGAACCAACTTTCTCTTCTAGTGGGAACTTAGCTTGCTCCTTGGGAAGCTGAAAGGGTATCATTGCTCTTTTAGGTTTGGTGGTGGAAGGATTGTTTATCTCTTGACTCGAGGATTCATCTTCTGAGGATGCATCAAAGAATGTTACATAACAGGGACCTTTAGAGTTCTGCTTGGGCTGAAGGACTGGTGGTTGTTGGCAAGGTGCATAATCATCATCTTCTCTTGAGAAGGGTGGATTAGGGCAACAAGAGACATTGTTGAAAGAAGGCTTATTTTTCTTAATCTATTTTTGATAGAGTTTTTGCATATGACACAACTCATCAACCAATCCAAATTGTACTATAGTCATTCTATCTAACAACATGGGGGCTTCTGCATCTGTAGCCTCTAGAACTTCTTTCTCCTTTGTGCCTTCTGCGAGTAGGATCGACTCTTCCTTCTCGCTTTCATAGTTTTCTTCCTCATTGTCATCTTCTTTCTCTTTAGACTCTGTTTTTGCCTTTGTGGGGGCTATGCATTCATTATAAGTGGGTAGTTGACTTGGTTACTATGCCTATGGGTCTATGGCAGATGAGATATATTGTTTTGGCTAGAGAGGATCTTACCAATCATGTTGAGGGCAAATCTTTGAGAACGAAGACCACTAGTGCAGTGTGTAAGTTCTTATTGGAAGAAATTTTCTGCAGGTATGGTTGTGTGGGTAAGATCACTGCGGATCGCGGTGAATTGGATGCAGATGAAGCTAGGGAGTTTTTCTCTCAACTAGGAATCAAGTTGGCTCTAACCACAGCATACAATCCAAAGGGAAATGGGAAGAGTGAAAGAGGGCATCCACCGAATGATAGTCCATCCTATATGTTGTGCATAGACAAATAGATCAGAATTTGAATCATTTTCAGCAACTAACCACTTTCACAATCCCTCTTTCCTTCTATCGTTTAGGTTTGGCATTCGTTGGGTAGGTGTAATGTTCATTTTTATGTAATTTTTCATGTAAAAATCGATAAAACATACTCCAATATAGAAAAAAGGCTTGTTTTGATCCTCATACTCCAGCCTTATTATACGTTCACAAACATAAAATATATTTTTTTCTAAATTTTTAGGTGCAAAAACTAAAATTTCCCTTATTTTTCTTATTTTTTCCATTTATTTGTTCATAAAAATGTGATATTTTGGAATTATGAGTTCTTACTGATCAAGGATACTTAGTATCAATTTCATATCCATTTATATCCCATACGACTCCAAAACACTCAATGAAAACCCCAAATTCCATTATTTTTATAAAAACCGCAACTTGCGGGTTTTTTGTATTTTATGGGAATTTATTATAACATTGCATTTTCTGGTTTTCTTTTATATTTCAAAGAGAATGCAACATGGAAAACCAAGAACAATCAAAATCAAGCACTTTCTTCAACCATTTTCCATAAAACGAAAGAACCGCTCACTTACAGATAGAAACCCGCAGGTTTGAGGCTCATATGTGGTGGTCGAGAGGCCGTTGATGCTACTTCTTTGCCGTTGACACACTCTCTTGGCCTGATCTATGATCTTTACCACTCCAGCATCATTATTTGCTCCAAATTCTTCATCATACCCCTCCCCCTTCTTCTCTCTTGAATTGATGTATACGAACAACAACAAAGAGGAGAGATGAGATAGAAAGACTAAAAAATCAGATTTCTCATTCTTTTATGAAATTGCATAAGATTACAACCATCATCTTCCTCTATCTGCGTGGATTAGTAATCTCTCTCTCTCACTCTAGAAGAAGGTGGATTGAAGAGGCATCCGATTAGATTTTGAGAGGGCATAAAAAAAATTGTGACCCCCTTATCTCGTCAGTTTTTTATGGTTTAGGCCCTTTTAAATAATCTTAAGGTTAAATTATTAAAATAATCGATTCATGTCCTTTGTGTTCACACTTCTCAAAAAGTGGATATTTTGATTTTGAGCGGGCAAACAGACTCGAATTTGAAATCTATCTGGACAGGCGGCTTCGCAACATGGAAAGCCATTAGCCTCCGACACACACTTGTCGGCTCTAGGATCCAGTAGATGCTTTGTAACACGCGGGGATTAAATGTGGAAGGCCAAATGACCTCCGATCGACCCTCCGATCGCGACGAATCGAGACTTGCATTGGATTCTTGACGTCGAAATGCATCTAGGAAAACTCTAGCTTGCCCATCCACCATCGTTTGATTTTTCATGAAAATTTAGTCTTTGGCACTTGTCGAGCACTTTCTGCTCCAAAAACGACCTCAAATGCTTCAAGTACGGCTCAAAATCAGTTCCTAAAATCCAGCTCTCAATAGTATTCTTCTTCACAAGTTTCGTAGCTTTCTCTCAACAGATCTATTAATCATAGATACATTGTTTTACATAAATTTGGCTCTCTCTCCCTCTCTCACTCTCTGATACATGCTCACTCTCAATAGTACAATGGGATAATGGTGCGCAGTTCGGATGCTGGATGCATGCATAGTGAGCGTCGGAAGGTCCCCAAGAACAAAGAACTCTACAAAAGCTCATAAAGCAAGAAGAAAGGTTTGCACGACATGAGACAAAAAGACCAATTGGGTACAATCTCCCCCCCATGCCTTGTGTGAGCGCTTCACAAGGTATGTATTTATAAATTTATTAATCTCCAAGCTAAAAAATAGCCCAATTTACAATTAGCATGCTTTTGGCTTTTGTGTTTGCTTTTGTCCAAATAAAAAATAAAGTGGTTGGGCATCCAAAAAATCGGGCTGTGTTCAAATACAATGTCCAATAATGAAATATTTAAACTGAGCACCTATGGGTATACAAAATAATAAATATTTTTCAAGCGCTTTAATGAATAAGTGCGCCTAAATAAATATTGACGCCATGCATTTAGTGATAAGACGTGTGCCCATAAAAAATAATAATTCTTCTAGGTAATTTGAATACACACCATCACCCGGTGCTTTCCAACGCCACCACTTCTTGCTCTACACATAAACTAAAGCATTCATAATTGTTAGAAAATAATAAAATAAAATCGAAAAAAGTGAATACCTAGCAGTCTTCAACTACAAATCAACTTCTTACACAAGGAATCCACCTTGTGTACGAGCCCTGACAAATACATATAGTTTTAAGGAATCCACTGAAAAACCTCACAGAATCCACCCTGGAATATTCCTCCTGGCATCAGATAATCAAGAATAATCCTCCATAACCCCTCATTGGTCATGGATACCCCTCCCAAGAGGTATGTCTAGCATGAAAGGTCACCAGAGTCACTACAATGTCCCTTGAGAGCTCACTATTGTCATCACTGTCACTTCAGTCCTTACTTCAAGTCTTCAACAGTTACTTCTTTCACTTCTTCGAGCTATTTTGAACTTGTATTCATCTCTTCCCAAGGTTGGAAAACTTTCCCAAGCTTCACATTCATCCATCATCACACTCACAGAGGCATATAGAACAGAACATAACAGAGGCAGAGATAGAGGCTCTACAGATGGTCAACATAGGGTTAAGAAAAGGCATCATAAAGCCTTTAGCTCACTTAAATCATTCAAAACTATCAAGAATCAATCAATAAGCTTCCAAACACTCTCAAAATTCATTAATCATCATTCTAACCCCTTATACAGAAGGAAAATAGAACAAAATAGAAGCTCAACAACAGACACTAACAGGACATCAACAGAACATGTCAAAACTCATATCTCCACTATAAAACATCATGAGCTTCCAAAACCTAATCAACCTCATTGGAAACACTTCTAAACACTTATAAAACAATTAAACATCATTCAAAATTCATATAAAAATAAATCATTCAATCCTTTTTTTAAAAAAAAGCCAAAAATCAAGTCATCTCAACTCTCAACACAGAATGGTATAGCATAAACATGGGGGGTTCACTCATAGTAAAGAAGACATGTCACCTGCGTACAAGGAATTTTAAAAAAAACCCCAATTTATGAAGCTTGTAAGACTAATATATCCCCCTATTTAAGCTTATAAGGTATATACATGTATGAATTTTTATGTATCCCCTTTCTTAAATGTAAGTCTTCATAGAACATATACTAACTTTCTTTTTAAAAGTTGGAATTATCCTAAGCAATTAAAAGTATCAAAATGGTCATATCACAAAGTGATTTATGTAGTGACACTTGGATTCTACTTACTAGTGAAAAAAATTGCTGATCTGTGACATAAGAAGTGAGGCATTCTCTTTTTGCAAGTCTAAAGCACGCATGCTCAAGTTGGCAGATGAAGGAAAAGAACCTGGAGCTGCGAAGGACCGATGATCCAAAGTTGCGGTGGGAGGAGAAACAATAGTCAATGTTTATTCACAGTTTACTAAAGTTTTTTTTTGTTAGAAACCTTAGGTTCAATAACCCTACAATGTGAGGGTTTAGGGTTTTAACCTTACTTGTCAATGTCTCTTGTATGCCATGGAGAAACCAATCTATGGAGAGAGGTGATCAAATGCGTCCCACCCTTCTTTTTCCCTCTATCCGCTCCTTAAATTTAAGTTCAATATAGGAAATTAAGAGGGGTCTACCTCTAATGTATACGCTTAAGTATCCCCTTCCCAAAACCCCCCTCCCTTACACTCATGTGATACCATACAACATCTATAGTGAACTCCTCGGGGGCATAAAGGAAAAACATGATCATTGTAGAAGTAGCAAGGGAAATGATGAACCAGATGTACATGGCCTTGACATATTGCTGAGGTAGTACACATTGTAGTCCATATCATGAATAGGACACCTATAACTTTGACATATTATATATATCTATATAAGAATATGTATGATAGGACACCTATAGTTGCATACCTTAGGATGTTTGGTTGTGTATATTATGTACATGTACTTGATGATTTAAGGAAAAAGATTGAACCAAAATGAAAATAGACAAGAGGGGAGAGAGAGGTGAAGAGACCAAGAGCACTCATATAAAAGAAATGGAGACTTAAGCAAACAGAGAGATAGGACTGAGATCTACACATTTTTTTGCTTTGGAATCCAGTTTACTACAAAACTCATTAGAGATATGCACATAAGCGATACATCTAAATACTTTTAGATGGGACATATATGGCTTTCTATATGTAAATTTCTCTTTAGATATTGTAACATGTATGACAATAGTGGGCGTCTTGTTCATAATGTATATAGTAGTGGCAACTACTTCATCCTAATAGTAATGTCAAGGTAAGTTTCTTTTCTAACGTCAATACACAAGCCATCTCTGCAATATGCATGTTTACTTGCTTTGTAATTCCACTTTTCTGCATAGTATATGTACATGTATATTGTCTCTGTATACCTTTTTTTTACAAAAAATAAAAAAACTCATTGGACATATTCTCCCCCTCCATCTCACCTTGGGCATTTAATGTGCAATCATATCTCCTTCTCAACAAATGCCTTAAAGCTTTTAAAGTAAACACTTCACCTTTCTCATGCATAAGTTAAACCCATACTTTGAAAGTATAATCATCAATGGAGGAAACATAATACCTGTACTTACTCAAGGCTACCATCTTTGTAGGACACCACATAGGAGAATGTATCAATTCAAGTGGCTTCTTACATACATGCTTTTCATGTGGAAATGCATGCCTTGCTTGCTTTCCAAATTGACATGTTTCCCATACTTTGTGCATCCCATCAACTCTAAACTTGGCCAAGCCATCCACAATTTATTTTGGCTACGTGTCTTTTGTTGGGGGTAAAAGCGCCTCTGCCTAGCCGCCCGTGTATTACTACACTGACAGTCATTGCCATTGCACACTGTAGGTGGCGTGCGCGCGTCACCGTCACTTTATTCTTTATTCTTTTAGGTGACAGTTTGAATAAAGGAAGGCCCGGTCACACATTGTGACTATTGGAGTTCCCATTTCTAGTCTCTCCCTTTCTTGCTCTTGCTCTCTTGCCATAGCTCTCGAGTCCAACCTTCGATCCGTTGCTCCCTTTCAACTGGTATCAGAGCTTTGCTTTCTGACTCTTGAGCTTGGTTCGTGGCATTCTCAGCATCCCATCGACTCCCTACTTGCATTGTGTCTCCTTCCCGGCAGCCATATCCGACTCCTTCAAGCTCCCGTCACTCCCCGACTTCCCGAGCACCTTCTCGGCATTGTTGGGCACCTTTAGACATTATATCAGAGGTATTTGATCATTTTCTTCAGGGTTTACTTCAGTTCTCAGGTCTCATAGGCTGTAAACAAGATTGGGGCAGCCACCATTGAAGCTCTCTTGCTTCATATCTCACTTGCCTTTGAACAAGACTTGTTGGAGCTTGTTTGAGGCCTTCCTTGGCTTTAGCCGAACCCCTCCGAAGCTTGGCCACCATTTTTTGCAGCCCCTAGGACCGACATTTATAGTTGGCAGAATCATGCAGCCCTCCCATATGTGTCTTCAGCATTGATAATCACAACAACAGCTCTCCCCCTCCATTGGCACTTGGAAAGGCTCCATTTCGGGCATATGAACATGCTTTGATGCTTGGTTTTGATGGTTGATGTGTTGACATAGCATTTGGTCTAATTTAACACTGTTTTGGGACTGTCATAACAGTCCACAGGTAGTTTATGATAGTCTTACACTGACATTTGATGCTACAGCTTGTTTGGCATTGTCATTTGATGCTCGATTGGTCCTGTTTGATGCCTGGATGTTAGGGGAATGTATGCCTATTGTTTGGAAAACATTTGGAGCTGATTTTGGTGCTGAAATTCTCAGTTTTGAATAGTAAATCACTGCTGTACACAGTTGGGCTGAAGTCATTTTACTCATGTATGCTTATGCCTATGCTTTTCGGGCTATGTTTCGAGCATATATGGTGATGTATTGACACTTGGGGCTTGACATAGAGCTTGATTTTGATTTGGGATCATTGGTTGAGCTTGAGCTCACTTTGCAAAGCATTTGGATGCTCCGTCTTGGATGTACTTATGGCATGCATGTTGCTTATGTCTGACCGGTCTTGACATGCTTAGCCTATGCCATTACTACATGCTAGTAACATTGTTTGGAGCCTATTGCTACTGGAGCTTTGTCTTGGCTTGACCTTGGATTCTCGAAGCTTACTTGAGCTATTTATTGGCTTGCCAGAGTTGTATCTTGGGATGTACTTGATGTCTTACATGCTTATGGATGCTACATACGGATGCTCTAATGCCTACATGTTCGGGGTGTACTATTGATGTATTGTCTTGGACTTATGTCGTTGGCACTATGTCTTGCCTTGGTTTGAGCTTTTGAGATTGTACATACGGCTTTTGTGCCAGTGGGAGCATTCTTGAATGCTTATCAAACATTGAGCAAGCGGTGCATTTATGTATTGAGCAGCTACATGCTATTGAGTTGTTATAGACACTTGAGACTTTGGGATTTCTTACCCTTTGGGATGATGCATGGTTTATATGTCTTGGTTCACTGTATGCTTACGAGCTGAGTCCTAGATTTGGATCTGTATCTTTGTGAGCTGACACCTACTTGTGTCAAGTTTTGGTAGTGGCAAGAACACTTTGCCCCATTGACTGGGGGGTGTGCCTACTCACTGGTAGATGTTTGTATGACATACTTAGGTTTTGGATTCATGCTTATCGACCGTCATATGCTTATGTTATGCCCGCATGTTGCCAGCTTTGATCTTGGCAGTATTTGATTGCCTTGGGGTCTGATTTTGGCATTGTTAGCTCTCATTTACTGAAATCTGTAATTTATTACAGCAAGCATATATGTATGGACTGACAATGATTTTTCATGTTGAAACATTCTAAAATGATGTACTTTCACTAGTACTTGGTGGGCAGCAGCTTTGATTTCACTTTTCTTGCTATTTTCTCTCGATTTTGGTGATTTTTTGGTCATTTTCTACAGTAAACAGCAAGTAGTTTTGAACTATCTACAGTCTTCTAGCCTGCATTATGGCGAGTTCGTCCACTGATCATACTATTTTCAACATCACTAAGCTTGATGGTACGAATTACTCTTATTGGAAGAGCCATATTTGGCAGGTGTTGGTGCAGAAATCGCAGATCAAACCATTGAGGTTGAGCGGGCATCTGCCTGCAACTATGCCAGATGAGAAATGGCTTGAGCTTGATGAGTTATGTAAGTCCACTATTGTATTATCTCTCATAGAATAGGTTCACTACAATGTATTTGAGGAAGAACAGAGTGCATGGTAGTTGTGGGATAAAATCAAGAATCTCTATGACAAGAAAAGTCCAACGAGTTAGATGTATTGGCTGAAGCAGCTTATGGATTTGTGAATGAAGGAGAATGTGACTATGTCTGCTCACTTGAGCCAGTTCCATGCTATACTCAAGAACTTGACTTCGCAAAGGACATCCCTTTTGCAGAGGATGTCACTCCTCTTTTCTTGCTTGGTACTCTTAATGAGTCATGGGATGTATTCCGCACTGCATTATGTGCCTCTACTGCTACCTTGAAATTATCTGATGTTGAGAGTGCTCTTCTATAGGAAGAGGTTAACCATAAGAATTTGGATGCCTCTCATGTGTCACATGCTATGACAGTTAGAGGCAGGAATGATGGATATGGAAAGCATGGCAGTGGCAGTGGCCGTGGATGGGATTCTCAGAAATCTCGGTCCAAGTCTCGTGGGAAGTCACGTAGCAAATCCCGTGGCAGGAATATAGATGTTACTTGTCACCATTGTGGAAAAAAGGACCATATTAGGCCACAATGCCATGAATTGCGCAATGAAAGGCGCAAAGATAAGGGGAAAGATAAAGTGCAGGATAAGTCTTCTAATCGCAGCATAATACCTACAAAGTCCAGTGTTAAAATTGAAGAGATCAATGTTATGCAGCCTGAGAATGTTGATGATGATGATTATATCCTAGTAGCCTCTTCTAGTGCTTTGCAGATAACATAGATACACTCTATGTATGCACAGTGTTAGCTCTTGGACTCAGGTGCATCCTTTCATGTGACACCTTGCCGAGAGTGGTTTCATTCATACCGTACTATTTTGGGTTCTATGCACTTGGGTGATGACAGATCTCTTGATATTGTGGGCATTGGTGATGTTAGGTTGCACTTTCCTTCTGGCAATAGTTTTGTTATGGAGGATGTACGTCATGTACCTGCTTTGACATGAAGTATCATGTCATCTGGACAGCTTGATGATGCAGGATATCATGTATGTTTTGGAGACTCTGCATGGAAGATCACTCGTGGTGGCAGACTTGTGATTGCGAGAGGTACCAAGGCTGGCAGTCTCTACCCCTTGATTGTATCAGCTTCTTCCCTTGATCATGTTTTTTCTGTGGGTTCTATTCCACATGTAACTCTTTGGCATGCCCGTTTGGGCCATATGTCTTTGAAGGGAATGAAAATGCTTTCTGGTTTGCAGTACTTACCGCCCCTTGATTATGCATGTTTTGATTCATGTGAGCATTGTCTTTATGGCAGGCAGACTAGGTCTACGCATAAGAAGTCTGGTAGGCTACGCATGAGTGAGCCCTTGGCATTGGTACATTCGAATGTCTGTGGGCCCATGCCTTGTCAGTCTATGGGTAGTGCAAAGTATTTTGTTACGTTCATAGATGATTTTTCATGGAAAGTTTGGGCTTATCCCATTAAGCTGAAATCTGATGTCTTGGCTGTGTTTTAGAGATGGCTTGCATTGGTTGAGAACCAGTCTGGGTATAGGCTAAAATGCCTACGGACAGATAATGGGGGTGAGTATGTCTCACGTGCTTTTGAGCAGTTATGTGATGAGAGGGGCATTAAGCGTCAGTTGACCGCCCCCTACACCCCCCCCGCCAGAATGGTTTGGCTGAGCGGATGAATAGAACAATCCAGGAGCGTGTACGCAGTATGCTTAGCCATGCAGGCCTACCATAGAGCTTTTGGGCTGAGGCAGTTAGTACAGTTGTGCATGTCATAACCAGATCACCCTCTAGTGGTTTGGATTTCCAAGTTGCAGAGGAGGTATGGACTGGAAAACCTCCCTCTTATGTGCATCTTTGTGTTTTTGGATGTGAGGCATTTTGCCATGTGCCCTAGGACAACAGAAGTAAGCTGGATCCCAAGAGTGTCAAATGCATTTTCCTTGGTTATGGGGATGCAGGCGAGATGGGTTACCGTCTCTGGGATTCACAGGCGTAGAAAGTCATCCGCAGTCATGATGTAGTCTTCCATGAAGACAAAATGCATAGGCAGCCTGAGAGAGTTGTTGAGATCTGCAGGGTCATATTTCAGGAGGAGCCGAGAGCTCCCGCACAGCCAGTTGGACAGCCTACAGCTGCAGCAGATGCTCATGGTCAAGGTGTTGGACAGGCAGCTGGGCAGGCAATAGAGCCTGCCGTGAGACGGTCTACTAGAGACAGACGTCCACCTGATAGATTTCAGCCCTCGATGCATTATGTCTTAGTTACAGATGCAAGAGAGCCTTTCACCTATGATGAGGCTATGCACATGGGTGATAGTCACTCTTGGGAGAGGGCTATGCAATCTGAGATAGACTCCCTGTATAAGAATGACACTTGGGATTTGGTTTCCTTGCCTACGGGCAATAAGGATTTTCCATGCAAGTGGGTGTACGAGCTAAAAAGTACCCATGGACACCCCAAGCCGGCATACAAGGCTAGATTGGTAGCAAAGGGTTTTAAACAGGAGCATGGTCTGGACTTTGACGAGGTCTTTTCTCCTGTGGTTTAGATGACCACCCTGCGCTTAGTCTTGGCTTTGGTTGCTCAGCTTGACTTGGATTTATACCAAATGGATGTCAAGACGGATTTCTTACATGGGGACTTGCATGATGAGATTTATATGGAGCAGCCTAAGGGCTTTGCAGAACCTGGCAGGCAGCACCTAGTGTGCAAATTGAAGAAAAGTCTTTATGGCTTGAAACAGGCACCTAGGGAGTGGTATCATAAGTTTGATGCCTTTATGCAGTCACACAGGGCTACAGCCGGAGTGCTATGGATCTGTGTCTTTACAGAAGAAAGCCCATGATGGTTTTTTATTGATTTTGGTAATCTATGTGGATGATATGCTAATAGCAGGGAAAGCTTATGATGAGCTAGATGCTCTTAAGGCTCAGCTCAAGAAGAGCTTTGAGATGAAAGATTACGGACACGCCGCTCACATACTTGGTATGTGCATTAGATGCGACAGGCATCAGGGACTCCTCTACTTGTCACAGAGGGAGTACATTCATAAAGTCCTTGAGCACTTTCGCATGTAGGACGTAAAGCCTATTGGCTGTCCATTGCCTTCTTATGTGAAGGTATCACATGCTGATTGTCCGCAGACAGATGAGCAGAGGGCCAAGATGGCTAAGATTCCCTATGTGAGAGCGGAGTTTTGAGCCTAGGATGTGCCTAAAATTTGCCAAAAAATCCAGAATTTAGGGGAAAAATATTTAACATCGAAGGCGGCGGTTGCAGCTAGGACGATTTTAAGCACCAAGTGAAAGACGACTTTTAAAAGGAGCCCGAGCGACACTTGTGGATTTTTGATAATTTTTTCGACTACCGTGAGGTTTGTTAGGAGTTGCCAATCAGTGTGGGATGTCAAGCCGGACGCCCAGAATTTTTCAGAGCTTGAATCGAAGTCCGGACGGGGGAAGTGGCCACAAAATGGGCAAGATACGAAGAGGTGGACATTTAGAGGACCAAAGGGAGGGTGTCCTTTGGAGCCTTGAACCCCCCCCCCCCCCCCCCCCCCCCCCCTCCCCCCTAAATTTTATGCAACATTTCATGGAGAAAATCGTGGGAAGATGGCGTGAACTACACGGCCGAAAATTGCCCCTCCTCATGATGGATGATGATTTCCTGGCTGTTGAAGAACCCATCTAATTGACATTAGGGCTAATCTTCTCCCTCTTGGCTGATCATTTCGCCGCCCTTCGCACGAGCAATGACTGTGTAGATGAAGAGAACATAATCTAGTCTTTCTCTCTCCTCCCTCTCTCTCTTCCCTATGGGCTGTTCATGTGTGCCATCCTGAAGGATGAACGGGGGATGGAGAATGAAGGAAATGGTGACGAAGATTGATGGAGATGCTGAAGATTGAAGAGCAGCATTGGATTGAGAGCAATGGAGGCTTCGTATGCTGATTATGCAGTCATTCAAGGCATCTCGGGTTACGTAAAAAACACGGTATGACCATTTTTATGAAGAAAATGAAGGATTTTTTATAGTTTATGATGATAATTATGTTCTTATTGGATGAAAATTTATTTGTGTGCTGTTTGCATTATGAGTAATTGCTGTGTATCAGAAAATTCTGATTTTGCAATGATTTACATGCTTTATTTAATTCCCGTAAACCCGAAATGCGGTTTTTAAGTGGCAAAATGGTAGTTTTTCCGTTTCGGGTGGGGAAAAAGTGTTCCCATGGGGGGGAATATGGAAGATACATTGAATGTGAGTGTGGTGAAGTGATTGGAATAAGAAAAACTAGAAAATAGTATATTTTATTGCCAAATAAATTAAGAAAATAGGAAAAATAAGGAGAAAAATAGAAATACATCTTGGAAAAATAAGAAAAAATATAAGGATTGTTTGTGGATGTGTGATAGTGGTAAAGCATGAGGTTTAGCCTCAGTTTGCCCTATCTCTTTGTCAAAGTTTGTGATTTATCGCTTTCTATATATCAAAACATAACAAAATGAACCTCTACACCTATGCAACGAAAGCAATACCTAAACGTAGGGGGTTGAGAGGTTTGAATGGTGTGATTTGCGTGCTGATTGTTGCTGATTTTTCTGATGCACATCATGACATAGAATTCGTGTTATTTTGATTAAGAGGATAGTAGCACGAGTGTTATCTCGGTGCTATCCTTTCATCGTCGCAACGGGTTAGGGAATAAGCATTAAAAGCATGGTTGTGCACAAGCACGTTGGTGAATTGAAAATGATGTTTGAGCACTTTAGGACCATTCGCTTTGCATGTGCATGAAACCATGGTATCGGAATAAAAAACCTGGATGCATAGCACATATTTTCAATGAAATGATCCACACTTGAGCGTGAAAAGGCATCCTAAGCCGTAGGATAGACGTTCGTTTCTTTGGGGATTATTTAGTGAGGACACATGGTATCTCCTGGATTACTTTCGAAATGTAAGAGTGGAGTTTGTTCGTTGGTTTTATATGTTGAGCAGCGCATCAAGGGGCTAATCCCTGCCGAGTAGGAGAGCTGCAGTGGGGCCGCGGTGATTCTACCGAGAGGCTGCCTCCCATGTATATGATTATCGTGGCATGGCCAATGTGCAAGGGTTCTCCCTCTGAGGAGTTTATAGAAAGGGAAACGTTGGACTATAAAACTATAAACGCATAGATTAGGCTTTAGGACAGTTTGTCCTTTAGCAGCAGATTGACACTCCTGGTCCGCGGGGCCATGAGGGTGTGTTTGTCTGTTACGAGCATGAGGTCCGGCTAGTGCCATAGCCAGTGCCGGCCCATTTCAGGTCCCATTAGTGGTGCGTTTGTCGGGAGCTACCAATAAGTGGTGGTTCTTGAATCTAGGGTTTTTAGGGACCAAAAAGTTGGTTTATGTCCTCTGACAAGGACTGTCAAGCCAAAATACAAAAAGATGAACGTGCTGAGAGGGCTAGACAATGGTTGGAGATTGTAAGTCGCTATTCTCCTCAAAGGAGTAGCCCGATACGCATAAGAGGCAGTGGTCTTAGTAACCCAACTGCTGCACATAGTCCTTTAGGTGCAAGAGGAAGCACAAGTTCTTCCTCTCTTCTACCAAGTCAACCCACTTCAAGTGGGGGTGTGATTCCATCAGTTCAAACTCCTCTTGTCAATCCGATTGTCGCCATGGCACAACCCATTGCAATTCCTGCAAAAGGACGCCGGATTTGCTAGCTTTAGGAGTTCCTTTGCCCATTTTTAATGGGTTAGTCGAAGAAGATGCAAAGTTTCACATTTGTGAATTCCAAAGACTAATGTTTAATTACCGCATCCAAGATGAGGGACATCTTATGATGTTCTTTAACATGACGTTAAAAGGAAGGGCTACAATATGGTATCATAGCATAGAGTCTGGAACCATCACTACAATCGACCAATTTTATGCAGCTTTTCAAGGAGAATATGCCCCTAAAAGAGGTGGCCAATACTGGTTGCGTGTTTTGAATGTAACACGCCAAGATCCCCATGAGAATGTGAAAGCCTATGCCAAGAAGCTTAAGGAAGTGTTTCATAAGTTACAAATTTACATTCCCATTTCATCGGCTGCCCAATTGCAATACTTCTTGCATGGATTGGATTTCAATATTCAGGTAAAATTGAGCAGTGTGGCTTTGGTTGATATAGACATCGCCATCACACGGGCAGAAGGAGTAGAGTCACGATTACAAACGGCCTACTCCTCTTGAATAAATCTTAATGTGGGTTTAGTACCTGGAGGCAATTTACCATTAATGAATGGAAGTCAAGGGATGCCTATGAATAACCCTAATGGGAGAGGAAGCATGGTTCAAAATATACCTTTGCTGCCAGCTCCTCCCAGCGTGACTATACCTATGGCTAGTCAGTTGGCTCCACCAAATGTTGGAGGCCAAGTTTCGAATCCTAATGTTGTTCCTGTGAGTCAACAACCAATGCCCAATCAAATTGTTAGGCCAATGGAATGACGGATAGATGATCAAGGCTATGAGTCGAGTGCATCTAATGTCCTTGGCGAAGTTAAGGACATGATAAAGCACTACACTGAAATGATTTCTAAACAATATCGGCAAATAGCTGTTGATGTCAATTTCCTGAAGAAGCAGCAGAATCTGATAGGGAGTCAACGCCCTGAAGAGGGTGGGCCCTCAAGATTCAGCTGTAAGTGGTGTGGCAGACAACATTTCCCTAGAAACTGTCCAAATGTTAAATGTGATATTTGTGGGAAGTCGGGCCATTTAGCCGCCCCCTATTGGAGTAAGATTAGTTCCCTCCAACAAGGGAGTAAACAGCCAGGTCCAGTTAATCATAGAGTGCTAGGTAATAACCTACAACAAAATGATGGACCAAGACAAATACTGCAAAGGGGAAAGGCCGCTATAGAGGAGTTGCCACAAGGCAATGGAGTCAGCCTTATCGAGGCTGTATGCATCAATGGCATTGAAACCTCTAACCTACGAGCCATGACAAGAGGCCAAAAGGCTAAAGAGGTTGATAAAGATAATGCAAAACCGGTCGAGGGAAACCATAAGCAAGGGGATAAGGGGACGCAAGTCCTGAATCCTGGCGTGGAAGGTGGACCTCTGAGGCCGGTTGACAAGAAAGTCAATCCTAAGAAGGACGAGGAAATGCCAAAAAGAAGGCAAGAGCTAAAAAATAAGCACTAAAGTTGGTCCCGAGACCAAAAGAGAGGATGGTTTGGCGAGAAAAGAGAGCTTTGGCTACCTATCATGATTTTGATTTAGCAAGTTCTCTTTGTGAAGTCAAACCAGATGTAAACCTCTTACAGTTGATTAAATTAACTCCAGGAGTATGCAAGGAATTCAAGAAGATCCTGCGTATTGGGTATATTGTAGAACCTTTGGGCATAGCACGAGTAGGGGAAGATTGGTTTGATCATGTTGAAAAGAATTGCCCTAGAGTTCCAGCATACGTGGATGGAATATTAGTGGAGCATGCTATCGTAGACACTGGCTCCTCCGTCAATATCATGAGTTCAGAGTTGATGGAGAGGCTAGGTCTAGGCATCCAAAAAGATGGCTCCACCCTTCTTAGAATGGCTGATGATGGTCTAAGGCAACTAGAAGGTTGTGTTACTAAAGTCCATGTTATAGTTGCAAGTATAGAATGCTTCTTGGACTTTAGGGTGATAAGGTTTGCAGGACGTCCTAGCTATCGAGTCTTGCTAGGCAGGCCTTGGATCTTACGAATAGATTGTCAAGTCGATATACCTGCCGGTCGAGTGGTTTTAGGTAGAGGTTCTAATCGAGTAATAGTCGATGCTTACCCTGAGTCTCCTCAGAGTAAGAGAGCTCCTTTATCCTCTACTGAATTAGAAACAGTAGATGATCCATCTGGTAGTGAGACATCATCCAGTGATGAATCTAGAGAGGGGTCTACTACAGAGGATATTTATCAGATAACTCTAAATGAGCCGATAGAGCCGTAAGATAGGATGAGAGATGCAGATGTGATTCGCAGCCAATTAAATTAGGTTCCATGCTCAGTTCAGCAGAAAGGGAGGACTATGTGTCCTTGATTCAAGAATTCCGCGAGATCTTTGCTTGGAGTTATGACGAGTTGAGAGGCATTCCTCCCAGCCTGGCTGTTCATACTATTCCTGTAAAAGAAGGCAATCGTCTTGTGCATCAGAAGGTAAGGCGTATGCCTTTTGAATTGAGAGACAGGCTGTTTGAGGAGTTACAAAAGTTACAGAAAGCTGGTTTAATCTTCCCTGTATAGCACACAGAATGGTGTTCACTGGTTGTCATCAGGAAGAAGAAAAACAACCAGATCTGACTATGTGTAGATTTTAGAGAGCTGAATAAGCAGATGATTAAGGATTACTACCCGTTGCCATTTATTGACCAGATTTTGGATCAATTAGCGGGTAGGAAAATATATTCGTTTATGGATTGCTTTGCGGGTTACAACCTGATGGCAATTGCAGAAGAGGACAAGTTGAAAACGACTTTCATTACTGTCTTTGGTACTTTTGTGTACCATGTGATGGCCTTTGGATTGTGCAATGCACCTGGATCATGGCAGCGAACAGCAGACAAGACCTTTGGTGACATCTCCCTAGACGAGTTGAAAGTATTTATCGATGACCTGGGGGTCGCCATTGTAAGGGAAAGGATGTTCAGTATTTTAAGAAAGTGCTTTGAGAGATGCAGACAATTTTGTATCGCTCTTAACCCACGGAAGTGTGTCTTTGGATTGCCTTATGGGCTATTGCTAGGCCATGTGGTCAGTTCAGTAGGAATCGCAACTGACCCTGAAAAGATCAAGGTTATAGTCGTTATGAGTCCACCACGCACTCCGAAAGAGGTACATAGCTTTCTGTCATCGATAGGGTACTATCGAAGGTTTATAAATGCCTTGGCAGAAAGGACGTTGCCATTAACGAACTTATTATCCTTTAGTTGTCTATTTGTATGGAGCGACCCTTGTAAGGTAGCTTTCGAGGATGTGAAAGAGGAGCTAGTAAAAGCACCAGTTTTAAAAGCACCTAAAAGAGGCGAGGTATTTTATATATTTTCAACAGCCACCATGCATAGCATCAGCTGCTGTTTAGCCCAAATTTGGGAGAAAAAGTGGTATCATCTGATAGCTTTTGCTAGTCAAAAATTAGGCATTTCAGAAATTAACTACACCTATATGGAGAAGTTGTGCCTTGCGATGGTCTTTGCGACTAAAAAATTCAGGCGCTACATCCTCTATGAGAAGGTGGTATTCTATACGAAGGTGGAAGGGCTTAGATTGCTTATGAGCAAGTTGCAACCGCTTGATCGTTTGGCAAAGTGGTTAATCACTTTGCAGGAGTTTGATTATGAGATTAAGAGTAAGCCACCGGGTTGCACGGGATTGTGGAATGCCTTGTGGATTTTGGGGAGCCGAAAGAGACTTTGGCTAAAGAAAGTGATATTGAAGAAATGTTTGAAATTGATACAGCTTCTATCCCATCTTGGTATGCTGCTATCACGCATTATCTATCAACGGGGAGATTGGAGCTAGTTTATCAAAATCAGAAAAGAGGAAAATCAGACAACAGGCTTTGAAGTTTTCCTTGATCGCAAGAACACTATATTGGCAGGGGGTTGATGATATCTACCGGAAATGTGTGAGGCTTGGCGAGGTTCCTTTCATCTTGGAAGAGTGCCATGACTCTGCATGTGGAGGGCACTTCGCTGGATAGTTGACGGCACAGAAAGCTTTAAGAGTTGGATATTGGTGGCTATCCATCTTCCAAGAGTCCTTTGAGTATGTTAAGAGATGTGATACCTGTCAAAGACATGACAACAGAGAGAATAGGAAACGTCCACTTACGCCTATCATGGCTATCCTTCCATTCGAGAAGTGGGGCATTGATTTTGTGGGTCCTATCACCCCATCATCTACTACTCAGAAGAGGTACATTATAGTAGCAACTGATTATTTTACAAAATGGTTAGAAGCGCGGGCGATGAGGCAAGACAATGCAAAAGAGACTGCAAGTTTTCTTTTAGAGCAGATTATCTATCATTTCGGTCCACAGAAGGACAGTGAAACCCATTTTTTGAATAAAGTGATCAAAAGCCTGACTGAAGCTTGGCAAATCAAGCATAATAAAATGACCCCCTATAATCCGCAAGCCAACTGGCAAGTCGAAAGTACTAATAAGCAACTTGTGGGTACCTTGTCTAAAATAGTCTTTGAGAAGAAACGAGATTGGGACAGGAAGTTGTATGTGGCAGTATGGGTGTATAATACAACGTTCAAGCAAGCTACCGGCCATACTCCATTTAAATTAGTTTATGGGGAAGAATGTGTATTACCCCTCGAAATCGAGTTGCCAACCATATGATTTGCAATTAACCACTCTTTGGGAGATGAGGATTCACTCTTTGGAAGGCCCTTGAATTTGGAATGAGACCTAGTGTTGGAGGGATTTATGGAATTGAAGGGCCCTTGAGTTTGGAATGAACCCTGTTGTTGGAGGGATTTATGGAACTAAAGGGCCCTTGAGTTTGGAATGAGCCCTGGTGTTGGAGGGATTTATGGACGTGGGAGGCCCTTATACAACCCTGGTGGAAGGTATGCTGGAGGAATTTATGCCTTTGAAATTGAAGATAAAGTTGGGAAAATCCCTACGTGGAGAGAGGCAGGTGTGCGGGTCCCTCTTTGAAATTGAAGATATAGTTGGACAGATCTATCATTTGGCTCTCCCTGGTTGCCTTCTCCTATGTTGTTCCAAATGAGCTTCTTCATTCACTTTTTGATTGGGGCTATTACGTCCGCCCCTTGCTTTATTGTGCCTGCATGGTGACACGTCACATAAGATGGGGAGTGCGGAACAGGGAGATGGGTCTAACCTTGGTCAAGCCCTCGATGATTTCCATGCTTGTGGAACTAGGAGATGGGTCTAGCCCTCGATGGTGTCCCACACTTGAGGACCCAATTTGTGCATAATGGAGGTGCAGTGCAGGGGGCTTAGGGTAACAAGTCTAACCCTAGGCAAGAATTACCTTCCTAGGTATGTCCTGCCCTTGATGTGCCCTAAGCAAGTTTCGTGGGGGATCCAAAGGGCTAGGGGGTTAAGCATGGAGCCAACTGACCAAGGCCACCAAACGCACCTAACTTGAGGACCCCTAGGTGCAGTGACTATGATCAATGTGCAGCTTGCGGTGTCTATGTGTGATATCTTTTTTTTTCCCCCAAGCTACATAGTCATGACAGAAGTTAATATTTGTCATCAGAGTGAGTGGAGAAGGGGGCTTAATAGATTTTTTAAGAAACTGACAGCTTTGGAGATACCCCTTGAGGTTTAGGCAGACCTGAAGGGTGGTGGTGGAGAGGAATGGATGATTGCAGTGGGTGAAGCGGCTATCATTCATGTCCTCTAGAAAGGCTAAGAAAAATGAATGTAATAGAGCAGCCCGCATCATTAGTCGGGCCATTGTGCAACTATCTATAGCATTAGGATCAAAATGGAGTACTAAAAGGCAGCGTCTGTAGGGTGGGGTATTGCCTAAGGATTATCCTGAGTAGTCTAAGGTAATTACAAGTAGTAATAAAGGCGGGGTCAGGGCATGAGGAGAATTTGTTAGTGAATTGAATTAGGGTATAATACAATTTCTCTTATGTGAAGACAAGGGCCTCTTCATATGTAGTACAATGAGGATTATAGATTATATAGAGGTCATAGTGGCCATGGACATTGGATTCAAAATCCACTCCCATCCTTCGAGGGTAAGGCATAAAGGTTGGGTCATTCTGCTCGAAAAAGGGTTGAGTATTACAAAAGGCCATCCAAGTGTCCAGGTTAGAGTCACAGACCCTTCTTCTCTATTTAGGTTGACATTCATAGCTGGCCACAAACCTTGGCACTTCAAAACCCTTATTCTGCCAAAACTCAGCATCTTCAGTGGCCCATGAGGTGGGATTCTTGTTCGATCCTGTTTCTGATGTTAATCACCTCCTCCACCACCTTGATGGGCAAGATCCTATGCAAGGTGGTGGGGAACTGGAAGTTAAAGTCAAAGGGGCTCCTTGACATTTCTTGCCTCTCCCAAATTATAAGGTCAGTGTGCAAGCTCACTAGGGCATCATCCTCACATGGTGGGATAGGTGCCTAGGGTGCCCTCACTCCCTTGGCATTCCATTTTCTCCTTGTGTCCTCCACCATTTGTTTTCTTCTTTCCCTCAGTGCTACCTTTCTTTCTGCGGAGGTGTTTGCATGTTGTTGCTCTTCAAGTCACGAGGAAGGAGGCAATGGGACAAGCTCTTCTTCGTGTGATCTCATTTCAAAGTTCACATCCACCTCCTCTCCTAGCTTGGCTCCTGTTGCTCTTCTTCAAGGAACCCGAGTGTGTCCACTTCCTGCGAGGTTAGGCTTGCCAATAGGAGACAATGACGTTGCTCTTCCAAGCTGGGGCCAACTCCACTAGGTTGTGGCAACATCTGAAGTCCTACTTTCAGTGCCCTACGAGAGCCATTCCCAGTTTATTTTTCATTGCCTCTATGGACTCTCCCTCCTCTACATGCCAATAGGGTATCCAAGAAGGCATGTTGTTGGGTTCGAAAGCTCACTTGGGCAGCTTCTGCTCTGCTTTTAGCAAGTATCTTTTCTTTTTTGACTTGAGTGAGATGGCGTGCTAAGGCTTTGACTCTTTTTTCGTTCTAATTAGCCCATTTTTTTGCCCTTCTGTTCATATATTTGAGGCTTTTCCCTTACCTTTGAGCTAGCACTGTCAGCCTTCGTTCTTGATCTTCCATTTCTGTCCTTGGCTTTTTTTGCTCTTCCTATGCTGAGGCAACCTCTTGGGTTAGTTTCTCCACCTCTCTTTCATACCCGCGAGCTCTTTCCTCCCTCAGCTCCTCCAGTTCTTCTATGACTTTAGTGATTTTCTCCATTTCAGCTTATAGATATTCGTAGCGCGCCATAATCTCTTCATTGTGCCATTGTAGGTGTTGTATGGCCTCGCTTTCTTCGTTCAATTGCACCTGCCATTCTGCTTCTGTCTCTTCCTTAGCTTGTAGCTGCTCCTTCATCTCGTGAACTTCCCTTTGGGCCATGGCTATCTAGCATGTTTTCTCTAATTGGGATGGAGCCATGGCCTCTTTTTTGGCTTTGAGCTCTGCTATCGTGATTTTGTTCTCGCTTTCTCTAATTGAGAGACAAGATCCTTGACATACTCATCTTATTCTTCACATTGCCTCTCTGTTGCGGGGATGGAGGTTGTGGAGCCTGCCACCTTTTACCTCTTAGGGTCTTGCCTCGACTCGACGTCTGCCAGCCTTTTGGTTCCTACCAGGGGTGTTCCTTCTCTTGCTCCTTGGCTCACTTCTTTATTCATGAAGTACTCAACCCAAGCCATTAAGTTGCTAGTGTCCACCTGGGTCATAGAACTAGGAGTGGAGGTGGCGATCGTGGTGGCAAGTGTCAGGAGAGTGGGAATGGGGGTGATTGGGGCCTTACCCTTGCCTTCTTGCAATGCAGGTGGTGTGAACTCTGGCACATGGGCACTTGAGCTTGGCCCTTTGTCTCAAATTGGGCTTGTAGGTTTCAGCTCTCCTACCTGGACTGCTGCTCAATGGACCTGCACATGGCAAGGGCCATGTCTTTCTCCTCCTTTTTTTCTCAACTCCTCTTCCTCCTCTTCCTACTTTCTCCTTCTTTCCTCCTCGGCCTTTTTGGACTCCCTGTGAGCCTTCTGCAAGTCCGCCTTCTCTTGTTTTCTCCTCTCTTCTTCCTTCTTTCTTAGCACAATTTTCTTCTTTATCTTCTTAGTCTTCCCCCAGCTATAGATTGCTCTTCTTGTTCCCTGTCTTCTTCTTCCTCATTCAATGTCCTTTCATTGGACTACGCCTCCTATTCCTGGTGAGGTGGTGACCTGCTTGGTGCTTCATCTACTCCTTCTCTTGCTTCTTCCTGCCCTTGTCCCAAGGCTTCCTTGATAATCACGGTGAAGACCCCACCAAATCCAATGGTTGTAGCCTTTGAAGATGAAGCTTTCCTTTTAGCCTTGGTGGCAGGAGATTCTCCTTCGGCAGGTTGTTCTCCCATCTCCAAAGCTTTTGATGAGGTCTCAATGGTCTTCCTTACAAAATCGTTGAGGTTCACCTCATCCAGCGACCTTGCTGTAATGCTCTCTAGCAGGAGGACATTGATGCGGCTCACGATGGTGTTGTACCTCTGACTAGAGAAAAACGCTTGTCGTATTGCTGTGCATTCGAGGTGGAAGAACAAGGAGTTTTGGTAGATTGGTAACTTGAGATGCCATCTCATGGGCTACATTTATTTCAAGATATGTCGATTATGGGCTTCGTGAGGATGTTTCCAACATCTACAACTGGATGTACTATGTGTGAAATGGCAGTAGTATGGGCACAGAACCAATTGACCATGATGAGTCTGGAGAGCTTATCAAAGCGTATCTTAGCAAGATGTGCGAATGCCTTCAGTGTGATCAAGTTTCTTCCGTGCTCACAGTGACCTTTATGATAGGAGGGAACATTTTGATCTTACGCTTGAGTAATATATCTTGAAAGTTGGAGAGGGTAATGAAATGTAATGTGTTAGTGGGTTTATGGGTCTGGATGTTTCTTCAAAGCCTCTATGGATTTTTGGAGATGTTTTCATGGGCGCTTATCACACGGTTTTCGATTATGGAAAAACACGTGTAGGCTTTGCAAGGAAAGAGCTTTGTTTTGAATCGGAAAGGGGGGAAAAAGATGATACTCTGTGGCTAATTAGAGGAGAGCCCAAAAAGGAGAGGATTAACGGGAACAGAGGAGGAAAAATAGACGGATGAGGAGGAAAATAGAGGAAGGAGGAAGAGAAAAAACACGCAGGAAGTTGGGGGAAAGGGTTCTCTAAAAAAAAAAGGATTGGAATCAAAAAGGATTGTTTTGGGAATAAGAAGATCATACATATGGTGCTCTGGGGAGAGATGGCGGAGGAGAAGACCGACAGCAGCTGAAGAAGACGAGGGAGGAAGGCAAAAGGGGACGGCTACTGTGGCAGAACGGGGAAGGAAGATAAACAAAAGAAGAAGGGAGATGGTACTCTGGAGGAGGACAGAAAGAGACGCCGATGGGGGGGAATTCTGTAAGAGCCGGCTCGCTGATCATCATGTCGAAGACGGAAAGGGGAAGATTCCCCACCAGGACGCTCGGTATTCAACCAGTTATCTCGACCATATAATTCATCTTTCTCATCATCAACATCAGCGACAACTGCAATCTCGTCATCGTCGTCATTATCAGGTGTCCCTGCAGCCGCTCCAGACGATCGTCGTAGCAAGGTGCAGCTACAGCCGCTCCATCGCCCCCTTCATCGCAAAAGTCCTACCCCCTTTCAACCCCTACAATCCTACCAAGAAGAAGATCAACCATATCCAGGCGTAGTTATAGGACGCGATCCCTTCTGTGGCTGGCTATGGTAGCTTGCACAGAAGAACCGTTCCTGCTGTCTCAGTACCAGCACCACTACACTAGTACCACTAATCCTACCAATAGTACCATTAAGTCGCGTCATGATGGCCACCAGCAGCTCACAAGAGAGCGGATCAATTCCATCAAGTACACAGAAGATCTGACTCTCTTATTACCTCGAAGACCGAGAAAAAAAAAATCAGCATTCTTCATTCGGACAATCTCATGGAGCACCATCACCGTCGATTTTCCCAGAAGCAGATAAAAAACACTCCGAATACAGTAAAACCAGTCATATTCGGGCAAACAGGCGATTTGCGTCAGCTCCTGAGTGGATTGGCTGCTCACCTAATCCCAAACTTAAACACTCCCATGAATATGCAGGCCATGACCATGACGACAACATTGATGCATTCGAGTATCGGGCAGTGCTAATTAGCAAGAGAAGCTCAAATCGATCAAGGGCAATTAATCATGCAGAGGATCAGGTGCAGGAGTTGCTGATTTCAACCACGAATTTGTTGAATCGTAGATTATTATATGCGGACAAAGCCAATTGTAATCGTAAGTCCAGTAAATTCTTCCCTGATCTCTTAGACTGCAGGAGCAGCAGCGTTGTTTTACCACCATAGCTATCAGCTGTATTGCTCGAGATATTCCTCATCATTTGAAATCAAGTTCCCTGTGGGTTTATTGTTAAGTCTGTGGATCCATAGATCCATCCTTTGGCTGATGCTGTTGAAAGGACAATGCTTAAATTTATGTCTGTAGTTGATAACCAGATTTGTACTGAAGGTTCCTATGTTGAAGGATGAATTCTATGTTCAGTTGAAAACTTGCTTTTGGTCCTATCATTGCTGCATAGACGAGGTCTCATTGGAAGCTTGGCGGATCTATTACTGCACACAAATCCTCTCATCTTGCTTATTTGTATGATTGATGTTCTATCCTGAAATTAGTTAAAGTCCTATGTGGTTGCGACTTTGCTTTCGAAAACCCTTCGACATCTTTGGTGAACCCAACGTGAAAGCGTCGCAGAAATTTCAGGATGGGAGATACTTCAGCCTCTATTTCAGCTTCTTCTACAACTCCAGCTGCGTCTACTTCAGCTCCATCAATGACTGCTGCATCAAGTACTTCAACAGAGGATCTAAAACAAATTTTGCAGAATATGTCCATATATATGCAGCTCCAAAATCAGCAAACACAATTGTATATGCAGCAGCAACAACAATTGCATCAACAACAGTTGTCTCAGCAAAGGCAACTCTATTCGGAGCAGGAGAATGCAAACAGCGTGACTAAGGCTATTGAAGCAGTTGAGAATGAGAAGAAGCTATTTGACGGGCGTAATGTTTCAGCATATTTGAAGACATATGAGATCAAGATGGGGTTTTTTGGAGTTCCTGCTGGACTTATGAGTAAGTACTTCCTTCGTCTTGTCACACCTACTTTGAGGACAAAAGTGACTGATCTTTTTATTCAAAATACACATTGGCAAGATTTTAAGAAGGCCTTGAAAGAAGAATACTTCCTTGAGGACTTTGGTATGGCTACTCGGCGGTCATTCCGAGAGTGGGTCTACATGCCAAACAAAGGTCTCGCTGCTTCGGAGTTGATTCGAGAATTCGAAGAGAGGTATAGTCAGCTTGATGCCATTGAACAAAGAGCATTGGATGTGGAAAAAGTTGAGCTTTTCTTGCAAGCTGCAGATCCTGCTCTTCAAGAAGAATTGGGTGAGCTTCTTGAAGATCGCACGAAACCTATGGGTCTTAAAACTGATTGGCAGGATGCTCAGGATACAGTCTCGACTTTGACCAAGAGGAGGATATGGAAGACTCGCCTACAGAATGGTTCCATGCCACCTACACCATCATCAGTTCCTATGCCTACTTCTATTCTTGTTATTTCTTCTCCTCCTCAGCCAGTTACTTGGCCTATGCCAGTGCCTACTGTTTCCACTCCACCTATTCCTCCTGTTCCACGACTGATGCCTACACCTTCTACTCCAAAACCATCCACTCCATTGGTACCTACTTCTCTTGATGACATAATCAAAGGCATCACAGATTTGACACTGGAGTCAGTCAAAGCAGAGTTGGTGGGAAAGTTGAAGGAGCAGTTTGCTTTGACTGCGCCTACTGCTTCTTCTAGTGCTCCTACTGCACCTAGGAGTGCTCCTAGTGCACCTAGGAGAGATCGAAGATGTATTTGGTGTGATAGTACGGAGCATCAGCATTGCAGGGATTGTGACTCTTTCCAGGATGCAAGGAGGAAGAATGTGGTATATTGGGGACAAGATGGTAAGATTTGGTTGACTGAGACAGGAGCTCCACTTGCTACCAACTTTGGTAAAGGTGGAATGAAGAAGTTAGTGGAGGACATGGCTGCGCGTACTTCTTATGTGACAGCTAGAGGTGATGCTTCTGCATATGGAGTACAAATTGAGAAGGGATCAGAGACTCAGTCCGCACTATGGACTTATGCTATGGAGACTGCAAACAAGGGGAAAATTCAGCAAACTGTTTTGACTAGTGTAGGCTCTAGCATCAGATCAGAGACAGGTTGGGACTCGCCTGTTGACAGGTATTCTATTTATGCTTATTTGGCTAAGTCTCATGGTGTAGATGTATTTGTTGAGGAGAAGCGTAAGAGGGATGAAGAAAATCCAAGTGCAGCTAAGAAGACTAGAGGGGGTGAGTTTGTTACTCCACCTACTGCAGGACCGTCTTCAAGACCAGGGCCAGATCGACAGATGGAGGATGCTCAAAAGAGAGAAAAGAGGCAAGAGCCTAGAGAGAGAAAGCAGCCAGGGTTCAGATTGATGTCTGATATTGAGACATCTATAGACATGAAGAAAATTTTTAATGATAAGATACTTGGCAGTGAGGTGACTTTCACTATTTCTGAGATTTTGGGCATCTCAAAAAGAGAGTTTCAGGATCAATTTCAAGAGGTCCTGAAGAGGAAAAGACATGCATTGGCTACCACTGATACACAGGGAGTTTTGATTGGAGAGTTGGATGAGGATGAGGATGAGGTTATGGTTGATAATGCTACTGTTTTTCCGCAGGTAGAGAAGAGGGTTCAGCCTATGCATTATGCTGAAATTGATGAGCCTGTCATGATACCGCGTAGTCACTTTTCGCGGAGCCATTGGGCTAGGGCAACTACAGAGACGATGGTAAAGATTGGAGAGAAACAGGTGCCTTATGTTGCATTGGTTGATCATGGTTCAAAGATTAATCTCATAGTTCGTGGAGTTTATGAGAGTAACAGATGGCCTATGGATGTAGAGCATGGGTGGCATATGAGAGCCGCTAATAACACTGCAGGTGATTTATATGCTGCTTGTCCTAGTGTCAGGGTTTCTATTGGTGATGTAGAGGAGGATTTTCATTTCTTTGTGCAGGATTCATGCTCTTATCCCATAATTCTTGGTCAGCCATTCATTACAGAGATGCGCATGGAAACAAAGGTCATGGATGATGGATCTGCTTATGCACGGATTCGCAGTAAAGATGGTATGAGAGCAGTTCAGTTTATGACTGTATGTGTGAACCATGTTAGAAACAGAGATACTCTCAGAGATGCACCTTTGCCCACTGTGAGGGATTCGGGTTTTCATTAGGTACCGCCGTTTCGCGAGACGACGGTGGTACAGAGGAGAGGAGATTGGAGTTCTCGCCTCCTGGCAGCAGTGTTTTCTCCTCCGGTTTTGTTGGGATTTCAGCAAACAGTTCGATGAGTTATCAGAAGACTTCTAGGTTGCCTAGAGCTGCCAGGCAGTATATATGCAGGAAGGAGAAAAATTTGAAAAATGCAAGAATTTTGGAGGATGATGAGCACATAGATGGGACGTATGACAGTGTGATTTGTGCAGATACGATGACAGAGATGGGAGATATGCTGAAAACTGATATGCTGAATTGTCATGGTAATGTATTAGTGCAGTCCCTGGACATGTTTCATGAAATTGCAGATTTTATGTCACAGATTGAGTCAGAGGCTGAGGTAACTCAGCAAAGAGTGTTGAGTGCTGAAGAAATTCAGCAAACAGAGTTTCTAGCTGGTTATGATCAGCTTTCAGAGAGACAGAGGGCTGAAAAATTTCAGTCAACAGAGTTTACTGCTGAAATATTTCAGCATTCAGAGTTTGGGGCTGTTCCTATGCAGTCCATAGAGCAGAGGGCTGAGAATATTCAGCCATTGGAGTGCAGAATTGCTGATTTACAGCAAGGTTTATGTAATGCAGAAGAGCATAATGAAGCCAGGGTTGACACGAAATACAAAACTGTGGATAAGAAGGTGAAGCCGGTTGCTGTACCGCTTCCACCTGACAGTGATCAACAAATAGAGAGGGCTACTAAACAGCAGATTTTGAGGAATCCGGAGCATATTGGTCATAAGTTTTCAGCAGAGACTCTTGCTGAATTGAAAATTGGAAATGGTGATTTCTTGTTACCCATAGAGAAGCAATGCTTTCTGGATATGCTTGAGCGTCATGGAAGGGGATTTGCTTTTTTCCCACATGAGATTGGATGTGTGAATCCTGATATTGTTGCTCCTATGGTCATTTTTACTATTCCTCATATCCCATGGAATCTCCGACCTATTCCAGTGCCTAAAGCACACTTGCCAAAGCTGATTGATTTATTGAATGAGAAAATCAGGATGGGTATCCTTGAGCCTTCATCTGCACCATACTCAAACAGGTGGTTTACAGTTCCAAAGAAAAATGGTACTCTCCGATTTATTCAGGACATGCAGCCAGTGAACAGAGTTACTATCAGGAATGTTGGTATAGGTCCAGTTGTGGATGAGTTTGCAGAGGCATTTGCTGGACGTGCCATCTATTCTTTGGGTGATTTGTATTCAGGGTATGATCAGTTTCAGCTGGCTTTGGAAAGTAGAGACATAACCACCATGAGAACTCCTATTGGGCTTGTCAGGATGTGTACCTTGCCTCAAGGTGCCACTAATTCTGTTGCGCATATGATGAATGCCATGCATAAGGTCCTTCGTGATTACATACCTCAGCTTACTATGCCTTTCTTGGATGATGTGCCCATTAAGGGGTGTGCAGAAGAAGAGAAGAATGAGAGCTTAAATGAGTAGGGATGCAGATACTTTGTGGCTGATCATATTTCAGCATGTGAGAAGATTTTGGCCAGGTTAGAAGAAGTGAACTTGACACTTTCAGGGAAAAAATCTGTTTTTGGAGTGAATGAGGTTGTCATTGTTGGGCATATGTGTGGATATTATGGCAGGAAACCCTCACCTGATAAGGTGAATGCTATAGGCAAGATTGCAGAGTATTGTTCTACCACTTCGGAGGTACGGAGATTCATTGGTGCTTGTGTGTTTTATATGATTTGGATACCTCATTTTGCACACATAGCAGATTGTTTGTATCAGCTGCTTTGAAAAGGGCAGAAATTCTATTGGGATGAGAGCCACACTAGAGCTATGCGGAAATTGAAGAAGTTATTGCAGAATGCTCCTACTCTCAGGAAAGTGGATTATAATTGTGAAAGGCCTATTGTATTGACAGTTGACACTAGTCCAATTGGCATAGGTTGGGCTGTGGGTCAAGATGATGCAGATGGAAATAGGTATGCTATTCGGTTTGGGGTGAAAGTCCTAAATGAGAGACAGAGGAGATATCCGCAAATCAAGAGGGAGTTATTGGGGATTGTCACAGCTCTCAAATGTGACAAGGAGTACTTTATTGGAGCTTCAGTTCTGGTAGAGACAGATTGCTTGCCATTGATTGGTATGATCACGAGTTGCTCTACTCCGGATATAGCCATGTTGAGATGGATTGCATACATCAAGTCATTAAATTTGGAATTTAAACACATAGGAGGGAAGGATAATCCAGTGGCAGATATGTTGTCTAGAGCCAGATATGATGATGAGGAGACTCTACTTGCAGAAGAGGATGATGCAGAAATTTCAGCCACTATGGTTGATCATGTTTGTCATGTCTATGATATTGTGGCTTTTACAGAAGAACTGGAGATTGGTTGCAGATTGGCAGGTACCTTAGTACACTAAACAAAAGAGATGAATGGACGGATGAAGAGTTCAAGAAGATCAAAAGGAAAGCCTATGGTTATTTTCTCAAGGACGGATTTCTTTGGAAGCATCCGAAGAAAAGAGGTGGATTACCTTTGCGGGTTGTCTGCGATAGAGAGACACAGCTAGAGGTGATGAGGGAGTTTCATGAGAGTCCTTGGGCTGGTCATAGAGGAGTGTGGGCTACTTATGAGAAAATCAAGGAGAAATATTGGTGGAAAGGCATGTACAGAGATGTTTCTCACTTTGTTGAGACTTGCAGAGACTGTTAGATGTATTCAGTAGTGCATCATCGAGATGAGCTTCATCCGACCTATCCATTATGCATTCATTATAAGTGGGTAGTTGATTTGGTTACCATGCCTATGGGTCTATGGCAGATGAGGTACATTGTTTTGGCTAGAGAGGATCTTACCAATCATGTTGAGGGCAGATCTTTGAGAACGAAGACCACTAGTGCAGTGTGTAAGTTCTTATTGGAGGAAATTTTCTGCAGGTATGGTTGTGTGGGTAAGATCACTGCGGATCATGGTGAATTGGATGCAGATGAAGCTAGGGAGTTTTTCTCTCAGCTAGGAATCAAGTTGGCTCTAACCACAGCATATAATCCAGAGGGAAATGGGAAGAGTGAAAGAGGGCATCCGTCGATAGTGAAAGCATTAGCCAAAGCATGCAGAGGACGGATTGGAGAATGGCCAAGACTTCTACCATTTGCTTTATGGGCTGATCGTATGACTCATAGTGTTACTACAGGATATATGCCTGCAGAATTGATGTATGGTCAGAAACCTGTTATGCCGATTGAGACTTGTGCTTTGACTTGGTCAGTTTTACCTTGGCAGGAGGATTTGACGAGAGAGGAGGAGGATTATGCATTGGAAGAATTTTCAAGAGAAGAGCAGCGAGAAGAAACTCCAATGGAAGAGACAGATGATATGATAGATAATCTTGTTGATCTACCGGAAATGCATAATGAAGAGATTGATCTGTTTGTGGATCTTGATGATAATGATCATGGGTAGTTGGCCCATCCGGAGGATGCGTAGGATTAGAGGGGGTGGATGTCGTATTGCTGCGCATTCGAGGTGTGAAAACCACCCAAAAGTCGTGTGTGTGATTTGATACTTTGTACATACTTAGTTGTTATGTTTGCTCTTTTATTCTATGCTGAAGACGGAGAAGAACAAGGAGTTTTGGTAGATTGGTAACTCGAGATGCCATCTCATGGGCTACATTTATTTCAAGATATGTCGATTATGGGATTCGTGAGGATGTTTCCAACATCTACAACTGGATGTACTATGTGTGAAATGGCAGTAGTATGGGCACAGAACCAATTGACCATGATGAGTCTAGAGAGCTTATCAAAGCGTATCTTAGCAAGATGTGCGAATGCCTTCAGTGTGATCAAGTTTCTTCCGTGCTCACAGTGACCTTTATGATAGGAGGGAACATTTTGATCTTACGCTTGAGTAATATATCTTGAAAGTTGGAGAGGGTAATGAAATGTAATGTGTTAGTGGGTTTATGGGTTTGGATGTTTCTTCAAAGCCTCTATGGATTTTTGGAGATGTTTTCATGGGCGCTTATCACACGGTTTTCGATTATGGAAAAACACGTGTAGGCTTTGCAAGGAAAGAGCTTTGTTTTGAATCGGAAAGGGGGGGAAAAAGATGATACTCTGTGGCTAATTAGAGGAGAGCCCAAAAGGGAGAGGATTAACGGGAACAGAGGAGGAAAAATAGACGGATGAGGAGGAAAATAGAGGAAGGAGGAAGAGAAAAAACACGTAGGAAGTTGGGGGAAAGGGTTTTTTTTCTCTAAAAAAAAAGGATTGGAATCAAAAAGGATTGTTTTGGGAATAAGAAGATCATACATATGGTGCTCTGGGGAGAGATGGCGGAGGAGAAGACCGACAGCAGCTGAAGAAGACGAGGGAGGAAGGCAAAAGGGGACGGCTACTGTGGCAGAACGGGGAAGGAAGATAAACAAAAGAAGAAGGGAGATGGTACTCTGGAGGAGGACAGAAAGAGACGCCGATGGGGGGGAATTCTGTAAGAGCCGGCTCGCTGATCATCATGTCGAAGACGGAAAGGGGAAGATTCCCCACCAGGACGCTCGGTATTCAACCAGCTATCTCGACCATATAATTCATCTTTCTCATCATCAACATCAGCGACAACTGCAATCTTGTCATCGTCCTCATTATCAGGCGTCCCTGCAGCCGCTCCAGACGATCGTCGTAGCAAGGTGCAGCTACAGCCGCTCCATCGCCCCCTTCATCGCAAAAGTCCTACTCCCTTTCAACCCCTACAATCCTACCAAGAAGAAGATCAACCATATCCAGGCGTAGTTACAGGACGCGATCCCTTCTGGCTGGCTATGGTAGCTTGCACAGAAGAACCGTTCCTGCTGTCTCAGTACCAGTACCACTACACTAGTACCAGTAATCCTACCAGTAGTACCATTAAGTCGCGTCACGACGACCACCAGCAGCTCACAAGAGAGCGGATCAATTCCATCAAGTGCACAGAAGATCTGACTCTCTTATTACCTCGAACACCGAGAAAAAAAAATCAGCATTCTTCATTCGGACAATCTCATGGAGCACCATCACCGTCGATTTCCCCAGAAGCAGATAAAAAACACTCCGAATACAGTAAAACCAGTCATATTCGGGCAAACAGGCGATTTGCGTCAGCTCCTGAGTGGATTGGCTGCTCACCTAATTCCAGACTTAAACACTCCCATGAATATGCAGGCCATGACCATGACGACAACATTGATGCATTCGAGTATCGGGCAGTGCTAATTAGCAAGAGAAGCTCAAATCGATCAAGGGCAATTAATCATGTAGAGGATCAGGTGCAGGAGTTGCTGATTTCAAACACGAATTTGTTGAATCATAGATTATTATATGCGGACAAAGCCAATTGTAATCGTAAGTCCAGTAAATTCTTCCCTGATCT
Source organism: Lygodium microphyllum (assembly GCF_053477565.2). Classification (NCBI taxonomy): domain Eukaryota; kingdom Viridiplantae; phylum Streptophyta; class Polypodiopsida; order Schizaeales; family Lygodiaceae; genus Lygodium; species Lygodium microphyllum. The sequence continues at coordinate 35,567,521 of NC_141150.1, forward strand.
CTTAGGCTGCAGGAGCAGCAGCATTGTTTTACCACCATAGCTATCAGCTGTATTGCTCGAGATATTCCTCATCATTTGAAATCAAGTTCCCTGTGGGTTTATTGTTAAGTCTGTGGATCCATAGATCCATCCTTTGGCTGATGCTGTTGAAAGGACAATGCTTAAATTTATGTCTGTAGTTGATAACCAGATTTGTACTGAAGGTTCCTATGTTGAAGGATGAATTCTATGTTCAGCTGAAAACTTGCTTTTGGTCCTATCATTGTTGCATAGACGAGGTCTCGTTGGAAGATTGGCGGATCTATTACTGCACACAAATCCTCTCATCTTGCTTATTTGTATGATTGATGTTCTATCCTGAAATTAGTTAAAGTCCTCTGTGGTTGCGACTTTGCTTTCGAAAACCCTTCGACAACGTGCATCATCTTGGCTTGGAATTGGACTTTGGGATCCGGGATATCCACCAAGCTGATGCCATCATCATTGGTGTGGACCTTTACTTTGTCCATTCCTAGCAATGCATATACATCTCTCTTTGACTTCCTCTCTACTTTGTTTGCTAAGCCCAATGCCTTTTTCACCATCTTCAAGGTCAATTCAATCTGCACCTAACGAGTTCCCTCTCCCTCGTGCACAGTTACGGTGCTGCAGTTCCTATGGAAAATCCTTAAGAACTTTGCACAGTGTAAGTATTCCACCCCTGGCTTACTACTTTCACGTATTTCTGCAAATTGCATTGCTTGATGAGCTACCTGACAGCCCGCTCTTCAATGGCCGTGTCTTCTAGGTTGAAGAGAACTTGAATTGGTTGAAGGCTTGTGTTTCCACTAAAAGTCTGTATTTTGCTTGTTCTTCTTCTGAAAAAGGCAATTTGCTAGCCTTTTCTTGGCCTACATGATGGGTGCCTATCATGAAGCCATATTCACCATTAGTGTTTTTCAGAATAATTACAAGCAACATGAAATGACTACATACTTGCTGAACGAAAATGCTTGAGTGTGCAGAAGTAGACTTTTTTCTCCCATTAGTCTATTGATTTCAAATTTTATTAACATGTTCCTCAATTACAAGTTTTTGCATCCTACCCTTGCAATGTGTGCTTTTCCGTTATTGTTTTCCTTATGTGTTTGGTTTGATTCACCTTACTCCCTCCCCCTTCTGAAGTGAGAAGAATCCTTTTTAGGAGTAAAGAGTTAGAGGATGAAGGGTCTTTAGCACATAATCTGTGTTTTACTTTCGCATGAGTCAGGCATAGAAATTTGGATTATATTCTAAATTAGCATAGCTATCCATATCAAAAGGGCAGATGCCTACATGCATAATGTAAGTGAGGACATGAAGCAAGAAGTCCCCAGAGTCCACTCGGCTAGCAGCATGCAACTCCTCCTCAGTGAGGATGCGATCTAAATAAGGATGTCCCTTAATGTGTTCTTCGAGGGGTCGATTATGGAGGGTAGTCAACACCCTATATGAAGTTGAAGCATAGGTTGGGTCGTATTTCGATGCCTTGATTGCACGTCGCTGCTCAGCGTTGGTCATTAATTGGCATCTCTTTAACTCCCATTATAGTTGTAGAGTGTACCATTTTTTCAAGAAAGGGGAGTTGTTGGCTGCAAGCTATTTCAAGTCTTCTATTTCTTGATCATTGGCACAAGCTACACGCTTGTCATATGTAGTGATGAGGCGTTGTCACTGTGCTTGTTTGTGGGAGACCTCGGTGGCAATTAGCTCTGCAACTGCTTCTGAAGCTTTAACAAACATGAATTCTGATTCTTTCCAAGAATAAGGGAGTGTTCGTATTTCCATCATGAAAGGTCCGTCCAAGAGCCCCAAGTCCAAGTGATCATAGCTTTTAGCAAGCGACATGAAAGTCACATCCAAGTGTCTACGGCAAGCAAACAAGTCATCCCCTATATTTTCAACTAAATCTGCGGCCAAGATTAGAATTGATCATCGCTCATATGAGGCTCTAAGGCCAGTGGGTGGTTAAGGTTTCACAATACTAGAGAGTTCGGTCGTAGCTTGGTTTGCTCTTTAGGTTGTAGCTTGGCCTCATGTTCGATGGGTTGGGTTGTAGTTGCGGTTATCATGCTACTAGATGCTTTTGAGATTTGAGGGGTATCATCAGTGCGAGATTTGGGTGTTTTATTAGTAGTAGGTTGCGATTTTGGGTGATGGATTAGTTAAGGCATTGCTGAGCTAGGTTTTAGTAGTTCTATAGACTTGGTGGCCTGCTTCTCTTATGGTCTAAGTGTCTCCAACTCACAGTTTCGTGTGGCCAAGATCGAAGGTTGTGTTTGAGTAGCAGTTTTGGTTGTTTTGGCTTTAGGTAGCCATATCTAGGGATTACCCTCATAGTAGCCTTGTGCTTGCAACAAGATTTTGGGGACCCATCACTGTGCATCGCTATTTACAGTTCCATCTTGGCTTCCTAGGTTTCGAATGTGGGCCCTTAGCCCCACGAGAGAGTGAGTGTCTGCTTCGAGGTGGTAGTCCTTGATGCTTAGGTACCCATTTGAACTGGGGTTTCTTTGTCACAGCGTTAGGTTCAGCGGGTTGCCAGCTTTGAGGTTTGGTAGGTTGTGACGAGTCACAACCCCCCTCCTTAGGCTTGACAATGGGGTTCTCTATTGGTGACTTTGCAGGCTTGGAAGGAGTCATGATGCCATTGTTGAAATATGCAACTATTTGGGCATCGCATATGGCTAGGCAGATACGTTGCGACTCGTAGTTGACAATACAATGAGCTTGTTTCTTGAAGGTTCGTCCTAACAACAATTATGTGCCTACATTCTTAATGTTGGGCAACACATAGAAGATTATCGACATGCTTTCGGACTCGATAGAAACTGCAACCTTACACTTTCCCAAAAGTGTGTAGGGTTGGCCTCCATAAGGGATGAGCTTAGCATCAGTGGGCTACAACTGCGGTTTGCCAATTTGGGTCCAATGGTCACGTGTTAAGATATTAAAATCAGCTCCCTCATCAATCAATGCATTGATGGTGCATGTGTGCTTAGCAGTGACCGTCATGCTTAGATAAGCTGGTGCTACTACTTCCTCATCCTCACCATCCATCTGAGTGATAGCGGCTACTTGTACGTGGATAGGGGGTGCTAGCATTGGGGGCTCATGTAATGGGTGCATGGCAAGGAAGTACTTATTTCTGTGGCTGCTATTGAAGAAGTCTATGCCCTCACCTTCTAGGGTTTCGAGTTCTACGTTGCTATTTTGGCTGATGGTTCAGACCTTAAAAGGTCCTAGCCCTCAAAACTTGAGCTTTTACTTATGTCCTTTGACTAAGTACAGCAATACTAAGTCACCCTGCTCAAAGTTTTGCTACTTGACATGCTTGTCAAACCAGCATTTGCATCTTGCCTTTTTGCATATTAGCGCATGGGTGGCTAAAAGTCAGGTTTTTGATAAGCGTTCGAGTTCAATCAAGTGTTCTGTCCATGCCTCCTTCCCTTCCCATCTCTCTTGAAGGGCTATCCAGAGACTTGGTACGAAGAATTACAAGGGAAGGATTGCCTGTGTACCATATGTCAATCTAAAGGGAGTCTGCCCTACAGCCATCTTGTAAGCTATACAGTAGGCCCACAAGGCCACCATCATCTTGTTATCCCAATCACTGCATGAAGCATATATGACTTTGGTCAGGATATTTACTAAGATTTTATTTGTGGATTCGACTTGACCGTTTGCCAAAGGGTAATAAGGCGAGGATTTCTGATGGAGGATTATGAAGGAGGATAGGAGGTGAGCTATCACTTCGTGGATGAAGTGTGTGCCTTGGTCACTAACTAGTTCGATGGGGTAGCCGAACCATGAGATCACTTGCTCCCATAGGAACTTGGCAGTGGTCCTAGCGTCATTCTTTCTTATAGCTCATGCTTCTGTCCATTTTGTTAGATAGCCGGTGGCCACAATGATGTATTTGGCTTGTGAATACTGTGCTGCAGGACTAATGGGTCCGATGAAGTCGATCCCCCGTTTCTCGAAGGGTTGTCGTGAGATAATTGGGATTAGCTCCATGTTATCCTTATGAATCAAGACTTTATTCTATTGGCATTCATCACAATGCTTCGCAAATTGTGCCGCATCTTGGAAGAGGGTAGGCCACCATAGCTAGGACTACAACACTTTATGGGCGGTCATGTCTCTGCTAAAATGTCCTCCTGCGATTCTGTCGTGTGCTTCTGTCAATACGTCATGCATCTCATGCTCACGCATGCATCTGTGCAGTAACCAATCTTGCCCTAGCCTGTAAATTTGGCATGCTATCAACTGATACGGTTGGATCTTCAGGATGAGCCACCTAAGTTGGGCTTTTTCTATCGGTCGTTTCGGCACTTTGTGCTCAAGTACTTGAACTATGTTATCTGCCCAATACGGTGTTATGTCAGCTCTAAATAAATCTTTTTCACGAGGTAAGTAGAATAGATGTGCATCTGGCAATTCATCCACAATGCCTTGTCCAGCCGCTTCTCCCATGGGATACGAGACAGATGGTCAGCCATGTAATGCTACTTCCCTTTACGCACACTATGGAGAAGTCAAACTCCAAAAGTAGAAGAAGCCATCTAGTGATGCGTCCTGTAGCGCATGGTTTGTTAATAAGATACAACAAGGCTAGATGGTCAACAAAGAAAGTAAAAGGTGCAGCCAAAAGTTAATATCGAAATTTCTTTACGGCAAACACCATGGCCAAGCCCTCTCTCTCTATTATCGAGTAATTTATTTCAGTCTCAGTGAGTTGTCTGCTAGCAAAGCTCACTAGGTAATCTAGGTTGTGTTCACCAAGTTGGCACACAACACAGCTCCTATGGCGAATTTCAAAGCGTCGATGTGCACATGAAACATGAGTGTCCAATCCAGGGCTCGTAGAATTGGTGCTATGGTTAGATCCTTATTTAGTTCCTCATACACGCTTTGGCATTCCTCTATCCATTCAAATATGATCAACAACTTGTATAGAGGTCTAGCGATCAATGCATAGTTCAACACGAACTGTTGATAATACCATGTGCATCCTAAGAAGCATTGAACACCCTTGAAATCCGTTGGGGATGGAAGATCAACAATGACCTTAATCTTTGAGAAATCTGTAGCAATTCCATTCTTTGACACCATTGTCCTAGGATACATCCATGCTTCACCCAAAACTAGCACTTCAAGGGGTTCAATGAGAGACGGTATAGTCGACACCGTTCAAAGACCGCCGCTCGAAGTCTGTCTAAGTGTTCTCACCAAGTAGAGTGAACACACAAGTCTTCCAGGAAGACCTCTAACTCCTTCCTCAGCATGTCTTTGAATATCATACACATGAGTCGCGTTGGAAGGTGCTGGCGCATTCGTCAACCCAAAAGTCATGACTATGTAGGCAAAGATGCCCCATTCAGTGGTGAATGCGGTTTTATGCCTATCATTAGGATGTACTTGCATCAGATTGCATCCAGAGAAGCCGTCTAGAAAGTTGTAGGACTCTTTGCCACTCACTCTCTCTGGTGTACGGAAGTGGGCAATTACCTCTCTCTGTAGCTGCATTTACCTTCTTGTAATTGACACACACTCTAATCTTTCCATTTTTCTTTAATACAATGACTATGGGGGAAACCCAGTCCGTGCGTTCAATTTTGTAGATGAATCCTACTCTCATTATCTTGTCGATTTCTTCCTTGATAGCATGGGTGTGCTTTGGATTCATGGGATATAGTCGATGCTTGATCGGTGTTGCATCCGATGTCATGGGTATGTTGTGAGCCATCACACTTTGGTCTACCCCTTTGAGCTCTTCTAGGGACCAAGCAAAGACATCGACATACTCCCACAAGAGAGAAATGAGACATGCTTCCTCTTCCTTAGTCAAGTCATCAGTTATAAAGACAGGTTGTGGGATCTCCCCTTCCCTAGCTAAATTGACCTCCTTGACCTTGGTGGGTCCCTCAATTGGTTCGCTTGCTTGCCCTTGTCATTTGGCTCCCAACAAGATCACTACCCTATCTCCCTTTTTGAATTTCATGAATTTTTTTGGCAGGTCCCGTGGTTTTCATTGTTCTTCTGTCTATGTTTCTTTAGGTAGCTTCCGTCGTTCCTCCCTTAACCATCCACACCTTAGGTGGACGGGTAGGTCCCCCTTGGTGCATCTAGTCTTAGGGGATCGAGGTATTTCAAGGTCACTATCTGAGCTGGCTTCTGACTCAAAATTGAACTCTCTGTCTTAGCTAGAAGAGGGGCTCTCTCTTGGTGGCCGTAGCTCAGAAGGTGAGTCCGTTTCTAGAAGTGGTGTGTCACTCGATTGGGTTAGGCCTACTTGCTCATAGTAGATTGCACCTATGTGCCCCATCCATGTTCGATCGCGGTCCTTATGTCTAACTCCTTTCTCTACTCGAAGGGCATTCTGCCTACGTGGTCTAGAGTCTACTTTTATTTGTTTGATTATAAGTCCCATGGTGTCGTATTCTATGGTATCGATTTGCCTTTTGCTCTCATCATTGAAGGAACAGAAGTCCTCATGTTCGTCATTAGAGCTGTCTTTATTCAGTTGCTCATCATTCTCCAGGTTTTGACATTGTTTTTTTTGCTAGTCAAGGATTAAGGCCCAATTGTACCTCAAGTTTAAATCGTGCACCTTGGACCATCGCCATTTAGGCTCGTCTAAGAGGTCTTGGAGTGGCTTGAGATTTGTGATTGGATTGCCATTCAATTTGTTTGTCAGACATCCTAGGATCTCCAGGAGCTATTGGGACTCGAAACATGACTGAGTTTGGTTTCCCACATAGGCTTCCGGTCATCGTGCAGACTGGCACTGAGGTTATGTCCTCGAGTTTGCTAGTTGCCTTCATGGCTTGTTCATACTCCTTAGCGTCTGAGAATGGTAGGTCAATGGTAGCAAGAACACGCATCCAGTCTCACTCATCCTCAAGGCAAGGGATATACTTGGTAAGGGCCCCATAGGATCCCCTAGTCTGTCCAGTGCCCTTCAACATGGTGGAGATGGCATCTAGGTTGACATGCATAGTCTTCCATGTATCCATCTCTACTCTTACGACCTCTGTTCGATTTACCATAAAGATAAAGTTGTTGCCCCAGTTCTCCACGACTCTCGCATTGCGCATCCAAGGTCAGACTAGCAGGATGTTGTAGTCCAATCCCTTAATGACTATAAAGTCAATGGATTCCCACGATCTTCACTCGCCAATTTTTCAACACTACGAACGGTTTCACCTTCATTCCGTTAGCCAGTGTGACATTGAACCTAGTAGTCTTCACTAGTGGGTTACCCCAAGTTTAGAGTACCGCATGGCTTAGCACACTCACTCATGTCCCCATGTCCACGATCCCCTTTCTGGTGACGTCTCCCAATGCGAAGACTAGCAGGACTGCATACATTTCCATGCCTTCCCAAAAGGCATTAACATGAAAGGATTTAGGTATGGAGTGCAGTGTCAGACTCGGTATTTGAGTTTCTTCATCGTGCTTAGGCAAGTCTATGGTAATTGGCTCATTTGGTTCTTCAACCCATTGTTTCAGCTCTAGCCATAGCGTCGGATGTTGCCTAAGAAGGTCACCTACATAGAGTTACAGGGGTGGTCACCACTGTATTGAGGAGGTTGCTAGTCACTTGCCGCTCTCCTAATTCTATGGTTCTTGGCCAATGGCCCTGACTGGTTTGCTAGCTCGGATCATTTAGACTTTGTCTAGATGGCCCACAGCTTGTGGTGCCATCACCTCCCTTGATCTTGGTTGTGGGAGAGAGATTGGCATGCTTATGCTTGAGAGATTATCAATCTCGTCTTCTAGTATGGGCTCGGCATCCTTTAGGTTCTCCTGGGCCTCCTTCACCCACTCTTTCACCTTCTTGATGGCTTCGAGTTGGCACTTCAAGTTGGGATATTCCCCGACCTTAGCACTTCCCATTTCAGCTGTCTGTGGGGCCGTCGACATTTCTTCTTCTACATCAATGACTTTCCTTCCAACCAGCAGTGTTGTGGCACTTTCAACTTTGAGGGTGACCTTAGCATCTAATCTTTTCTTCCTTCATCTCTGGCTCTTCTTTCCAACTGAGGTTGTGTCAGGGTTGCTAGGCCCTGACAATTATATGCTGGCCTGCTTCATTTGCGCATGGGTCATGACATGCAACGAGAGATAGGCATGGCCTCCCCATCGAGTGTCTCAACACTGAACAATCCCAATGGAACCAATGGCTCATTTGTAGAACCAAAAGATGGCCTCCTCCTAGGGCAATCGACAAAAAGATGAGTGATTCCACACCCAGCGCATCTTAGGTCAGCCTTATCTCTATTTGCTTGCTCCCTCTCGGGGCAATGTGAAGAAATGTGTCCTAGGTGACCGCAAGTCCATGATGCTCTTGGGTCTATGGTCCTCGGCCTCTGCCTCTCCCTCTTCCTAATGCTATCACTAGTACCAAATGGTAGTCCATAAGTATTGTGTTGCCTTCCTCATCATACGACATGTATGGGTTTACATAAGGCTCGTCGCTACTAGGCTCATCCACATGGTGAACTGGAGCGTCACTTGGTGGGTGGGTCACCTAGGGTCCATGTGGTCTATGGATACCTGTAGGATTTATTTCCATCCTAGGGATGGATGGTTTGGCATCGTTAGGTGCTGAGAGAGCCAATGGGGCTCCCCTCCCAAAGAAATTCGGTGGCTTTTTCGCAAGGTAGGGTTGACTATAAGGTTGCGGGTATGGGAGCCTCCGAAGGTAATCGACAATGCATGGTGTCATGGCCAAACCTACCATAATTAGTACAGGGTCATGACCTAGGGTCCTAACACTGAGCTGGCAAGTGGTTTCCGCCACAATGCACACATTGGATGTGTGGGCATGGTGACCGCCTCATCATCTCCTATAATTTGGCTATGTCCATCCTAATCTCTACTAGCTCTTGTCCTAAATTAGTGACCTACCCTTTGTCCTGCGCACTTGGGTCTGCTCCCTCACGGCTTGAGGCCCTCTCAAAACTCCTAGCACTGGACACTTCTTGATTCAAGCCTCTGGAGCCTCTTTCCTTGAGTTGGTCATTCATTCTAATAGCTTCTTCAAATACCCTTGCCAATGCATCTCGCGGTAAGCTGGAGTTGCCGGCCAAGGCTTTGTAGAGCTCTTCACTTTGTATTCCATTAATGAATAACGTGGATGCCGCTCTTTTGGTTGGTCTCTCTCCAATAGGGATTCTCTTAAAGAGACTCCTCACATAGGTTACATAATCTCAAATATCCTCTTTTTCTCTCTGCTTGACATTCATGAGTCACACTAGCAGGTTATCAAAGTACCCAAGTTCAAAAAATCTCTTAATGAAGAGATTTTTCAAGCTATTGAAATTGGCATGCTCTACAGCATCCAAACTCGTGTACCAAGTCCGGCCCTTGTCACCTAAGCATATAAAGCTTGAGAGTGTTGAGTAGGATCAATAAGGTCGTTGGCCTCCCAGACTAGCTAGAACTATTCCATAAAGCTATATGGGTCGTCGTTTGCTTGGTATTTGTCCAACTGCTTCGCCACCATAGGAATTTTCAATTGGATCTTAGAGCCTTGGTTAATCCCTAACCTTGCTAGTAGCAATGTTGCTAATGCTGCATCACTTTTCTCTGATGTCGTGTTATCTAGCAATCGCTTCGTCAGAAGCTCGCTCATCAGTGTGAGGTCCCCTTCTAGCACTCTCTCGCTCTCCGATTGATTCCTGCTTCGTAAGGCTAGCACTCTCTGAATCTCTCACATTTCTAAGCTCTGGTGCAAGCTCCTAGTTTGTTGGTCCTGGTTGTACACATCTAGGCCTTGGAGAGCCCTATGAGCCAGCTTCCTCTCTTTTTTGAGGTCTGCTATGATGTCCTCTATAGGTCTATCACGGTGTTCTGGCCAGGCTTGAGCATGGTATTTGTTCACCAACTACTAGAAAACTTCAAGAAGGTCTCCTAGGTTGATTTCCTCATATTTGATCACCCTTCTATGTCCTTAGATCTTCTCCTATTGGTGGGTTCCTTCAAGGTTTTATGCTTGAGTGAGCTTCTTATTAATTACAACCAGCCCTCAACTTACCCTCAGCCCGTGTGCATGCGTGTGAGTGTATTCTTTCCAATGCACTATGCACAACCAAGCTCTTTGCTCTCCTTAAGTGTGTTTCAAGTGTTGAAAGTCAGTATGAGTGAGAAAACAAAGTGTGTGCAGCTCTGGCGCTCTTGTCTATGGGTTGGCTTGATAGGATCGTGTGTTCCGTTTCTAGCTGTTCTCATCAGCTTCTAGGGTTTTTTGCTGCACTATTTTGTTGAGCTCGTTCAAGATCGAATTGGGGTCTTACAATTAGCCCACAACACCAGACACAATTCCAATCTATTCAACCACGATTTCTAGGTCTGCAACTACTTGTGAGGCATTCGGTAGGCTCTTCTAGTGCGGATCATGCTTCTTGTTGGCTGCAGTTTATCAAATTTCTAGATTATATTTCTCAAGCTGTGTCCGATTTTGGAAATCGGGCATCCGATTTACTAGTGTCTGAAGCTAGAAATCAGACAGGGTTAGGCTCGATTGTCACAATCGGATAAGGTGTCTCCGATCGGACGGCTTGAGTTGGTCCAATGGGGTTATGTTTGATTCTCAAAATCGAACAGGGGTGCTTGATCCGATTCGAATATGTGTCTGATTGAAAAATATATCGGGTCCTATTCTTTGGTCTGATTGCTGCAATCGGATGGCCGAGCGTCTAATTGGATGGGGTGGTATGTCCGATTTCTTCTCGGTCCGATTCTCTAAATCGAACGAAGGTGGTGTGTCCGATTAGGAAGTGGTTTGATTTGGAGTTTGTCCAATTTTCAAAATGTCAGATTTTCAAAATCGGATGGGTATGTCCAATTGGACTGGGTGGGCTTGTTCGAGTCCAATTATGGGAATCGAACCGATCATTGGGTCCGATTTCGGGAATCGAACACTATGGAAAACGTCTGATTCCACTGGCGGTTGAAACGCGTATCGATCACATTTTGCCAAAAATCTCAACTCTGATATTACTACTACCTACAAAAACTTCTAAGAATCAAGCAGAGATGTAGGCCAAGGGCATCCTATACTTGAATCTCACATAAAGCCCCGATATGCTCCAATCAATTCGGCGTAGACTCGTGACTTGCAAGCTCTCTCTCTCTCTCTCTCTCTCACTCATGCACACAAAGCCAGGACTACAAATGAGGTTTTCCCTGGTCACCTAGGACCTTAAACCCTTGCTGGCCAGCACCTTAGCCTTCCCGATCACTCCACCTGTGACTCCGAGACATCTGAGCACTCTTTTTTTCCCATTTTTCAATGTTATTGTCCTATTCATGACTATTTTACAGCAGTGAACCTGAAGCTTCCCACTCCGATTTCTCCCTTCTATCCTACTCTAAATGCTACAAAAATCAAAAGCAAAGTACTGAATTGATTTCTCCTACTCAACTAATCATCAAAAACCCAAAACCTCCTATCTATCTCAAGCTCTGGTTCGGGGATGAAACTCTTACTTCGATGCTCAATTTGAAGCGCGCAAATGCTCAAGCTTGAATCCATTGGTCCCAGCAACGGAACCAAAATGTAGAGATGAGCTCAACCACCACAAGACCTACGGATTGCTTATTGTTCAAGCGTTTCAATCAAGCACTACTAGTTACCTCTCACATAGCCAACACGCTATCCCTCTCTACGAGTGTAGTGAGCTTACCTTGATGCCTGATTGAGTTGCTTCCTCTCTCAAGCACTCCGATAGCTCCATGATTCATATTGCAAGCTCAAGCATCCTCAAGCCTCTTCCTCCAAGCTCCATCCTCCATAGCCACACACAAAACGAGACAAGAGAAGAGAAGAAGAAGAGAGGAGATGGAGGAGGGCGTTGTTGAGATATCGAGCTCCACTCGTGATACGCCAGGGTGACCGTTGAGTACTTATGTCACCGACTTGTCAGTTGCAGACGCGGTTGGTACACCACCGATGAATAATAGCTACATGATAGCTATCCTTATCTACTCTAGTTCGTGGCTCAGTTAGTATGCCACCTTAGTTAGTTGAGTTTGGTTTTGAGACCCATATAGGGTTCTTCTATTTCTTTGTAAGAGAGTTCTTTTTTGGCTTACACAACTAAGAAAAGGAAAACTGTTTTCAGCCTCCACCCTTGTGTGTATTCCCCCATTGTGCAAGCAAGAAAGCTACAAGTGAGACTCCTTCCTTCTCTCCCACAATCTTGACATGGTATCAGAGCCTTGTTCGTGGTAAGGAGCTCAAGAAAGCAAGCCAAGCTCGCGGTGTTCTGGTAAGAGGAGCAGTGTTGCTTTCGTTTTCTGTTTTGGGAGCAGATCTCTGCAGGTAGCACAGCCGAAAATTGCAAGAGTGCATTGTCTCAGGTTGAGACGCCCTTCGCGGTGAAGCAAGAGGGCAGTATATGCTGCGGGTAAGAGCTTTAGCTCTTGGCGACCCTGTTTTTTTGATTTGAGGCCATTTCGGGGCCTGTTTTGAAGGCGGAGGTTTTCTGCACGCACTCAGGAAAAGGCCCTGTTTTATGCTGTGCGACCACTGTTCTATAGGTCGATGAAAAGTTACCACAGAGATTGCATCGTATGCTTGTGTGCAGAGACATTGGGAGTTACAGAATCATCCCTGTTGCCTATTGATGCAAAATCGTCACTAGGAAGTGACTGTGTGGTCAAATACCACTTTCGCTAATTTTGCAGATTTGCCCTTGTGAGGGTGAAGCTGTGTTTTTTGCAGTTACAGAATTTTTTGCAGTATTCTGTAATGGCATCTGATTCTCTCTCACAGATTGTCACTGAAAAGCTTGACAAGAACAACTTCCAAGCATGGAAGTTTAGAATGACGAATTTCCTTATGGGAAAAGGATATTGGGAATTTGTTGCAGGAAATGAAGAAGAACCAGTTCTTCCTGATGTTCCCAATCAACAGCAAATGCAAGCATTTAAAGCATGGCATAAGAGAGCCAGGAAAGTTATGTACTGGCTGTCTATCAGTATTTCAGACTCTATGATTGTGCATATTCAGGATGCAAGTACGCCAAAGGAGGCATGGGATACTTTGTCAAAAATGTATAGTACAAATACTCAAGCCAGGAAAATGCAGCTCAAGCAAGAGTTGCATAATGTGCAAAGAGAAAATATGAGCATCAATGACTACCACATGAAGGTGAAGAAGATTGCAGATGCACTTGCTTCCATTGGGTCGCCAGTGGAAGATGATGATTTAGTTTCTGTGACCTTGAATGGTCTAGGAAAGGATTATGCACAGTTTCGAACATCCATTTCTGTCCGTGAAAGATTTTCTGATTTTGAGGAGTTGATTGCTCTTCTAATTTCTGAGGAGCAGAGAAATGGTGGTGCGTCTTCTTTAAGAGGAACTTCAAAAGAAGCTGTCTTCTACTCAAATGCTGGAAGAGGTAGAGGCAGAGGTAGAGGAGGCCGATTTGGAGGCCGTGGTAGAAATCAGAATATGCAGCAAACTCAAGAAAACCAGTCCTATGGAGGAGGACGTGGTAACTCTAGAGGCAGGGGGAGCCAAAGAGGTCGTGGTGGATGGCAAAGAGGTCAAAATGCAAACAGTAATGTTGAATGCTACTACTGTGGTAAAATGGGTCATATGGCTAAAGACTGCTATAAAAAGCAGAATGACATCATGAATGGAAAACTGCAACAAGGAAATTATGCATCTTCTAGTAGACAGGGTGATGACAGAAATGAGCATTTGTTCATGGTGCAGCACATGAACAATTCTGTGACAAGTGCAGAAGAAAGCAATGATGTATGGTATGTTGACTCAGGTGCATCAAACCACATGACAGGTCATGCAAAATGGATGGAGGATGCAAGGAAAATGGAAAAACCAGGATTTGTGGAGACTGGTGATGATACTGCACATCCTATTGTGCAGATTGGAAAAATTCCCTTGTTTATGCAGGATGGGAAAAAGAAATACCTGTCCGATGTATTTCATGTCCCGAATATCACCAAGAATCTGGTTTCTGTTGGTCAAATGGTTGAGCAGGGCTTGCAGGTCAGATTTAATCCTCATGGATGCTTTGTTGAGGATATGGAAAATAAAGGTCGCTTGATAGCAAAAGGAAAGAAGAAGGGCAGAATGTTTACATTGGATGCAAACATGCCTGAATTGAGTGCAGCAATGTTTGCACATGGGACGGTGTAGTTGCAGATATTGATATCTGGCATTAACGCATTGGTCATGTTAATGTACAGCGACTTAAATCAATGCAGGCCCAAAACATTGTTGCAGGATTGCCTAAATTCAAGGTTGCAGAAATGCATAAGGTATGTGAAGCCTGTCAGTTTGGAAAACAGGCAAGGAAACCATTTCCTAGACATGTTCAAGAGAGTAAGAAGCCATTGGAATTAATCCACTCTGATGTGTGGACTACTAAAGCTGCATCTCTTGGAGGCTATCATTATTTTGTCAGTTTTATTGATGACTATAGCAGAAAAGTTTGGGTGTATTTTATGAAAAAGAAAAGTGAAGTTTTTGGGCATTTCAAAACTCTTAAAGCTATGGTTGAAAAAGAAACAGGCCTGCAAATAAAATGCCTAAGGTCAGATGGAGGGGGAGAGTACCTCTCAAATGAGTTTGCAAGGTTCTTGCAGGAGCATGGCATAAAGCAGCAATATTCATGCAGTCATACCTCACAACAAAATGGAATTGCAGAAAGAAAAAACAGGCATATTGGAGAGGTATCTCGTGCCATGCTCAATGAAAAAGACCTGCCAGATTTTTATTGGGCTGAAGCAGTTGCTACAGCAGTCTATATAATGAACAGGACTCCCACTGCAGCAATACATGGGGTGACTCCAGAGGAGAGGTATACTGGTAGGAAACCAGATATTTCTCATTTGAAAATTTTTGGTTGCATTGCCTATGTACATGTGCTGTGAGTTGAGATCCAAGTTGGATCCAAAAGCTGAGAAGTGCATCTTTATTGGTTACTCTCTGCAGCAAAAAGGGTATAGATGCTATAACCCTTCTACTCGTAAGTTTACAGTGAGCAGAGATGTTGTTTTTGATGAGATGAGTAGCTGGTATAAACCAGTAAATGTGATTGATGATGTAGATGCACAAAATGGTAATGCTGCACAGAATTCACAGCAGCAGTCACAAAATATTAGTGGACCTGGAGCATCCTCTAGCAGTGGTTCACATTCTTCACCATGGACAGGTAGATTGAGATCAGGAGAATCTTCTCAAAGCAATGCAGATAGTGGTATGCAGGTATCACGAAAAGGAAAAGAGAAGGTTGATCAGCCCATGTTTGATGTGAATGCAGGTCACTCTTATGTGGATGGTGAATCGAGTGGCTCAGAACAGAGCATTGATGATGAGTTGGGCATTCCTTCTATTGTTACACCTAGAGTAAGGAAAACCAGGGATGTTTTGAGAGCACCTGGGAGTGAACCTACTTTGCGCAGGTCTACGAGAGCTAGGTATCCTGTGGATAGGCTGAAATATGATGGATTTACAGCCATTCACTATGCATATATGGTCAAAGTGATACATGAACCAGAACCCACTTCTTTTGAGCAAGCCATGGGAAAAGAAAAATGGGAGAAAGCCATAGATGAAGAAATGGATGCCTTGGAAGCAAATGCTACATGGGAATTGGTACCTTTGCCTAAAGGTAAGAATGCAATTGGCTGTAAGTGGGTTTATAAAGTGAAGCACAATGCAGATGGTTCTGTGAACAGATACAAGGCAAGATTAGTAGTCAAGGGGTATGCACAAACATATGGCATTGACTATGAAGAAACATTCAGTCCGGTTGCAAGGATGGCAACCGTAAGAGCAGTCATTGCTATGGCTGCATCAAAGGAATGGTCTTTACATCAAATGGATGTAAAGAATGCCTTCTTGCATGGTGACTTGCATGAAGAGGTCTACATGGAGCAGCCACCAGGTTATGTGCATGATGTTCATCCTGAGTTTGTTTGTAGGTTGAAGAAAGCCTTGTATGGCTTGAAGCAAGCACCTAGAGCATGGTCTGACAAGATAGGACAGTATCTTGTCACTATTGGCTTTCAGATTTCCAAGGCAGATTTCTCACTTTATGTGAGAAAAACAGAGAAAGGTATTATGCTACTTATCATTTATGTTGATGATTTGATTATGACAGGTGACAGTGATGAAGATATCCTTCATGTGAAAATGCTATTGAAGCAGAAGTTTGAGATGAAGGATTTGGGAGAGCTGCGTTATTTCTTGGGCATTGAGGTGATTAGATCACCAAGTGGGATACAGCTCTTGCAGAGGCAGTATGGATTGGACATGCTGTCCAAATATGGGATGACAGGCTGTAAGCCTATTTCAGTTCCTTTGGAGCAGAATGTGAAGCTGAGCGCAGATGCAAGTGAGCTTCTGGAAGACCCTACTATGTATAGACGCATAGTAGGAAGTTTGATTTATATGACTATTACCAGGCCAGATTTGAGCTATGCTGTTGGATTGGCAAGTTAGTTTATGCAGGCTCTAAGGAAACTGCATTTGGATGCGGCTAGACGCATACTCAGGTATGTGAAGTCCACATTGCAGTATGGACTATTTTATGAGACTGGGGTTCAGATACAGTTGCATGGATACACTGATGCTGATTGGGCTGGTAGCATTTCTGATAGACGATCTACCAGTGGATATGTGTTCTCTTTTGGGAGTGCTGCAGTCACTTGGAGCAGCAAGAAACAGCCTACAGTTGCCTTGTCAAGCACAGAGGCCGAGTACAGGGGTGCAGCAATGGCTGCATGTGAGGTAGCTTGGTTGCATAAGCTACTTTATGATATGCATCAGCCTACAGATGGGCCGGTTGTCATTTATTGTGACAACATGAGCAGTATACATTTGGCAAATAACCCAGTCTATCATGCTAGAACAAAGCACATTGAGGTGCATTATCACTATGTGCGGGAGAGGGTTTTACTAGGTCTTATTGATCTAGTTTATGTCAGCACAGAGGATCAGGTAGCTGACATATTCACGAAGGCATTGGGCGCAGAGAAGCTACACAAGTTCAGAGACCTGCTTGGTGTGCAGGAATTGGGATTGAGCTCGAGGGGGAGTGTTGAGATATCGAGCTCCACTCGTGATACGCCAGGGTGACCGTTGAGTACTTATGTCACCGACTTGTCAGTTGCAGGCGCGGTTGGTACACCGCCGATGAATAATAGCTACATGATAGCTATCCTTATCTACTCTAGTTCGTGGCTCAGTTAGTATGCCACCTTAGTTAGTTGAGTTTGGTTTTGAGACCCATATAGGGTTCTTCTATTTCTTTGTAAGAGAGTTCTTTTTTGGCTTACACAACTAAGAAGAGGAAAACTGTTTTCAGCCTCCACCCTTGTGTGTATTCCCCTATTGTGCAAGCAAGAAAGCTACAAGTGAGACTCCTTCCTTCTCTTCCACAATCTTGACAGGCGTCACCTCCAGGATCCCTCACTCTCACACACTCACTCCCTCACTCACTCACACTCCCTCCCTCAAGCACTCACAAGCAAGCAAGCAAGAGAAGAGAAGAAGAGAAGAAGAAGAGTCCATGTGAGGTGCCCGCCCATCGGCTTTCCAGGTACTCTTTTACTGGTCTATCGAGAAACAAATCTAAGCGTCGCTGCCCGGCACTCCCAGGGAATGTTCCGAGTTTTGTCACCTAGGGTTTCTCGAATCCGCCTCGCAACGGAACGTTCACGACCGAACCCACTAGGATCGACCTGAAATTTGGGTTCCTAGTTGTTAAGGTCTCCTGTCAGCATTCTAGCGTCGGGTATTGGACATCCTACTTTACGCAGAGATACCCAACCCGAAGCAGATCTATGCCGCACTTGGTTCAAAGAGAATGGGAAACGAGAGGGATGCGTTGCTCAACCTCTCTGCCCATAGGGCATAGTCCCATTCCGATCCCCTAAAACGGCATGAATCGGGTTCTAACCTATCAATACCTAAAGGTTGAATGACGATAAAAACTCGTGAGAAGCCTCCCAGTTCTCTGGGACCACCCTGCCATAGGACGGACCCGTCGGGGGTTCCACCCAGCCGCTTCCCTTAATAGCTTTAGTTTTCTAATTAGGTCCTACCACATTTATGTGTGACACTTAAAATCAGCTTCATTAATTAAGCCTTTTAGGGAACAAGGTTCGTTCGCGTAAATTATAGCACAGACACGAAAACAGAGCAAAGCAATCTATTGACAAACAAGATCAAACAAGTTCCTTAACTTATCTTCAAGTTAATCTTTGTATCCCGCCCATACAAGGGAAATTATGTTTCGCTTCTGTCCAACAGAAGTATCCCTTCTGCCCTGCAGAAGTAACTGGTCCAATTCACATGGCACCAAAAACTCAATCCTTTATCTAGAATAGGATCTCCCAACATGCCCAGATGTTGGGGGCCACGGAGGTCTTCAACTCCATTCTCGACCTAGCAAGGGGTGTCCAGAGCTCCAACTGACCCGCAAGCTGTCTAGGAGCGAAATATCATTCCCGTGGTTGGCCTTTTCACCACTTGACCTTTAGCCCATGAATTGAGCAATGCCCTCTCGGGTTACTACGCGGTGCGACCATGGAGGTGATCCACCCGTACAATATATCCTTCCTTAATTAAATCCTTTAATAATCAAGCACAAACAAGGCATTCAGCCCTAATATCATTTTCCAAGAAAACATTCCTTTATTCCCATGGCGACTTGTCATCACAGACCCTTGCCATACATTTACCATAAATCACACGCACTTGGAATAATCATCCAAACAACAACTAACAACCAATTGAATGTAAAAACATTTAGGATGCTGCTCGATCAACCAACAAAACCAATTGCATTCTTTCCAAACAATGCAAGAATAGACGATATAAGATTTCCATCGTATATTTGCTCTTCCCCTTGGGATCTAAGAGCAATACTATGCAAACATGATCTTAACACTTCCTTCCTTTGGCTAGGGCATATGTTAAGGGTTCAAACACTATTCATGATGTAAGTTCTATAGGTCACTTACCTTGCTTGATAACCCAACCCTGGATTTGGATTGGAAAAGTCATCGTTATCCGACGGATCTCAAGACATCCTAGTTTTTAACCCTTATGATCAATTTCTTGTACTAGCTCTTAGTCAAGTCATGAGGCAACTAGAAAATTATCCTCATATATCAAACATGTTATAGGCATAACGTGTCAATACTTAATAAGATAAGTGTAAGATGATCTCAAGTAATTAGACTTCAATAGGCCGTGCATTGAGCTAGAATCTAGTTTTTCTTAATATTTGGGCTCTTAGGCTAAGTACTTTTGAAGTATCTAACTTTAAACTAGTACTTTCTATTCATGATTCTCAATATCATATTCTTTTAGTAATTATGCTATTTATAACCCTTGACTATACTTTAATCTAGCACTTGTATGCACAATCTTTTAATGTCGTTCTTTTGACGACTATGCCATTCATAACGCTTGACTAATTCTTCCTTGTAATTGCTCTACTAGCAAATAAGTCATATGTAACTGGATGCAATTATCTACCCTTGATATATGCACTTCGCAAACTCCATCTTCCGAATAGGTGAGATGAAAATTATCCTTTCCCATTACCTATACTCGTGCAATAGTATGGAGCCTAACGAATCTCATACGAGAATCAAAGCAAGCATCTATCAATTTGAAAATACATTACTTACGACCGGAACTGCAGTTGGATTGATACTGATGCCTTTGCCCGAAGCCTTGTTGCTAGTTGCAAGATTGTCATCCGCACGTGACATTCTTCGCTTGGAGGCCATCGTCCGCAAGTAGACTCAAGAGATTAAGAAGGTGGAATAGATTCAAGATGGGAGAGCGTAAGAGAAGATGGTTAACTCGAGGATCAAGATAGAGGGAATTGAGCTAATTCTCTTCCTTGCAGCCTCTCGGGGTGACTCTTCTCTCTCTCTCTCTCTCTCAAGCTCTCTTTCAAGCTCTTCCTCACAATCTCTTGGAGAAGTATCCTCCTCTCTACCTCTCTCTCGCAGCCTCTCGGGGTCTCCTTATGCTTCCCTTATGCCTCTCCCATGCCTCATATTTATAGTGAATTGGAGAAGAGGGCTTGTGGTTGAGAAGTGGAGCTCTTTGTGGAGGGGGATCTTGAAAAGATCAGTGATCTGATGCTCAGATCATAAATCTGATGGTTCCATTGGCTTCGAAAGGGGGGTAAAACTCCAAGACACCAAGACACTTGGTTAGAAAGCTCTTAGTTCACTCCTTCTTCTTTTCTCTGTTCAAAGTGCTGTCCACTGCCTGTGAACTGCGATCGCGGCGCGCGCGATTTCGCCAGTCACTTTTCTTTATTTTTCTTTTTATAAAATCTTCAAACTAACTAAAATATCACTTGTCTTTTCTTTTTAAATGACATCCTGTTCTAAAAATCTCCATATCTTTTTCTTTTAGGATAATATCTAAAATATACTAGTTTTATCCAAAATCTAATGTTTTTGGACCTTCCAAACTATACACATGAACTTAGTGATTAATGTAACTCATAAGTCTCGTTCACGTTGTAATTTACGTGAAGGGTAGCTACGGTCTTTGCCAATTCGAGAAAAATATCGAATTTACGACTCTTGATTTTTCTAAATAAAATATTTTAAATTAAATAAAAATTATCAATAATTAATGATAGTTAGTTTTTACCTTAGTTAGTCTTTAGTTAGTAATCTTACTAACTTATTAATTGACTAACTAACTTACGAACCAACCAACTAACTTTTATTGTGCGGAGATATTACAGTCCACTTTGCCACACAACAAAGAATGAGCTCTCATTCACTTTTTGAACTTTATATACAAAACCCTAAATCCCTTTTGGGTGGTCATCCCCTTATCCCCTTTTTTACATGGCCCTAGGCCCTTTTTCCCATTTGTCCTCCTCTCTTTCTAGCTTGGTCCTCCTACCCATTCATGGTTACAAATTGCACACGAGGGAGCACGATGCTCTTTTACAGACGTTTTGGTTACACCTTTATATTTAAAGGTGTGCCTTCTTGCTTTTGGCTTCTTGCAGCTTCCATGGTTGCATCTTGGACTCCTAGTGGTTGTTCCCATGCTTTTAGATTTCCTCCGAGCCCACTCTTTTGTAGGGTGTCTTTTCTTTTTTTCGATCTTGTGCTTGCCTCATTTTTCGCTTCCTTCGCTTTGCAATAAACAGTGTACTAGTTGAGAAGGAGAGAAGAAGAAGAATGAAGATGAAGAACTCTTGAGCCCCCATATCTTGTGTCATTGCTCCTTCCATTGCTCATCCTTATCTATTCTTTCGAGCACATACTCATTGAAAGTATTGAAGTTGAGGCTAGGGCTTATGAGTAGCAGTAATTTCCTACTAAAAAGAGTTGCAGTAATTGAAAGGCTTGGTCTAGCCAACATGGGAAAGTATGAGGTGTCTGCTGCATACAAGGAAGGAAGTGGCACAATTCCATTATGGATATTACATGTGCATACACACAACGACTATATCTTGTGATTTATTTTAGGGAAAATTTGTATTAATTTGAGTGAATAATGAACATTATGTTTGTCATTATAGATTATAATGTTTCGCAATGAGTATTCCCTCAATGATGCAAGGCTCCCCCTTTTTGCATTAAAGGTGCTGACTAGGTTTTGTGGAGGCTTTCCCCTTCTAGTAGCAAATGAAATGAAAACAATTTTGGTCGAAAAGAGATTTGCATTGCATGTATTTAGCATCGAGTATGGATGCCAATCTTTAAGGGCTCCTTACTACATATCATATGTTGCTCATGCCATTGCAATGGGGGTCGAGGATGTGCACAATCTACATCCTTATTCAAAAAGACAATTTTTGCAATGGATGAAAGGCATGCTTCTTATGGAGTCATTGCCTCCAATAGTTCCCTAGCACCATATATATAGCTACCAACTTTAGAGGATGAACACAATGAAATGCTTGCAAAGAAGATGAAACCATCCTCTTTGAGTAAACATAGGGAGAAATAAAAGCTTATATTATCCACTCTTTGAGCCCCATTTCTAGGCTTGCCTCTCCCTAGAGGCCAG
This sequence comes from Lygodium microphyllum, assembly GCF_053477565.2. Taxonomy (NCBI): domain Eukaryota; kingdom Viridiplantae; phylum Streptophyta; class Polypodiopsida; order Schizaeales; family Lygodiaceae; genus Lygodium; species Lygodium microphyllum. The sequence continues at coordinate 35,589,596 of NC_141150.1, forward strand.
CCATTGTAAAAACTTCTCATTTGCACGTGAATTATGTAAGCTTCTTGTCTCTTTTGTTTCACCATTTGTAATGAAGGGCTATGTTCGAGTTTTGACACGTCCTTTTTACTTTTTTTGCTCTTGTTTTGTACCAAATTACTCTGTAAAACAATTGGAAAACTCTCAGTTAGGCTATTTGCATTTTGTGCACCATCGTTGTGTCTTGTATGTCTCAAGTACCTAATCATTGCTTGGTAATGGGACTTCTCCATTCCTTGAGTGGACTAAATCGATGAACTCCCATACTACCACACAAACCAAGGATTATGACTAGTAATCATATATTGCTCATGAGAAATGAAAGACAGGGTTAGTTAAGAGTTAAGTAGCAATTTAAAGGCATAGAAACCCAAAAAGATGTTCCTTACTATATAGTGTGTGAGATTATCTACTCTCCTGCCTTCATGGAAGTTTTGAATTTGTTGAGGGCCTTCTTGAAGCATGAGAGATCCTCCATTGACCAAGATGTTTTATCAAAATCTATGAGCACTATGTGTAGTGCCCCCCAAACTTTAGTCTTTCTTCTTATTGCTCTTCCATCATCCCCATTGTCTCGTATTGCATTGTGTAGCAGCGGCGAGCGCTTTCCATTGGTTGTAAAATGAATGCAAGAAGAACCTAATGTGGAGTTCCTTTTTCTGGGGTTGCCATGGAATTCCAAAAACCTTCTAGTCTTAACTCCACCTATTTAGGGTTACCTAGGAACACTACTTCTGTTTTTGGATCTTTGAGGATATGCTTTGATCACGACATTGCCCCCTGGAGACCAATGTGTGATAGATACTTCCCAATAGCCCTAATAGCATTATTCTTGGCCTTTTGGGGTTGTAATTTCCACACAAATCCAATGTAGAGGTGAAATTTTTTCTCTACTATTCTACACAAAGCATGCAATGTCCACATGTGAACATTTGATAAATGTATATCTATAATTGCTTTTGAAAGTTTGAATATTTGGTTTGTCTATCAGGTTCCTTATTCCAACTAGCAATATTGCACTCCCTAGCCATGGACATATAGTAAATGCAAGGACTCTTAAAAGTTGCACCTCTTGACATGTTATACATGTACTTTAGTGTCTTTAAATTTGATGTCGCATGCTACTCCACTTTATATTGTCCAAAACCTTCAACATTTAGTTCCTCCCCTACTTGTTGAGAGCATTGATCACCTCAAGTATAGAAGTTCATTGAAACACCTAGTACAATGTGTCAAAATCTTCTTTATCAACCTGAAATGCTTCCAACCGCCAAATGTCTTGCTCTAATTGCATGCTAAAGTGCGTTGAGCCCTCCATGACTTCATCGTCCTTGCTACCTAGTTGAAGAGTCCTATTCATTAGGGTAATGGAAACTCTCTCCATCTTCTTACATTTTACAATCTCTATTTCATCTAGCTTGATAACAAAAATCGCAATCCCATTTTCTATTGTATCATCTAGCTTGTAAAACTTGATCATGGCTCTCTACAAATTTCTCATTTTAAAGAATATGTTATTACGACCATCATACTTTAGCAGTCTCTTCTTTCTAGAATAGTTATCTATGATATGAAAGAGCTCACCAAGGGCTTCCAAGACTCCCTAATTGATGTTGCATCTTGTTTGTTGAACTAAGGATGGCTTTGGAAGCAAAGACCCCCTTTACTCATTTCTTCTTCAATTTCTCTTATATAACTTTGAATAACTGAGTGTAGCTTTGGATATCCTCTTTGCTTAGGCAAGACCTTTTTAGGAGCTTTTCAATGCATTGTTTCTTGGCCTCCCTAAACCTCTTCTCGACCAACATGTTTCCTATAGCTTTGGGAGGAATGATGTTGTTGTAGACTTGTGATGCTCTCTCCATGTTCCTTGTTGCTTTGTCCTTTGGATGGAGAATAGCCTTGTTGCTTTCTCCTCTGGATGGAGAATAGCAAAAAAAATTATATACATATGAGCATGAATTTGTAATACATCCATAGAATGCTCTTGAATCAATAGAAAAATAAAACTAGTTTAGCATGAGTGAGCAATGGTTACCGTATTGCTATTGTTCTTCTCCTGCAACCTCCACTTCTTGGGTGTCTCAGTTTTCTTTAAACTCATCTACCATTCATGCAACCCAAGCACCGTTTCCTTTAGTTTGGCTGCACATAGTTGGATTCCATGACTCCTTGGCTCTCCTCTAGTTATTTCCTCATTGTATCTATTTTTTGGCATAGCCATTGGTTCTATAGCTTCAAATTACTAGAATGGCCTAAGAATGGAGGGGTACTCCTTGTCATAGGATCCATAGGATACAACCTACCATTAGTCCATAAATCAACATTATTTCTACCCTCTGATCTCATTGCTTCCAATCCACTCAATGTGTGACCAAATACCTTGTTTCTTTTGCAAACATGTGTATACTCATCATGCAAATCAATATGGAGGTGGTATGGACATTTTTGGTTATCCATGCTTGCAATCGAATAACCAAGAGGTGATCTAAGATTACAATGGAAGTGGTTTCAGGGGACAAGAGGTGACCCAAGCTTGTAATGGAAGTGGTTTATAGTCCCTCAAAATGAAAATTTAAAAATGAAGAGGGAACATTTTGAGAGAGTCATTGAGTCTTGAAGGGAAGCAGCGGCGAGGCATTGAAGGTGATAAGTGCATGCAACGCCTTTGAGGTTCATTCATCAATGAATGATAGATAACGAAAGAATCAAGGTTCAAAACAGCTACCATTCCTTGAGATTGAGAATTTTTTCCCAATAATGTTTTCTATAAATAATTTCTTTTCAAAAATGTTTCTATAATTTGCATCAAACTTTCTCTCTCCTCAATTTCTTACTTAGCCAAAAAGTGACCTCAAATATCTCCTGATGGTCTCGAATGACAATTTCATTGAGGACCAAATGGTAATCTATAAAAACATGCCTTATGTTTGTTTTAGGTGCCTAAAAATTGGACACTTCATTAGGAACTATCCTGAATGGAAAACCCAAGAACCCTCAAAGACCAAACAAGACACTATCCCACCCAAACTTGATAAACCCCAAGAACATAGATTTCACCAAGTTAACAAGAAGGAGAATAACAAAAACAAGGGCAAGCTCCTCACAAACAAAATAACAACACTTAGGGTAAAGGGAGAAATAGGTAAATTGCATTACTAATGAACTTAAATAATGAAAATAGAAGAAACTCAAAAAGCTAAAAAACGAGTGGAACCAAAAACACAACACCTCAAATTATAACAATGATGAGGTGGTTGTGAAAGAAACTCAACTGGGAAATGAGGAAAATGAAAATAAACCGATAGACAATCTTAACATAGATCTAAATGAAATGAATGGAGATATAGAATTTACTCAAGCTAAAGCAGAGGAACTCCCTGCTAGTGGTGACATCCTAGGCATTCCTCCTTTCTCAGATAGTCCAAAAAAGGGGCCAACAACTCTCAGCAAACAAAAAGAAGGTACTCCAAGGTAGGATAAAGTGTTAGTAATCCATTTGGCAAGGTAAAGAGGCTCAAAAGAATGGCAAAGGGCAATCACTATCAAGGAATGGCTTAGAAAAGTTGTCAATTTCTCTAAGTTTATCTACCTACATGAAGTCAAAACCACAAATGACTCTCTCCTCAAGAATCTATCATTGACCTCAAAGGACTATAAATGGCACACAACTAAACATAACCATAGAAGAGGGGTGCATGCATTGGAGTTTCTAACAAATTGAAAGACGTTACCACCCCCATTAGAGTTTATAACGATAATGATTGGATAGCTGCACACTTTAAGACCATAGATGAATTTGCAGTTCTATGATTTTATGCCCCTAACAACCCCTTGGAAATAGGGAAAGCTTGGGACTCTCTACAAGTAACAACATGTCTCATTATACTTGATGTGGACTTTAACATGGTCGAAACCATGAAATATGGATATTTAGAAAAAGGGCAATGCATTTCAGGTACACAAAAAGATAGATGGCTAGTAATTAAAGCGTATCATGGTCTTGTAGATCTTAACTTTAGAAAAGCTAGATTGGATGGATTTTACATTTTAGCAAGGTTACTAGCTTCATTTTTTAATGTCAAGTGTAAAATTGTCCAAGCTATTCTAATGTTTGATCATTTTTCTATTCAAATAAGACTTTCTAATTGTGATTGAGTGGTTAAAGCATGCTGATTTCACATAAACCCTAGATTGTTTAAACTAAAAGAGTTTAGAAACAATATTCAACATATTTGGGGCATTTCCTTCGAAACTCTAAAGTCCCTAGCTCAAATTTGGACTAGAGCCATCAGAGAAACACAAGATTACCTCATGCAAGTCAAGGCCCAATAGGTCAAAAAACATAGAGCAGCTAGAGCAAGGAAATACTCCCTCAATAAGACTCTAAAAATTAGATTTGATGCCGAGCAAGACTACCTACAAGAAGAGGTGATAAAAGTAAAACAAGAGCTAAGTGAGATAGAAAATAAGGAATCCTCCAACATCCAACTCTTTACTAGACAATGGTGAGTTGGTAAGGCTAATAGACCGATTCTAGAAATGTTCAACATCCTCAAGAGAAAAATAGAAAAAGACACAATTCCCCTTCTTACAAAAGAAGATGGAACCAAAGCTAAGGACAATGTTGAAATCCTTGTAATAGCTAAGGATTTTTTCTGCAAAATCTTCAGCACACCTAGATTCAATAACGTTGAAGCAACTAATGCAAAAGCCACTATTGCTAGAGTAAGGAAGAAGGTAATTCCCCTAGCTTTAGCAAACATTCTAGAAGAAGAATATTATAAGATCTAAGATACACGCTTGACTTTCTTATATACTTAAAAGATATATGGTGAATATTATGCTGGCGCAGAGAGAGAATAGATGAGAGAAAAGAAAGATGTAGATAGAGAGAGAGAGAGAGAGAGAGAGAGATTGACAACACACTAGGGACTAGAAGATGGGCCATTCCCCCCCTTGTGAAATTATATTATTGACAAGGAGCAAGCTCCTCCATTACACATAAACCAGTTATTAACTTGTAGATCTTTGGAACAAGATCACGGTTCCTTGCACTGTATACAACTGGCTTACACTTGCACAACTTGGAAGTTGGCACCTTTTGATCCTTCTTGAGTCTCTCCTTCTCTCCTACACAATATGTGTAGGTCTCTCCTCTTGGAGCTTGATTTTAGCAGAGCTTCTACAGCACTTGTACCTTCTCTCCTACACAATATGTGTAGGGATCTCCTCTTGAAGCTTGATTTTAGCAAAGCTTCCATAGCACTTGCACCTTCTCTCCTACACAATATGTGTGAGATCTCCTCTTAGAGCTTGATTTTAGCAGAGTTTCCGCAACACTTGCACCTTCTCTTCTCCTCTTGGAACTTGATTTCAGCAGAGCTTCCGCAACACTTGCATCTTCTCTTCTCCTCTTGGAATTTGCAAAGTTATGCTTCCTTCACCTCTTCCACACCCAAGGAACTCTTCTGGTGCCTTACCAACACTAGAGTGCACCGTATTATTGTATGCAAACTCTACTAAAGTCAAATACTTTTCCCATTGTCTTTGATTATCAAAGACATAGGACTTCAAAAGGTCCAGAACAGTAGAATTAGCACTTTCACTCTACCCATCCGTTTGAGGATGATAAGAGGATGAAAAATTTAATCGAGTCTGAGGTTCTCAAAGAGAGCTTGCCAAAAGAGGCTAGTCATGCGGGGATCTCGATCACTTATAATGAACTTAGGCATGCCATGATGCTTGAAAATATGAGCAATGAATAGCTTAGCCATATGATGCTTTGATTGTCTTTTGCACATGTATAAAGTATGCTTGCTTACTCAATCCATCAATGATAGTCTAGATTGCATCATTTTCTGCTTGTATGCGAGGAAGCTCCATGATAAAGTCCATGGCTATACTTTCCCAAGGCTCATTGGGAATAGGTAATGGTTTCAATAGACGAGGTGGTTCATGCCTGTCATACTTCACTTTTTGGCATATCTTGCACTCGCGGACATATCTTTCAATGTCAACTCTAAGAGAGTGGGCTAAAAGAAATATATTTCCAATGCTTGAGTAGTGGGTAGAATACCCCTATGTCCAGCATATGGAGATGCATGTGCTTCATCCATTACCTTGTGTCACAATGGTAATGTTACACAAATTTCTCGATGATTATATAAATAACCATCTTGAATCGAGTAAGGTGTAATTGGCTGACCTGAGTTAAGCTGATCCCATATGGTTGAGAAGTCAGAATCAGTTGCATACATTTTAGGTAAATCCATGAACTCGATATGGTAAACAATTGTGATTGCATTCACTCGAGGCGCCGTGATAGAGCATCTGCTACCACATTCTTAGTTCCAAATGTGTGAAGGATTTGAAAATGAAACATAGATAAGAAATTTGCCCAACGCATCTATTTCTCTGAGAGCTTCTTCTAAGTGAGAAAGTATCTTAGACTTTGGTGATCTATATTAATAACAAAATTTGCACCATGTAAATAGTGTTTCCATACTTGAAGAGCATGTACCACCGCCATAATCTCTTTCTCATATACTGGAGCATGTAGCTCATGGTCCTTGAGAAATTGGCTCTCAAATGCTACTGCATGATGCTTTTGGTTAAGCAGAGCTCCAATGCAATCCCTAGAAGCACCGTAGTGAACTTCAAAAGGTTTTTGAAGATTCGAAATTATGAGAACTGGTTCTTGAGTCACAAGAAACTTAATTCTTTTAAAGGCTTGTAGTTGCCTTGACCCCCAGTAAAAAGACATTCGCTTCTTAGTAAGATCATGTATAGGAGATGCAACATACGCAAAACCTCGTATGAACCTCCTGTAGTATGAACATAGGCCCAAGAAACTTCTAACTTCATGTGCAGAAGTAGGTGTAGGTCATTCAACAATGGCTCAAATCTTCTCAGGATCCATTCTCACCAAATTGTGAGAAACAATATGGCCCAAGTAATGAATTTTCGAAAGAAAAATTTCACTCTTCTTAGCATTGACCTGTAGTCTATGCTTGCGAAGCTTTTGAAAAACAATAGATAGATGTTTTCTATGCTCTTCTTCAAACCATGAATATTATCTCCATCATTCGATTGAATGTGGTGGGTGTATTAGTCAAACCAAATGGCATGACTAAGAACTCATTTAGTCCAAACGTTGTATGAAAAGTTGTCTTATGAACATCTTCAGGTGCTATCGGTATCTGGTGATAGTCGCTCTTGAGATCAATGCGACTAAATATACTAGCCCCTTGCAACTTATCCAAGATATCATCTATCCTTGGGATAGGAAAAAAATTCTTGATTGTGATCTTGTTCAAAGATCTGTAGTCTATGCACATGTGGAAAGAACCATCTTTCTTTTGAATAAGTAAGACTGGAGAGCACTATGGAGAAGAGCTACGTTGAACTAACTCTTTTTCCAATAGTTCATTTACATCTTTTAGGATCTCCTCTTGCTGACTTGCACTTACTCAGTAAGGCGGTTAGTTAGGTGGTGAACTGCATGGGATAAGATCAATTGTGTGATCTTCCATGCGCTTAGGAGGTAACTCTCCTGGGAGTGAATCACCAAAACAATATTCATAGATGGGTACATTGCTGTGACTTGACATGACTTGTTGAATTATTACATAAATCTTGGGATACATAGCTTTTGGGATTGACTCATGACTTGACATTAAGTTGGATTTTCTTCTGAGATCATACAACATATTGTCCTTCATTTTGCTTGCTTTGTCACTCTTTACTTTGCTTGCAGCTTCTTTGACCTTGACTTTGGTATTCTTGTCCCCCTCAAGCAAAGGTACCACCAACTTTGAGTTTTGTATAATGACCGAGGTAGTTGGAATGCCTTCAAACACTTCAAATAAATTCATTGATTGCTCTTCAAAATAAGTAAATCCAACCATCCTTGCAAGTAGAATAAACAAGTCTTCTATGTAGTTGAAATGAGCAACAAGAGTAATGCTACTCTTCATGAGAAAACCCTTCATGCTCCGCATTCTCATTACTAAGAATCAACCTCAAATCTCTTATTTTGTAGCAGAAGAGTTAAAATATTTTGTGTCAAGAACACAAGTGCAAGGTAGTGTGAAGACACACTCTGTAGTATCAAGAGAAACTATGTCTGAACTTGAGCTTTAAGTACTTGATGATGCTAGATGTCAGGTGGGCTATTTGATCTTCAAGATTGCTTTAAATCTTCTTCCTGAGGTTTGCACTTGCTGGAACCCAATCCGATCTAAGTGTCAAAGGCTTTAGTGTGTTGAGAATAGTGAGGAAATAAAGTGAAGAAGGAGCTTGAGGTGAGGAAGATATGGTGGATTAGGGTTGGCTGGCAAGCGAGGCTGGCAGGCTACTAGTTTTTAACTATGTACAGCCACCATAATGAACCATTTGGCACAAATTTGATGGGGAAGAAGCTTATATAACAAGCTTTAAATGCTCTATGGCTATAAGCTGAATCGTGGCACACATTATCGCAGTGCATAGGGTTGAAGTTCACCACAAGGGTTTGGCAAGAAAACTGGACAAGATAGATAGAGATGTGTCTTCAAGAGATAAGTAGATTACAGTGAATGTTTAAAGGTTCAAGAGGTACTTCATGGTCAATCACGGAGTTTTGAGAGAGAAGAATGTATGGGGATTCAAGAGCTTAGACTCCGGAGATGGTAGAAATAAGAAAAGGGTTGAAGGTTTCAAGCCAAGTTCTTGAATATGTTAATAAAGCTTCCAACTGCATGTTCTTAGCAAAGATCACTCATAGATGCTTTGAGTTGAATTAAGAGGAGCTTTTTCTCTTATTTCTTGGCTATGGTAACTTATCCTTATTAGGAACTCAATTTGAAGCTCTCTTGAAGCAAGTATCTTTGCCCTACAAGCCTTGTTATTGACTCATAAGCTTTTGTCCCTAATAGTCTACATTGAATGTAATCATGCAAAGTTGATTCATGCTATGGCATCATGTATGAATGATGGGATGCAGAGTTGCTTATGATACATGACAACATATTGTACTTGATTTTATAATTTGTGATTGCTCTTACAGTCAAGAAAACAAGCTTGATTTGAGTTAGAACTTATGAGATACATAAACTAGATCAATAAGACCTAGTAAAACCCTCTCCCGCACATAGTGATAATGCACCTCAATGTGCTTTGTTCTAGCATGATAGATTGGGTTATTTGCCAAGTGTATACTACTCATGTTGTCACAATAAATGACAACTGGCCCATCTGTAGACTGATGCATATCATAAAGTAGCTTATGCAACCAAGCTATCTCACATGCAGCCATTGCTGCACCCCTGTACTCAACCTCTGTGCTCGACAAGGCAACTGTAGGCTGTTTCTTGTTGCTCCAAGTGGCTGCAGCACTTCCAAAAGAGAACATATATCCACTGGTAGATCGTCTATCAGAAATACTACCAGCCCAATCAGTATCAGTGTATCCATGCAACTGTATCTGAACCCCAGTCTCATAAAATAGTCCATACTGCATGTAGACTTCACATACCTGAGTATGCGTCTAGCCGCATCCAAATGTGGTTTCCTTGGAGCCTGCATAAACTGACTTACCAATCCAACAGTATAGCTCAAATCTAGCCTGGTAATAGTCATATAAATCAAACTTCCTACTATGCGTCTGTACATAGTAGGGTCTTCCAAAAGCTCACCTGCATCTGTGCTCAGCTTCACATTCTGCTCCAAAGGAACTGAAATAGGCTTACATCCTGTCATCCCATATTTGGATAATATGTCCAATCCATACTGCCTCTGCAAGAGCTGTATCCCACTTGGTGATCTAATAACCTCAATGCCCAAGAAATAACGTAGCTCTCCCAAATCCTTCATCTCAAACTTCTGCTTCAATAGCATTTTCACATGAAGGATATCTTCATCATTGTCACCTGTCATAATCAAATCATCAACATAAATGACAAGTAGCATAATACCTTTCTCTGTTTTTCTCACATAAAGTGAGAAATCTGCCTTGGAAATCTGAAAGCCAATAGTGACAAGATACTGTCCTATCTTGTCAGACCATGCTCTAGGTGCTTGCTTCAAGCCATACAAGGCTTTCTTCAACCTGCAAACAAACTCAGGATGAACATCATGCACATAACCTGGTGGCTGCTCCATATAGACCTCTTCATGCAAGTCACCATGCAAGAAGGCATTCTTTACATCCATTTGATGTAAAGACCATTCCTTTGATGCAACCATAGCAATGACTGCTCTTACGGTTGCCATCCTTGCAACCGGACTGAATGTTTCTTCATAATCAATGCCATATGTTTGTGCATACCCCTTGACTACTAATCTTGCCTTGTATCTGTTGACAGAACCATCTGCATTGTGCTTCACCTTATAAACCCACTTACAGCCAATTGCATTCTTACCTTTAGGCAAAGGTACCAATTCCCATGTAGCATTTGCTTCCAAGGCATCCATTTCTTCATCCATGGCTTTCTCCCATTTTTCTTTTCCCATGGCTTGCTCAAAAGAAGTGGGTTCTGGTTCCTATATCACTTTGACCATATATGCATAGTGAATGGCTATAAATCCATTATATTTCAGCCTATCCACAGGATACCTAGCTCTCATAGACCTGCGCAAAATAGGTTCACTCCCAGGTACTCTCAAAACATCCCTGGTCTTCCTTACTCCAGGTGTAACAATAGAAGGAATACCCAACTCATCATCAATGCTCTGTTCTGAGCCACTAGATTCACCATCCACATAAGAGTGACCTGCATTCACATCAAACATGGGCTGATCAACCTTCTCTTTTCCTTTTCGTGATACCTGCATACCACTATCTGCATTGCTTTGAGAAGATTCTCCTGATCTCAATCTGCCTGTCCATGGCGAAGAATGTGAACTACTGCTAGAGGACGCTCCATGTCCACTAATATTTTGTGACTGCTGTTGTGAATTCTGTGCAAAATTACCATTTTGTGCATCTACATCATCAATCACATTTACTGGTTTATACCAGCTACTCATCTCATCAAAAACAACATCTCTGCTCACTGTAAACTTATGAGTAGAAGGGTTATAGCATCTATACCCTTTTTGCTGCAGAGAGTAACCAATAAAGATGCACTTCTTAGCTTTTGGATCCAACTTGGATCTCAACTCATCTGGCACATGTACATAGGCAATGCAACCAAAAATTTTCAAATGAGAAATATCTGGTTTCCTACCAGTATACCTCTCCTCTGGAGTCATCCCATGTATTGCTGCAGTGGGAGTCCTGTTCATTATGTAGACTGCTGTAGCAACTGCTTCAGCCCAATAAAAATCTGGCAGGTCTTTTTCATTGAGCATGGCACGAGATACCTCTCCAATATGCCTGTTTTTTCTTTCTGCAATTCCATTTTGTTGTGGGTTATGACTGCATGAATATTGCTGCTTTATGCCATGCTCCTGCAAGAACCTTGCAAACTCATTTGAGAGGTACTCTCCCCCTCCATCTGACCTTAGGCATTTTATTTGCAGGCCTGTTTCTTTTTCAACCATAGCTTTAAGAGTTTTGAAATGCCCAAAAACTTCACTTTTCTTTTTCATAAAATACACCCAAACTTTTCTGCTATAGTCATCAATAAAACTGACAAAATAATGATAGCCTCCAAGAGATGCAGCTTTAGTAGTCCACACATCAGAGTGGATTAATTCCAATGGCTTCTTACTCTCTTGAACATGTCTAGGAAATGGTTTCCTTGCCTGTTTTCCAAACTAACAGGCTTCACATACCCTATGCATTTCTGCAACCTTGAATCTAGGCAATCCTGCAACAATATTTTGGGCCTGCATTGATTTAAGTCGCTGTACATTAACATGACCAATGCGTTAATGCCAGATATCAATATCTGCAACTACACCGGTCCCATGTGCAAACATTGCTGCACTCAATTCAGACATGTCTGCATCCAACGTAAGCATTCTGCCCTTCTTCTTTCCTTTTGCTATCAAGTGATCTTTATTTTTCATATCCTCAACAAAGCATCCATGAGGATTAAATCTGACCTGCAAGCCCTGCTCAACCATTTGACCAACAGAAACCAGATTCTTAGTGACATTCGGGACATGAAATACATCGGACAGGTATTTCTTTTCCCCATCCTGCATAGACAAGGGAATTTTTCCAATCTGCACAAAAGGATATGCAGTATCATCACCAGTCTCCACAAATCCTGGTTTTTTCATTTTCCTTGCATCCTCCATCCATTCTGCATGACCTGTCGTATGGTTTGATGCACCTGAGTCAACATACCATACATCTTTGCTTTCTTATGCACTTGTCACAGAATTATTCATGTGCTGCACCATAAACAAGTGCTCATTTCTGTCATCACCCTATCTACTAGAAGATGCATAATTTCCTTGTTGCAGTTTTCCATTCATGATGTCATTCTGCTTTTTATAGCAGTCTTTAGCCATATGACCCATTTTACCATAGTAGTAGTATTCAACATTGCTGTTTGCATTTTGGCCTCTTTGCCATCCACCACGACCTCTTTGGCTCCCCCTGCCTCTAGAGTTACCACGTCCTCCTCCATAGGACTGGTTTTCTTGAGTTTGCTGCATATTCTGATTTCTGCCATGGCCTCCAGATCGGCCTCATCTACCTCTGCCTCTACCTCTTCCAACATTTGAGTAGAAGACAGCTTCTTTTGAAGTTCCTCCTGAAGAAGATGCACCACCATTTCTCTGCTCCTCAGAAATTAGAAGAGCAATCAACTCCTCAAAATCAGGAAATCTTTCACGGATGGAAATGGATGTTCGAAACTGTGCATAATCCTTTCCTAGACCATTCAAGGTCACAGAAACTAAATCATCATCTTCCACTGGCGACCCAATGGAAGCAAGTGCATCTGCTTCTTCACCTTCATGTGGTAGTCATTAATGCTCATATTTTCTCTTTGCACATTATGCAACTCTTGCTTGAGCTGCATTTTCCTAGCTTGAGTATTTGTGCTATACATTTTTGACAAAGTATCCCATGCCTCCTTTGGCGTACTTGCATCCTGAATATGCACAATCATAGAGTCTGAAATACTGATAGACAGCCAGTACATAACTTTCCTGGCTCTCTCATGCCATGCTTTAAATGTCTGCATTTGCTGTTGATTGGGAACATCAGGAAGAACTGGTTCTTCTTCATTTCTTGCAACAAATTTCCAATATCCTTTTCCCATAAGGAAATTCGTCATTCTAAACTTCCATGCTTGGAAGTTGTTCTTATCAAGCTTTTCAGTGACAATCTGTGAGAGAGAATCAGACGCCATTACAAAACACTGCAAAAAGTTCTGTCACTGCAAAGAACATAGCTTCAGCCTCACAAGGGCTAATCTGCAAAACTGACGAAAGTGGTATTTGACCACACAGTCACTTTCTAGTGACGATTTTGCATCAATAGACAACAAGGATGATTCTGTAACTCCCAATGTCTCTGCACACAAGCATACGATGCAATTTCTACAGTAACTTTTCACCGACCTGTAGAACAGTGGTCGCACAGCATAAAACTGGGCCTTTTCCTAAGTGCATGCAGAAAACTTCCGCCTCCAAAACAGGCCCCGAAATGGCCTCAAATCAAAAAAACAGGGTCGCCAAGGGCTAAAGCCTTTCCCGCAACATATACTTCCCTCTTGCTTCACCGCGAAGGGCGTCTCAACCTGAAACAATAACTCTTGCAATTTCTGGATGTGCTACCTGCAGAGATCTGCTCCCAAAACAGAAAATGAAAGCAACACTGCTCCTCTTACCAGAACACCGCGAGCTTGGCTTGCTTTCTTGAGCTCCTTACCACGAACAAGGCTCTGATACCATGTCAAGATTGTGGGAGAGAAGGAAGGAGTCTCACTTGTAGCTTTCTTGCTTGCACAATGGGGGAATACACACAGAGGTGGAGGCTGAAAACAGTTTTCCTCTTCTTAGTTGTGTAAGCCAAAAAGAACTCTCATACAAAGAAATAGAAGAACCCTATATATGGGTCTCAAACCAAACTCAACTAACTAAGGTGGCATACTAACTGAGCCACGAACTAGAGTAGATAAGGATTGCTGTCATGTAGCTATTATTCATGGGCGGTGTACCAACCGCATCTGCAACTGACGCATCGGTGACATAAATGCACAACGGTCACCCTGGCATATCACGAGTGGAGCTCGATATCTCAACAAGAACTTGTCTATAGTTTTATGGATTTTTACGAGAGATAATATCTAAAATATCAAAAATTGGCTAAAACTTGTCAAAAAACCTAATATTTTTGAACCATGGACACTAACACTAATGTCTAAAATGGCATTGGATCTCTAAATCAATAAGAAAGCCACACTCTGGATTTTTTTACATGGTGTACGGGTAGTGGCATGACAACATGAGTGGCAGGAGCCGTACGATAGCACACAAGCGCAAACAGGGCAATGAGTTCCAATTTCTGCAATGATGGAGCTGGGGAGCAGCATTGTCATCAATTGAGGTGCCAGGGGGAAGCGCCTTGAGCAGAGGAATATATCTCCAAAAGGAATCACTGGAAGATATGGCCTATAGAGAGAGATCTAGAAGCTCCAAGGTGGGTAGGTGTAGTCTGGCTATGGCTGCCACAATGTCAAGTGGAGATGGAAGTGAGAAATGGCACCATGAGCTGGATTTAAACTATTCTAAGGTTAAGAGGCACTGAGAGAACAAAGAAGGGAGTTATGCCATGCTCAACCGAGCCCTGATACCATGTCAAAACACAAATCTAGAGCATGGCAGAAGCTATGGAGGATGGAAGATGAATATACAACTTATGATGACATAGACTTGAATAGACTAACTATTACACAAGTGAATTAGGTTCCAAGATAGATTAGCTTGGACTCATAAATACATTCTTGTGTAAGATGGACAATGACAGTGACAGTGACTCAAACTAATAGTTTCACTACCTTGTTATGAGTGTCAACCAAATACATGCCTTTATAGCTTTTTGGATAGTACCATTTTCCTCACTGTGCATATGGGATTCTGAACATCTCTTCCTAGAGCATACATCATTTGTCTATCTTCCATACAAAGCCACTTATGGACAAGCCTCTTTTGGGCACACATTCAGCCTCTATGGGGATACATCTGGCCTTTATGGCCAAGCATCATTTGCTATTCTCAACAGAAATAGCTTTCTTCATTTCTTTAGAAATGCTAACATGACTAACCATTGGCACGGGCCAATCTCCAGCATCAGCAATGCATACTATGTTCCGACCCTTGAATTGAAATGTAAGGGTCTTCTTAACAAAATCGAGAAGAGGTCTAATCTTGTAATACCAAGGCATACCTAAGATAACATCACAGTTACCAATGGGTGCAAGTAGAAAAGATTCTTAGTCGTGATAATCCCCAATTCTTCAACTTCCCTTGGATAGGAGTAGAATGGGTTGTAAGTCCTTCAAATGCCAAACCTGATCCAATTGGTGTTTCTAATCGATTCGGTGGAATTTGTAGCCTTTCAATAATATCAATGCTGACACAAAATTATATGTGGACCTTGGATCAAAGAGTATCAAAACTCGTTGATTTTTGAGTATCCCCCAACCCTTTAAGAATTGTCTCTTCTTCTCATTTGAATGAGTGCTACCTTGCGTATTCGAAATAGAATTTGAGAATGGTGGAGGAGGATCTTTAATCACATTTTCTTCCTTCCTTTTGTGAGGACAATCTGGCTTCATATGCCCTAACTCACCACAAAGAAAGCACCTTCCTTTCTCTTTGTACTTTTGTATCTCAAAGGGTGAGAGATACTTGTGCTTCTTCTTGTTACCCTCTGGCTTTGAATATTGGTCATGGGTAGAGGTAGGTCTTCTTCGATTAGTCATGTATCTTGGTTGTTCATAGAGCTACTCTTGTCTAGCTCTATAATAACTCATCTCCAACTTTCGAGATGTATCAGGTGTATGCAAACTTTCAGCTATGATGGCAGACTCCATCATGTGAGATAAGGTTTCATGTGGATACAACTTCATGGTTTTGTGTAAATGAGGGAGTAGACCAACTTTAAACTTCTTTTTCTTCTCTTCATCTTGCTGATCTCCATGAAAGGAGTAACCTTGAGAAGATTATACCAAAACTTGTCCACATAACAAGTGACCTTCTCATGCACTTTTTGGTGGCCTAACCAATCCCACTCCTTGACATCATTCTCAAAATCAGGAGGCAAGAACTGAGCAGAAAACTTCTTTTTGAACTTTTTCCAAGTCATAGGTTCCCTTCCCTCAAAAATGAGAGTCAACCGCCAATTGCTAGCAACGTCTCTCAAGTGCATGTCTACATGCCTGAGCTTGGACTTTTCTAAGAAATTACCATCAGAAAAAGCAACTTCGAATTGCCATGCCTTAGCACGATCTCTCTTACCGGAGTAAGAGTTAAGCTTTATGTCCTTATCCCCAGACTTGAAAGTCTTAGTCTTCTTACACTTGCTGCTCTTATGGTCCCTCTTTGTTCGTTTGCAGATTGCAGGAGGCTTAGAACCAAAAGAGTAGGAACTAGAAGATGAGGAGGAGGAGGAGGAGGAACTTGAGTAATCAGGGGAGTAGCTAGTTGCTGAGGGAGATGACTTCCTCCTTATCCACCTCACTTAAGGTGAGGTCTTTTTACTCTTCATGACTTGAAAGTCCCTCTTCCTTCCAGGAAGCTTCTCAACAATTGGATGCTTTGCACCTTCCCCATCAATTGATGCAATGGTGTTTCCTTCAGTATCACCATCTTTTGGAGGATTCGGTCCTTCATAAGTAGTTTCTTCCCTTGCCTGAAGCTGTCAATCAATTGAGTACTTCGAGAATCTCCAACAAGCTATGATACTATGTCAATTGAGCCTGTAATTGCTCACTTGTAGGCACTTCATCAATTGCCATATTTACCTTCTTCTTGCAAGAATCGCCTTTACTTTAAGAAAAGCAAAGAGACCTGCTCTGATATCACTATTATAAGATCCGAGATACACACTCAACTTTCATATATACTTAAAAGATATATGGTGAATATTATGATGACGCGGAGAGAAAATAGATAAGAGAAAAGAGAGAGAGAGAGAGAGAGAGAGAGAGATTGAGAGATTGACAACACACTAGGGACTGGAAGATGGGCCAGTCCCCCCCTTGTGTAGTTATATTATTGACAAGGAGCAAGCTCCTCCGTTACACATAAACCAATTATTAACTTTTAGATCTTGGGAACAATATCACGATTCCTTGCATGGTATACAACCGGCTAACAATTGCACAACTTGGAAGTTGGCACCTTTTGATCCTTCTTGAGTCTCTCCTTCTCTCCTACACAATATGTGTAGGGCTCTCCTCTTGGAGCTTGATTTCAGTAGAGCGTCCATAACACTTCCACCTTCTTTTCTACACAATATGTGTAGGGATCTCCTCTTGGAGCTTGATTTCAATAGAGCTTCCGTAGCACTTGCACCTTCTCTTCTCCTCTTGGAACTCGAAAAGTGATGCTTCCTTCACCTCTTCCACACCCAAGGAGAGCCTCCCTTTTATAGGCTCCAAGAGCTTCTCTTCTTGGAGAGAGACTTGACTGCCAAGATTAGAAAGGTTGATCTTCATGCAAGATGTGGTTGTTCCAGGACCTACTCTACCGTACCAATTTTGGAATATCTCTCTGTGCATTGCTCGGATGGGAAAACATCCAACACAAAAGTTGTAGATCTCCTCGTTTCTGATAACTTACTGATCTCGCCCTTTCTGATAACTTACGTGGGCCGTTTTTAGAGATCGGATTTCTATCGTGGGATATTTTAAAAATGGATTCACCATGTCTATTTTAAGAAAAATAGCTTTTTAAACTCTACTCTTAACTTATGGTCCATCCAACCACCTTGAGCCATAGATAAGGAGAGTTCATTATTAGATTGCCTTGGGCCTCAACCTTAAGATTGACTTCCCACAAAATATTGTGTCATCTTAGACCTTAGAAAGAGAAAAACACTTCTCTCCTCACTTCTAGAGGATCACGTCTCTCATCTTTCTTCTTAGTGAGAGAACTACCTCTCTCATTTTTCTTGGTGAAAGAATTACTTCTCTCCTTAATTTATTAAGAGAAAAAATACATTAAACCTTGACTTGTAACGGAGAGGATGACCCCAAATGAATGCAATGCTCATTACACACAAGTAAACGTTCCTATGCGTCTCTGGGTGCACACATAAATACATATACGCAATGCTAATGCACTTCCTCTTCTTAGAACACAATCCATCTTCATTTATGTGTAACTCCTTAATTCTTGTGTACACTGTTACACTTGGCAAACACGTCCTTCCCCCTTCATAACTTGTACTGCCTATACCAAATATCCCCGTCACAGTGCTCTGATCACCCCATTAAGTGATGCACTAGGAATATTGATCTCTAAGTAAATTTATTGACATAAATTTACTAAATAGATAATGTGTAATAAGCAATCAATTTAGTGACAAAGACTTTGTTGCTAGTGGAAAAATTGCAAACACCATAGATGCCCTACCTAAAGGAAAGAGTCCAGGCCTTGATGAACTCCCTAATTAATTCTTTAAATAATTCTAGGAAGTCATGATCACTCCTCTACTCCATGTGTGGAGGGAATCCTTAAGATATGGAGCCCTTCCTCACATTATCAATGAAGGAGCAGTCAAGTTGATACACAAGAGAGAGGACAAAGATGTATTGGCTAACTAGAGACCCATAACATGTCTAACATCTGCCTACAAAGTCTATGCAAAAACCTTGGCAAGGAAGCTATCTTCACATCTAGATTCACAGGTAAGAAAGGGGCAAAAGGGGTTCATTAGAGGTATATTCATATTAGAGTCTATCATAGCATTGCAGGAGGGAATCAAAGCAGCTTAGAAAAACAATCAAGACTTTGTCTTCTTCAAAATTGACTATGGAAAAGCCTATGATAGGATGGAATGGGGTTTCATACTACAATCACTCCATGACATGGGATTGGGGAAGAGATTCATTACATTTTTTAGCACCCTCTTTGGTAATGTTTCCACTAGAACTGTTGTCAATGGTGAAATGGCTAACTCTCTCCCCCCTGATGAGAAGATCAATTAGACAAAGATTCCCTCTTGCCCCATTACTCGTTGTCATTGTTGTTACAAAATATGCAGGGTGGCTGGTCCAAGACCATGTGGAAAAACGAAACATAAGGGGAATCAAAGTATCTAATGATAAAAATATGGTTCTCAATCAGTTTGTTGATGATACCAATGGAACTATCAACAATGACCCAGTCTCACTCATGGCATTCTAGAACTATTTACAATTATTTTGTAAAGCTTCAAGTTCAATCATAAACCTTGCTAAAATAGGGATTAAAACTCTAATCATCTCCCCCCCAAGATGGTTGTTAGAAACAGGGTGCAAGGAGATTGAAGTTGGGAAGGTATGGGATTGGATAAGGGGAATTTTTGAAAAATGGAAATGAATGCAACTACATTTGGCTAGCAGATGTCTAGTTCTCAAGCATGTCCTCATTCCCACTACCATCTACTTTTTTACCTATTGGAAGCCATGTAAGTTAGGCATGAAGTAGTTAGAACAATTGGGGAGGAACTTCCTATGGAGTAGGGACAAGGTGCCCAAATTCTCCTAGGCTACTCGTACTACACACAAAAAGCTAGGTGGTTTAGGGCTACCAAACCTTCAAGCATTGGCAAACAAACTTACTACCAAACAGATTGCCATCAGCATAAATAGAGAAGAAGAAGATTGGATAACTCTTCTCCATGCTTCTAACAAAAGCTTCCAAATAGCAAGGTGTCCCAGATGGAAGAACTTAACCCTTCTCACTATTATCATCACTCAGCCCAACAAAAATAAAAACCAAGCAATGTTCTGGAATAACAAAGGGCATTTAGGAAGCATGGTTCAAATACAATAAATTTATTGTGCCTTCTCCACACCCTAACTTAACCTTGCCTTGGGCCTCAGCAGCAACAGTAAACTCTATCTGGTTCAGCTTCTTCCATAACTCCATCTCAAAGTTTGAGCTAAAGAAATCATGCAAACTCTACAGGAAAGGCATCAAAGTTTGGGGTCACCTATGGGATCCCAACACCAAGACATGGCTGATAGCAAAATAGCTAAAAAATAAGTTCAACATAAAAGAAGCTAATGTGGAGATAATAGCAAGTAGGACCATCTTGTGGGGCCCTCACCTCTCAGTTGTCATCAACCTCAACCTCCCCTTCAATTACAAAGGAGTGTGCCAAATAGGAGATAAGCCTCTCCTACCATTGCCTGACTTGCAAATAGATACTAATAAACTTTGCTACAAGTTAAATGATAGATGGCACATCAACCAGAGCCCTCAATATTGAATATACAGTTTTAGCAATATATGGCTACCTATGATCCAACCCAAAATTTCACGCCTAATGTGGTTGATAACCCTTAAAGGTTTATGGACTAATGAGAGGGCTCTCAAAACATGTTTGAGTAATGGATCGGGCACCATATGCAATCAATAAGAAGAATATGTTCCCCACCTATTCTATAGTTGCTCCCAAAATACTAATATTTTATGCTTGTTGCAAGTTGTGATTATGCCCTACCATCCAACTAGGATAATTTGGAAGGAGATTATTTTGGGAAAATTTTATGGCCTCCCTCTTAGTGCTCTGGAACTAGTTGAGGGGCTTTTATATCTGTGGAATGTATGGACTAATAGAAATGAAAAGATATTTGAAAATATTTTAGTGGAACCATTGCATGGATTTAAATATAATTTTATGTTGCAAGCTAAGAATGATGTAGCAGTGATGCAGAAGCTACATGAGGACTCTCAACCTGGAGCCAATGTTGAGAAAGTTGCAGATCTACGCTCATGGAGATGAAGAAAAAGTTTAGATAGGATATAAAGAATAGCCCCTTTTTGTAATGAAGCGATGTATTGACACTCGAGAACACCAACCCTTCTGTCTGAGTCTTCGCATCAACTCTTGCTTCACGGAGTAGCATCAGCTAGATCCTAAAGGATATGCCAATTATGCCCCGTTTATACTCAAATACCAATAAGTGACTCCGCGTTGTTGATATTCTCTTTTTGAGCCCAAGATGCTTCCACCAATACTAAAGTAGTTATCTCATCCTAATAGTTGTATACAAACTTTTTCTTTCTTTTCATATATATTGAAGCTTCCTCTTTTAAAAAATAATTAAGAAAAAACAACTAGACATTGAGTCTGTTGCATTTCTTCTCATTAACAAATTCATAATTCATTCAATATTATTTTGCTATAATATTTTAAGGGAATTCCACCAAGAGCTCTCTTTGTACATGACCCTTCATTATTAGATGAGGACACTTAAATATTGGTGCCCAAAGTTATCATTGACCATGTTGTGGGCTTGCATATAGCACTAGTCACATTATGCTTTATAGATAGATAGAAGGGAAGTAATGTGTTTTGTGTTATGGTGAGCAAATTATTAGATGGAGCTATATGGAATAAGTATTGAGTGGAGCTCGTCTTAATACACAATGATTAATTTTTTTGGGTGTTTCACTAGCATGAGATTGTATCTTTGGGCACTCTCATTATTATATGCGCACCCACAATTTATTTATTTGGTTATAACACTTCTGGAAGGTCTAAAGGACTAAACATTATTTTTGTGATCTTAGAATAGGATTATTAAATGGAAATTAAAATTTATTCAGCCAAAAGCATGGTGTTCAAGCAAAGAATGCAAGGAATCCAAAGAAAGAGTATTACCAATGTATTTTGAGCATAAAAAGACAATATAAAATTCATAAATGTATGCATGGGGAGATTGTGCTTGTTTCTGCACTTCCTTTTCTATTTTCTCCTTTCTTGAAATTTGTGAGTTCTCTCAATTTCCTTTCAATTTAAGTTATTGTATTGTGAAGGGCTACATCAATCTCACCTTTGAGTAAAAGTTAGGTGTTATTTCCATCAATAAAAAGTGTCTAAACGCACAATAATCACACTACAAAAAGATTGTATTGCCAAAGGTAATCAAGGAGAAGTGGCATGAGTGATTCAACCAATCAAGGAATACTTTTTGAACAAACAAAAGGAGATGGTTCATGAGAGAGCTAGAAGTGGCAATGATTTTTGCATCACTCAAAGACATTGTGAATATTAGTAAAATTAGTAATAAAATTTACGTAATGAAGGAGACCTAAGAGAGAGAAAGAGAGAAGGGAAATACTTCATAGAGGAGAGAGAAAGAGGAAGAAGAAGAGAGAAAGACTAGCAGAGGAGAGAGAAAGGCAGGAAAAGAGAGAGAAAGACAAGGGAAGCCATGAAAGCTTGTAGAAAGGGTAAAAGAGACTTGATTATTGATACTTGATCCCTTATTGGATCTCCCAACACCTTTAATACCCCGTCAATATAACTAGGTCTTCCCATGCTAACCCATTTCCTACCTGTCTATCCCCACTCTTTTACATTCCATCCCGACCCTAAAGGTTTTTGCCCTCTCCAAAAAAAAGAGGACTTATTGGTGTGGCTCAGAGGGGAAGGGGGGTTGCAGAGTACTACTCTGTTCAGCATTACAAAGGAGAATATAGGTATGGGGAAGTACAATCTCATGTGGAATTGGGGCATGCAAATGTGTATATGATACATACAACATGTGTAAGTTGATAGCGTATGAGTTTGGCCACCAAGTCTTGACAATTAGGACTAACAAACAGTGGACAGCATGCTGTCCAAAATAGGCCTGCTAGAGAAAATTGGTCAAAACTTCCTATGGGCACCTCCTATTGAGGCATGTGACATATCAAAACAAAGCTCATGAAGCGTACTTTTAGCCCACATAGGTGACACTTGACCGTCATTAATGCAGGGTAAATGTGCTATTTGTAAGTTGTCTACAATGCAGACTAGGGCAAATTTAGCTACTCCTCAATCAAAATTGCACCCTTGAAGTAGGGGAAGAACTGCACTGTGAAATGCTGATTGGGGGTAGGGCTTTTCAATGACCATTCCATTCCCCAGGATCAAATGGATAACCTACATAATAAGCATCAAGAGCACAAGGGTCATCCATACAAGCATGGGTCACCGTACTACCAACCAGGGTCAAAAGGATAAGTCTGATCCAATGCATCCGCTATATCATAGAAGTAATTCATGGTGTGTCATCTTCAAGCACTGATGGTGGCACAAGATCCATCACTGACCCATACGGTAGCATGCATTGACTTGTCCATAAACTCATTGGGATCCACTATGCTGCCAGGTAGAACTGGAGCAGATGAGGTTGCAATCACTACAGCATCATTCACTGCATCAACCCCTAGGCATTTCATGTCCATGAGTCCCACATACATGGCTACTACTACGCATTCAAAATTAAGGGCCTTGGGATGATGGGGCATGTGCACATGAAGCTGCAGTGAGATGCTCTCATCATGGCATCATTCGTAAGAAGCATCATGTTACTCATAAGGATGCACATGTTGCTCATAGTAATGATCAAGTGGCTAATGATATCAATCACTCATTTTGTTGATAATGATGTTGCTCTCCATGTACATACTCGTATACATTTATATGATGTTGCCTATATACATAAGGCTGTCTAGATGGCTATCCATGTATGTGACTAGAATGTAGCTCATAAGAACATACATAGTCATCAGATGCATGTTGATGCTCAAAATATGCACAATCATCATATACATGCTGACCATAAGTAGGCACATGATGCTGCCTTTGCGCATCTCCAAACCATGCCAGTGGTCATAGTATCCATAATGTCCATGAGAATGCCCATGCTACTACTCATAATCATGATGATCCGTCCTTTTAATTGTAGCCATTTGAGCAACTTGAGTTGTAAGGGCTGCAAGTTTGTCATTGATTGCCAGGGTTTGCATGTTGGTGATTGAGATGGTTGAGTGATGTTCCAACTTAGACATGAACTGCAGGAGGACGCTCGCAGGCAGGACGCAACGAAACAGGTGATTTAGGTCTTCGGCGGACGGCGCAGACACAGCACGCTAACGACCGCCATCTCCACGCCCGCTCTTCCCTCTCCCGTCGCGTCTCTCTCTCTCGCTATTCTCTCTCTCTCTCTCTCTCTCTCTCTCTCTCTCTCTCTCTCTCTCTCTCTCTCTCTCTCTCTCTCTCTCTCTCTCTCTCTCTCTCTCTCTCTCTCTCTCTCTCTCTCTCTCTCTCATATCTCGAATCTCGAATCTCGAATCTCGAATCTCGATGTAGAGTAGGCCACACAAAACCAGCTTGGAGAATCTTCCTGCTGGTTATTTCTTGAGCAAAATGTCTACCACAAACCCCTTCATGGCAGCTCTTAATCACATCTATAATCTCCTTTGCTGTTGGCACCCTTCTAAGCACTACATCCTTTCCTTTGCAATACAACACATCATTTATCAAGCGGTATTTAGTGGCCTTAGTAGCCAGCCACCTTTTCTCACTTTTACTCATATGTGTAGGTGCCTCACCATGCTCAAAAAAATAAAGCACATCTTGTAGTTGAAACTTACCCTGAAATAAGGGAAGCTTTATTGTGGCTCGCAGCCTCAGAGAGCTTCTTGTCCCTGTAGAGTAGCATTCAATGCATTCATTTGGGGATGCCAAGAGTGAGAAAAGGAACTAGAACTAGGAGCCATGACTAACTTTATCTAGTAGGTGCTCACTACTAATCACCACCCTATGGACCTCTCAAATACTCATAATAATGTGCTTCAATGCTGCCTGTGTGTTCTTGTTTCTTATTCTTACCCTTGATGCATGAAAGCCTATTGAATTAGCCCCTCAAATACTACATGACAGTTTGTTGCAATGTTTGCAATTGTCAGTGTTTTGTAAGCCTAGTAATCTTCCACAAACAATTTCCTTCACTTGATATAATAATGCAAGTGCCTTCACTATGTAGTGTTGGAATCACAGTAACACCCACTACATCCACTTCGTATTCACTATTGCATCTAGTGTTTACTATTTCATTCAATACCAATTATGTCAATGTTTTTTTTATAAATAAAATGCAGTGTAATGAGACCTCACAATTGCTTCATAATTCAGACATGGAATCACTATTGCATTCACCTCATCCATAATTGTGTTCCTATGTTGCATTCAACGTTTTCTGCTGACATAAGGCATTGACAAATGGAGACCGTCATGATGAGCTAAAGTCTTTGGGCACTACTTCTAGGAGTATGCAACCTCAAACATGCCAATTTGCATCAAGAGCTCTTAGATTTGGCATGGGTCCAAGAAGCATTAAAATCTCAAACATCAAGTTCTAGCCTGGTCCAAGAGGGGTTCTTTTAGCCTTTCTGTGATGTGTTAAAGAATGTTGAGGTCATAGCTTTAATTGTGTGCATTGTTTCCTCATCCGTCCAAAAAACTCTTATTATGTGATCTTCTAACTTTCATTTATATCAAACTCTCGCATATGATGGAAACAATGGGACCCTCATTTGGAGCACTTGAATGCAAGTATTCAACACAATGTGACTAGCCTATCTTATTAATTGGGTATTCTTTTCTGAATAAGTTATTGGGACAAGAAGTATGTAGCTCCTAGAGGCACTTTATTGTGCAGATAGCTTGTTATGGCCATTATAGCAGTAGTTATACTTACTGACATCACTACTAGAGACCTA
Source organism: Lygodium microphyllum (assembly GCF_053477565.2). Lineage (NCBI taxonomy): Eukaryota > Viridiplantae > Streptophyta > Polypodiopsida > Schizaeales > Lygodiaceae > Lygodium > Lygodium microphyllum. The sequence continues at coordinate 35,615,273 of NC_141150.1, forward strand.
GAAGCATTTGGTAGGACTAGGGTGATCCAAACACCCAAAATCTGTGAAGACAAGTCTGGTACATCTTATTCATTGTGTAGCAAGTCGTGGTAGTAAATGTTTCAACCAACTATGATGCATCAGTGTTTGAGGGGTGCATCCACCCCAAGGATAAGCCCATCCAATTTTAGAGCCTCACAGGCTACTCTGGCATCATTTACTTGTTACGTAAATCTTATCTGGTCCTTTGTTTGTCCTAGTAAATCATAATCACCTTGGTTGTGATGGAGTTTAAGCACATCTTCTATAATCTCAGTAGTGTTTTGGGGAAAAAGGCCATCAATACCACCAACAAATCCCAACAAGACACTCTCAGGATTGTTGTGACTTCAATGCATCATACAACCTTATAAGCTACTAGCATACTATGGTCAACTAGGAGCATTTGGAAAGAAGCAAGCTGCTATTGTGAGATGTTTGATTCCTCTTGAAAGGTATGTTTCTGTAGATTATTCAAAGCTGAGACCTGTTTGTCAAACAATGAATTTGTAACAAAAGAACTTCAATAATTTCTTCGCTTTCTGTCCTCCTACAAGATCAGGCCCCATTGTTGTAAATGCAAGAACAACAACTGGTGTTAGTCTCCATCTGCCCATCCATGTGAATACAGTTTCTACAGGGGAACAGCCACAACATTTGCAATAGAGTTTGCATAAACAAATGCAAATCCACTACTAACAAAGAATTGAGTGACATTAGTTCCTTCATGGACAGACATAACTCCTGATTCAAATTTCAGAGTCCTAGCAATGGCATAAGGTTTCTTGTTCTTTGCACACACAGTCTTGTCAGAGAGATTAAGCTCCATCTATCACACTCCCCCTATAAATATGTGCATCCCTCCATTGCAATCTCCATGTCTCATGGAATACATCAACCTTGTCAATCCCTCATTCTCCATTGATCCCTTTGACCTTGGGAGTACCTCCAACCCTCAACACTCAAAATGGCAACAATCACATCTAATCATAGCTAGAATGGTTTGGAAGAGGCAATGTGGCAGATGGCACTGCGGCTCCCAGAGGGCATAGAGCCTGCTTTTTCCAAGCACCTGGGGGAGGTAGATTATCCCTACTATATACACATTGGTCAGTGCACATGGCAGCAGTTGTACATTCAATCATCCATCAAACTGAAGACTGGCAATGACCTGGAATCGTGGAGAATATCCTGATCGGCTTGGTCAGCTAGAATGTCACTATTATGTGAAGATAGTAGAACTGAAGATCGCCTTTTTTATCTCCCTCTCTCCTAGTTTATATAGTCATGTAGGCTACTCAAGTTACAGATGGCAAGCTTGATGTCCACTTCCCTTTAGTTGTCTGGCAAACCGACAATGGCCTACGGGGTCCAATAATGCAGCCATCTCCATGTTGAGATATCGAGCTCCACTTGTGATATGCCAGGGTGACCGTTGTGCATTTATGTCACCGACTTGTCAGTTGCAGATGCGGTTGGTACACCGCCCATGAATAATAGCTAGATGACAGCTATCCTTATCTACTCTAGTTTGTGGCTCAGTTAGTATGCCACCTTAGTTAGTTGAGTTTGGTTTGAGACCCATATATAGGGTTCTTCTATTTCTTTGTATGAGAGTTCTTTTTGGCTTACACAACTAAGAAGAGGAAAATTGTTTTCAGCCTCCACCTTTGTGTGTATTCCCCCATTGTGCAAGCAAGAAAGCTACAAGTGAGACTCCTTCCTTCTCTCCCACAATCTTGACATGGTATCAGAGCCTTGTTCGTGGTAAGGAGCTCAAGAAAGCAAACCAAGTTCGCGGTGTTCTGGTAAGAGGAGCAGTGTTGCTTTCATTTTCTGTTTTGGGAGCAGATCTCTGCAGGTAGCACAGCCGGAAATTGCAAGAGTGAATTGTCTCAGGTTGAGACGCCCTTCGCGGTGAAGCAAGAGGGCAGTATATGCTGTGGGTAAGGGCTTTAGCCCTTGGTGACCCTGTTTTTTTTATTTGAGGCCATTTCGGGGCCTGTTTTGGAGGCGGAAGTTTTCTGCACGCACTCAGGAAAAGGCCCAGTTTTATGCTGTGCAACCACTGTTCTACAGGTCGGTGAAAAGTTACTGTAGAAATTGCATCGTATGCCTGTGCGCAGAGACATTGGGAGTTACAGAATCATCCTTGGTTCCTGTTTATGCAAAATCGTTACTAGGAAGTGACTGTGTGGTCAAATACCACTTTCGCCAGTTTTGCAGATTTGCCCTTGTGAGGGTGAAGCTGTGTTTTTTGCAGTGACAGAATTTTTTGCAGTGTTCTGTAATGGCGTCTGATTCTCTTTTACAAATTGTCACTGAAAAGCTTGACAAGAACAGCTTCTAGGCATGGAAGTTTAGAATGACGAATTTCCTTATGGGAAAAGGATATTGGGAATTTGTTGCAGGAAATGAAGAAGAACCAGTTCTTCCTGATGTTCCCAATCAACAGCAAATGCAGGCATTTAAAGCATGGCATGAGAGATCCAGGAAAGTTATGTACTGGCTGTCTATCAGTATTTCAGACTCTATGATTGTGCATATTCAGGATGCAAGTACGCCGAAGGAGACATGGGATACTTTGTCAAAAATGTATAGCACAAATATGCAAGCCAGGAAAATGCAGCTCAAGCAAGAGTTGCATAATGTGCAAAGAGAAAGTATGAGCATCAATGACTACCACATGAAGGTGAAGAAGATTGCAGATGCACTTGCTTCCATTGGGTCGCCAGTGGAAGATGATGATTTAGTTTCTGTGACCTTGAATGGTCTAGGAAAGGATTATGCACAGTTTCGGACATCCATTTCAGTTCGTGAAAGATTTCCTGATTTTGAGGAGTTGATTGCTCTTCTAATTTATGAGGAGCAGAGAAATGGTGGTGCATCTTCTTCAGGAGGAACTTCAAAAGAAGTTGTCTTCTACTCAAATGCTGGAAGAGGTAGAGGCAGAGGTAGAGGAGGCCGATCTGGAGGCCGTGGTAGAAATCAGAATATGCAGCAAACTCAAGAAAACCAGTCCTATGGAGGAGGACGTGGTAACTCTAGAGGCAGGGGGAGCCAAAGAGGTCGTGGTGGATAGCAAAGAGGCCAAAATGCAAACAGTAATGTTGAATGCTACTACTGTGGTAAAATGGGTCATATGGCTAAAGACTGCTATAAAAAGCAGAATGGCATCATGAATGGAAAATTGCAACAAGGGAATTATACATCTTCTAGTAGACAGGGTGATGACAGAAATGAGCATTTGTTCATGGTACAGCACATGAACAATTCTGTGACAAGTGCAAAAGAAAGCAACGATGTATGAAATGTTGACTCAGGTGCATCAAACCACATGACAGGTCATACAGAATGGATGGAGGATGTAAGGAAAATGGAAAAACCAGGATTTGTGGAGACTGGTGATGATACTGCATATCCTATTGTGCAGATTGGAAAATTTTCTTTGTCTATGCAGGATGGGAAAAAGAAATACATGTCCGATGTATTTCATGTCCCGAATATCACCAAGAATCTGGTTTCTATTGGTCAAATGGTTGAGCAGGGCTTGCAGGTCAGATTTAATCCTCATGGATGCTTTGTTGAGGATATGAAAAATAAAGGTCGCTTGATAGCAAAAGGAAAGAAGAAGGGCAGAATGTTTATGTTGGATGCAAACATGTCTAAATTGAGTGCAGCAATGTTTGCACGTGGGACGGGTGTAGTTACAGATATTGATATCTGGCATAAACGCATTGGTCATGTTAATGTACAGCGATTAAAATCAATGCAGGCCCAAAATATTATTGCAGGATTGCCTAAATTCAAGGTTGCAGAAATGCATAAGGTATGTGAAGCCTGTCAGTTTGGAAAACAGGCAAGGAAACCATTTCCTAGACATATTCAAGAGAGTAAGAAGCCATTGGAATTAATCCACTCTGATGTGTGGACTACTAAAGCTGCATCTCTTGGAGGCTGTCATTATTTTGTTACTTTTATTGATGACTATAGCAGAAAAGTTTGGGTGTATTTTATGAAAAAGAAAAGTGAAGTTTTTGGGCATTTCAAAACTCTTAAAGCTATGATTGAAAAAGAAACAGGCCTGCAAATAAAATGCCTAAGGTCAGATGGAGGGGGAGAGTACCTCTCAAATGAGTTTGCAAGGTTCTTGCAGGAGTATGGCATAAAGCAGCAATATTCATGTAGTCATACCCCACAACAAAATGGAATTGCAGAAAGGAAAAATAGACATATTGGAGAGGTATCTCGTGCCATGCTCAACGAAAAAGACTTGCCAGATTTTTACTGGGCTGAAGCAGTTGCTACAGCAGTCTACATAATGAACAGGACTCCCACTGCAGCAATACATGGGATGACTCCAGAGGAGAGGTATACTGGTAGAAAACCAGCTATTTCTCATTTGAAGATTTTTTGTTGCATTGCCTATGTTCATGTGCCAGATGAGTTGAGATCCAAGTTGGATCCAAAAGCTGAGAAGTGCATCTTTATTGGTTACTCTTTGTAGCAGAAAGGGTATAGATATTATAACCCTTCTACTCGTAAGTTTACAGTGAGCAGAGATGTTGTTTTTGATGAGATGAGTAGCTGGTATAAACCAGTAAATGTGATTGATAATGTAGATGCACAAAATGGTAATGCTGCACAGAATTCACAGCAGCAGTCACAAGATATTAGTGGACCTGGAGCGTCCTCTAGCAGTGGTTCACATTCTTCGCCATGGACAGGCAGATTGAGATCAAGAGAATCTTCTCAAAGCAATGCAGATAGTGGTATGCAGGTATCACGAAAAGGAAAAGAAAAGGTAGATCAGCCCATGTTTAATGTGAATGCAAGTCACTCTTATGTGGATGGTGAATCCAGTGGCTCAGAATAGAGCATTGATGATGAGTTGGGTATTCCTTCTATTGTTACATCTGGAGTAAGGAAGACCAGGGATGTTTTGAGAGCACCTGGGAGTGAACCTACTTTGCGCAGGTCTACCAAAGCTAGGTATCCTGTGGATAGGCTGAAATATGATGGATTTACAGCCATTCACTATGCCTATATGGTCAAAATGATACATGAACCAGAACCCACTTCTTTTGAGCAAGTCATGGGAAAAGAAAAATGGGAGAAAGCCATGGATGAAGAAATGGATGCCTTGGAAGCAAATGCTACATGGGAATTGGTACCTTTGCCTAAAGGTAAGAATGCAATTGGCTGTAAGTGGGTTTATAAGGTGAAGCACAATGCAGATGGTTCTATGAACAGATACAAGGCAAGATTAGTAGTCAAGGGGTATGCACAAACATATGGCATTGACTATGAAGAAACATTCAGTCCGGTTGCAAGGATGGCAACTGTAAGAGCAGTCATTGCTATGGCTGCATCAAAGAAATGGTCTTTACATCAGATGGATGTAAAGAATGCATTCTTGCATGGTGATTTGCAAGAAGAGGTCTATATGGAGCAGCCACCAGGTTATGTGCATGCTGTTCATCCTGAGTTTGTTTGCAGGTTGAAGAAAGCCTTGTATGGCGTGAAGCAAGCACCTAGAGCATGGTCTGGCAAGATAGGACAATATCTTGTCACAATTGGCTTTCAGATTTCCAAGGCAGATTTCTCACTTTATGTGAGAAAAACAGAGAAAGGTATTATGCTACTTGTCATTTATGTTGATGATTTGATTATGACAGGTGACAGTGATGAAGATATCCTTCATGTGAAAATGCTACTGAAGCAGAAGTTTGAGATGAAGGATTTGGGAGAGCTGTGTTATTTCTTGGGCATTGAGGTGATTAGATCACCAAGTGGGATACAGCTCTTGCAGAGGCAGTATGGATTGGACATGCTATCCAAATATGGGATGACAGGCTGTAAGCCTATTTCAGTTCCTTTGGAGCAGAATGTGAAGTTGAGCGCAGATGCAGGTGAGCTTCTCGAAGACCCTACTATGTACAGACGCATAGTAGGAAGTTTGATTTACATGACTATTACCAGGCCAGATTTGAGCGATGTTGTTGGATTGGTAAGTCAGTTTATGCAGGCTCCAAGAAAACCGCATTTTGGATGCGGCTAGACGCATACTCAGGTATGTGAAGTCCACATTGCAATATGGACTACTTTATGAGACTGGGGTTCAAATACAGTTGCATGGATACACTGATGCTGATTGGGCTGGTAGTATTTCTGATAGACGATCTACCAGTGGATATGTGTTCTCTTTTGGGAGTGCTGCAGTCACTTGGAGCAGCAAGAAACAGCCTACAGTTGCCTTGTCGAGCATAGAGGCTGAGTATAGGGGTGCAGCAATGGCTGCATGTGAGGTAGCTTGGTTGCATAAGCTACTTTATGATATGCATCAGCCTACAGATGGGCCAGTTGTCATTTATTGTGACAACATGAGTAGTATACACTTGGCAAATAACCCAGTCTATCATGCTAGAACAAAGCACATTGAGGTGCATTATCACTATGTGCGGGAGAGGGTTTTACTAGGTCTTATTGATCTAGTTTATGTCAGCACAGAGGATCAGGTAGCTGACATATTCACGAAGGCATTGGGTGCAGAGAAGCTGCGCAAGTTCAGAGACCTACTTGGTGTGCAGGAATTGGGATTGAGCTCGAGGGGGAGTGTTGAGATATCGAACTCCACTCGTGATATGCCAGGGTGACCGTTGTGCATTTATGTCACCGACTTGTCAGTTGCAGATGCGGTTGGTACACCGCCCATGAATAATAGCTAGATGACAGTTATCCTTATCTACTCTAGTTTGTGGCTCAGTTAGTATGCCACCTTAGTTAGTTGAGTTTGGTTTGAGACCCATATATAGGGTTCTTCTATTTCTTTGTATGAGAGTTCTTTTTGGCTTACACAACTAAGAAGAGGAAAACTGTTTTCAGCCTCCACCTTTGTGTGTATTCCCCCATTGTGCAAGCAAGAAAGCTACAAGTGAGACTCCTTCTCTCCCACAATCTTGACACTCCACAACATTATCATGCTCCCAACCTGCCCACTTTTTCACCATGGGACTCTCACAGAGCAGCCATTATATCTGCTTGGAGCCAGCACGAATCTCCCTGAAGATGTCTCCCACATGGTTGAACTAATCCGCCTCAAGAGGGTGCTTGAATGATAGAGCAAAGCACAAGGCAGCTTTCCCTCAAGATCTTGCAAATGGTTTGGAGCAAGGAATGAGAGATATAATCAAAACAGAGACCATGGCAGCCTGAAGCAAGCTTGAGGGAAGAAGAGGAAAAATATCTTTCTTGAAAAGTAGCAGTAGTTTTACTCTTCTCTAACTGTTCTGAACCAACTTCAACCAAGAATTCCTAAATTTTTGCCTCAAAATTTGTGATGAGCTACTAAATTTGACCTGAATGCTTCCAACTTGGCCATAGCTTTGTGAGATCTCCAAGAAAGGTTGCCAGTCCCATCTGGTACTCCATCAGTGCTTCTTACAACTTCTATCCTTGTTGTTTTTTTTGTAAAATATAGCTGCATATGAGGAAAGAGAAAGAAGGGACCAAATACATAAGCTTTGATACCAACTGTAATGAAGGAGACCTAGGAGAGAGGAGAGATGGGAAAGGTTGCAGAGAGAAGAGAGAAAGAGGAAAAAGAGAGAAGAAGAGAGAGAAAGACATGAAAAGAGAGACAAAGAGAATGAAAGCCATGAAAGCTGTTAGGGAGAGTAAAAGAAACTTTACCATTGATATAATTGATCCCCTAATTGGATCTCCCAACACCTTAAATACCCCGACAATATAACTAAGTCTTCCCGTGCTAACCCATGTCCTACCCGTCTATCCCCACTATTTTACAATATCATACAAATTTTTTTAGTGGGCCCAAGGCCAAGTATACCAACCTAAGCCAACCTACCCTATATCAAAGTTTGTTCTCACCCTTACCAAATAGAGTTGCTTACGTGATATAATATTACTTTCTTTTTTCTTTAATACATTACTACAATTTTAAGACAGAAAAATATATATGACCAAAGAAAACCTATAGAAAAATATACCAACCTTAGTCAATCTACCCTAAATCAAAGTTTGCTTTCACCCTTACCAAATAGAGTTACTTATGTGATATCATATTACCTTCTTTTTTCTTTAATACACTACTACAATTTTAAGATAGAAAAATATATGACAAAACTTGTACAATCAAAGATAGAATTTCCAAGTTGTTATTGTTGAAGGGTTTAGTACCGAGTTCATAACTTGTTTCGTAAAATGTTTTCCTTCATTTTTAAAAGCATGATAAAAAATTATTATTTTTTAAATGCCAAGAATTGTATTGCAAAAGAGAAAGTTACATACCTGAGAAATTCACTATATGTATACATTCAATATCACATGTGTTCAATGCCTATTTAAAAATATCCTTATCTGTGAATTTTTTCTTAATAAAACATAACCCTTTTTTATTCGATTTGTAATGTAACCCTTTTTTATGGGCTCTTTTCTATATGTTTTAAAAAATGTAAATATGATATTTTAAAAATCCCTTATGTTAAACCCATGTGATACATACATATATTTATGACTAACTTCCCCAAGGTTGCATATGAAGGTGGAAAGGGCTCTCGAGAACCAAATTTTCACATTTAAAGAAGCCATTGTAGATATACTATGTATAAAGAAGGTAAGTATGAGAAACAAAAACACACCATGACAAGGTTACTTGTGGAATTTCTAGCGAAAATGGCCTCCTAGTTTGCAGGCTGAGGCCGTGTGACATCCTTGTCTTTTTAGTTTGACGCACATTAAAGCTTTTCCCAAGAATTCTGGCGGGCATAGAGGCCTACTTAGTACACTAATGTTTAGAGTCAGGAGTAAATGGATATCTTTTTAGAACCGACGGCTTTCCCCAAAATTAAAAGGAAAGCGTTGCCTTCACGGTACACCCCTGTTATATCTTTTTCTTATTTCTGTGAATGTGGTGGATATCACGCCTGCAAGTCACGTGATGAGGCACCCATGGACTTATCATTCTCTGTGAGAATACACATTTGAAAATGTCGAGTTTGCAGACTCCAGAGTTATGTGTGACAACTTACAAGCGAAAATATGCGGCGCACAGACGGCACGTGCGACGAGGCGTACTGGGCTTCCTAGAATCGGTCTTTTTTTATAATTTTAACATCACCTTTTGAATTGATTTTCCCTCATAACGATGATATTTTATATATTCACTCATTTCCATTTTAGAAATAATTTCCATCTCATTTATATCTCCGTCAACCCGCATTGCGTCTCTTCCTAAGTCCCTACCTGCTCACATGACGTCACCTCGAATTTGTTATTTTATTTATATTGTATCTTCCCGAAAGAAAGAAAACCCCAAAACAAAACAATTTTAAAAGAGCTCGCGAGTCGCACGGCATTACCCAAATCTCATTTCCAAATTCCGCTGTTTATTATTTTATTATTATTACCATTACTATTACTATTATATTCCAGCAATCAATCACTCGACCCACAGCCTTATTTAAATTATTCATTGATATGTTAAGTCTGCCAATAACGAAATGGCACTTCCATTTTTAACTTCCACCTATCCATCACTCAAATCAAAGCCTCCCTTCAAGTTTGTACACAAGAATAATTGATAGTATAAATATAGATTTCCAAGCTGCTCTAACTGAAAACTCCTGGTTAGTGAGTGGTTACGATCACACTGGCCCTTAGTGGTGTTCAAACTTTAGGTGATTGAATTATAACTCCTCACAGGGAGCATACCAGTTCTTCTATCCTTGATTAAGGAGCATAACCTATCAACCTCAAGTGGGAGCATTAACCCTCCATGGAACTCCTGGTTGCCGAATCTGGAGCACTGACATGATATGAGCAATGCTTCCCAATTATCCAATTTTTTGCTTTCAACAACAGTTGAAGCAAAATTCTACATTGCATTTTAGACACGGATAGATTGATGCCACTGGCGATACGCAACCGAGGGATTGAACTTACACATTGCATTTGAAATGACATCTCCTGGAAAATGTTTTTCCTACCACACAAAAATTAACAATGGCAACCTTGAGGACCCAAGCATTAGGGGTACCCTCATACTACATCTCTCTTACATATGGCTGGCTGGCTGGCTGGCTAATTGACCCTACACCATCTGATTAATACAGCAAGGGGATGATGCAAGAGGCAGGGCTATAAGGGGAAAATTTTTTAGAGAAGCAGGTACCTATAATAGCTACATTGCTGCAGTTTAGCAACTGAACATTCACAACACAGAGCTAAAGCTAGGCATTACATACATAGACATCTCTTGTCATCTATTCATACATCTTCATGTATATATACAGTACTAGAAGATACTAGAGCTGGGCTTGCTGTCTGCTCCTCCATACATCGCTGCCCTGATCTCTGGATACAAAGAGAGCATGTAGCTGTCCAAGCTGCCTATACCATGCAGAGGGGTTTGTGAGGCCATCCTTACAATGCTCTCATTTAGCAGGTGATGGTCAGCATCTTGTTCAAAAGAGCAGGAACTTTCCATGCTTGCCCAATCAGACTGCAGCTCAGGTCTGCTGATGCTTGGCATGGCCTCAGCTGAGCAGCAATCCGGGGCGTCCATCGTGGTTGTCCTCGCATGTGCAAAACCCGACCGACTAGTGTTGTCGCTCGGCTCAGTTACGACCCCATCACTGAACTCGTCCTCCTTGTCAGCCACATACATTGCAGATTGAAGCAGCTCCAAGCACAGCCGCAGCTTGTTATGATCAGTGGTGGGTGATGTGCTTTCTCCTCTGGGGCTACATTCTGCTTGAGAAATCAAGCATTGGACAACATCTATCGGGGACTCCCCATTATCAGACTGAACCCGTGGGGATGCATGATGGTCCAGCAATACAGATATCATCTCCGGGTTCGCCATTTCCGAAGCTAAATGCAATGCTGTCCTACCCGCAGGACCTGGGAAGTTCACATCCACTGCTCCCATTTCCAGCAAAGCCTTCACCACATCCCTGCTGCAATTTGTGACAGAGTAGTGTAGGGCTTGAGCTTTATCCAAGTCTAGGCCCTCTCCCATCACCATTAGCCTCACAAGCTCCACATCTAAGGAGTCCAAAGCCAGCCTCATTCTCCTTATCCTCTGCTCCTGTCCTGCAGCCCGCTCCCGGCCTTGCACAATGTGCAAACCATATCCTCTTTGCAACCGAATTTCCTCAATTTCCGTCGCAATGTCCAATGGCAAGTGCCTTCTGAGGACATCAGAAGTCAACCCTGACCGGGCCACTAGCTCAGAGCAAGTACCCCAAAGAGGAAGCAATCCCTGCTTCTTGGCCGCAACAAGTATGCGCATTACATCATCAATGGAGATTTTCTCCACAACGCTTGCTAGGTGCTTCTGCAGTCACGAGGATAAAGAATGAACAACTTGATGGGGACATCAACAGAATTGAGATGATTGCTATGTATCTCTTGAAATGTACACGCATTTCCACAGACCATACTGGAAGATGTGGAGCTGTAGCCCATTCACTTTGTATCCATTTTATAGTGGAAAGTGATTGAGGCTACCAAATATCACCAATAACAAACAGGAACATGAAAAATAATTATTAACTCTACCAAGGACCATCAATTTCTATGTCAAGAAAGAAGCTTCATTGACTGACCTGAGTCATGAGAGAGAGCTGCTCCACCCCAAAGAAGCTGGCAGCATGCAATGTGTCCAAGGCAAGGTCAATAGCAGAAGAGCAATGTGTATGCCAGCATCCTCTGTCTGGGCATTTGGACCTCCCATGCTCCGGCAGTAAAATCAGCTGCCCACTGTACAAGAACTGCATGAGCAGCAGAAAGACATCGTAGCCCACCACGCCCACAGGTATTTGCTGCGGCATCAACGGACTGGCAATAGGAGCCTCCGCCATGGTATCTCCCTTGCAAAACAGCATCCTGAAGAAGCTGCTTCTTGCAGCTAGAATGCACCTGTGTGCGTGCACTTGTTTGCCTTCGATGCAAAAGACGACGTCGCTGAACGCAGAACCATGGGTGAACAAATTGAGGTAGTCTGCAGAAAGGGTCCTGAAGGTGTCTTCTGCATTCATAATGAGCCTCTCTGTGGGGAGCTGGAGAACTGAATCAGCAGAGAGACTGATAGGATGAGAAAACAAAACAAAAAGGGAGTGAATCAGGGAGGGAATGTGCCTTGCTCTCAGATGTGAGTAGAGAATCAGCTCAGGGCTTTTGTCTCACATAGTGTGCTGGTAGGAAAAGGGCAGCTGCACACATACATAAATATTGATCCTGGAATCATCATATCATGATCAGAAGCCAAGTTGAAACCAACTACCCACACGGAGGGGAGAGGACGGCAGTACTGCACATACACACACACCCTCTGCCAAACTGGCACAAAGTAGATCTCTCGCACAAGACACACACACGCGATCACAATCAGTTGGTAAGAGGAGTGGAAGGAAAAAGACGACAGTACAGAGAAAAGGTAGGGGAGGAGGGAAGGAGGGGTGGTGGGATCCTCGGTTGAGAAAGATACAGAAAGAAAGCGAGAAAGAAAGAGAGGGAGGGAGGGAGGGAGGGGGGGCCCTTGAAGCCTTGCTAAGTTTTCTGATTGAGAGAGTAAAAGATACAGACAAAGAGGCTCCTTCAGCCACACTTGTGATGCAGGTAGCTGCCACAAGCCGGGAATTGAAGATAAGTGTGCGTAGGCTGAGGGAGAGAGAGTGTGGTGTGTGGGAGAAGGGAGAAGGGAGAGTGTGTGTGCAATACAAGAAGACTGTAGCTCAGAAAACCTGATGATACAAGCTCCTTTTTCTTTCCATGGTAGTTATAGAGAGAGAGGGGGGCGGGGGGGGAGTGGCTGAAGAGAGAGAGAGTGTGTGTGTGTGTGTAGTGTGCAGTGCAAGGGTTGTGGAGAGAGAGAGTGTGAGAGAGACAGGCATTTGTCAAAGGGTACTTGGCTTGGCGGTGTAGCAACTCGTGAAAGGTACACTGGTACCCAGAGAGAGAGAGAGAGAGAGAGAGAGAGAGAGAGAGAGATTATACGCTATCCACTGCCCCCTACTTTTAGCCTGGAAGCAGTAGTCCTGTCGTAGCACTGTTTTTGGCAGCGCTGCCGCCATACTTAGCGGTCAAACCTCTGAGCGCAAGACGCGAAGACAGACCCTAAATATTATCATTGTGTTTATTCTTTTCCTGTACACAAAAATATTTGTAAAATACAGGCAAGAAACATATCATCATTGAAATTCATCATACACACACACACACACCCCAGCCCCCAGAAGAGAGAGAAAGAGGGCAGACTCCAGAGACGAAACAGAAGAAAGGGACATGGTCAATCTGACCCCTCTCTCACCAAGGGGTCTGAACTTCGCTGAAATAGGCCATTCTTGCTATTATGGCTCCTTTTTTAAAATTTTCTCAGTGTTGTTTATTTATTTTTTATTTATCTATTGCTATTATTATTAGGGCCGCAAGGGCGGGCGCAAGACACGAGGATCCCTGAAACAACACCAGCTCCTTTGGCGCTCGTTCACACCCGCAAGCCCTGCTTCCCACTAAGGTCCCGTTTCCATGCCAAAAAAAAATCACATTTTGTATACACAACTATTGGTTAGCTTAGTGAGGAGTCGTCTCTTGAGAGACCAGCCACATAACACCTAATTGACCCTAGCCTCTGCATGTCCATGTGTGCGGCACTGGATCTTGAAGTTGCAACCAATCGCTTACCTCTTGGTCAAATGCACTCTCTTTGCCTACACACCAAGTGATATATGCCCACTTTGCAAGTTGTTAACCCATCAATTTGTATATTTAGAGGTTGGGCGTCCACTCTCCTTTACGATAATGAATCCCCACCTAATGCAGCAAAATACGAAATAAACAGCAAACATCCATATACTAATTGCAATTATTACTCCAACAGTTTACTGTTGAAATCTTGGCAACATGCCACATGAGATGACTTTGCACAAAATGTCAACGAAGTCCACACATGGCCCCTCTCGCAATGTGCATTACTAAGTTATCATAGTTCTACCCATAACAGTTGTGCATGCATCAAATAGGTAGAGTATGACAATCCGCATAAGTGAAATCATGGTCCTTGTGTTCTTTTCAATGGCTTACATATTTTTAGCATGTTGTGTTTTGGTGTAGTCATTTTGTCGTTGGGATTCATCCTACAACCTCGTCATCCATGAGGGTAGGACACAATCAACCCACTCAATCCAAGCTTGAATTTGTAACCTTACCATTCATGAGAGAGCATTGGTTAACTACCTTACTTTGTCTACCTTCCAACCAAGGTAAATTGTCAGTGGCCACTTTTAGCCCCCAATGTCTAGTTTTTGGGGTTTGTTTGGGTGTCTAGGCTAAATTTTTGGAGTCAAAAACCTAAAAATAGTAATTACATATGAGAAACCACATCTTTTGGCAAAATTTTCACCCAAAACTCTAAAAAGCAAGGTTTTTCACAACGTTTCACCCTATCCTCTAAATTGCTGACCATCAAACAACAAAACAATCACCCATCTATTTACAAATAAGAGATCATCAGGGTCCCTTACATATTATCCCACTTTTAAGTCATCATTTCACCCTAGTCATGTTTGTTAATTATAACAATTTGATATGATCAACTTTACTCTTGAACATGCGGCACTTATTGCAAGATTATTGTGGGAGCTTTCGCTCAACCGCCAAGACCCACGGACCGCTTATTGTTTCAAGCATTCCAAGCGAGCTCTAATGGCTATCTCTCACCTAGCCGTCGCACCATCGATCCTACAAGTGTAGAGAGCTTACCTTAGTGCCGATATGAGTTGCCCCCTCTCTTCCACACGCCGGTAGCTCCATGATCCTAGATGCTAGCTCAAGCATCCTCAAGCCTCCTCCACCTCCAAGCTCCATCCTCCATAGCCGCGCGCACAAGAAGGGAGAAGGGAAGAGAAGAAGAAGAGAGGAGATGGTGAAGAGCTTCACCCTCTTAATCCCTCACTCTCACACACACTCACTCCCTCACACTCTCACACTCCCTCTCTCAAGAGAATACACAAGCAAGAAGGTGAGAAGGAGAGAAGAAGAAGAATACTCATTTTGCCACACACCAAAGAATGATCTCTTATTCACTTTTTGAACTTTATATATACAAACCCTAAAATCCCATGGACACCCATCCCTTTTTTACATGACCGGCCATTGTGGCAAGGTCCTTTTTCCATTTTCCTATTTTAGCCCCATCCCTCTAGCCTACACCCGTCTAATATTTTACAATGGGCACAAGAGGGAGCCTGGCACTCTTTTACAAGGATTTTTTGAGTTTTTTGAGGCGCCTTTTCTTTTAAGGTTGCGCTTTTTGCCCCGGTTGCGTGTCTTTGCTCTTTCTTCATCTTCCTTTGCTTTTTCTCCATCTTTCACCATCTTGACTTCGCCATCTTGACTTGGGGTTAATGTTACCCCCCTCCTAGACGGGTGCCAGTCCCATGGCACTTTTGGCGTGGGTGTAAGGGTGAGGGCCACATGTAGACTCAGGTGCTTGTGGAAGCTCAAGAACGAGGTTTGTCGGGGCAGCTCAGTGGATTGCATGGGTGGACGAGGGCCTCTGAAGTTGGTGGTTGGGCGTTTGTGGTGTACCTGAAGAAGAAGGTGCGGTGCTCTACCTAGGGGGGGTGTTGTCCTTAGCGTGTTGGTGCGATGTGCTTGCACTAGTGAAATGGAAAAGTGGGTCTAACCGCATGCGAAGCCTGGTGATGCCCCACACTTGAGGATCCCATTTGTGCCAAGGGGGTGTGGTGCCAGTGGCTTAGGGTGACAAGTCGAACCATAGGTGAGTATTATCTCCCTAGGTGTGTCCTGCCGTTGATATGCCCTAAGCATGACGTGGGGGATCAAAAAGGGCTAGGGGGTTAAGAGTGGAGCCAACCGACCAAGGTCACTGGACACGCCTAACTTAAGGACCCCTAGGTGTAGTGATCGTGCATTTTTTTAAAAAAAATACATTTCGGGATAGTATTACATGACGAGCAAGACAGCCAAGTCTAGTTCTCGTCGTCGAAATGAGGGGGGAGGGCGGGTGGATGGATTTGCATAAAAATTGATGGCTCCGCATGTACCCTTTCAGGTTCATGCGGACATGGAGAGAGGTGGTGGATAGGAAGGGGTGATTGCACCTAGTGAATTGGCTGTCGCTCATATCCTCTAGGAGTGCTAGGAAAAATGAAGGTAGTAGGCTAGCCCTCATCATTAAGCGGGTCATAGTGCAACTATCGATAGAGTTAGGATAAAAAAAGAGGGGAGGTAAGCCGCTTTCTTGCGGTGCCGGATCTTGCTTAAGTAGGAGTTTAAGGAGCCTAAGGTAATTATAGGTGGTTATGAATGCGGGATCTGGGCAGGAGGAGAACTCAACGAGGAAATGCGTCATGGAGGCGGGCAGGCTTCCTAGATCAAAAAGTAGAGCGTCCTCAAAGGAAGTGGCATTGGCATTGTAGATGACGGGGAAGTTGTGCCGCCCATGGAGGGTGGAGACAAAATCCACGCCTACCCTATAGGGATACACCATAAACATGGGGTCGTTCTGCTCGTAGGGTAGGGTGTTACAAAATGCCATCCAGGTGAGCATGTTGGTATTACATATTCGCCTCCTCTAGAGGGGTTGGCAGTCGTAACCCCTTACCGTGTATGGCACTTCGTATATTTTGTCTTGCCAGAATTCAGCCTCTTCCGTGCCCCACAAAGTGGGGGTCCTTGCCCTATTTTCCAGCCATCTTTAGCCTAGTCAGTTGTTGCCAGCCGCGATCACCTCCTCCATCGCCTTGATCGGCAGGACCCTTCTCAGGCTATCAGGCATAAGGAAGATGAAGGAGAAAGGGTCCTTTTCCATTTCTTGTTGTTCCCAGACCACTAGTTCTCCGTGGAATTGCATTGATAGGTCTTTGGGGCATGGTGGGAGGGGAGCGGATGGCTGCACGATTGGCTTGGCCTGCAGCCGTTTTCTGGCCTCTTCCATTAACTTTTTCTGCTGCTCCTTAAGGATGGCCTGTCTGTCCAGGGGTGGGGCGGGTTGTTGCCGATATTGTTCATGCGGCAAGGGGGGCTGCGGGATTACATCTTCTCTGAATATGTTCATGCGATTTCGAATTCGACTTCCTACCCCTGCCGGTTTTCTTGTAGTGCTCTTTCTTCAAAGCCGAGGGCATCTGCCTCCTGGAGGGTTAGGCCGGCCAGTAGTAGATACTTTTGCTGCTCCTCTAGGCCCAACCTTACCTCTGCAGGTTGGGGTGGCATCTGCAGCCCCGCATGCAGGGCTCTGCGTGCGATGCTTAATTTCTTCTTCACCACCTCCAACGGCTCCGTTCCATCTAGTTGAGCTGTATCCAGCAGCGTATTGAGGAAGGCTTGTTGTTGGGCAGTGAAGGCTGTCTGGGCGGCATCTACTTTGCTTTTTGCCAATATTTTTTCCTTCTCCACCAAGGCGAGGCACGGCGCCAATGCCTTCACCCATGCCTCATTCTACGTAGCCCATTCCTCGGCCCTTTTGCTCATTCCTTCCATGCTCTCCCATTGCTTTTGAGCTACGAGCTTCTGTTCCTGGGCCCTAAGCTCTTTGGCTTATAACTTCCTTCCCTATCCTCTTTGGCTTTCAACTCTTGCTTGAGTTCGAATATTTGGCGTTGCTGCATGGCGATGATGCGTGTTTTTTCCAATTGGAAAGCTGCCCACTGACTCTTTTTCTGTCATCAACTCAGCCCCACAACCATCCTTTTTTCCTCCTTCGATCTCTCCAGTTGGGAGAGTAGCTCAGCGACATACTCATCGTAACTGGATGGTGGCGTCATTGTTGTGTGGGTGGGGGTGGTTGAGGCCTCCATGCGCGGGTGCTTTTGATCTTGCCTTGATTCAGCATCTGCAGCTAGCCTTTTTGGTCCCATGGTCATAGTTTCCATGCTTTTCCCTTGGGCCATTTCCTTACTGATGTTTTGCATCCAGGCCACCAGGTTGGACACTTCCAAGCTGGTGGGGATGCTAGGGGTGGGCGTAGTGGGTTCAGCGGGGGGTGCCATGAGGGTGGGGATCGGATGCAGGGGTGCTTTGCCTTTTCCTTTTGGAACTGCGAGGGGCACGGGTTCTGGGGCCTGCATGTGTTGGAGCTAGGCCTCTCTTCATTGGGATGATTCCAGGCTTCTGGGTCATCCGCCCTACACTACTGCTCAATGGACCGGCATGTAGCTTCGGCCAGGTCCTCCTCCTCTTTTCTTCTTAACTCCTTGTCCTCCTCCGCGACTCTTCTTTTCCTTTCCTCCTTGGCCTTTTTGCATTCTTCCTCTAGTTTTTCTTTTTCCTCGTGCTCTTCTTTCCTTCTCCTTTTAGCCTCTTGCTTGGACGCCTTTTTAGCATGCCTGACTTGTTCCGTTGTCTCTTCTTCTTCATGCTTCCTCTTCCTTTCTCTCTCCTCTGCCTCCCTGAGGGATTTTTGCTTTCTCCAAGTCCTCTCTCTCCTTTCTATGGCCTTCATCCTGTTTCTTTTTCTTCTGCGTTGCTTTTTTATTAGTCTCCTTAACCTGTTTTTTGCTCTTCTGCTCTTCCCCTTCTTCCTTGATCTCCGTCCTATCACTACACCTCTCCTAGTGTTGATGGGGAGATGATCGGTCGGGTGTTTCTCCCTACACCTCTTCTACTTCTTTCACGGCCTTCTGGATAAGCGCCATTAAGATGCCCCCATATGCGATGAATGAGGCTTTGGAGAAAGCCCTTTTTCTTTCTGTGGCCTTTGACATCGGTGATTCTCCTCCTGCTTGCTGGCAGGTTTCCTAAGGCTAGCACTCGAGCTACCTAGTCGATAGTCTTGCGCACATAGCCATTCCAGTCGACTTCGTGCAGGGTTTGGGCCGCTACATTTTCTAGGATTGGTGAAAGGTGAGAAGGATCGAAGCTTGCACGCGAGCTATGGCGGGAGAGCAAGAGCAAGAAAGAGAGAGACAAGAAATGGGAACTCCAACAGTCACAATGTGTGACCGGGCCTTCCTTTATTCAAACTGTCACTAAAAGAATAAAGAATAAAGTGACGTGACGGGCGCCCGCCACCTGCAGTGTGCAGTGGCGGGTACTGTCAGTGTAGTAATACACGGGGCGGCACGGCGGAGGCGCCTTTACCCCCAACAACCTCCCACTTAAAGGCGAATCTGCCCTAGTGAGAGAGAAAAGAAAAAGAAAAGACAGTACAAATGTACATAGGTGAGGAAAGGTGACATCTCATCCAACGCCCATCAACCTCCTGAGGAAGGCAAAGCGCTCAGTAGTGAGGCTCTTTGTGAGCAAATCTGCAGGATTCTCGTCAGTGGAGATCTTGACAAGGTCAACAGACCTGTCCTCCACGACACCACGTATGAAGTGATACCTCACCTCAATGTGTTTCGTCTTCGCATGGAAGACCGGATTCTTAGCCAACTGAATGGCACTCATAGAATCCGAATGCAGTGTAGGTGTAGCATCAATCCCAAGGTCAGCAACTAGACGGCCTAACCATATGGCCTCCTTGCAAGCCTCAGTGGCTGCAACATACTCGGCCTCAGTGGTAGACAAAGCCGTACACTTCTGAACCCTGGACATCCAAGAGATAGCCCCTCCAGCATAGGTGAATACATAGCCAGAAGTGGACTTCCTACTATCTGCATGTCCTGCATAATCGGAGTCAGTGTACCCCACGACCCCTGTATCCTGGCTGCCATAGCAAATACACATATCTGCTGTGCCCTTCAGGTACCTCATGATACCCTTCACGGCATCCCAATGTCTGCTGCCAGGTGTAGCCATATAGCGTGCCACAACACCAACTGCATGTGCAATATCTGGACGAGTGGCTATCATGGCATACATCAAACTGCCCACGGCTGATGCATAAGGGATCTTGGCCATCTCGGCCCTCTGCTCATCTGTCTGCGGACAATCGGCCTGTGATACCTTCACATAAGAAGGTAATGGACAGCCAATAGGCTTTACGTTCTGCATGCGGAAGCGCTCAAGGACTTTATGAATGTACTCCCGCTGTGAGAGATACAAAAGTCCCTGATGCCTATCGCGCTTAATACGCATCCCAAGTATATGTGAGGCCTGTCCCAAATCCTTCATCTCAAAGCTCTTCTTTAGCTGAGATTTAAGAGCATCTAGCTCATCATGAGCTTTCCCTACTATCAGCATATCATCAACATAGAGTACCAAGATAAGCAAACTGCCATCACGGGCTTTCTTCGTGTAAAGACACGGATCCATAGCACTCCTGCTGTAGCCCTGTGACTGCATAAAGGCATCAAACTTATGATACCATTCCCTAGGTGCCTGCTTCAAGCCATACAAGCTCTTCTTCAACTTGCACACTAGGTGCTCCCTGCCAGGTTCTGCAAAGCCCTTAGGCTGATCCATATAGATCTCATCATGCAAGTCCCCATGTAGAAAAGCCGTCTTGACATCCATCTGATATAGATCTAAGTCAAGCTGTGCAACCAAAGCCAAGACTAAGCGCAGGGTGGTCATCTTAACCACAGGAGAGAAGACCTCATCAAAGTCCACACCATGTTCCTGCTTAAAACCCTTTGCTACCAATCTAGCCTTGTATGCCGGCTTGGGGTGTCCAGGGGTACTTTTCAGCTTGTATACCCACTTGCATGGCAAAGCCTTCTTGCCCTTAGGCAAGGCAACCAAATCCCAAGTCTCATTCTTATGCAGGGAGTCTATCTCAGACTGCATAGCCCTCTCCCAGGAGTGACTGTCACCCCTGCGCATAGCCTCATCATAAGTGAAAGGCTCTCCTGCATCTGTAACCAAAACATAATGCATAGAGGGCTGAAATCTGTCAGGTGGACGTCTATCTCTAGCAGACCGTCTCACCGCAGGCTCTGCTGCCTGTCTAACTACTTGTCCAACATCCTGGCCCTGTGGAGGAACTGCTGCAGGCTGTACTACTGGCTGTGCTGGAGCTTTAGGCTCCTCCTGAAAGATCACTCTGCGGATCTCAACCACCTTCTCAGGCTGCCTGTGCATCTTGTCTTCATGGAAGACGACATCATGGCTGCGTACTATTTTCCGCGCCTGCGGATCCCATAGGCGATAGCCCATCTCTCCTGACTCACCATAGCCAAGGAATATGCATTTAATGCTCTTTGGATCCAATTTACTCCTCTTGTCCTTGGGCACATGGCAGAATGCCTCACATCCAAAGACACGGAGATGCGCATAAGAGGGTGGCTTACCAGCCCAAACTTCCTCTGCAACCTGGAAATCCAATCCACTGGAAGGCGATCGGTTTATGACATGCACTGACGTACTAACTGCCTCAGCCCAAAAACTCGGGGGTAGGCCTGCATGGCTAAGCATAGAGCGCACACGCTCCTGAATAGTCCTGTTCATGCGCTCAGCCAAACCATTCTGGGGTGGGGTGTAAGGGGCGATCAACTGACGCTTAATACCCCTGTCATCACAAAACTGCTCAAAAGCATGCGAGACATATTCTCCCCCATTATCTGTCCTAAGGCATTTCAGCCTATACCCAGTCTGGTTCTCAACAAGAGCAAGCCATCTCTGAAAAACTGCCAAGACATCGGACTTCTGCTTTATAGGATAAGCCCACACTTTCCTAGAAAAATCATCAATGAAGGTAACGAAGTACTTCGCGCCACCCATAGACATGCAAGGCATAGGCCCACAAACATCGGAATGCACCAATGCCAAGGGCTCACTCATGCGTGGCCTACCCGATTTCTTATGCGTAGACCTATTCTGCTTACCATAAAGACAATGATCACACGAGTCAAAACATGCATAATCCAAAGGCGGAAGATACTGCAAACCAGATAACATTTTCATTCCTTTCAAAGACATATGCCCCAAACGGGCATGCCAAAGTGATACATGTGGGATAGAGCCCACTGCCAAAATATGGTCTACAGAAGACCCAGATACAACAAGAGGATAGAGGCTGCCAGCCTTGGCGCCTCTAGCAAGCACAAGTCTGCCTTTGGTAATCTTCCAGGTAGAATCCCCAAAACAGACATGAAATCCTGCATCATCCAACTGTCCTGCAGACATAAGACTACGCGTAAGCGCAGGTACATGACGTACATCCCTGAGCAAAAGGGAACTGCCAGTGGAAAACTGCAACTGAATATCTCCACAGCCCACAATATCAAGAGACCTGTCATCTCCAAGTCTGACTGATCCAGATACAGTACGGTAAGAGTGAAACCACTCACGGTAAGGCGTCACATGGAAGGACGCACCTGAATCCAATAACCAGCACTGTGCATACATACTAGGTGTCTCAGTCAAGTGTGAAGCATCAGAAGAACTAGCTGCAAGTATAAACTCATCACCACCATCGGACTCTTCAGTCTGCGTGACATTAATTTCCTCAATCTTGACGTTGGACTTCGCAGGTACTATGCTGCGATCAGAGGACTTCTCCTGCACTTTATCTTTCCCCTTATCCTTGCGCTTCTCATTGCGCAACTCATGACACTGTGGTCTAATATGGCCCTTTTTCCCACAATGATGACAAGTGACATTTGCATTGCGTCCACGCGACTTACTACGCAACTTGCCACCATGAGATTTAGACCGACCCTTCTGCGAGTCACGGCCTCGGCCATTACCACGATCATACCTGTCATTCCTGCCTCTAACTGTCAAAGCATGACTACCACGAGAGGCATCCAAGTTTTTGCGATTCACCTCTTCCTGAAGAAGAGCACTCTCAACATCTGCCAATTTTAGAGTAGCACTAGAGGCACAAAGAGCAGTGCGGAATACATCCCATGACTCATTCAGAGTTCCAAGCAAGAAAAGAGGAGTTACTTCCTCTCCAAAGGTGATATCCTGCGAAGTCAAGTTCTTTAGTATAGCATGGATCTGGCTCAAGTGAGCAGACATAGTCGCATTATCCTTCATGCGCAGATCCATAAGCTGCTTCAACCAGTACATCTGACTCGCCGGACTTTTCTTATCATAAAGATTCTTGATCTTATTCCATAGATCCCATGCACTCTGTGCTTCCTCAAATACATTATAATGTACCTGTTCAGTGAGAGACAATACAATCGTGGACTTGCATAGCTCATCAAGTTCAAGCCAGTCGTCATTGTCCATAGTTTCAGGCTGCTCCCCACTCAACCGAAGTGGCTTAATCTGAGATTTCTGCACCAAAACCTGCCATATTTGACTCTTCCAGTAAGAGTAGTTGGTACCATCCAACTTTGTAATGTTAAAGATGGCACTATCATGCGAAGATGACGCCATTATGCAGGCTGGAAATGCCCAAACAGTCCAAAACTGCTTGCTGTTTTACTGCAGAAACTGCCCAAAAATGACCAAAACGGGGTCCAAAGGGCGAGCAAAGTGTGCCAAAAGTGGCTGCCCACTTAGTACTAGGTGCGGTACACCAAATCAGGATATTTCAGCATGAAAAGTACACCTCAGTCCACCAATGACTGCTTGCTGTAATAAATTGCAGGTATGCAGTCTAGAGAGCAAACTGTCCCAAAATAGGATCCAATGTCAAGCAAACAATGCTAGGTCCAAAGCCGGCGTGAAATGGACATAAGTAAGGCCAATGACAGTGAAAAGAACATGAGCTCAACACCAAGCATGTCAAAATAACATCTGCCAGTGAAAGGCACACCCCCAGACACTCTAGGCAAAGTGTTCCTGTAACTGCCAAAACCTGACACAAATAGGTATTTGCTCAAAGAGAAAGATCCAAATATGAGACTCAGCTCATAAGCATCCTGTGAACCAAGAGTACATCAATGCATATCCATAAAGATCGGAGTATGATCCCAAAGTCTCAATGTGTATGTAGCTGCTCAAGACATAAACTGCTCCAAATACATGTAAGTGCTCCAATAGCATGCAACTGTCAAAGGTCAAGAAAGCATGTAAAATGCTCCCACTGGCACAAAAGGCGTACAAAGCGAGCTCAGAAGCTCAAACAACCCAAGAGAAAGCACCAGTGATAAGTGACCCTGTCAATGCATCAAGCGCATCTGAGAGAGCATGACATACATGAAGCATCGGTCGTATTAACCATGAAGCAATACATAAGCCCAAATAAGCTCTCGGTCAACTCAATGACATCCAAATAGCAACCAAGATCAGTGATCAAGTAAGCCGGGAATGCTCAAATACATCCAAATCCAAGCTCCAAATGTCGGTATGGCATACACGAACCAAATAGCATATGTCACGAACCAAAGCATGTAATGCAAAAGCCTAACTGTCAAGCAGAGACATGAGGCATAGGCGGTCCACGAGCATGCCGAGTCGGTCCAAATGCCAGTGAAGACGGAGCTAATGCGAAGCTCAAAAGCATCCCATAATCTCATACATATGCTCCAAGTCGTCCCCAAATGTCAGAGATATCATGCCAAAGCTCAAAGCATACATCCGGTATCGGTAGGTAAGTGCCAAAGCATGTAAAGTACCTTCAGCCCACTGTTATTCCAGCATGTATTTACTGTTCTAAACAGTAGATTTCAGCCCCAAATTCAAGCCAAAATCATGGTCAAACCAAATGCATACATCCCCAATACATCCGGGTAGGAAATAGACCGCATACGGGCATCAAACAAGGTAACCGGAGTAGAGTATAAGCATTAAATGCCAATGCCAAGTGTGGCTGCCCTGTTTCCAGCACTGTATAACAGTAAATAACAGTCCCAAATCAGCCAATATTTCAAGCCAAAATCATGGCATAATCATGTGCATACATTCCCAAGGCACTAGGCATCATGTAGACCGCATACGGGCATCAAATAGCACAACCGGAATGGAGTATAAGCAACAAATGCTAATGCCAATGGTGCTGCCCTGTTTTCAGCCTGTTATGACAGTCCCAAATCTGAAGAAATCAGCCCCGAAAGATCAAGACCAATGCCCAAAGCTTGAATGACATCAAACATGAAGTCTATAGCCCTCTTGATCAAGGTAGAGAGCAAGAAGCAATGGCCAAGTGTGGAGCTGAAGTAGATGAGTGCTCACAGCCTGGAAAAAATGATGCAATCTGCCCTGTTGGTGCTGAACTTGCTGCTGATCCACATGGGCTGAAAAGGGGGTAATGGGGGGCTCAATGATGGCCCAAGGTAGGCACATACCAAGCCATGAAGGCCCAATGCAAAGGGGAGGGAAGATATGAGCTATGGAGCTCAAGAAGAGTGGCTGCCCTTTGTTCCTGCCCTGTTTCAATCTGAGAATACACTCAAATGCCTGCAAATGCTGAAGCAATACCTCAAGGGCAAGGCCCTGATGAAGCTCAAGAAGGCCAGGATGGAGCTCGGGAAGCCGGGGAGAGTCGGAAGCTCAAGAGGTCGGCTATGGCTGCCGGGATGGAGACCCAATGCGTGAAGCGAGTCGATGCGAAGGTCGGGAAGCACCGAGTCGAGCTCGAGCAAGAGAATGCCAAGCTCTGATACCAGTTGAAAGGTGAGAAGGATCGAAGCTTGCACGCGAGCTATGGCGGGAGAGCAAGAGCAAGAAAGAGAGAGACAAGAAATGGGAACTCCAACAGTCACAATGTGTGACCGGGCCTTCCTTTATTCAAACTGTCACTAAAAGAATAAAGAATAAAGTGACGTGACGGGCGCCCGCCACCTGCAGTGTGCAGTGGCGGGTACTGTCAGTGTAGTAATACACGGGGCGGCACGGCGGAGGCGCCTTTACCCCCAACAATTGGTACGCTGATCCAGTGCATCAACGCGTTATAGCGCTGGCTGGAAAAGAGCGCATCTATAAGCTTCACTTGGTCTCTGCATTGGGGATGTCCTGGATACTGATGCCATCGTTCGTCAGCACATCCTCCTTTCTCATCCCCAGCATGGCATATACGTCCCTCTTTTGCTTCTTTTCCACCTTCGGTTCTAGCCCCAGTACCTTCTCCACCAAGGCCGGGGCTAGACAACGAACCAGTACCCTGCTTAGCATTTTGTCCTCTTCCCACTGTGACAATGCCGCATTCGCTGTCGGGATTGTAGGACCTGAGAAATTCCACACAGCTCGTGTGCTCAGGTTCTCGTGCGAAACTTTCCAAGTACTTCTTGAGATTGCAGCTTTCCACGATGCTCCTGGTCATCTCTTCCTTGGCCACTAATTCTTCCAAATTGTGAATAGTTCAAAATTTCAACTGAATATAGGCGCGGCTCTCTAGGTTGATGCTGTACCACGTTCTCTCTTCCTCCATGAAGGGGAGTCGGTGGGCTTGGTCTTGCTGCGATATTTTTTGTTCCTGTCATAACCGTAATTTTCATTAGTGCGTCCGACATAGTAATCACTGAAAAAGAAAAAACTATGTGCTTTTGAATGAATTCATTAAGGTCTAGTGCAGATTCCCTTTTCAAACTTTGACTTTTTGCCTTTTAATTCAAAGTTTTTTTGCCCTTTTTCTACCCCATCCTTTTTTCACAATGTATGTCTATATACTTCACTCACTTTGATTTGCTTTACTGCTTCTAATCTGATTCACCTTACCCCCTCCCCTTCTAGTTTGAGAAGAATCCTTCCTAGGATGAGGGTTAGAAGGTGTAGGGATTTCGACATGGAGGTGTAGGGGCTACTTGTGAAGAAGCCAAGTATAGAAATTTGGGTTGTATTCCACATGGGCTTCGCGGTCCAGGTCGGAGGGTTTAATCCCCACTTGGGTGATGTATGTGAGAACGTCAGTCAAGAAGTCGCCCGAGTTGACTCGGCTAGCAATGTGTAACTCCTCATCGGTCAACAGGCGGTCGAGGTAGGGGTGTCCCTTGATGTGGTCTTCTATAGGACAGCCTCGCAACGTAGTTAACACTCGATATGATGTTGGTGCGACATATGTGGAGTCGTACTCTGCCATTTTGATAGCGCGTCCCTGCTCGGTGTTGATTATTACTCAGCATCCTTCAAGTTCCCATTGTAATCTAAGATCGTACCAATGCCTTAAGAACTGGGATTTCGTCTCAGCAAGTTTTGACAACTCTGCCACTTCTTGGTCGGTAATGGCAGAGGTGGTTCGCTGATCAAACGACGTGATGAGGCGTTGTTTGACTGCTTGCTCTTTTGAGATCTCACCGCTGAGCAACTTAGCAGTGGAGGTAGGGGCTTTTGCAAATGCAGATTCAAACGTTTCCCAAGAACAAGGTATCATTTGAACTTCGGCTGCGAAGGATTCATCCAATAGGCCTAAGTCGAGGTGATCGTAGCTTAGAGCTAGCGACACAAAAGTAGCATCCAGTCGCTTAATGCAATCCACCATGTCATCCCCTGTTTCCTCGGCTAAATCAACTACTAGTGAGAGAAAGGATTTCCTCTCGTAAGAGGGCCTAAGGCTTGCACAGGTGGTTGAGGTTTGGTAGGGCTTGAGTCTTTGACGACGGAGAGTTGCTATGGTAGGACTTCAGGAGCTTGCAATTGGGTCATTGGGATGGAGGCTAGGTTAGCAGCGGCCTCGAGTGATGGCCTATTGCTTTCAGGATCGATTTGGAAAGCCCGATCTTTTCCTGCTTGTGATGATGCTCGAGTTGGTGGTTGTTGATTGGTCTAACAGGCTTGGGTGATTCGCGTAGGTTCGCGCGTGGATGGACTTGAAGGTTGTGGGTCGGGAAAGCTCTGTAACTGGTGGTTTCGAGGTCCTACGATTTTTGGGATGATCGAGCTTGAGGTTGGCGTACGAGTGGTGCCTTTGATTGTGTGGGCCTTAGGTATCCATAGCCAAGCATTGCCCTCATAGTAGCCTTGTGCACGCAAGAGAGCCTTGGGGACCCATCTTTGACTGATTACACGTCTATTCTTGTGATTGCGTTTGGGCCTCCTAGGTTTAGAGTTTCTGGTCTTATGAGGGTAGGAGCATCGACTCCTAGGCAGCTGTTTGCGGTTGTTTAGGCACCCATTGAAGGCGAGGCTGTGGGGCCTTAGCTTTGGCTGGTATGGGTTGCGGGCGATGAGACTCGGGGAGTGGCGGCCGCACACTACCCCCCTCCTTAGAATTGCATATAGGCGTTTCTATCGGTGGCTAGGTGGCCCGTGATGAGGTTGCACAGCCCTTGTTGAAAGCTGTAACAATGTGAACGTTGCCTATTGCTAGGTGGATGCGCTGCGACGTGTAGTCGACATTGCAGTGGGTCTGCTTTTTGAAGGTGCACCCCAGCAGTGACTCTGTGCCTGCATTTTTAGCATCTGGCAGTACGTAAAAAATCATTGGAACAGTCTCAGACTCTATAGAAATGGCTGCCTTGCACTTGCCGAGTAGTGCATAGGAATGAGCCCCATATGGGCTTAATTTTGCAGTGGTGGGTTGAAGTTGTGGCTGGCCAAGTTGAGTCCAATGATCGTAGGTCAGGATGTTGAAGTCTACTCTCTCGTCGATCAATGCAGTGAAAGTACATGTTTGTTTTTCCATGACCATGATACGGATGTGTGTGGGTTCCACGGCTTCCTTGTCCTCGTCGTCGATTTCAGTGATTGTGGCTACTCGTACCTTGACAGGTGATTCTAACATCGGCGGTTCATGCAAAGGATGCGTAGGAGGGTAGTACTTCTTGACACAACTACTAATTGAAGAAGCCTATTCCTTCACCGTTTAGTGTCTCGAGTTCAACGTTGCCTGTTTGGCTGATTGCACAAACTTTGAAGGGTCCAAGACCTCTAAATTTCATCTTCTGCTTATGTCCTTTAACCAAGTAGAGGTGCACTAAGTCACAATGTTTGAAATTGTGCTGCTTGACGTGCTTTTCAAACCAGCTCTTGCGTCAGGCTTTCTCACAGATCAGTGCATGGGTGGCAAGAAGACGAGTCTCCGAGAGACGTTCGAGCTCAACTAGTTGTTGCGTCCATGCCTCCTTCCCTTCCCATCACTCTTGAAGCGCTATTCTCAAGCTAGGAACGAAGAACTCTAACGGTAGAATCACTTCTATCCATACGTCAGCCTAAAGGGGGTTTGACCGACAGTGGTTTTATAAGCGGTTCAGTAAGCCCACAGGGCTGCCATCAACTTGTTGTCCCAGTCGCTGCGTGAAGCAAAGATGACCTTGGTTAGGACATTGACAAGAATATTATTTGTTGATTCGGCTTGGCCGTTTGCATGAGGGTAATATGGCAAGGATTTGCGATGGATGATGAGGAAGGCGGACAAGAGATGCGCGATCACTTCATTGATGAAGTGCGTGCCTTGGTCAACTGACCAGTTCGATGGGGCAACCGAATCGTGAGATTACTTGCTCCCATAAGAACTTAGTCGTCGTTCTAGTGTCGTTTTTTCATGTGGCTCGTGCTTTTGCCCACTTAGTGAGGTAATCCGTGGCCACAATGATGTACTTAGCATGCGAATACTGTGTCGCAGGACTGATGGGCCCAATGAAATCAATTCCCCATTTTTCGAAGGGTTATCGAGCGATGACCAGGGTTAATTCCATTTGATCTTTGCGAATTAGGACCTTCGTTCTGGCACTCGTCACAGTGCTTGACGAATCGTGCCGTGTCACGAAAAAGCATGGGCCACCATAGTTGAGATTGCAACACTTTTCATGCTGTCGTGTCTTCACTAAAGTGCCCTCCGACAATGACGCTGTGCACTTCTGAGAGCACATGGTGCATCTCATATTCATACACACATCTGCGCAACAATCCGTCTTGCTCCAGCCTATAGAGTTGGCCTGCAATCAGCTGATAGGGCTGGATATTAAGGATTAATCGCCTAAACCAGGATTTTTCTATTAGTCAATAAGGCAGTCCGTGCTTAAGCACTTGGGCTATGTCATTTGCCTAATATAGTGTTAGATCAGCCTTAAATAGGTCTCTCTCGCTGGAGAGGTTAAACAGATGGGCGTCGGGCAATTCATCAATAACACCTTGTCCAACGGCTTCTCCGGTGGGAATGTGTGACATGTGATCAGCCATGTAATGCTGTTTTTCCTTCCGTATCACTATGGAGAAGTCGAACTCTAAAAGCAGAAGGAGACATCGAGCTATGCGTCCTGTAGCACAAGGTTTGTTTACTAGATATAGCAAGGCTTGATGGTCCACAAAGAAGATGAAGGGCGTGGCCAAAAGGTAATGCTGGAATTTCTTTACTGCGAATACCATGGCTAATCCCTCTCTTTTCGTCATTGAGTAATTCATTTTCATCTCAGTGAGTTGTCTGCTAGCAAAGCTCACTAGATAGTCTAAATTGTGTTCGCCATGCTGGCACAACACTGCCCCCACGGCAAACTTAGAAGCGTTGATATGCACGTGGAAGGTGATGGTCCAATTTGGGGCTCGTAGGATTGGCGCTGTGGTTAGAGCCTTCTTCAACTCTTCGTATGCCCTTTGGCATGCTTCAGTCCATTCGAAGACTATAAGTAGCTTGTACAATGGTCCGGCGATCAACACATAATTGAGTACAAACCGCTGATAGTACTCGGTATGGCCTAGGAAGCATTAAACTCCTTTGTAGTTGCTCGGGGGTGGAAGGTCAACAATGACGTTGACCTTCGAGACGTCAGTGGCAATGCCATTCTTTGACACCACGTGCCCTAGAATGCATCCATGCTTCACCCAAAATTGGCACTTTAAGGGGTTCAAGGAGAGATGGTATAAACGACACCGCTTAAAGACTGCTTGGAGTTTGTCTAATTGTTCGATCCAGGTCGAGTGTGTTGAGATATCAAGCTCCACTCATGATACACCAGGGTGACCGTTGTGCATTTATGTCATCGATAGCTATTCGCAGTAAAGAAATTCCAGCATTACCGCCCATGAATAATAGCTACATGATAGCTATCCTTATCTACTCTAGTTCATGAACTGAGCCATGAACTAGAGTAGATAAGGATAGCTATCATGTAGCTATTATTCATGTAGCTATCCTTATCTACTCTAGTTTATGGCTCAGTTAGTATGCCACCTTAGTTAGTTGAGTTTGGTTTGAGACCCATATATAGGGTTCTTCTATTTCTTTGTACTTGAGTTCTTTTGACTTACACAACTAAGAAGAGGAAAACTGTTTTCAGCCTCCACCCTTGTGTGTATTCCCCCATTGTGCAAGCAAGAAAGCTTCAAGTGAGACTCCTTCCTTCTCTCCCACAATCTTGACATGGTATCAGAGCCTTGTTCGTGGTAAGGAGCTCAAGAAAGAAAGCCAAGCTCTCGGTGTTCTGGTAAGAGGAGCAGTGTTGCTTTCATTTTCTGTTTTGGGAGCAGATCTCTGCAGGTAGCACAACCGGAAAGTGCAGGAGTGCATTGTCTCAGGTTGAGACGCCCTTCGCGGTGAAGCAAGAGGGCAGTATATGCTGCGAGCAAGGGCTTTAGCCCTTGGCAACCTTGTTTTTTTTAATTTGAGGCCATTTCGGGGCCTGTTTTGGAGGCGGATGTTTTCTACACGCACTCAAGTAAAGGCCCAGTTTTATGCTGTGCAGCCACTGTTCTACAGGTCGGTGAAAAGTACTGTAGAAATTGCATCGTATGCTTGTGCGCAGAGACATTGGGAGTTACAGAATCATCCCTGTTGCATGTTGATGCAAAATCGTCACTAGGAAGTGACTGTGTGGTCAAATACCACTTTCACCAGTTTTGCAGATTTTCCCTTGCGAGGGTGAAGCTGTGTTTTTTGCAGTGACAGAATTTTTTGCAGTGTTCTGTAATGGCATCTGATTCTCTTTCACAGATTGTCACTGAAAAGCTTGACAAGAACAACTTCCAAGCATGGAAGTTTAGAATGACGAATTTCCTTATGGGAAAAGGATATTGGGAATTTGTTGCAGGAAATGAAGAAAAACCAGTTCTTCCTGATGTTCCCAATCAACAGCAAATGCAGGCATTTAAAGCATGGCATGAGAGAGCCAGGAAAGTCATGTACTGGCTGTCTATCAGCATTTCAGATTCTATGATTGTGCATATTCAAGATGCAAGTATGCCAAAGGAGGCATGGGATACTTTGTTAAAAATGTATAGCACAAATACACAAGCCAGGAAAATGCAGCTCAAGCAAGAGTTGCATAGTGTGCAAAGAGAAAATATGAGCATCAATGACTACCACATGAAGGTGAAGAAGATTGCAGATGCACTTGCTTCCATTGGGTGGCCAGTGGAAGATGATGATTTAGTCTCAATGACCTTGAATGGTCTAGGAAAGGATTATGCATAGTTCCGAACGTCCATTTCCATCCGTGAAAGATTTCCTGATTTTGAGGAGTTGATTGCTCTTCTAATTTCTGAGGAGCAGAGAAATGGTGGTGCATCTTCTTCAGGAGGAACTTCAAAAGAAGTTGTCTTCTACTCAAATGCTGGAAGAGGTAGAGGCAGAGGTAGAGGAGGCCGATTTGGAGGCCGTGGCAGAAATCAGAATATGCAGCAAACTCAAGAAAACCAGTCCTATGGAGGAGGACGTGGTAACTCTAGAGGCAGGGGGAGCCAAAGAGGTCGTGGTGGATGGCAAAGAGGCCAAAATGCAAACAATAATGTTGAATGCTACTACTGTGGTAAAATGGGTCATATGGCTAAAGACTACTATAAAAAGCAGAATGACATCATGAATGGAAAACTGCAACAAGGCAATTATGCATCTTCTAGTAGATAGGGTGATGACAAAAATGAGCATTTGTTTATGGTGCAGCACATGAACAATTCTGTGATAAGTGTAGAAGAAAGCAATGATGTATGGTATGTTGACTCAGGTGCATCAAACCACATGACAGGTCATGCAGAATGGATGGATGATGCAAGGAAAATGGAAAAACCAGGATTTGTGGAGACTGGTGATGATACTGCACATCCTATTGTGCAGATTGGAAAAATTCCTTTGTCTATGCAGGATGGGAAAAAGAAATACATGTCCGATGTATTTCATGTCCCGAATATCACCAAGAATCTGGTTTCTGTTGGTCAAATGGTTGAGCAGGGCTTGCAGGTCAGATTTAATCCTCATGGATGCTTTGTTGAGGATATGAAAAATAAAGGTCGCTTGATAGCAAAAGGAAAGAAGAAGGGCAGAATGTTTACATTGGATACAGACATGTCTGAATTGAGTGCAGCAATGTTTGCACATGGGACTAGTGTAGTTGCAGATATTGATATCTGGCATAAACGCATTGGTCATATTAATGTACAATGACTTAAATCAATGCATGCCCAAAATATTGTTGCAGGTTTGCCTAAATTCAAGGTTGCAGAAATGCGTAAGGTATGTGAAGCCTGTCAGTTTGGAAAACAGGCAAGGAAACCATTTCCTAGACATGTTCAAGAGAGTGAGAAGCCATTGGAATTAATCCACTCTGATGTGTGGACTACTAAAGCTGCATCTCTTGGAGGCTGTCATTATTTTGTCACTTTTATTGATGACTATAGCAGAAAAGTTTGGGTGT
The DNA here is from genome assembly GCF_053477565.2 of Lygodium microphyllum. Lineage (NCBI taxonomy): Eukaryota > Viridiplantae > Streptophyta > Polypodiopsida > Schizaeales > Lygodiaceae > Lygodium > Lygodium microphyllum. Next base: position 35,648,617 of record NC_141150.1, read on the forward strand.
ATTTTATAAAAAAGAAAAGTGAAGTTTTTGGGCATTTCAAAACCCTTAAAGCTATGGTTGAAAAAGAAACAAGCCTGCAAATAAAATGCCTAAGGTCAGATGGAGGGGGAGAGTACCTCTCAAATGAGTTTGCAAAGTTCTTGTAGGAGCATGGCATAAAGCAGCAATATTCATGCAGTCATACCCCACAACAAATTGGAATTGCAGAAAGGAAAAATAGGCATGTTGGAGAGGTATCTCGTGCCATGCTCAATGAAAAAGACTTGCCAAATTTTTATTGGGCTGAAGCAGTTGCTACAGTAGACTACATAATGAACAGGACTCCCACTGCAGCAATACATGGAATGACTCCAGAGGAGAGGTATACTGGTAGGGAACCAGATATTTCTCATTTGAAAATTTTTTGTTGCATTGCCTATGTACATGTGCCAGATGAGTTGAGATCCAAGTTGGATCCAAAAGCTGAGAAGTGCATCTTTATTGGTTACTCTCTGCAGCAAAAAGGGTATAGATGCTATAACCCTTCTACTCGTAAGTTTACAGTGAGTAGAGATGTTGTTTTTGATGAGATGAGTAGCTAGTATAAACCAGTAAATGTGATTGATGATGTAGATGCACAAAATGGTAATGCTGCACAAAATTCACAGCAGCAGTCACAAAATATTAGTGGACCTAGAGCGTCCTCTAGCAGTGGTTCACATTCTTCGCCATGGACAGGCAGATTGAGATCAGGAGAATCTTCTCAAAGCAATGCAGATAGTGGTATGCAGGTATCATGAAAAGGAAAAGAGAAGGTTGATCAGCCCATGTTTGATGTGAATGCAAGTCACTCTTATGTGGATGGTGAATCCAGTGGCTCAGAACAGAGCATTGATGATGAGTTGGGTATTCCTTCTATTGTTACACCTGGAGTAAGGAAGACCAAGGATGTTTTGAGAGCACCTGGGAGTGAACCTACTTTGCGCAGGTCTACGAGAGCTAGGTATCCTGTGGATAGGCTGAAATATGAAGGATTTACAGCCATTCACTATGCATATATGGTCCAAGTGATATAGGAACCAGAACCCACTTCTTTTGAGCAAGCCATGGGAAAAGAAAAATGGGAGAAAGCCATGGATGAAGAAATGGATGCCTTGGAAGCAAATGCTACATGGGAATTGGTACCTTTGCCTAAAGGTAAAAATGCAATTGGCTGTAAGTGGGTTTATAAGGTGAAGCACAATGCAGATGGTTCTGTGAACAGATACAAGGCAAGATTAGTAGTCAAGGGGTATGCACAAACATATGGCATTGACTATGAAGAAACATTCAGTTCGGTTGCAAGGATGGCAACCGTAAGAGCAGTCATTGCTATGGCTGCATCAAAGGGATGGTCTTTACATCAGATGGATGTAAAGAATGCCTTCTTGCATGGTGATTTGCAAGAAGAGGTCTATATGGAGCAGCCACCAGGTTAAGGTTATGTGCATGTTGGTTATCCTGAGTTTATTTGCAGGTTGAAGAAAGCCTTGTATGGCTTGAAGCAAGCACCTAGAGCATGGTCTGACAAGATAGGATAGTATCTTATCACTATTGGCTTTCAGATTTCCAAGGCAGATTTCTCACTTTATGTGAGAAAATTAGAGAAAGGTATTATGCTACTTGTCATTTATGTTGATGATTTGATTATGACAGGTGACAGTGATGAAGATATCCTTCATGTGAAAATGCTATTGAAGCAAAAGTTTGAGATGAAAGATCTGGGAGAGCTATGTTATTTCTTGGGCATTGAGGTGATTAGATCACCAAGTGGGATATAGCTCTTGCAGAGGCAGTATGGATTGGACATGCTGTCCAAATATGGGATGATAGGCTGTAAGCCTATTTCAGTTCCTTTGGAGCAGAATGTGAAGCTGAGCGCAGATGCAGGTGAGCTTCTGGAAGACCCTACTATGTACAGACGGATAGTAGGAAGTTTGATTTATATGACTATTACCAGGCCAGATTTGAGCTATTCTGTTGGATTGGTAAATCAGTTTATGTAGGCTCCAAGGAAACCACATTTGGATGCGGCTAGACGCATACTCAGGTATGTGAAGTCCACATTGCAGTATGGACTATTTTATGAGACTGGGGTTCAGATACAGTTGCATGGATACACTGATGCTGATTGGGCTGGTAGTATTTCTGATAGACGATCTACCAGTGGATATGTGTTCTCTTTTGGGAGTGATGTAGTCACTTGGAGCAGCAAGAAACAGCCTACAGTTGCCTTGTCGAGCACAGAGGCTGAGTACAGGGGTACAGCAATGGCTGCATGTGAGATAGCTTGGTTGCATAAGCTACTTTATGATATGCATCAGTCTACAGAGGGGTCAGTTGTCATTTATTGTGACAACATGAGTAGTATACACTTGGCAAATAACCCAGTCTATCATGCTAGAACAAAGCACATTGAGGTGCATTATCACTATGTGCGAGAGAGGGTTTTACTAGGTCCTATTGATCTAGTTTATGTCAGCACAGAGGATCAGGTAGCTGACATATTCACGAAGGCATTGGGTGCAGAGAAGCTGCGCAAGTTCAGAGACCTGCTTGGTGTGCAGGAATTGGGATTGAGCTCGAGGGGGAGTGTTGAGATATCGAGCTCCACTCGTGATACGCCAGGGTGACCATTGTGTATTTATGTCACCGACTTGTCAGTTGCAGACGCGGTTGGTACACCGCCCATGAATAATAGCTACATGATAGCTATCTTTATCTACTCTAGTTCGTGGCTCAGTTAGTATGCCACCTTAGTTAGTTGAGTTTGGTTTGAGACCCATATATAGGGTTCTTCTATTTCTTTATACTTGAGTTCTTTTGGCTTACACAACTAAGAAGAGGAAAACTGTTTTCAGCCTCCACCCTTGTGTGTATTCCCCCATTGTGCAAGAAAGAAAGCTTCAAGTGAGACTCCTTCCTTCTCTCCCACAATCTTGACAGAGTGAACCCAGAGATCGTCGACAAAGACTTCTAACTCCTTGCAAAGCATGTCCTTAAAGATGGTGCACATGAGGCGTTGGAAAGTTGCAGGGGCATTAGTCAACCTGAAGGGCATGACTATGCAAAGATGCCCCACTCAGTGGCGAAGGTAGTCTTATGCATGTCCGCAGGATGCACTTGCACCTGGTTGTACCCTCAGAACCCATCCAGGAAATTGTAGGCTTCCTTGCCGGCCACTCTCTCAAGCATGTGCTCAATGTACGGCAACGGATAGTTGTCCCTCTTGGTGGTAGCGTTTACCTTCTTGTAATTGACGCACACTCGGATTTTTCCATTCTTCTTCATCACGATGACTATGGGCAATACCCAGTCTGTGTGCTCAATTTCATAAATGAATCCTGCTCTCATCAGCTTATCAATCTCCTCCTTGACAGCATGAGCATGTTTTGGATTCATAGGATACGGTCGCTACTTTTGACAGGTATTGCATCTAGTGTCAGGGGTATGTTGTGGGTCACGACACTTGGATCTACCCCCTTAAGCTCTCCTAAGGACTAGGCGAACATGTCTATATACTCTCGCAAGAGAGCAACAAGACTTGTTTCTTCTTCATTAGTCAAGTCATCAGCAATGAAGACTGGTCGGGGTGGTTCCCCTTCTTGGGCTAGGTCCACCTCTTTGACCTTGGCTGGTCCCTTGATTGGTTCGCTTGTCTGTGCTTGACGTTTGGCATCTAGTAGAACTACCACCCTATCCCCCTTTTTTAATTTCATAAATCGTTTAGGGAGGTCCTGCGATTTTCGTTGTTCTTCTGTTCGAGCATCCCTGGGTTGTTTTGCCTTTTAATGTCTCAATTGTCTGTGCCTCAGGTGGACAGGTAGGTCCCCCTTGGTGTGTCTGGTTGTGGGCGGCCTAGGGATCTCTGGATCACTATCCGAGCTAACCTCTGATTCAGAGTCGAATCCCCCTCCTTCACTAGAAGAGGTGGTCTCTCCTGGTGGGCACAGTTCAGATGGTGATTCAGTTCTAAACATCGATGTCATTCCTGGCTGGGCTAGTCCCGCTTGCTCGAGGTCTATGGCTCCTACATATTCCAACCAAGTGCAGTCACATTCCACACTCATGACTTCTCGCTTCCTCCAGAAGATACTCTTTCTCTGCGGCTTGGAGTCTGCTCGTATTTGCTCTATTTCTTGACCTTCAGTGTCGTATTCCACGGTATCTACCTCACCCTCACTTTCATCATTGAAGGATTGGTAGTCTTCGTATTCGTTATTCGAGTTTTCTTCATCAGAGTGCTCGTCATCTCCTAGGACTCGGTCTATCCCTGGTCATTGGTCAGGCAAGCACCAAGGCCCAGTTATACATGAGGTTTAAGTCATGCACTCTGGTCCATTGCCACTTGGATTCATCTAAGAGATCCTGGAGTGGTTTGAGATTTTGCAGCTGGATTGCCAGCTAGCTTGTCCAATAGATATTCCAATATCTCATGGAGTTCCCTTTTGCTGGTTGGGACGTGGGAGTTGATGGGCTTCGGCTTCCCTTGAAGGCTTCCTGCCATCATGCAGACTAGTACAGAGGGTGTGTCGTCAGCCTTGCCAATTGTTTTGATGGCTTGATCATATGCTTCATGATTAGAGAACGATAGGTCGATTGTAGCAGGGGCATGCATCCAATCCTGCTCATCCTCTGGGCATGGAATATACCTGGTCAAGGGCCCGTAGGACTTCTTGGCGTGAGTATTACCCTTGAGCATAGCAGAGATGGCATCTAAGCCGACGGATGAGGTCTTCTAGGTGTCCATCTCTACTCTCACAGCGTCCGTCCTATTGCCAAGAAAGATTAAGCCGTTACCCCAATCTTCGATGACCCTAGCGTTGCGCATCCAGGGGCGGCCTAATAGGATGCCGTAGTCCACTCCCTTCATGACTATAAAGTCAACGGAGAACTGGACACCTGCGATATTTACTAGCCAATTCTTAAGCACCCCGAATGGCTTAACTCTCATACCGTTCACTAGTGTGACATTAAACCTAGCAGTCTCAACATGTGGGTTTTTCCAAGTCTGGAGCACTGTGTGGCTAAGCACACTAACCCCAGTCCCCGTGTCTACGATTCCCTTCCTCGTTGTATCGCCTAGGACTAAGACCGGTAAGACTGCATGTATCTCAGAGCCGTCCCAAAAGGCATTGACGTGCAAGGACTTAGGCGTAGAGTGTAGCGTCAAACTCGGTATTTGCATTTCTGCCTCATGGTCATGAGGGTTTGTCATGACCTGCTCTTGTGACCCTTCAATCCACTACTTAAGATCGTGCCATAGGGTGGGGTGCTGCCTAAGCAGATCTCCCAGGCTGAGTGTAACAGGGGTAGTCACTAGTGTGGTTAGGAGATCATTGGGTATTTGTCTCTCTCCTATTTTGGATTGTCCTAGCCAGTGGCTGTGACTGAACCACGGCCCTGTAGTAGCGCCGAGGCTTGGCCTTAGCAGTACCCCTTGTGGTGCAGTTGCTTCTCTTGACTTTGGTTGTGGGAGTGAGGTTGGCATACTTATGTTGGAGAGATCATCGATCTCATCCTCTATGATGGGCTCAGCATCCTTTAAGTGTTCTTGGGCTTCCTTCACCCATTCTCTCACCTTTTCTATGGCCTCTAATTGTCGCTTCGGTTGCGGGTATTCCTCTACCTTAGCGCTTCCCTTTTCGGCCGTCTTAGGGGCTGACGTCTCTGCTTCTGCATCGGAGACCTTCTTTGAAGCGGGCAGAGTTGTAACACTCTTCGTTTTTAGTGAGATTTTAGCTTCCAACTTCCTCTTCCGCCATCTATGGCTCTTCTTCCCTATCGAGGTTGCATCAAGATTGCTAGGTCCTGGCAAAGAGATGCCAGCTTGCTTTGTTTGGGCATGGGTCATGACCCACAAGGGGATAGGCGTGGCCTCCCCGTCATGGTTCTCGACACCAAATAGCCCCAATGGGACCGATGGTTCGTTGGCTAAGCTAGATGACGGTTTTCGCCTTGGGCAGTCGACAAAAAGATGGGTGATTCCGCACTCAGCACACCTTTTGGTCAGCCTTGTCTCTATTTTGCTGCTCCCTCTTAGGGCAGCGCGATGAGACATGACCTAGGTGGCCACAAGTCCAACAAGTGATTGGATCCTACGCCTGCTCTCCTAGGCCCTTACCTTGTCCTCTTCCTAACGCCATCACCGGGACGAGGCGATAGTCCATGAGGACAGCATTGGCCTCGTCGTCGTGTGAAATGTAAGGGCATATGTAAGCTTCCTCCTCGTTTGGTTCTTCCACATAGCGGATAGGAGCGTCACTCGGTGGGTGGGTTACGTAAGGATCAGGTGGCCTAGCAACAACAGGGATTTTAGCCTGGCTCTTTGAGCCCTGATTTGCTCCTAATCCTGTGAGCAGTGATGTCACTAGAATCGTGGCACTTTGCTCTGCAGCCATGTTATCGGTCGCTTCATAAGAATCTCACTCAGTGTTAAGTCTCCTTCTAGTGCCCTCTCATGGTCCGTTCGATTCCTACCAGCCAAGTTCAGTACCCGCTATACCTCTTGCAACTCCATGGCTTGCCTTTGGTTCCTAGCCTGCTGATCCCTATTGTACTCAGCCGTGCTTTGCAATGCCTTGCGGGCCAGCTTTCTCTCCTCTTCTAGATCTGCAATGATAGTGTCCGTCGTCCTACCGCGGTGCTCGTACCAAGCATGAGCGTCGTAACTACTGACCAGATGTTGAATTGAATCTAGAAAGGCTCCTAAGTTGAATTCCTCGCTATATCTGTGGTCTGGACTTTCTTTTGCCATTGTCAAGTTGTCGTGCTCCACCAAGCTATCGATCAAGTTCAGTAGGCTCGTCAAATCCACTTCATCGGCATCCCTTGCTTGGTCCTACTCCTGCGCGTTGATGGTTTGTCTATGTATTGTGTTCTCTCCTATTGGTGGGTTCCTTGAGTAGTTTATCTGGATGAGTTCCTTCAGTTATTTAATACAATCCTCAATTTATGGCCACTCAATGTGTCTTTCCTCGTGCACTCGTGCTCAATCAGGCTTTCCGTTTCCTTATGTGTACTTCAAGTGTGAAAATTCAGGGTGAGTGTAGCAACCACTTCCTAGTCGTCTTACACACTCTCGCGTTGTTTTGGGCCGAATAGGCTTGTTGGTCAACGTCCTGGCCATCTTGTCCGGGTTTCGGGTTTCCCTAAGATGTTGCCTTGTTCATTTTTGGTCCGATCAGGCCTTCTAGCTCAGCAGGTCACGTCTAAGCCTCTGGGTCTCGCAACTGCCCACTTCTAGTTGCTAAGCAACAGCGCCCTACGATTCTGCCTATTCCGCGTGCCAGAATCAAATTCTGAGCGCCCTACGGGCTTTCAACAATTTGAGTTGCTGAGTCCTAGCCGGGTCATGTCAATTTTCTGAAAATCTGGTAAAAATCTACACTCGACCCAACTGGTCCGAATTGCAAGGTCCGAGTGGGTTACTCGGACGGACCGAGGTGCATGGGCCGAGGGCCAAATTTGGGATTTGGATAGGGTGGACTTGGACGGAGTCACTCGGACGGGGTCACTCGGACGGGCCAAGAGGTTGACTCAGACAAGGTTGTTCGGATGGGCCAAGGTAAGTGGGCTGAGGACCGAATTTGATACGTGGCCGAGGGCCGAGTTTATCCACGGTCCGAATTATAGACTCGGACAGGCTGATTATGGTTTTGGTCGGATGGGCCGAATGGCGAGGGGCCGAGGGCCGATTTTGGGACTCGGCCTAGGAGTGGCCACTCGGACGGGCCGAGCGCGGCGCACGTAAACATCGCAAGCTCGATTTCGATCGTTTCTCATGCTTCACTCAATCATACCAGGCATAACCTTCCAGATCCTACCTAAGGGAGTAAGAGAAGGGATTCATATACCTGGATGGAGTGACGGGCTCGTCGTTGGTGCGATCAAATCGAATCGGCCGGTAGCTCTCTCTTCCTCTCTCTCTCTCTCTCTCTTTCACACTGAATTGTTGCAAATGAGTGTTTCCTTGGCCTTTTGGCTCTTATACCCCTTCCGGGGTATGGTGTTGACGCCCCCAATCACTCACTTACCAATCTTAAGCATTGCAAGCGAGCTTTTTGCCATTTTTGCACGATTGTTTGCCCTGTTTTGCAACGTAAACCCTACCCTTCTCCGGTGCGATTTCCTAATCCTATCCTACTCTAAATGCAACACGAATCGAAAGCAAAATGGTGAGCTGATTTCTCCATGTTTCCTAATCATCAAACAAACAAAATAAGCCAAAATACTTACTTGTTTTGAAGATCAAAAACACCCAACTTCCTACCTATCTCAAGCTCCGGTTCGGGGATGAATCCCTTACTTCGATGCTTGATATGAGGCACGCAAGTGCTCAAGCTTGAATCCGTTGGTCCTGGCAACGGAACCAAAATGTGGGAGCTTTTGCTCAACCGCCAAGACCCACGAATTGCTTATTGTTTCAAGCGTTCCAAGTGAGCTCTAATGGCTATCTCTCACCTAGCTGACGCGCAGTCAATCCTACGAGTGTAGTGAGCTTACCTTAGTGCCGATATGAGTTTCCCCCTCTCTTCCACACACCGGTAGCTCCATGATCCTAGATGCTAGCTCAAGCATCCTCAAGCATCCTCCACCTCCAAGCTCCATCCTCCATAGCCGCGCGCGCAAGAAGGGAGAAGGGAAGAGAAAAAGAAGAGAGGAGCTGGTGAAGAGCTTCACCCTCTTGATCCCTCACTCTCACACACACTCACTCCCTCACACTCTCACACTCCCTCTCTCAAGAGCACACACAAGCAAGAAGGTGAGAAGGAGAGAAGAAGAAGAACACTCCTTTTGCCACACACCAAAGAATGATCTCTTATTCACTTTTTGAACTTTATATATACAAACCCTAAAATCCCATGGGCACCCATCCCTTTTTTACATGACCGGCCATTGTGGCAAGGTCCCTTTTCCATTTTCCTCTTTTAGCCCCATGCCTCTAGCCTACACCCATCTAATATTTTACAATGGGCACAGGAGGGAGCCTGGCACTTTTTTACAAGGATTTTTTGAGTTTTTTGAGGCGCCTTTTCTTTTAAGGTTGCGCTTTTTGCCCCGGTTCATCTTTAGAGGCCACTTGCGTGTCTTTGCTCTTTCTTCATATTCCTTTGCTTTTTCTCCACCTTTCGCCATCTTGACTTGGGGTTAACAATTATCCTTGCATACTTTGTGGCTTCATATAGAAGTGACAATCTCATCTTTCCTATGGCATTCTAAAGCTATCGCACATAACTTTCCACATATTCGAATTTTTTTCATAGATGATATCATCTATAGTTACAAAGGAGAGCTCATTGTTGCAATACAATCACACATGAGTATTTAAAGGAGAGCATAAAATGCATTTTCTTTGAGTAAGTGTTTTCTTAGAAGATGTTGAAGGTTGATGGTACATGTTTGCTTGACAGGTGCAAAATACATGCTATCAGTTCCCTTCTTATCATAGGTAAGAGAAAATATTATCTTAAGATTGAGGCTGACTATCTTTCATATGTATATGTTACAAAGGGAATTTTAGTTAACCTTAAATTTCTCTATTCAAAGTAAAGAAATTGATTGCTAAGATCTAGAAATTGAGACAAATTTGCAAGGAGAATTAATGTCAATTTATTGTTGAAGTCTCGACGAATTATATAAGCTAGATAAAACCATCAAATTTGACAAATATATATAGGTTAGATTAAACCATCAAATTTGACGAATAGGTATAAAATGATACAAAATAGTTAAACAACAACTTGAGTGCTAATTTTCAAAACAACAAAAGTTGAACACATGATGTATAGATCCAAGGGGTGCACCTTAAAGAATATGTAAGATACCAGGTGAGTTCAAAAGAAATGGTATTTTATTTAGTAAAATTTACAAGATTATATTTACAAAAGGTTTTTAAATATAATTTTAAAAGAATAATCAGTTTACTAAAGTAAAAGGGGTCATTTTATGGCCTTATAGCATGTTAAGAAAGGGTATTTCTTAACACCCTTTGAATGCATGTTATATTGATGATTTCTTATAGGTGCACCCCCTTAAGGTATAGATTAGAGCAAGGCTCTAGTATTACAACACAAAGCATTGGTTGAATACCTTAGCTCTCAAGGCCCTTCAAACTTAATTGGAAACTTCTTCCAAAAGGGCCTATTTGACTTGCTATTATATGTCATCATCACTAAACATATCCCTTCTTAAATAAGTCATTTGCTAGATAATATCCCTATTGGAATTGATTTTCTAAGAATTAAGTTGACCAACAAAATATTTTAACCTCTTAAAAACAAAAATGAGCATCTCATAATGTAGTAACCTAGAAATGTGCATGTAAGAATCATCTATAAATGCCCTAAAAGCATCTCAAGTTAATAAAGAAACACCAAATTCACTCTTCTTACAATCAAGATGGACCATTAGATAGCCCAAAGGGAAAAACCTTTTTGAAATAAAATTATGATGAATGTAGTAATGGATGAGTTCAATATTCCAACATACCCATAGCATAACTTGTACCTCTCATAACCTACCACCTCATGATCTAATAAATAAATGGAAAAGGGTGATCTTCCCAATAAGTAGTTGCATTTAAAGACTTCAAGAATTCACAAGTTATCCAACATGTGTTGTCATAGTTCAAGCCACCACATGGCTTACTACTAAAACATGTCGACAAGATACATGAATTAAGCTGAGTTAGAAGATTATCCACTTCTTATTTTAATGGCATGTGCACATTCCCTATGCAAAGGCCTCAACCTCTGACAAAAATCTTGGGGAAGCCATGGTTAAGGATATTTGGAGCAATAAAGGACCATAGAAAAGGTGTTGAAGACTCCTTATGAGGAGGATGTTTGATATGTTTACAAAACTTCCTCTTATTTGATGAGGATCATGATGAAAAATGAGGTGGATAGTGCATTAAGTTGTTCCAAGGATGAAGAGGACTTGCAAATGGACGTAGTCTAACATTAACTTTGGTGAATGTTATTCTTTTGGAAGATTAGATCAATGAAGCTTATGTGTGGTATAGGTAAGCACATATACTAGAAGTTCAAGATATAAAGAGTAAGTTCAAAGAGATGGTTGAGAAGCATATGAAACCAAAGCTACAACTTAGTTAGGAAGGAGTTATTGACAAAAGAGTCTAAGTGAAGAGCTCTCAATTCATGAGAAAAAGAAATGGATATTGTTTTTGAACTAGAGGGTTTATTTCCCTCTTACTCTGAAACTCCCAAGTCATACACCTTCCTTGTTTGCTTCTTCTTTAAGATTACACATTTAGGTAGCAATCGGGGTGCTACATCATCTCTTAACATCAGAAGGAAAATGCCTAGCAACAAATGTGTTTAGGATCTACATAGACCTCAAAATTCCTAGCATCCCATCACCATTATGTTAAAAACCATATGCATAGTTCATGCAACTTATATCCATGCACACTTTACCAACATCCTAACAAGCCATACATGTACCAAAAATCCATGTATAGGCTTTGAATTCAAAAACTGGCCTCACATTGCCAACAAATTATGGTTATAAAAATGGCTCAACAAATGAGTAACTTTTACTTTGTGCTAATTGACTCCTAGGACGCCTACTTTTACTCTTTGCTAATTGACTCTTGTTATCCCAAGTAAATAGAATCAATATAGTAAATGAAATATCAATTTATCATAAATAACAATATTTGATATAAGCAACCTTAAAGATATGTTCCTTCTTTCTAATTCTCTTTCCATACCTAATACTTCCCTTGCCATGTTGCCACTCTTTGAATTTTCTCCCTCTTCAAATATCTCTTCCTCATCATTACCATGTGCTCTTTTCATCTCTATACTCCAAGCTCTCATTGCACCTTGATTTTTCTACCATGATTTTTATTCATGTTATCTAATGTTAATTCACTCCTCTATGGAGTAGGGCCTCCATTATCCATCTCAAGTCATCTAAGCCCATGTGAGGCCCATGTGAGGCCCATGTTATCCTAAACTCATTGCCCCATTACTTTTGTAAAACCCATTTGATGGTCATGTGTGAGATTTAGAATGTACCGAAAGTTATACTAAAATTTAATAAGTTAACAAGATGTATAAGGAAAGGAGCAATGCTCAGTGTTCACAAGCAATCCAACTTTGGGATTTCTAACTTCTAAGGTCTCATACATTAGGAAGTTTACTTATGGAAAGTCCATACTTTGGCATCTCATGCTTTAGTTTTCAATTATCTCTTTGATTTTGTTAAGATTGGAATATTTAGTTTTGTTTCTAGCAAGTTCATACTTCAACATCTCATACTCCACATTTTTGTTAATCTCTTTGGTTTTTGTTATCATTGCATGTTAGGGTATATCTTATTACAATGGTGTGATGATGTGGTTCCTTTCCCGAAAAAAAATCCCACTAGTTACCTTCACATAAGTGACCCACTTGTAAGCTTATGTTGTCCAACTATTGCTTTTGAGAAAGAAATGATTTTTAAACAATGAGTAACAAATAAAGAATATTCCACTCGTAATTCTATCTCTCTAAGACTCTCTTTATTTGTCTCTCATCATTACATGATCATTGCATTGCACACACATTTAGGGGAAATCTCTCTCTCTCTCTCTCTCTCTCTCTCTCTCTCTCTCTCTCTCTCTCTCTCTCTCTCTCTCTCTCTCTCTCTCTCTCTCTCTCTCTCTCCCCCTCCCTCTCCCTCTCTCTCTCTCTCTCTCTCTCTCTCTCTCTCTCTCTCTCTCTCTCTCTCTCTCTCTCTCTCTCTCTCTCTCTCTCTCTCTCTCTCTCTCTAAAGCTTAGAATATGTAAGTTTAAGTTATTAAGGTGATCAACAAGAGGTACATTCAAAGACAAATCCGGTCTAATAAGTAACTTTGCAAAGGGAAAGAATATTCCACTCGTAATTCTATCTCTCTAAGACTCTCTTTATTTGTCTCTCATCATTACATGATCATTGCATGGCACACACATTTAGGGGAAATCTCTCTCTCTCTCTCTCTCTCTCTCTCTCTCTCTCTCTCTCTCTCTCTCTCTCTCTCTCTCTCTCTCTCTCTCTCTCTCTCTCTCTCTCTCTCTCTCTCTCCCGCTCCCACTCCCTCCCCCTCCCCCTCCCCCTCCCCCTCCCCCCCCCCCCTCTCTCTCTCTCTCTCTCTCTCTCTCTCTCTCTCTCTCTCTCTCTCTCTCTCTAAAGCTTAGAATATGTAAGTTTAAGTTATTAAGGTGATCAACAAGAGGTACATTCAAAGACAAATCCGGTCTAATAAGTAACTTTGCAAAGGGAAAGAATATTCCACTCATAATTCTATCTCTTTAAGACTCTCTTTATTTGTCTCTCATCATTACATGATCATTGCATGGCACACACATTTAGGGGAAATCTCTCTCTCTCTCTCTCTCTCTCTCTCTCTCTCTCTCTCTCTCTCTCTCTCTCTCTCTCTCTCTCTCTCTCTCGCTCTCTCTCTCTCTCTCTCTCCCTCCCTCCCTCCCTCCCTCCCTCCCTCCCTCCCTCCCCCTCCCCCTCTCTCTCTCTCTCTCTCTCTCTCTCTCTCTCTCTCTCTCTCTCTCTCTCTCTCTCTCTCTCTCTCTCTCTCTCTCTCTCTCTCTCTCTCTCTCTCTCTCTCTCTCTCTCTCTCTCTCTCTCTCTCTCTCTCTCTCTCTCTCTCTCTCTCTCTCTCTCTCAAGCTTAGAATATGTAAGTTTAAGTTATTAAGGTGATCAACAAGAGGTACATTCAAAGGAAAATCCGGTCTAATAAGTAACTTTGCAAAGGGAAAGGGTTGGGGTGAGCAATCTATTTGTTCTATTTTGTGTTGTTTTGGACATAATGGATATGTGTTGCTCCACCGTCATGCAGAAGAGGGAGTCCCATCACTACCACTTCTAAGTATATTTATCCTTTTAAGGTTAACATAATTCCACTCATGCATGATGCGCCCCCTTAGCGAAGGCATGGGAATGACCTTCTTTTTTGCTCTTGCTACCTCATCTAGAGAGAAAGAAATCTTAGGTGATGGGTGATCTCAAAGGTACATTTACTATGTCCATACACTTCTTCTCTACACTTACATCCAACATGGTTTCTTGTGGCCCTTTAGCTCACATTCATGGAGCTAAAGGAGGCATTGGAGATGCTCTACGTATGGACTATTATTATCTCACATGCATAGAGCTAGAGGAAGTATTGGAGATGCTCTATGCATGAGGTATTCTATGATTCTAAGCAACCAAACATTTAGAATTGATAGGCATAGTTTCTATGGAGTCTGGACTTATGGATTTGGAGGCCCTTCTGAAGTGAGAGGTAGCCTATTGCCTCAAAATTATTGTCAACACATGTGGAATCATTTGGCACAAAGGCACACAAATTCAACTTGAGACTAGGTTCTCAAAACTATATCCACATGCATACTTCTGGAGGTCTCCTCAACCCTGGTCAAAAAAGTCTTATAGTGACAAAACCCAAAAATGGATGGAAGTAGGAAAGGAGGATGCAAGAAATGACAGCCAGCAACCCAACCCCATCACCTCAATTGCAAAAAATACACCTTTCAATAATTAAGAAATAGGCCCAAGAAGTCCACATTACAAAACATGTAAGATACCATGTAAGTTCAAAAGAAACGATATTATATTTAGTATAATTTACACAATTATATTTACAAAAGGGATTTTTAAATTATAATTTGAAAAAAATCCATAAGTTTAGTAAAGTAAAAGGCATCATTTTAAGACCTTCTAGCATGTAAAGAAAGGGTATTTCTTAATATCATTTGAGTGCATGTTATATAGATGATTTCTTATCGATGGACCCCCTAAGGAAATAGACAAGGCAAGATTGGCATTTTTATGCCTAGAGAGGGCATTACTAATTGGAATACTAACTCGAGACAACTGAAAACTTTAATAAAGCCTATACTAGTTTATGCCATGGGGCTAAACCCCCTATTGAATATCTAAAAATTATTATGAATTGTAATCATTTAGGAATCACTAGGTGAAGCTTCATGTCATCATTGGTTAATTATTTTTCCTCTTTGAGATAGAGGAAATGACCCTTAACATTTTAAGCAAGAGGAGTCAGTGATAAACAAGTGTCCTCTATCTTTATTTAAGTGGCTACTAAGTTTGATCCAAATGGTTAAAGAAAGCTCTTGGTTTGATTGAATTCCCAAATCTACCAACCTATCTATATCTCTATTTTAACTTGAGTGCATCTTATTTGGGAAAAATCTTAGGATAAATATTTGGGTTGAATTCCTATATATGCAAATATATCTATATCTCTATTTTAACTTGATTGCATCCCCTATGGGGAAAATCTTAGAATAAATGCATGTGAAGCAAGTGAGGGCTGAGGTGGCATCCTCATATCTGATGGAATAATGTTTTGGAGCTCCTTGAAGTCCTAGAAATATTGGATGACTATGGGGTTCACATTATTGATTAGTTGTAGTTAACAAAAATCTACCTAACTCATGTTTTAAATGCTATAAACAATGGCATTACATTAAGGACTGCCTTGGATTAACACCTCCTATTGAATAGACAACGGATGGCATCCAAACATTAAACAACAAAAGAAGAATTTGGTGGAAAGTAATTGTGACACCTTTTTACCTAGTCCAATAATAAAAGGGAGGGATTCACTCGAGAAATCAAGGTTAAAAAGAGCATACATTTCATTAGATTCCTAGTGTCTTATAATTTGAGTGCCTCATTTAAAGTGGTTAAGGATATTACAATGTTTGATCATTACCCAATACAATTTCCCCTTTCAAACAACAATAACATCACCAAATCTTAATAGCTTCATAGTGACCCTAGACTCTTGAAACTTGAGTATGTGCAAAAAAGTATCAAAGTTGTATGGGGCATGGCATTATTCCTCATGCCCTCTCTTGCAACTATTTGGGATCATGTAGTTCAATAGTCATAAGGCCTCCTTAAGGAAGTCAAATCTAGCGCCATTAACTTGGAAAGAAAATTGAGAGCTAAAAAATATGCACAATGCATTCAACTTGAACAAATCATAAATACAAGGGGCTCTAAGGCATAGAGAGGCCTTCTCAAAATAAAATTAAACTAAAAAAAGGGGAGGACCTAGAACTGGTGGATAGGTAGAACAAGCAAACCCACAAAGGAGGTCCTCAACATCAAAAAGTAAAGGAAAGAACAACTATAACCCTTGCTAATGCATGGAAAGGGCAATAAATTTATAGAGTAGGCCCAAGATCTATCCAATGTGCATAATTACTTTGTTAACATCTTTAGATCCACCCGCACATATAATCTAGAAAAGACTATAGCCAGAGCAATAGTAGCTAGACGTGGAATGTAGTACCCCGTCCATTGCCTTCCTTCTAGATTAAGATCTCGACCCACTAGAAATTGATGACACTATTGAGGAGTTTAAAATAGGGAAAATCCCTAAACTAGATGGGCTACCTAATAAATTCTTCCATGTGTTTGAAGAGATTCTAATTTCCCCTCTAATGGATGTGTGGAATGAATCTATTGAGTATGGGTTCTAGCCTCATAATATCAATGCAAGGGTTATCAAACTCAGATACACATGAGATCATAAAGCGATCATCTACAATTACAAATCAATTACCTACCTCAGCTTAGGTTATAAAACTTTTGCCAAGGTCCTTGCATGAAGGAACTCTAGACATTTGGATGGTGATTTTGACAAGGCATATGATAGAGTGGCATGGTTTTGTCTTCCAATCCATTACATGACATTGGTTTTTCCTAAAGGTTCATTGAGTATGTTATGGTGTTATTTGGTAATGCTTTCCCAAGAGTGTCTATTGATTGAAAATTCCCCCCCCCCCCCCCCCCCCCCCCCCCAAGTACAATCATCAAGTGATTTTGAAAATCTAAAGGTATTTATCTTGTTGACTATAGTAAAGAGATGCTAATTAATTCATTTTTCTAATATTAGATCTTTATAACAATGAGACAACTATCAAGGACTTTTAGCATTGTATTGTTGATTTCTATTTAGTCTTTGGCTTAGTTGTTCACCAATTAAAAAGAAAAGGTATGAAGCCTCACAAAACCTCCCTTCCATGGCTAATAGTTGAAGGGTACTTTGACGTCCAAGATGGTTAGATTTCAATACTCTTAGGCATCCCTATGGGTCTCATGGTTACCCAAAATCAAAGGTTGCAATGGGTAGTGGCTATGCTAAGCGAAAAAATGAATTTTTGGAAGGGTTTTCAAAGCATACTTGTAAGGAGAGTTATTTTCTCAAACACAAATTTATAGCCTCCAATATTTACTTTCTCTCATGTTGGAGAACTCTCCAAGACAACATTAAAGGAATTAAAGTCTCTATGCATATAATTTCTTTTAGTCATTTCTATGGGTTGGGGATGAGAATAACAAAAGGATACCTAAAGTAGCATGGAGCACTTGCAAGCTTCCTAATGAAAAAGGGGGATTGGCCTTACTAGAGTTAGAATCCCTAGATGACAAACTTTTTAAAAATGGAATTTTAGGAGTATTGTTTCTCTATTTGAATATTGGCCCATTCTCTTAGATTGGGGGGTCAAGGTAATTTCAAGTTTTCAAAAACTACAAAAGGTGGGAGAGCATTTTAGTAGGAATATTAGGGGACGAAATACTCCTAAATTTGTGCTCCCATTGAGTAGCACTATTTTTGGCTTCTATTACCAATATGTGAGAGCTATTCCCATCTATTTGTGTATGCATTTCTTTGCATTTGAATGGGTTGAAGTTGAGTTTGCAAGTGTTTGAGGTTTGTGGAGTATAGTCATTACTTATCACAACTAGATTTCCTTAATGACCAAAAGATCTTACTTAGAAAGATTCTAACAAGGTTGTCAACTTAATTTCACATGTGTATTTGAGATTTGTGATAAAAGGCTGTACTTTTGGCTTTTAATTTCTCGTCATGACATGATAAGATACATTCACAAAAAGCTAGTGCTTCCTTGGGAGTTGTAGCTCCTATTACTTGAAACTTTAGAATTATCAAAAATATAGATAAAAATGTCTATGAGAAGGTAATTGTTATCAAGGTCTCCTATGGACATAACTACCTTTGCTACAAAAGATCAGCTTCAAAAACAATATTTTGCATTATCCAAATCTTGGGAGGTCAAAATGATAATATTCTTCCAATTTTCCTTTGTTGATTCATTAATAAAAAATAGACCTTGATTACACTCAATTAAGGAGAAATATATATATTGTGCTCTCTCTATGATACCTTAGATTTTGAAAAATATTAGGTGTGTTGAGAGAGAGAGAGAGAGGCAGGGGGATTTAACTAAGTTTTAACTTGGGTCTATGGGTTTGTAACACAAGGGCCTACACTAGGCTAACATAAAGATAATGAGTGTGTGTGTGTGTGTGTGTGTGTGTGTGTGTGAGAGAGAGAGAGAGAGAGAGAGAGAGAGAGAGAGAGAGAGAGAGAGAGAGAGAGAGAGAGAGAGAGAGAGAGAGAGAGAGAGAGAGAGAGAGAGAGAGAGAGAGAGAGAGAGAGGGGGGGGGAGAGAGAGAGGGGGGGAGATAGAGATAGAGATAGAGATAGAGATAGAGATAGAGATAGAGATAGAGATAGAGATAGAGAGAGAGAGCGAGAGAGAGAGGGGGAGAGAGAGAGAGAGAGAGAGAGAGAGAGGGAGGGAGGGAGGGAGGGAGGGAGGGAGGGAGGGAGGGAGGGAGGGAGGGAGGGAGGGAGGGAGGGAGGGAGGGAGGGAGGGAGGGAGGGAGAGAGAGAGAGAGAGAGAGAGAGAGAGAGAGAGAGAGAGAGAGAGAGCCTAACAAAGTTTTGTATCCCTTTATGAATTTGAATGCAAACATCATACTTTTGCACGATGATGGAATTACCTATGACAATATTCCAAAAAAGTTGCATTGAAATTATGAAGCTATTAATTAAAAATAGAAAAAATGAAATCAAGCCCTTCATTGAGTGAGAAAATAAATAACATAAAACAAGTGAGTTCATGGAATTCATGATGGGAGAAACGGAGAATAACATAAAACATATGGGGTCAAGTGATTCATTAGGGGAGAAAATGCACAAAAGGTTGTATTTTATGCTCACCAATAGTTCAATGTCATATTTGAACCCATAGGATGTTGTTAGATGCATACTTGGTTGAATGTCATATTTGAACCCATAGGATGTTGTTAGATGCATACTTGAGGAGTCTGTGTCATTTTTAAGAAATGGGTCCATGGACTTTTTGATGTATAGTGATTCTACTCAAGCCACTTTTCCCTTCAAAGTACCCCTCCTTAACATCTTATCTTTTGGCCATGGCCCATTTCTTTAACTTTAGAGTTTAACTTGAACTGTACCTCTCTCCCTCCCAAACAACTTCCCACCCCATTCCATGTTCAAATTTTGGGTTCGTTACACATTAATCCCTCTCCTACCATACTAATGCCTCGACTTCACAATTGCAAGCTCCCTCTCCACCATTGTAGAGCTACACACGTACAATTCCATTATGATTCACTTTATAGTGCATCCAAGTTCCACCATCATAGAGGTACATGTGTACGAGTCCATTATGATTCACTTTATAGAGCATCCAAGTTCCACAAAAGAATTTAAAATAAGTGTCTTAGAAGTAACAAATAATATAGCCATATTAGCAAGTCATTGATAAAATACTTCAAACCCATTTTTGTTATGATGATTGATACAAGAGCATGAAGTAAGATAAAGGATATTGAGGCAAGCCCTAAACCCTAAAGGTCTTGGTAGAAAGGGTTTGCTAAGGGATTGTGACAATGACAAAGGTCTTGGTAAAAAGGGGTTGTTAAGGGATTGTGGCAATGACAAAAGGTCCATAATTTAGATATTTTGAAGTTAATAGTCATAGTAAAATTCAAAGAGATAATTACAAAGGTAAAAACAAAGTAAAACCACTTAGGAGATAATTAGATGCAACTACTAAATATAGCTCATTAGCAAAGTTTAAACCGGTAGCTACCACAAACAAAACTAGATCAAAATAACAAGTTGGAGCCATGGCTAAAAATAGGCACAAGAAACTAAAGAGGCATTAATAAATATACCAAAATAATTTTCAAAATTATCATATTTATTGTAAAATACATGCATCGAACTCACTCTTGTGCAAGTTGCAATACCACCACAATTATCATCTCACATGTCAAGTGAATCATTGTATAACTTTCTAAAACTTTCTCAAAGCTTATGACATTCATGCATAGCAATTAGAAATCCACGGGAAAACCATGAAGGATTATGGGAGTTTTAATAGTTAGATTTCAAAGAAAAGGGACACAATCACTTACCCATGCACCTAAGGTAAATAAAGTCAAGTATCAATTAAAAAAGGCCTATTATTGTGTGTAATTTTGTGAACATGATTCTTATCTTCCACTTGTCTTTTTCCATAGCTAAAGCTAGAGGTTGAGATATATATATATGTGCGTCGCTTCTTCTCTTTTCCTCTTGTGACTATTGCATTGTTCCTATTTTATTTTTTTCTTCCTTGCTTCTCATAGTGGAGTAGAAGAATTGAGGAGTTCGCAACTATCCTTTATTCCTCTGTAACCTCACCAAAATGTGTGTCTATGGTTCATCTATGTCTCTTTCTTTTGGCTTTCTTAAGACTTGTATATACATTCACACAACTCATGGTCAACAATTGAAATCAATAGCGATATACAAGAATAGAAGGCCAACAATGGTAATCAATCAAACTTTATGAAACTAAAGAAACCAAATTAATTGGTGAAGTTGAATGTTTCACACTCTCTTTTCTTGTTACGTGACACTATCCTTATGGTTGCTTTGCACAACCTATCTATCAACCTCCACAAAGGTTGAATGTTTCACACTCCCTTTTCTTGTTGTGTGGCACTAGCCTTATTGTTACTTTGCACAACCTATATATCAACCTCAACGACATTAGTCTCACTTTGCTATAGCCACACATGACCTTCACTAGTAGGGGATGACACGAGTGTCACAAACTCTAAATACCCCATGCAAAATGCAACTCTAAAAACTTATATGTCTTTTTAGAGTTGTGTCTCATGCACTTTTTTTCTTCTTGAATATTGTATAAATATATTTCTCATGTGATGAAAATTCTCCATCAAGGTAGTCCAACAAGAGAGGGTATCTCTTATGCTACTTGAGTTGGTAATCTTTATACATGCAAGCTTTTTTCTCCAACTCAACCTAGTCCTTGCATAGCTCAAGAAAACTTTTCGGCTTTCCCTTTTCTACCCATCTATACATAAACTGATCACACATCAAATGATTAGTTAGAAAAAACAAAAAGGTAAAAGAGCATTGCAAATATGCATACAAAAAATTGAGGTCATTTTGAACTTGTATAGAAGTTTCCATGCTACCAACTTGGGTGCCTTTTGGGATGTGATGCCCTTCTCTAATTTATATATATATAATGAAACCCCCAAGATTGAGTTCAAACTACTATTAGGGAACAAGGGAAAGTTTTTGGTGATGGGTGAAAGTGTAATTGAAATGTGGGTCTAATCTAGGTGGATTGAAGCTCCTAATGTGTGACCTACACTTGAGACACAATTTTCAATGCCATAAATCAAAGGGTTTGGGTCTTTTATGCAAGGATAGGAATGTTCTACCCCTTCATGTGTCTTGGACATGATGTGGGGGGGAGGACAATGGGTTCAAAGATGGAGCTAGCCAATCCAAGGCATCTTCTAAGACCTATCATGGAAAGTGGAGTCATGTGGAGAAGAAGTTGATTGATAGGAAGAGGTGGGGGGAGTGGAATTGCTAAAGGGGAAAGGGGTTTTAGGTTTTGAGAAGGTGTCTCTTGTAGAAGAGGTAATGACAGTAAGAATTAAAACTTTTCAAGGGATGTGATAAGTAAGAAATAGTTCCTAAAGATAGTAGAATTACTTTCACTCATGTCACCAAGTAATCCCCATATTGATGTCAAAGAAGAGAGTGGGGAGTCCTTGAAAAGTGGTTGGAGGGTTTTGAAATAGTAAGATGAGAATTTTAAGGTCATTGATTTTCGTTATGAAGTAGGGTTTAGAAAATTGGTAAATTCATTGATGAACGTTTGAAAAGAGACAACTAAGTCCTTGAGTCAAAAATTGTAGGTACAAGCATTGGCCAAGATACCTGTCATCCTTATTCAAAGGAGAATTCGAATGTTTGCGGTATGGGAAATAGGCTGGATCATCTCCTTCCTTTACAAAGCCATAGTAATATGAGGACTACACTTCACTATCTAATGGTTTCAGACACACATAACTTCTCAAGGTTTTTGGAAGAGCCTGCACACCAAGCCTTTTCATCTCTATAGAATTGAAAATAAGACTTTACAGATTTAGAGTCTGTTTGTCTTTGCGATTTTGTTGCAAGGTTG
This sequence comes from Lygodium microphyllum, assembly GCF_053477565.2. Classification (NCBI taxonomy): domain Eukaryota; kingdom Viridiplantae; phylum Streptophyta; class Polypodiopsida; order Schizaeales; family Lygodiaceae; genus Lygodium; species Lygodium microphyllum. The sequence goes on from NC_141150.1 coordinate 35,671,013, forward strand.
ATTATGCCTAATTTGATGATGAGGTTGACAACAAAGATTGAAAGCACTCATTGGAGACAATAAGAGATCTTGAAGTGGAAGATTGGTGGAATGTCAAGTTCTGTTTGTGAGAATTCAAACTCCTCCATGGTTGGTTGTAGGTTCTCCTCCGATGTGGCCAAGCATGTTGACTGTCACTAGAGGTACTTGATATGAGGAGTCTTTAGTGTTTGGATATAGTGTTGATATTGAGGATTTAATTGGCTACTTAAGGATTTTTCACAAGTAGGATTTTGTATGAGCAACTATTTCTAAGGTAGGAGATATTGGGGGTTCTTCTTCCCAAGATATCTCAATAGTGGGTGGATTTACTTCTCTTGGAGGCTCTTGTTGAGGAGATTATTATGATATGTTGGAAATGTATTTATTTTGAGAGAAATTTAGCACATTTTTATATAAATATGATTAGCATTTTACCTATTTCCTCTTAGCCACTCTACAAGATAGCTCCTTGTGTCATTGCTCTAGGTCAGCTACTTTCTTTGATCACCATTTTAGCTATTGCCTCTTGGCCACTCTACAAGATAGATCCTTGTGTCATTCCTCTAGGTCAACTACTTTCTTTTGTGATTAGTTGGTCTATTTTATTATTATGTATGTTGTGGAAAGTGGTACTCTGATTAGTTGGTCAACTTGAACTTACAACTTTCTAGTTGTAGGGTCTATCCTTGAACTACTTGTATGAGTTTCTATTTTTGCAGAATGATTGTCCCAAGGTCATTTACATCATTGTAGCTTTTTGAAGCTCCTTAGCTATGGCATTGAAATCATTTTCCTTCTCCTCCCTTTCCTTATGCAATTGCTCTTGTGCTTTAGCAAGTACAAGTGTGGCTCTTTCCTTTTTTGCTAATGTCTATTGAACAATGCCTTTGAAGATCTCTATCTCCTCTCATCTTACTAAGTGTGAAAGACTCTCTCAAGTCCATGAAGGCCAATCTTTCCACTCCTAATCTCAGTGTGTTATTATGTCATTTTGGCAAGAGACCATGACTAAGGTTTAATGTTTCTACAATGCTTGTTGTAGGTGAGTGGTAACTATAGATTGTTGGGACAAGAATTCTTGTAGTACTAATAGTTGGACGATGAGTGGTTGTATTTCTAGCATGGTCTCTTTTCCATTTCTTGAGACTTTCCATTTTTATTATTCTTCCTTCTAAGAAGCTTGGGATCCAATCACCTTGGAGATAGCTTTCAAAACCATTATTGGTAAGCTTGGAGAGCTTGATAACTTGCTATGATAAATTGCAACTATTTGATTATTTAAGCTTCCAATATAATGACCAAGGCCTTGATTTTTGCCAAGCTTCAATGGCCTTGAGCCCTTGGCTCTTCCAAGAAAGTTGTCTGCATCTTCAATTTCTATCTGCACAATAAAGCATAACATACTCTAATATAAATCACAATGGATGTCTTAGAATTATCTTTCATACTTTAGCGTTTTCATCTTCTTCAAGAAGACTATCATCGTATAGATTTATTGAACTTTTTGGTTTCTCCTCTAATGGAGACTTTAGTTTCTCTTCATATCCCATGTTATCAATACCAAGTCTCTGCTGAATTTGTAAGAACTCTTCCTCTATAGGTTTCCCCCCCTTTTCATATTCCACGATTTGATTAATACAAGAATGCAAGGCTATAGAGCTATCTTGAAAATTTTCTCCCTCAACATCAAGAGTTGCTAGCAATTCCTCTTCATAACCTATAAAATTCTTATAATTGTGACCCCATGCTGCAAGGATTGCCAAGCAGTAATCTTCTCTAAGATCAAAAAGGTGTTGAATATCATTTAGCAATACATATCTCTTTTTGTTTATGAGATAACTGAGAAATGTTGGGACACATTCAAGAGGACCTCTTTCAATCTCTACACTCAACTCTATCTCCTTTTCTTCCACTTTTGTAATGTTCTCACTTTTAAACAAAGCAATCAAATCCCTACACTAACTGGTTCTCAATAACCTCCTGAAATATTTCCCCCTTCTCTTCAACTTATTTGTCTTTGCATGCAATATCATCTATCCTCGTCTCTTGTATTGTATATGAAGAATGACTATCCATATATTGAAGATATACAAGAAATCCAACATCCTTCTATACAAGAAGACATTGATGTTGATTCTGATGAAAAGGTCAATCTACTTTCCACTTCTTAAATTCCTCATCAATAAGGCTAAACCTTGTTTGGAAAGTTGTTCTAGCAGCATTGGTAGCTTCCATCACATCACTATAATGGACAAATCCCTCAATCTTTAGGCCTTCCACATGCCTATTATAAAACTCCCTAAAATCCTTCAGTTTATCTTCAAGATCCTTCAAGAGCTCTTGCAAATCAAAGGGAACATTGAGCATATCTCTAATATAAATAAAACTAGATGAATTTCCAATTGCATGAAGAAAATCAAAGAGCTTTTCATCACAAGTATCCTCCAGATCCTCCTCCTCCATTCCCTCCAAAGAAAACTTCATTTTAGTCATCCTGACCACTCACAAAAAAAAATCCAAAAACTAAAATATTAAAATTAGGGGCATAATATACCAATCCACATATACTCATATCTAGAAGACTAAAGAAAGATTGCTAAAAAATTCAAGTCAAAACCTACAAGGCGCTACTTTTGAATTTTGACAAATTTAACATGTTTGTCATGCTAGAGATTTAGAAATACAAGATGAATGAAGTGAATTCACCCTTTATGTAGCAAAGAAAGCAAAAAAAAAATCCATGTCTCATTGATCAAATTTTGTTATAGATTCACAACTCATGAAACACGAAATGATGATCCAAATTGCTTCACAACTCATAAAATCATGTTTCACACGTCACTTAAAAAAAAAACTAATGAATTTACATTTAAAACATCCGAAAAATTTGTCCAAAACAACGCATCTAGAACATCAAAATCCCATCGTTTGATGGACACGCTCCCTTGAATGTCATATTGCTTCTTATGTTGTCTCTCAAGGTGAGCTCTTGATAATTTCAATGAAGTATTTCACATTTTTCAATGTGCTCCAATTGTGTAAAACTAGTTTCATAATATAAAATAAGTTTCATAATTCATAGTTCCATGAAATGCGATAACAAACTTTCAAAATGACGTAAAACTATGAAAAACCAATTTCTAATTTTTGCATTTCATTATTCATTTTTTATTTGACATTGAAGACTCATGAAACACGAAAATATACTTTCAAAACAATTTAAAAGTTGTAAAAACGTGTTTCATACGTTTGTGAATCATTTGATCATCTTCAATACCTCAAAATTCAGGATTGGACTGAAAAAATAACAAAAAGTTTGTTACCTGATATTTGCCATCCCTGCTGTTGAGAATAAATGGTCATTTGTTAGAATACGCATGGTTAAGCTTACGATGCTTACAAGATGAAATAGCTCATCGAAGACAAGACAAAATACGTTGAAGACCTGACCTTGAGTGTCATATATATATATATATACATATACATATGTATATATATATATATATATATATATATACATATACATATGTATATATATATATATATATATATATATATACATATATATATATATATATATATATATACACACACACACATATATATATATACATACATACATACATACATACATACATACATACACATATATATATATACATACATACATACATACATACATACATACATACATACATACATACATACATACATACATACATACATACATACATACATACATACATACATACATACATACATACATACATACATATATATATATATATATATATATATATATATATATATATATACATATATATATATAATTGCAAAAAATAATTTTTTCAAAGACAAAGCTCTTTCTATGCTCGATCACACCAACACAAGCTAACTTGGTCACAGTCCAAAGTTATACTTCTCAGCGCAAGGCGACTAAAGAAGGTTTCATTGCCCATCATATGCACCAAACCCTCGAAAATGTAAGTTCTTTGACAATTTTGAGGTTACTCTACAACATTCACCAAATCTTGCCAAATTATACAAAAAAAGGCCCGACATATGAAACACGATTAGTCATTATCTTCTGATTGATAAGAGTTCATTCACATTTCATACGTCACTGAGAATAAAAGACATTTTGTTAGAATACGCCTAGTTAAGCTTACGACGCTTACAAGATGAAATAGCTCGTCGAAGACAAGACAAAATACGTCGAAGACCTCATCATGAGTGCACTCCTTTTTAGGACACATATTTGATCAAAGATAATAAATGTCATGAAGTTTTACAAGTCTCAAAATTGACCATCTTATTATCAACAAGTATCCTAAAAATAGAACATCTTATTATCATGAAGTTTTACAAGCCAGGATTGAATATCAAGTAACTTGCATTCCAATGACATATGAAACACAAAGAAGTCTTGTCCATGGGAAGAACCATGACTTATCATGTTTCATACGTCGCGGTTTTTTTAGATTATTTGACGAAACTTATCGTGTTTCATACCCTCGTGTTTCACATGTCACTCCTTTTTAGGACACATATTTGATCAAAGAGAATAAATGTCATGAAGTTTTACAAGTCTCAAAATAGAACATCTATTATCAACAAGTATCCTAATACTAGAACCTCTTATTATCATGAAGTTTTATAAGCCAGGATTGTATATAAAGAAACTTGCATTCTAGTGACGTATGAAAAACGTGAGAGAAGTCGTGTCCATGGGAAGATCCATGACCAAACTTGCATTAGTGGAAAAAAATTCTATTTGAGGAAACTCATCGAGCCATGACCATTCGTGGAAAAAAAAAATCCATTTGAAAAAACTTGCATTCTTAGTGACATATGAAATGAGAATGAACTCTTATCAATCAAAAGATCCTGACTAATCGTGTTTCATACATCGGGCCTTTTTTTGTATAATTTGGCAAGATTTGGCGAGTGTTGCAGAGTAACCTCAAAATTTTCAATGAACTTACATTTCCGAGGGTTTGGTGCATATGATGGGCAATGAAACCTCCTTTGGTCACCTTGCCCTGAAGAATAACTTTGGATTGTGACCAAGTTAGCTTGTGTTGGTGAGATCGAGCATAGAAAGAGCTTTGTCTTCGAAAAAATCTTTTTTGCGGTTCAGGATTTGGGTTTAAAAAGGATGTTGGTTTACACGTGTGGTTGCCCTAATGCATAGTTAATTTTACATGTGCAATGAGAAGACCGTTTTTACATGGGAAGTTGTGCCACGTGTCACATTCTTTTTTGGCATGATTGCACTTTTATAGCTTATTTTTTAAAGGTAAAAGATAATTCTTAGCATTTTCTTTTTCATTTTAAGCATAGCTCCTCTAAATTAGTGCATTGTATATCTTGGACAAACGTGTGGTGATATATATATATATATATATATATATATATATATATATATATATATATATATATATATATATATATTATGCGAGAGGTGTTTGTTTCTCTTATCTAGAAGGCGTCCTCACTTTTCATACGTCATTTGCCTACATTGTTTTATTCAAACTGGAGATAGACCATGTGATTAGTGTTTGTTTGCTACTAGGTGATTTTAGATCAACTATGTCAGAGATTTGAACATCTATCCTAATTTACTTGTATTATTTGTTTTCTTTGATGTTTGAGATGGCTAAAACAAAGGCCAGTACAAGGAAGTAGAAAGTTGATCCTAGAGGTCTTGCCTCAAAGATCCATCAGTCCTTCGAGCTTTCCAAACTTACAAGAAAATCAAAGCCAAGGAGAAGGTTCTCATAGCATGCTAGATGCCTAAAGGAAATTAGAAGTGCAATGAAGGCTTTGAGTAATGCAATTCCAAAACTGTCTTTTTAGAGGCTTGTCAAAGAAATTTGTGACAAGCATAGCCTTGATAGTTTTAGATGGACTAGGGTAGCTCTCAATTGTATTTAGGAGGCTATATAAGATTTTTTGATTGAATTTTTCCAAGATTCTTATATCTATGCTGCTCATGCACATAGGCTTATACTTATGGATAAAGACACGATAATTCTCAAGAGATTGAGATACAGGTTTTCAAAGGTCCTTGAGCTAGTCCCCCTTTCTAATGTGAAGGCTTTCAATATTTTAAGTGTCCTTCCATATAGAAATGAGAAAAATGATCCAGGTCTTAAGGTTGAAGATGTCACCCATGAAAAGGACACAAGACAACATGAGAAAGTGACAAATTAGGTACATTGCTGAGAGAAGAGACAAGATTTTCATTAGGATCCTAGTTTACATTAGCAAGGAGTACAACAATGGCTTCATCTTCATCTATTTTTTTCTTCAGACTGGCAAGCTGAGTTTTTAGACTTTTGAATTTGTTAATATGCATAGTCATTGAAGTGTTGTCTTTTATGTCAAGCTTATAGAACTTCATTAACAACTTGACCTCAGAGTTTTTGGCTTAACCTCCAAAGATCCTGTTAAGCTCATCCCAAGCCTTTTTAGCATCTTTGATATCGAAGATATAGTGCAATACATCGTCATGCAATCCCCAGTGGCAATAATTTCTAGAGCTTTGTTGTTCATCTTTTTCCACTCTTTTGTCTTGATTTGGTCTTCTTCAATGAACCCATCTTCATCGTCTTCCTTCTTGCTATTTGCATCTCCTACATCATCCTTAAATAGATCCTAAAGGTCCTTCCTCATGAGATGGTACATTGTCTTTTCTTTCCATGCATGAAAGCCTCATTAGGGGAGTTTTGAGGTCTCGAAAATGCCTTTTAGGAGATAGAAAGAGAGTGCTCTAGACCAATAGGAAAAAAGCATCCGTAACATAACTTCTATTTTAAAAAATATAAAAAATTATTTTACAAAAAGGCATATATATATAATATTATGAATCTGTATTATCAATATACACCAAAGAAGCTATTGGAGTAAAACACCGAGTCCGAGGATTCAACTCCGACAACAAAGATCGGATGACATGACATTATTGTGGTAAGACTAGCCATATAGCCAGTGAATGCTTCCATCGTAAAAGAACACAACAAGTGCAGAATGGTAACCATCAGAATCAATTCATGAATGAAAGAGAAGAAGAAGAAGATGCTTCCACAATAACTCTAATAGATTGTTTTGAAGAAATTATCTTTCCCATAGTGGATTTTCTTTGTAAAACAAATCCTTGCTAACGATGTAAAGTTTCATGCTTTAACTTGATTAAGCTACCTATGAGCTAGTCTCTCGGGCCATGCCATCATGTAAGGGGGGAAAAAGCCAGAAAGTGTAGGAAGGAACTCATCATTTGAGGGGGGTGTTGATAAATGACAAATTATGTATGCTCGAGGAAGAGATGTCATGAATCCCACATGTATAGTGAGGAGAGTGGAGAAAGGTCAGAGACTATATAATGATGTACTTGGTTCACTTTTTCAATGTAATGTCATTGTACTTTGTCCTTTCAGTCATGGTCAGTGTCATACTCAAGATTGTATTTATGAGTCCAAGCTTCCATCTTGGAACCTAATTCACTTGAGTAACAGTTGGTCTCTCTAATCTATGTCATCATGAACATTGTCTTTGTGTTTCATCCACCATAGCCATGTTCTAGATCCATGCATTTCAACATTTTATACCTCAAAATGATCAGCATAATGAGAACTACAAATTTATGTAGTCTTAGAGTTTAATTTATGTAAGTTTCAGTTCTCTATTTCACACAAAACAAAATGGTTCTAGTTTGGACATCAGTTTTAGATAGCAACTCAAAATCTTCTTGCTTTAGATGCATTACCTAACCATTTGAGGTGACTAAGGTTATCTTTTGAATCTTATTTAGAAATGAATAAGTAGATAAGGTGATATTCTACCTTTAATATTAGATTTGGAAAATTTATGAATGCATAACCAAAATATCATTTGCAAGATGTATACAACATGCATAAAACACATGCTCTTAACTCTGTTCAACAAGTTACAAATTATGATAGTTTGGATGTTGAGATGCATGTGTAATAGTAAGAAAAGTGGAATTTGATATACTTCTTGGTTACTTGGTGTGCATTTGTTTTAGTTTTGGGCTATTGATGTTATTTTAGCTATTGTGTGGCTTTGTAGGGCACTCAGATTTTTGTCTCTTTGACTTGAGAGTAAGTGTATATTGGATATTTTGGTATGCATGACATATTACAATAATTATTGTTCTTTCATCCACCTTTGAAAACACATTATTTGGTACTAAAAATTTGGATGACACCAAATTTTCTTATTGAAAATAGCTAGTCTATAATGTGTTGGTTTAGAAGAAGCAAGTAAAGTCAAATTAAATGCAGGGGTGTTAAGCCTAGATGTACGGATGTCAATGTATGGGAGGAAATGATAAATTGGCACATTCCCTTATCATGTTGGCATTCTCATAGTTTGTGTATTTTTTATGTAAAAGACAAAGAAGGAGGTGCATTTAGTGTGTGAAAAAAGCTTGGCAACATATGCAGCTTCTTAGGTTTATTGACTGAAAAATCTTACCGATCTTTACATGCAAGAGAGGGCTTATATTTCCAATCATCTCACTGAGCTCAATATCATTTTTAGCTATTTGACAACTTAGAAGATTTCCTTCCATGATTCAATTAAGGCTATGATCTTGTTGGTCACTTTGCCTAAGATTGGGACACTTTCACAACATCCATTAGTAACTCTACACCTATAGGCAGTATTACAAGTGCTAATGTTAAGAGTAATTTGCTCATTAAGGAGATGAACAAAAAGAACAATGCAAGGTCAAAGAGCTTAATGTTAGAGGGGGGTTAAATGCTAGGGGGAACTCTTGTGAGAGAGATAAGTCAAGGAGTAGGTCTTGCAACAAGAAGGACATGGAATGCTTCTTTTGTAAAATAAGAAAGGATATATAAAGAAGGATTACTAATTTGATGCAAATAGAAGAACAAGCAAATGGGAAAAAATAAAAATGAAGATGTTAGTATGTATCCTCTTTTGGTGATCCTTGCCATGAATAATGGCATGTCACATAATTGGCTTTTGGATTTTGGATGCTGGGAAACATTGATGCATTTAACTTTGTAATAATTATGTGTTCCACATTGTCGATATTACAAATATACATTTGTCTTGCCTAATGGATGTTTCTTTGTCTTGTAGAATGTACAACACATTCCAAACTTAACTAAGAGTCTAATTATAGAAGATAGCTTGATGACTATGGTTACAAGGTAATATTTGAAGATTATGTATAGAAAATTTGCAAAGGGCCTCTTATTATTGCCAAAGGACCTAAATCTAGTACTTTGTATCTTTTGCAAGTTTCTAGGGTTAAAGACCATGTTGTAAGAAGTGAATAGCCATCATTTTCTTTATTGCATTATCTTTTGGGGCCCATGTCAGTCTAGTGCAATGAAAACTTTGTGCCATTTGAGTTATCTTACATGTTTAAACTTCTTTGGTCTTAGCTTTTGTGAGCATTGTCTTTTTGGCAAACAAACTCAATTGTCTTATAAGAGGGTTGCTACTAAAAAGGAAGAACCATTGAAATTGATGCATAGTGATTTATGTGGGCCCATGCCTAATGCTTCTATAGGTGGAGTATCATAGTTTTTGGCATTTATCAATGATGCCACTAGGAAAGTTTGGACCTATCCTCTTTGTAAGGAGAGTAATGTACTTGTTGATGCTTTTCAAAGGTTCTTAGTATATGTTGAGAATAAGTTAGAGGGAAAGCTTGATTGTTTGATGATTCACAATGGTGGTGAATACACCTCTTATGCATTCAAAAACTATTGTGATAGTTAGGGTAAAAAGAGAGAGTTGATAGTTAGGGTATGGCTAAGAAGATGAATATGACATTTAGGAAAAAGTTTGTTTAGGATGCTCTCTAATGTTGGCCTCACTAATGAGTTTGGGCAAACACTATAAAGATACCACTTCATTTGATCAATAGATCTCCTAGCAAGCCATTGTGGTTTGGATCCTTTTTTGTTTGTCAAATCAGCATGATCCTGAATATTTCTAAGAGGAGGGGCGTATTCTAGTTTCCTAATTCTAAAAGCATCAACTTTAGACCTACCATTAAGGATGGAATTTTCTTTATTGTGTGTTGCTCTATCTAGGGATAATCATCCACAAATGGTTGTGCTGATTAAGTTACTTGATGCAAACAATTACTCTCTTTGACTATTTCCTCCTCAACAACCTGGTTGAACCACTTGAGCAAGGATTATGTAGGAAACGTGTTGGATCCTAAACACTACTCCATTAGTGATTTGAAGGGCAAATATAAGTTTGAGTATTAAGTTGAGTTAACATTATCATACAACCTCTAACCAAGAATCCTATCAAGAAGAGTAAAAATTAAGGCTAAAAGGAATGTAGGTCATCAAGATGATTAGGAAAATCAACCACCCCATTGCACCTTAATAGTCTTTGGTCCATTTAGATTCATGATCACTGGTATAAATCAAAAGAAAATGTAATTGTTTTGCACATCACATAGACAAACCGCTTTATAACCCCTAACTATCCTACTCACTTAGCCAACTTCTCAAAAATTTCAATGCATGGTCCCATCAAGGCTCTTGATTGGTATACTATAGATATCTTGTTTGGATCCTCTGCAAAGGACATAATTGAACTTGGCCAAATGAGCTATGTTCTATTAACATAAGCACTCTCTAGCCCACAAGGTTTACATGTCAAAAGATCACAATATATGAAATTAAAAACATAGCTCTCCAACATATGCTCACAATCAAACATCAAAGAGCAATCAAGTTATGCCAATGATCCTAAGCAACATTAGGCAAGCTTGAGGACCCTATACCATCGACACCACGAGTATCAATTGGACCTCAAAGCTTTTGTTAAGCCTACTCCCTTGTGAGTAGTTTCTTTTTTATATGAGATCTCCTAAAAAGGAGCAGAGTTTCACTTCAAAAGAAGGAGCTAAAATTTCAATTACCTTCCCATGTAATATCCCAATTTAATACATATTTTCATTCATACATTTTTTAAAAAGTTATGCTTCTAAGGACTCGTCTTTATGATGTTAGTCAATTGAGAACCATAAACAAAAATTTTCACACATGTGTCCTCCTAAATGCAAATTGAAATGAAATTCACCTTCATAATGGGCTTCATCAATAGTGTGTCAAGATTGCTATGGGTTAGTCACATCTGACACATGCATTGAAAATATTGGTAAACATTGCGCACAGCCAATAGATCAAATAAATGTTATATTTGGAATCAATAAAAGTATTTCTAGTTTATGGCTATTTCAATACAACATCATGATGGAACCAATTGGATGCAAGTTGTGCATTGACTCTTGAGCTCAGTTAGAGCTAGTCCATTGATAGGACATGTCTAGTATGAAGTTTCTATTGATGCGAATAATGCTAATATGGTGGATGTTCCGAACATGCTAGGAGGGAACCCCTTGAGAGACTTTTCATGCTCTAATTAATACATCAACTTGAATAAGCTTAGATAATCGACTTGAATAAATCCATTTAAAAAGACTAGCAACCTATCAACAAATTCAAGTGAATAAACCCACCGAGGGAGGTAGGGAGTGACTTGAATATCTTGAATTCTTAGAAAGTAAAGTAAGCTTTGTATGGTACATTCTTTCTTTCCTATTGAAAATCTAAGGCATAGGCTCTCTTTACTTGATAGATTTTGTGAAAGTCTACTCAATTGAGAAGTGGAAGTAGGCTACCCTTGAAAAGACTAGGGCTCCCTCAAAGTTGTAGTCCAAAGTTTGCATAGGATCCAAGGAGACATTCCTTTACAATGTGGATCTCCAAGGAAAGACGGGATAAAGGCTTTGAGGCTTGAGCCACCGCCCCCCTCTCTCTCTCTCTCTCTCTCTCTCTCTCTCCATCCAAGGAGGTGAAGTCTTTGAGCCATCTCTCTCTCTCCCCCCTTCTCCTTGTTCTTGTTCCTCTCTCTTTCAACAACAGAAGATCACGAGAAAACGAAGTAAAACGTCAGACTCCGCCGGCACCAACTTGAAACAAACCTCCAATTTCACGTAACCGAAGCCTCTTTTCCGCAAGCTTAATAAAAGTGACCTTTTCCTCTCTCTCTCTCTCTCACAAAATATATGTTTTTCCCCCAACCCCCATTGAAATCTATCCCACGCCATCAAAGAGATAGTGACGCCTTTCGCTTTCGTCCCTTTTTTTTTCCCCAGCGTATTTTCTCCGAATTCTTTATTCAGAAGACCCATACCCAGGCGCAGACTGCCGTGGGATTATCATTTCATCTGCGGATTTTATTAAGGTCAAAAACATTAATTAAGTGCCTGATAAAAATATGCACTTTAAAAAATCCCTTCGGGAATGCACGTGGGCGTGTCGGCTGACGATAGGTCTATAGATATGGGACCCACAGTCAACGCCTCTCTCTGACACACACACACACACACACACACTCTCTCTCTCTCTCAATCTCTCTCTCTCACACAGTGCCCCTCTCGCCCCCCATGTGAACCACTCGTGGCTCCCAAGCTCCCTTCCTTAACCCTTTTCCTCTTTTGCCACCTACTTGCCAACCAAGCCCCCCCTTTTTGGTTGTCCCATCAGCACATACCCCACCACCATGGCACCAGCCCCCATCGCGTGGGCCAGGTTGGGCCCCGCTCCCCCTTGACTCCTCCCTTGCTCTCCCATGTGAGTACTCCATTCCTCTTAAACACTCTCCTCCTATGCATAAAGCTACTCTCCACCCTTTTCATTTCTTCCACATTCTCAAAACTCCCACCCACAGCACCCCCCTATCAACCTCACATCCATTCATCCACATCTTAGAAAAGTGCCCCCAATTGTGACATGCAACCCACCTTGGATTCCATGAATGGACACTTGAGTTCTAAAGGCATTAGCTTTGTTGTGTTGTGTCATCACTGTTACCAATAGCCCTCCTTTATTTAGGAGTTATTTTCCCTCCGTTATGGCCAATAAGGTAATGCCACCTTAAACACAAGTCTCGAAATATGATCCTCATGCCAATGAGAATTTCCTAAACTCCTACTTTAAGATCCATAGCTCTTTTTTTTTTTCTAGATGTCGTGATCTTGGACCTTGGCTGTTGAATCAATCCCCAAACTCGATGAGGAACATACTTAACGTCATTCATTCATGACATAAATCTTCTTGATTGAGATGCTCATGATAGCTTCAATAAAGAAGTAGAGGATTTGCAAATTTCTATGGTATGCCACATTACATAAACTCTCAAAGACTGACTAGCTCGGACTCTAGGACCTACCATCTCTACCACAAAGTTAAGAAATAACTTATCACTTTGAGAAGGACTACGATTAAGGTTCAATGCATACTTGTGTAGCTTCTTCTTCCTTACAATTCCTATACAAAGGTACCCACCAAAGATTTTTCCTTCCCACTTGCACTTTTGCAAAAATTTGAAGCTAAGGGTACATTACTATTTTTAGAAGTCCCTTTCTAGTAACCACTTTTTCTACCCACATTCCTGATGGTAAAAGTATGGAAAGCTAAGAGTGTAAACATTAGAATAGGGGATACCATATCAACATGTAAGCTTATCATTTTCTAAATGCTTTGGCAATTTAGTTACAAAGGTATGCATGCTTATGTCAATTATAGTATGTAATTTTACAACACCACTCTCAAATATGTGTTAAAGCTCTCCATATGAGGGCCTTATATGACGTTTAGGGCCCATAAAAAGTTCATTGTCTTTCATAACTAATTTATGAGCAAAAACATTTTGCTAATAACCATTTTAGCCAAAAACTAGCAATTATGTTAAATGCTCTTTAGAATCAAGTATATGCACAGATAGTAAGGTCAATCTGTGTGCACAAAATGGTTTGATCGCACAACCTTCCAACCATCGACTTCCACCAATATACCCATCAATAATGTAAATCTAGATTGCACTTCCCTAAAACTTACCTTAGTCATTAGACACTTCACAAAGGCTTCACCATCTTTATGTTAACAACCTCATGTGACTCTAATGATCAAATGACACATTTTTTTCTACTCACAATTTCCAAATATTTAAACATCTATAAAAAACTTACTTTGATTAACTACATAAGACAAACTTAAACAACTCGTTTTATTTCATGGCTAGATTTTGTGGAAGCTTCAATCACCCTATGGGAGCTACCACCTTGGCCATAAATACTTCTTCTAACTTAATAATGAGTGAAGGTATAGGAGTACCTAATAACCTAGAGTACTTGGGAACTAGGTTCGTTTAGAAAAACCATGTGCCAATTGGATTTGAACTTAGATATGTTGCATATTTTGTTGTTAATTGATGAGATGTCCACACATGATGGACTCATATAACTGTGTAGATGGCTCATCAATATGAAGAGATATAGGATACATCTCGCTATTGTGTCATGCTATGCATAAAACCCAAGAGTAAGACAAAGAAAGTCCATTTACACTTATGGTTATCACTACGAGTGGCGACTTCGGAGGCCGTTCAAAATTTACTTTAAGAATGTTCAAAGGGCTAATGTGTCCACAAGTATAAGGTAGAGTGTCTAGCAATATAATTTATGCTTTTGGGCTCACTTGCATGGGGGTGCACCTGTGCACGTGTATAAAATGGTGTGCACATGCCTAAATTTACTAGACATATACATGTGTACATGTGTAGATGTTGTACTAGGCTATGTATAGGAGTCCAAACAATAGTGCACTAGAAATGTCGATGCAAGTGTTATTTGCTGGGTGCAATGTGCCAATGTGTGGGTTGGATTGTGATAGGTGTTCCCAAGTCACTCTTTTCAAGTCGGTGCACAATGCTATATAGAGGATATGCAAGGTGCACTAGTGCACGTGTGCATCATGCACTATGATGCAAGGATGTGTGTACTAAGAGTGTACTAGAATGTTAGGTAGATTATGCACATGGATGTGCATGTGATGTGCACTAGGATATATATACTAGGATAGTGCAAGGTAAGTGCACTAGTGCATGTGTGTACTATGGATATACTATTGCACCTATGTGGCACTAGGGGTGGATGAGGGTGCACTAATGTAAAGAAGGGGAAATACAAATACCCAAGGAAAATATGGGAATATGCCAGCAACACGACCATGTATATAAGATGTATGGGGTTTTATTTTTGTACGATTAGTTTATACAAATACCCTTTCATCTTCATCTTCTTCTCCTTCAGCTTTTTCATGGCTTCCTCTCCCTTCTCTCTCCTCTTCTTGGCATTCTCTCTCTTCCCCTAGTCTTTCTCTCTCCTCTTCTTCCTCCATTCTCTCTCTTTTGATCATTCTCTCTCTCCTCTTGGCCTCCTTCATTACAATCAGTATCAAAGCTTAGGTCTTTGGTCCTTTCTTCTTTCCCTTTTCTCATATCTAGTTAACAAAAAAGAAACCCTAGTTAGATAGATACAGTAGGGAAAGGAGCTGTAAGGAGCAATGATGGAGTACCATAGGGTGCTGGCAACCTTTTTTGGAGATCTCATAGGAGGCCTAGCCAAGTTGGAGGTACTTAGACCATCTTTAATAGCTTGTCACTAACTTTGAGGTAAAATTTTAGCGTCCTAGGTTGAAGAAAGCTCATAGGACTTGGAGAGAGTTTTAACTTTAGTTTTTTTTTCCCCAAAAGAGAGTTCTTCTTTATTCTTGAGAGCTTCAATGGAAGCTACAACAACAAACCTCTTCCTCTCTCTTGAATCTCATCTACTAGCAATGAAGGATTGAAGAAGGCACCTCTTGGCCTCTCAAGCTTGATATAGAGCACCATTTTGTGGAGCTTTCAAGCCATGTGGATTGTCATACATTCCACGAAATTTTCATTATTTTCTTTTTTTTTCTTTCTTTCTCAAGATCAAGGACAACAGAAACAATAGTAAGATTTGACTATCATTTACTTTTCTTGAATATTAGGAGCATGGTCTCTTAAGCATTACTTAGCATGACTCCAAGCAATATTTGCTTCAAGAAGAATAGCCTATTTGTCCATGTTTCCATAGCTAGCTTACAATAGGGCCTATGCATTTGGCATTGCCTTAGCTATCTTCAATGCTGAATATTACAACAAGGATTCAAGTTTTTATCAATACTCAAGCATTGAGACACTTTATCATCACCAAGGGAGTGATAGCAAGCTAGCTAAAGACAAAAGCATCTTGTGGCCTATAGGAGTACTTCGGGTTGTTGGCAATAAGAATAGGTGATAGACATCCTCTGCTAAGTCATGGTTAAGAAATGCATTCTTAACGTCCATTTGCTATAATTTCCATCCTCTAGCAGCAGCCAAAGCAATCACAGTGCGTATAGTTGACATTTTGGCAACAGGGCTGAATGTTTCCTCATAATCAAGTCCATACTGTTGGTCATATCCCTTAGCAACCAGCCTAGCTTTGTACCTTTCCACACTGCCATCTGACTTGCATTTGATTTTGTAGACCCATTTGCAGCCAATGGTCTTTTTTCCTTCAAGCAGTGGCACAAGATTCCATGTCTTATTTTCAGCCAAGGCATTCATTTCTTCATCCATAGCTGCACGCCAGTTCTCATTTTCCGCTGCTTCAGCATATGTACCTGGTTCTTTGATCTCCATTACTTTTGTCATGTAAGCATAATGCTTTGCAGTGTAGCCACTATATGTCAACCTGTCAACAGGGTATCTAACCCTCTATGAGCGTCTAAGCTGTGGTGCACTGCTCGATTCCCCTCTCTCATGAGGCGGAATGTACCTACTCTGCCTTGCGCCAGGCGTATAGACAGTCGAAATACCAAGTTCACTGTCTAAAGTGTCAGTAGACTCATATACAGAATTTATCCTACCAGGTGTCATAATCCCAAATATATCCTCAGTAACTTTCTCTTTTCCTTTGTCCGCGACATCATATCTCCCCCTCATTGACATACTGGTGTCAGTGGACGGTGAGCTCCTTAATCTCCCTGTCCATGGAGATACTGTCTGACTACTAGGTCCTGTCATAGCAGTGCTCTGCTGCATATCAACTGTAGATACATGAGTGGAAGGCATATCCGATGGCACTGTTGCCGGTGATACATACCAAGAACCCATCTCATAAAAAATAACATCCCTGCTCACCAAGGTCTCCTTGGTAGAGGGATCATAGCATTGTATGCCTTCTTCTCTTGCGAATATCCAATGAAAACACACTTATGTGCTTTTGGATCCAGCTTCTTTCTTTTTTCATCTGGAATCTGCACATAAGCAAGACAGCCAAAGACTTTCATGTGACTTATATCCGGCTTATAGCCATACAACTTCTCAAATGGTGTCATCTCATGAATACCTGCAGTGGGAGTCTGACTCAAGATATACATGGCTGTCATAACAGCCTCAGCCCAATAATAGTGTGGTATCTTCTTCTCATTCATCATGGCACGAGCAGCTTCCATCAAGACCCTGTTCTTCCTTTCAGCTACCCCATTTTGCTGAGGAGTGTAGCTGCAGGTAAGTTGCCTACGTATGCCATTTTTAGCCAGAAAGTTGTTAAACGCATTTGACACATACTCCCCACCGCTATTTGACCTCAAGCAAGAGATATAATAGTCAAATTCCTTTTCAACCTGCTTTTTAAACTATTGAAAAACAACAAACACCTCATCCTTTGTCTTTAGAATGTAAACCCAAGTATAGCGACTGTAATCATCAATGAATGTAACATAATACTTTGAGCCTCCCATGGATACATTATGGGCTGGCCCTGAAACATTAGAGTGCACTAATTGCAATGGACGTGTACTCTGCCTTACATGCCTGACAAATGGTAACCTTGACTATTTACCAAACTAGCAAGCATCACATACATGACCAATATCTGAATATTGGAACTTGGGTAAACCTGTAACAAGCTATTTTTTCTGCATAATTTGTAGCCGTTGCAAATTTACATGCCCCACTCTCTTGTGCCAAATTTCCAAGTCTCTGATAGTGCTAGAACCATGGGCAAACATGGCTGAATTCAACTCTGGCAAGGTAGCATCAAGAGTAAACATTCTGCCATTCCTGTGACCACGAGCTATTAACTTGCATCCATTACCAAACTCTTCAATAAAGCAACCATGCTTGTTGAATCTAACCTGCAAGTTCTGCTCCATCTAACCAACAGACAGTAGGTTCTTGGTAATTGAAGGAACATGCAATACATCATGCAAATTTTTCTTTTTGCCATCATGAACCACAAGAGGCACTTTTCCTTTATGCTCAATGATATGCTGCATGTCATCACCTGTACAGACAGCCATTTTTTTAGCCACCATATCAGTGAACCAATCACCATGAGGAGTCATATGGTTCGATGCCCCTAAATCAATATACCAAACTGCATCATAGGAGCCTCTACCTCTAGGGCTAGATCTCTCCCTGCCTCTAAAGTTTCCACCACCTCCTGCATTCGATATCTGCTGATTGTTATTGCCATAGGATGCATTTTACTGGCCTCCTCTGCCAAATCCATAGCCTCTACCACGGTTTCCACGGCCACATTGATTGGAATAGAAAATTGCATCCTTGTTTTTAGAACTGCTAGATCCTGCAGCCAAACTAAGCTTAACCTCTTCATGGATAAGCAATTTAACTAGCTCATTGAAATTAGGCATTTCAGCCCGCACAGACACAGAAGTGTCAAAAGACTTATACTCAGGCCCCAAGCCGTTCAAGGTCACAACAACCATGTCTTCATCTTCAACCTGTGAACCAACATATGCCAAATGATCTGCAATGGTCTTAACCTCCGTGACATAATCCTATATAGATCTGCTCTTCCCCATGTTGTTGAACTTCTGCTTCAACTGTATCTTCCTAGCACTTGTGGTTGTGCCATCATACTTGACCAAAATGTCCCATGCATCCTTAGGAGAGCTGCAGTTCATTATCTGCATTACCATGGCATCTGAGATACATAAAGAGAGCCAGTGCAAGACTCTACGAGCTCTTTCTGTCCAAGCTCGGTGTAATCGTCTCTGATCAGCCGTAGGTCGATCTGGGAGCTCAGGTTTAGCTTCCGCTCCAGTCACCAACTCCCAATAGCCTTTCCCTATTAAGAAGTTCTCCATGCGGAACTTCCATATGGCATAATTGTTACTGCCAAGCTTTTCCCCCACTATCTGGGTTATGTTGTCAGTCCTTTCTGCATTTGCCATGTTGTACCAGACACTATTTAGTCACTGCTTGACTTCCTGCAAGCCAACAAGTCACTCTGACCAACCTCAGTCCTTGACTGTTTATGACAGTTTTTTGCAACTATTCTCTGCAAAAAACCAGGGTATTTCAGCCCTTTACAACCTCAAAAACATCCACAAACATGTGGTACAACCCGTAGGTACATCAATCAGTACATAGACTTTGCACGTATTGTAACTCTGTGTCATGAAAGCTTATTGTAGTAAAGAGAATACGCAGTCTGAAACCTGTAAATTTTCAGTAACCAGCAGTGAATTTATTGTCAAAAACCACTTTAAAACATGTCATACATGCTCCAAACTTTCCCAGACATTTGCTACTATATGTAGGCAACTAGACATAGTCATACGGGCACAAAACAGTGCATATCCAGCAAGTACAAGTGACATAAATCTGCTCATAGATTCTATATAGCCAATAAACTATCAAACCAAGATGTATTTCAGCCCAAGAGATCCTCAAGCCACTTCATACATATGCCAATGGTTGTAGGGATCAATACATAACCATACGGGCATTCGCAGATTCTCTGTCTTCAAGAACTAATGTCAAAAAGTACATGGACTGTTTATGACCAACCAATACACTGTCAAAGAATTTGTTCTCTAATTCAGATTTTAGTTTTTAAGAGCCTTCAATGCTCATCTCAATGTTCATAGCATTCAACAGTCATATCCCGTACCATACAACTCCATGTAGGTAACAAAAGGCATGTATTTCTTCAAGTCAATGAGTGTATGATGATGACAGTTTTAGCCTATCGTAAAATTTCAGATCTGAATATTTTATCAGTAAAATGCAATCCAAATGCATCAAACTCAGTACGTATGCTTCCTGAATGAACCCTCACTTCAGTAGAGCTCAAAATGCTCATCAAATGGCTTCAATGCTTCAAAGAGTAATCAGTGTATGCTGCCGTGTTTCAGCTTACAGCAATTTGTCTTCAATTTTAGATCTGTACTTCAGTATTTCAGCTCATTTATCAACTCCAGACCAATCATTAACATGTCAGATCATTAATATGTCTTCCCAAGGAAGCATACAAGCTCTGGATCACTCAAGTAGTGATTTATGTCTTCAGTAGCAGCAAGATAGCCTTCATTTATAGCAGGCACAAACACGCCATCAGCATGATAGTTTACAGCAGCAGGTCGTCTCCTTCTACATGCTCAACCAAGTCTCCTAAAGGCTCTAATCAAGCCTCAAGCACTGCCATGAACCATAGAACCCAAAATGGCAAAATGCATACCTTCACAGAAACAATGACAGCCTGCTTCTCTTCAACCACTGCCCTGAGTCTTCAGGCTGTAGGTCTTTCTCACAGCTTCATGCCTTCAAGAGCCCATCCATGATGGCTCTGATACCATGTTAAGATTGAGAGAGGCAAAGACAGAGTGAGGAGCAAGCATGCTCTCATCTTCTTCATTCATTCATTCTCACATAATCACACACAAAGGGTAAGTGTATACAATAGTACTAAGGTACATAGGACCATTCACACTGGGTCTAAGACCACTGACTTATTTAATGTCCCACACTTGTTGATACAGCTAGACAAGACTAATGTCGGTCATACATACTAGTAGGAGAATAGTATGAGCTTGATATTCTAACAATTGTGTGGGAAAGTATGAAGATTCTTTCACACCTAATGTTGAGGTCATTAATGCTATCTAAGTTTTGGAGCAGGTAACTCCTAGACCATTGATGCATGCTCCTACTTTTGGGCCAGCATGCACATGTTTTTGACGCATTGCACTGTCTTTTGCCACACATTGGGGCCAGTCAACTACTCCTCCCCCCCATTGTGATAACATAGAGCAACACAAACTATGTATTTTCTTAAAAGGCAATGATTATCGATGATCCCATTAGCTTCTTTATGCTATAATTTCAAGAAACGTAAATTGGTAGACATTGGCCTCCAAAACTGATTATTGCATCATAGGCAAAGATTCTCTTGTAGCTAAGATTTGCTGCTTCAACTGTAATTGAGGGAGTGCTAGAGACATCTATGTCTATATTTGATCAAGTTGTTATAGTTATGATTGGCTTGAACATCTCCCCATTTGCCTGCATAATTCTCTAATATGGCAAGCACAAAATTTGCAGAGAGGTCTGCACAGAGCTCTCCGGTAAGTTACTCATGAATATATGTGTGCATCACATGAGTTTAAAAAAAACTGATAAAATACCATTTTATACATTTTTTATATACATAAGGGTGTAATATAAAGGTGTTATTTACAAATTGAATAGAAAAGGGTTATGTTTTATTCAGAAAAAAGTCACAGATAAGGATATTTATAAATAGGCCTTGAACGCACATGATGTAGAGACATTTTTAATATACAAAAGGGTGTAATATAAAGGTGTTATTTACAGATTGAATAGAAAAGGGTT
The DNA here is from genome assembly GCF_053477565.2 of Lygodium microphyllum. Classification (NCBI taxonomy): domain Eukaryota; kingdom Viridiplantae; phylum Streptophyta; class Polypodiopsida; order Schizaeales; family Lygodiaceae; genus Lygodium; species Lygodium microphyllum. The sequence continues at coordinate 35,692,619 of NC_141150.1, forward strand.
ATGTTTTATTCAGAAAAAAGTCACAGATAAGGATATTTATAAATAGGCCTTGAACGCACATGATGTAGAGGATATACATATAGTAACTTTCCCAAGGCAGAGCTTAACCACCCAAGAAATGTTGTTGTTGAGCTCACTGATAAGGTTAACATCCCTTCTCAAGCTTTCTCATATTCGATTTCACAATTCTGATTGATCTCTCTATTGAGCACTCTATTCTGATCGAAGATATTTTGCACTTAACTAAAGCTATTTTAGAAAGTCTCCCACTCATTAAGTAATCCATTAATATCAAATTTCTCAAATGGATAAGTAAAGTTTAATATAGCCTCTTCTACTTGATTTTCAACATTTTGTGTACTTCTGTTAATAGCGCCATGATAAATAGGGACTCTAGATGGTTGGGCTATAGACAAATCAATTGCCCCACTCCTAGGAATCATAAAAGCTAGAGGCATTCCCTACAATCACTAGATGATTTCAAGAATGTGCTCCACTACAGCCTAAGGCACTAGGTGTTACAATGTTGTGAATGCCAACACCCATACTTGCACCTAGCTTGTATTGAGACAGAGTTTATTTCATTGTGTTAGCAGTCCCTACATAATTGTGTTGAGAATGGCAAATACAAAAATAGAAATAGCTCAGGACAATTGTAATAGGAATTAGATGCAATAACAATGGTTGAGTTGGATAAGGATGCAAGAACGATGTTTGAGTTGGATAAGGATGGGTTTTTAAGATTGATGTCATCCTTAGACTTGCTATTGCCAAGAGGAGTTGGATAAGGATGGGTTTTTAAGATTGATGTCAACCTTAGACTTGCTATTGTCATGAGGAGTATGCACCCGGGGGGTTCGTGTGGTACCATGTGAGTGTAAGGGAGGGGGGTTATTTAAGGGAAGGAATGTACATTTTATAAGGTAAGGTCCCATAAATAGGGGATAGATAAGGGGTATTTTCATATATTTCTTGCACATAGGTGACATCTCCTTATTACTACTAGTAAATCCCCCTTAGTATGTATCATTAAGAACTATTTGAGCATTGAGTTTGAGGTGTCATTTGTAATCTGTTTTGGGCCACACATTGGGGCCACTCAACTGCTCCTCCCCCCATTGTGATAAACATAGAGCAACACAAACTGTGTATTTTCTTAAAAGGCAATGATTATCGATGATCCCATTAGCTTCTTTAGGCTATAATTTCAACAAAAGTAAATTGGTAGAAATTGGACTCCAAAATGAATTATTGCATCATAGGAAAATATTCTCTTGCAGCTAAGATTTGCTACTCCAACTATAATTGAGGGAGTGTTAGAGCCATCTACGTTTGTATTTGATCAAGTTGTTGTAGTTGCGACTATCTTGAACATCTCCCCATTTACATGTATAATTCTCTAATATGGAAAGCACAAAATCTATAGAGAAGTCTGAGCTTAACCACCCAAGAAATGTTGTTGTTGAGCTCATAGATAAGGTTAACATCCCTTCTCAAGTTCTCTCATATTCGGTTTCACAATTCTGATTGATCTCTTTGTTGAGGACTCTATTCTGATCCAAGATATTTTGCACTTGACTAAAGCTCTTTTAGAAAGTCTCCCACTCATTAAGTAATCCATTAATATCAAATTTCTCAAATGGATAAGTAGAGTTTAATATAGCCTCTTCTTCTTGATTTTCAACATTTTGTGTACTTCTATTAATAGCGCCATGAGAAATAGGGACTATAGATGGTTGAGCTATAGACAATCAATTGCATCACTCCTAGGAATAATAAAAGCTAGAGGCATTCCCTACAATCACTAGATGATTTCAAGAATGTGCTCCAGTATAGCCTAAGGCACTAGGTGTTACAATGTTGTGAATGCCAACACCCATACTTGCACCTAGCTTGTATTGAGACATAGATTATTTCATTGCATTAGCAGTCCCTACATAATTGTGTTGAGAATGGCTTTACAAATACAAAAAACCAACGGCATATAGATATAGCTCAGGACAACTGTAATAGGAATTAGATGCAATAACGATGGTTAAGTTGGATAAGGATGTAAGAACAATGCTTGAGTTGGATAAGGATGCAAGAATGGTGGTTGATCAGTTGGATAAGGATGGGTTTTTAAGATTGATGTCATCCTTAGACTTGCTATTGCCAAGAGGAGTATGCATTATTAAGAACTATTTGAGTAGTGAATTTGAGGTGTCATTTGTTATCTATTTTTTGGCCACACATTTGGGCCACTCAATTGCTCCTCCCCCCATTGTGATAAACATAGAGCAACACAAACTGTGTGTTTTCTTAAAAGGTCATGATTATCGATGATCCCATCAACTTCTTTATGCCATAATTTCAACAAACGTAAATTGGTAGAAATTGGCCTCCAAAACTAATTATTGCATCATAGGCAAAGATTCTCTTGTAGTTAAGATTTTCTACTCCAATTGTAATTGAGGGAGTGTTAGAGTCATCTATGTTTGTATTTGATCAAGTTGTTGTAGTTGCGACTGTCTTGAACATCTCCCCATCTGCATGCATAATTCTCTAATATGGCAATCACAAGATCTGTAGAGAGGTTTGCACAGAGCTTAACCACCCAAGAAATGCTATTGTTGAGCTCACAGATAAGGTTAACATCCCTTCTCAAGTTCTCTTATATTCGGCTTTCACAATTCTGATTGATCTCTTTGTTGAGCACTCTATTCTGATCCAAGATATTCTGCACTTGAGACTAACGCTCTTTTAGAAAGTCTCACACTCATTAAGTAATCCATTAATATCAAATTTCTCAAATGGATAAGTAGAGTTTAATATATCCTCTTCTTCTTGATTTTCGACATTTTGGTACTTCTATTAATAGTGCCATGAGAAATAGGGACTCTAAATGGTTGGGCTATAGATAATCAATTGCCACACTCCTAGGAATCATAAAAGCTAGAGGCATTCCCTACAATCACTAGATGATTTCAAGAATGTGCTCCAATATAGCCTAAGGCACTAGGTGTTACAATGTTGTGAATGCCAACACCCATACTTGCACCTAGCTTATATTGAGACATAGATTATTTCATTGCATTAGTAGTCCCTACATAATTGTATTGAGAATGGCTTTACAAATACAAAAAACCAACGGCATATAGATATAGCTTAGGAAAATTGTAATAGGAATTAGATGCAATAATGATGGTTGAGTTGGATAAGGATGCAAGAACAATGCTTGAGTTGGATAAGGATGCAAGAACGATGGTTGAGTTGGATAAGGATGGGTTTTTAAGATTGATGTCATCCTTAGACTTGCTATTGCCAAGAGGAGTATGCATCATTAATAACTATTTGAGTAATTACTTTGAGGTGTTATTTGTTATCTTTGCAAAGACGAATCACTTTTCATCAAGAAGAGTTCTAGATATAGTGGCTCTTGATTATGCAATGGATGTAATAGTCTTTCTAGCACTTCATATTGCATGCACCTACATTGTTATACACAATGAAGGAAATTGTGTTTGTGGGACATTACAAGGCTTACAACACTAAAATTTAAAGACATTTTAGCAAGCTATCATGCAATATATAAGGGGTTATCTAAGCAGGCTTTCATGAATCAAAGGTAGGGAGAAGAAGCAAAACATGTAGACATTGAAGAAGGTTGTCCAGAGTATCTGAGAGGTCCATTGGTCACAACGGTGGGCAACAGTGGGCAACCGCTAGAAAAACTCATTCATTTCTCATAGCTCCAATTCCTTTTCTCACTCTTGGCATCCCTAGATGAATGCATTGAATGCCACTCTATGGAAACAAGAAAAAATTAAGGCTAAAAGACAAAATGGATTAATTGAGAGGTACAATAAATTATTGCTTAAGATGGATCAATTGAGCTCAGCCATCTTAGCTGCCAACACTCAAGCCAAGGCAACCAATGCCTAACTTGTAGCCCTTACAACTCAAGTTGCTTGAATAGCTACTATTAAAAGGATGGATTGATAGGATTATGAGTAGTAGCATGGACATTTTCATGGGAATCATGAATATCATGACCATCGGTATGTGCAAAATCAAAGTGAAGCAGCACTGAGATGTGCATAAGAGGGAGAGAATAACTCAAAAGTACAAGAACAATTCTTGCTTATTAAGTTCCTTATGAAAGTACAACTTGGGTCACTCTCACTCATCAATTGATGTAGACCCATGTGCTGTTTATATAGCCCTAGATGGCTAGGGTTAGAGTTTTCCCTTTCCCTCATGACTATTCACACTAAGCTACCCTTATCCCCTCCAACATATAAGGAGGATTCACATGCTTACACTCTCAACACCCCTCCTCAATGCTAGATGGAATTGGATTACAAAGTATGATAGGATGCCCCCCCTTAATCCATAATGAGATACTTTTATAAATCAAGTTACAATGATGGCTATAGGTAGAGAATTTACAAGACTCAAAAGAGTCGATCTTTAGTTGATTAAGGGGCAAAGTTAGCCTCCAATTCCTTAGATGGTTCTGGAACATTGCGACACTTATTGGTAATATGCCCAATATTTTTGCATTTATTGCATTTCATTTTTTTTGGGTACTTCTTCTAGCAATTACTTACAATATGCCCTTTTTTATGACAGAAAGAACACTTTGTGGAAATTGTATGAACTAACACTTGCTCATGGGAAGTAGATGCTGAAGTGCCCTCCTTATGGTTTCTCTTCACTTCATCCAGGCATGACTAGATGGTACCTTCCAAGATAGGATTTGGGATGTTTGTTAATGTTGTTACAAGAGTAGGAAAAACCTTTTTAATGGCCTTCAAAAGGATAGCAACAACATCACTACTAGTTCTTGTATATGGAAGCCAGTTGGGTCATAAGCCCCTTCATATGGGAGATAAATTTTCCTAGATCCTCCCCTTCATTATATTCTAGGTTGAAAATTTGAGTTGTAAGAAAAGTTTGCGAAATTTTTCCATGAGCACCATAGAGTTTTTCCAACTCATCCCATTTGGCCTTAGTAGTAGAGTGTTGATCTACATGGTGTATTAAAGATTCATCAAGGTGGATGTAATGTGCCCGCCCCTCAAATTGCGGGACACGTCTTAGTAGCCCATCGAGAGATCAATCTAGAAGATGCCACCCGACACTCCCAAGGAATGACACGGGGTTTGCCAACTAGGGTCTCTTGAGTCTGCCCCGCAACGGAACTTATCCGGCCATTCCCACTAGGATCGACCTGAAGTTCAGGTTGCTAGCAGTCGAGTCTTCCTAACAGCCTTCTAGTGTCCGTCCACACCCGCTCCACTTTGTGTAGATACAACTGGACCCAAGCAGATTCATACCGCACTTGGTTCAAAGAGAATGGGAAACGAGAGGGATGCATCGCTTGACCTCTCTACCCGTAGGGCATAGTCCCATTCCGGTCCCCTAAAATGGTATGAATCAGGATTCTAACCAACATTATCTAAGGTCATCGTCCGTCCTTCCCTAACATTCCTCATTAACATTTTATTTTGAGGAAAGCTCTCGGCTAACCGAGACCACCCTTCCGTAGGATAGACCCATTGGTCACATCCACCATGCTTCCCTTGGGGATTGTTTTAGTTATCTAATTACCTACCACATTATGTTTGACACATAAAAATAGCTTCCTTAATTAACCCTATTAATCACAGGTTCCTTTACGTAATTTAGGGCATTGAAACGAAAACAAGATAAAACAAGATCAAACACTTCCTTAACTTATCTTCAGATTAATGTGTGTCTCCTGCCCATATAGGAGAATTAAGTGTTCATTTTTGCCTCCGCAGAAAAATCCTTCAGTCTCCCGGAAATAAAACCCAAAGGTTTATCCTCCCAAGATTCTGCGTAACTAGTATCAAGGCCTCGAGATCCCATCTCCAGTCACGTAGAACACTTGTGTAGGGCCAGGAGGCATTGGGATTTACGGCTAGAGCCCCCACTGGCACCCAAGCGTCCTCCTACTCTAAGTAATTTCCACGGAGAGACCTCTTGCGGCGGATTCAGTCCACATTCCTGGAGCGGATTCATAACCCCCTTGGTTAGGGTTTGGCAGCTCGTGGGGGGGTAGCTAGCGCCATCGTTCCTTAATTATTCCTTTAGGGAATCAATCACAGCTGAAGCACCTAGCTTAAAAACAATAACTAGGGAAAACATCCCTTTCATTTCCAATCAAGAAAATATCATTTTCTACATCAAGCAATCATTTTATTTATAAACCACTTGTCCTTAGTAGGGATCTCCTCTTACCAAGGCAACTAGTCAATTCACTTAGAAATATCCTTTTCGAAACAACCAAGCATAAGCCTTGATCAACGTTCCATTTAGAGCTAACTTACTAGCCTAGCTTAAGCCTGGAGGATATCCACTTCCAATAATCTAAGACAAGATCCTTAAAAACAACTCACAAGCACATGTGTTTAATCACTCAACTTCTTTTGAATCCCTCTTTCCCTTGGGTTTTTCTCTAGGGTTCCAAGTTGTGAATCCTCCATTTTCTTGCATGTCTTTTAACATACGTGGTAATGTTTAAAGCACATTAAATATATTTCATGACTTGTCATACATTCTTTCTATCCTCTCTTAGTGCGATGCTATGCAGAATTTTCTAATCAAATTTATCTCTCATGCACATAGTGCGTTTAATATATTAGTATAGCCTAAACAATCTTTAACTCTCTTCATATCTGGCAATGAGTACTTGTTCCTAAAGTGCGGGGTCTCATGTGACTTGAGTATATAAAAGTTTAAACTCAATTTACTTATCACCTCTATGCTCTAACATAGGTAAAAGATAATCATATAATGCATAAAAATCTTTCTTTGTAAGCGATCCATGAAAGTCTAAGAACCTGTTAGTATTCTAAATGCAAATTTACCCTAATATTTCATGTGGTGTCCAAACATAATCATTGGCTGTCATAGGTTAAGACAACCTATTCGTGGTATGCAAGATCAAGACCTATCTTCCACGTGGAATGCAAGATAGATGACAAGTCCTCTATGCTTCTGTGCAGTTGCATCCTATGAATGGAAACTAACATTTCATGTATTTATTATAATGATGGAAGTAAACCATGAATTATAGTTAACAAATCATGCACTAAACTAAGTGAAAGTCTATCATTTTATGTGATATATTATGAAAACCTTATCATTTCATGTGGCAGAATGAAATCAATAGTTCTTCCCTAGGCCAAGGAGAACATGGTTCCACGAGATGGGGTCTGGAGTTGTGCTAATTCCTACGTTGGCTGTACCCAGTGCTCCATTAATGGCTGCAATTCCAATGGCTCCATTTGCACCATGAATTCCATCTGTACTTGTCCCTTGAGGAACTATGGTAGCTCCCGCGGTCTTCACTCCTTCGCGACGCTTGGGGGCCATGGTAAGTAACTAGCCAAAAATTTCGGATATGATATCAAGAGGGTAATGTGATGATGATAGTCAAGAGGGAGGATAGCAAAATCTAAGTCTATCCCTGTCCCTTATCTCTCTCTTCCCTCTCACCCTTCTTCTTCTCCTTCTCTTCCTTCTCCTTCTCTTCTCCTCCTCTTCTCTCTCTTCTCTCTCTCCCTTCTTCTTCTCCTTCTCTCCTTCTCCTTCTCTCACTCTTCTTCCTTTCTCTTCATTCTCTTCTCCTCCTCTTCTCTCTCTTCTCTCTCTCCCTTCCTCTTCCCTTCTCCTCCTTCTCTTCTCCTCCTCTTCTCTCTCTTCTCTCTTACCCTTCTTCTTCTCCTTCTTTCCTCTTCTTGTCTCTCTTCTCTCTCTCCCTTCTTCTTCTCCTCCTCTCACTCTTCTTCCCTTCTCTTCTCTTCTCCTCTTCTCCTCTTCTCTCTCTTCTCTCTCCCTTCCTCTTCCCTTCTCTTCCTTCTCTTCTCTTCCTCTTCTCTCTCTTCTCTCTCTTCTCTCTCACCCTTCTTCTTCTCCTTCTCTTCTCTCTCTTCTCTCTCACCCTTCTTCTTCTCCTTCTCCTTCTCCCTCCTCTTCTCCCTCTTCCCTTCCTCTCTCTTCCTACCTTCTCTTTCCACGGCTAGTTGCCTGGCGGAATAGGGGGGGTTTCCCTGCCCAGGCTCCACATGCATGAACATTGTTGCCGCCAGGGGGGAGGGCATTCTGTCATAGAGCAATAGGGGGGGAATGCTTCGCAGCGACAGGGGGGAACTGTCACGCTAGTCGGAGGAGGCTGGCCTGCAAAAACGGAGGGGGGGAGGGGAAGGTTTATAGGTGGAGGGGGGAGGTGACACGACGGTGCCAGCCGCCAGTTGGGGGCTACATGCCCCCCACTGCTTGCTACTTCCACTCTCTCTCTCTCTCTGTGTGTCTCTCTGTCTCTCTCTCTCCCCGCTATGCAGTCGGCAGGGGGAGAGAGAGGGGGTAAAAAAATGTTAAAAAATTTTGAAAATTTTTGTCCTAGGGGGGGAGGGGGTCCTATGGGGAGTGCGGGACATTACAATGGAGCATGATAATAGTCTAAGGTTATTGATCATCTTCCACATCATTTGGTTGGAATGATCAATAGGTCTGGTCCCCATGATGAGAGGCCAATAACCCTTTTCCATCATCTTGTATTTGATAAGCACTTACCATGGATGGAAGTCATTTTTGTTAAATTTCCAGATTTGTGGATGAATGTTAGCATAGGCTGAGGCCATAGGAAGGTCTTAATCCTTGCTAAATGCAAGTAGTAGTGTCTAATCCTTTACAATAGGCCAAGAATAGCTCAATGCATGCAAGTTTAATACAAGATGTTTTAGACAAGGCGGGCAAGTATTTGTGTGCTTATAAGTGGACACACAAGTATTATAAAAAATGGAAGAAGCTTAATAGGAAGTGGTTTACTAATTTAAGCTTACTGATTTAGAGAATTAGAGCAGAGAATATCAGCCTTTAAAAATATGACAAACACTTTAATATTGTGTAAACAAACACTAGTTGCAAGCTTAGTGTAATGCTTGACCATAACCGAAAGTCGGCCTCAATGCACTCAACCTCATCAATGAAGCGTAGCTGAGGGTCTTTACACATGGAATGGGTTGTAGATGAAGTGCATCAATGATTAAAATAATTGTTAACGATAATAGTGAAGAGAAAAAAACAAGAAATTCAAGCTTTCAAGCTTGTGGCTATGGCTGCCACAAGCCATAGGGTACGCAATTAGTGTTTGCCTTACTATGGGTAGTAGAGGCCGAATTTTTGAGAGCCCTTTCATATGAAGATAGTCCACTAAGGGAGATAATGATGCCCCATGGTAGCCGCCACATTTCATCCTTATCAGTGCATGCAATAGCTCAAAAGTCATCATCTTTAGATCTACACATGTTCTAGAAACTTTGCAATGATGTGGTTCTGCATGACCAATATTGGTGTTTGAGCTGACGAGTAGTTGCATCCAAAGATGGGGAATAATCATCCAAAATATAGCATGCCAAAATATTTCCTCCTTTGCTTGCACAAATCCATTAAGGCTAGGGGGTCAAGCTATGGCTATGGAGGTAAAGGGATAAGATAAAGAAGATGAAAGCTCGTGTTTACTTAGTGATGGATGATGCTAAAGGAAGTTGAGGAGATCAAAGATGGCTTTGATACCATGTGCAAAATCAGAGTGAAGCAACATTGAGATGTGCACAAGAGGGAGAGAAGAGCTCAAAAGTACAAGAACAATTCTTGCTTATTAAGTTGCTTATGAAAGTACAACTTGGGTCACTCTCACTCATCAGTTGATATAGACCCATGGGCTATTTATATAGCTCCAAATGGCTAGGGTTAGGGTTTACCCTTCCCCTTAGGACCATTCCCACTCAACCACCCTTATCCCCTCCAGCATAAGGAGGATTCAGATGCTTACACTCTCAACATGGTATGGGTGCAATGAGCAAAGGCAACAACATGTGTATACTTATGTGGTCAACATTCAAATAATGATTGTGCATATTATGAGTAGTAGAATGCATCTAATGATGCATATTATTATGACTTGCATTATGGTTATGGGCATGGATAGCCATGTGGGTAGCCTTATGTACCTAGGTAGGATCATACATATGTATATGAGTATGTACATGGGGAGTAGCATAATTGTCAATGATGGAGCGATTCATACAATTGATAATATTACAAGTATGAGAAACTATAGCAATGTAGTGATCAATATCATCAGCCACTTGATCATTACTATGAGCAGCATGAGCATCCTTGTGAGGAACATGATGCTCCTCATGGAAAATTCCATGATGAGAGTATCTCACTACAACTTCATGAGAATGAGACCATTCAGTATAAGAACCTTGACTTTGACTAGTTGATAATAGCCAAGAATGTGGGGATCATAGACATGCAACACCTAGGGGTTGATGTAGTAAATGTAGTTATGATTGCAGCTTCATTTGCTCTAGCCCTACATAGCATGGTGGTTCTTGATGAGTTTATGGAAGAACCAATGCATGCTACCATGTTGGTAATTTGAGGATCTTATGCCACAATCACTGCTTGAGGATGACATCATGGATCACTTCTATGACACAATGGATGTGCTGAATCACAATTATCCTTTTGAGTACTCTTTTAATCCCTCGTTACTAGCCTTGTAAAAAGTCTTGATTTTGGTTTTTGAGGAAAAAAAACATTTTAGGTGCGGATGGAATGTAAAGAAGATAAAATATACATAGGGAAAATATGGAAAATGCTAGTGATATGGCCATGCATATAAGATGTATGGGGTTTAATTTTTGCAGGATCAGTTTATATGAATACCCTTTCATCTTTTTCTTCTTCTGCTTCATCTTTCATGGCTTCCTCTCCCTTCTCTCTCCTCTTTTTGGCATTCTCTCTCTTCTGCTCATTTCTTATCTCTCTTCTTAGCCTCCTTCACATTACAACTAGGATGAAATGGAGTACCTTATGTGTAAGGTACAAGGAGATATGTGTAAGGTGTCTATAGTGTGCTCTATGAATAGTGCTCAAGGGTGAGTGCAATAGGATGATGCACAATGAGTGCACTAGTGCACATGTGCACCAAGGTGTATTGCACGTGGGTGGTGTATGTATGGTGTATCTTAAGGGAAGTGTGTACTAGTCAACATGCAAAAGTTAGTGCACTAGTGGTGTTTGCCCAAGGGATGGTTCTAATGCACGTGTGCATTAGGGTGGACTAATGGTGCACTATTGTAGATGTACATGTGCAGTGTGCTAATACACTAGTATATGGGTGCTAGGTGAGGTGTTCCTAAATTAATCCTAATCCCTACTATGAGTACAATATTGTATGAATATCCAAGACCCTTGTGCGCGTAAGGCGAATTCTTATCAAACTTGGTGTAGAAAATTTCTTGGCAAGGCCATGTGCACAAAGATCTTGGTGTTAAAAACTACATGTAGTGTGATGCAAGGCACCTATTGTATGAATGAAATTAAGGTTGTAATGACCAAGTGAAGTACTATGTAATGAAGGTATATAAGGGCATTGCATATTATGTGTAGGTACACTAGGTTGTGAAGGGGTGGGTGCCATTAATACATGTGTACACTAGTGTATTTGCACTTGTGTGCACTGTACAAGTGTAAGAGGTCCAAGTTCCAGTTGTGGTTGCCAAGTGCAAACTGGTTGTTCTATCTCTATAGAACAGTAGAGCCTTATCATGCTTGGACCCAACACAGGGCCATGCTAGCATTGCGGACTCAATAATCAAGCATACTAAAAGTAGAGACTACCATTTGCAATGCCAAAGCAAGTGCTTAATCAAAATAAGAATGCTCATATATTTTGGCAAACTCAATATAGCAGACTTGAAGAATGAAATACATTCCTTGAAAGGGTGATCACTCAAGGTAGATACAGGACAATGGACCACACAATCATGGCTACCCTTGCAACATTACAATGTAAGTAGCTTGCTTCTAGAGCTTGGGAAAGGTTACAACCCAAACAACAAGTAGGGGATGGATCAATGACATGCCTCTCTTGTGAGATATTTCTTCTCTAATCCTTTTATAGATTCAATACATGTAGTATCATGAAGTCCTAATATAATCCAAACCTAATCTATTGCATTATTTACTGCATTGCCACCAAAATTAATGGCCTCTTTTAGTGGCCATTCCATGAATGTTATTTTGGGCTGCCAATTAGATTGTCCTACACTCACACATGGCATTTAATCACAGAGGACTCAAACCCACATGAATCACTCTTTAATGGAACCTTTGTCTTTTAGAGTAGGCACATATTGTGTAGCTTCTAGTGGTACAGGTGTTGGGTTGGGGCTAGGAGTCAACCGAGTCGATAGTTCCAAATTAGATGGGATGGACAGAATCAAATGGAGAGGGGGCTTGTTTTAGGTCAAATGTGGGCTGGAGGTATAGAGGTAAGGGCGGGAGCAAGGAATAGTGAAGGTGTTTTCAGTAAAGCTAGAGGTCCATTTGGACCAAGTGCAAAGGCTATGAAACTTGGTGAGCATAGAGCTCAGCCGTCATGATCTCCAAGTAGTAGGTACCGATCCATGCTACTTGTTGAAGATAACCATGCTTCACCCTCACCACCATTACAAGCTACTATGTGACGTGCTCAATTTGTTCCTCTTTCTAGTTAATAGCATATTGGAGAGAGTAGATATGTATCATGCACTTGGATGCTAAGGCTTCTAACTGTGTCAGTCTCCATTTCAATTGCTTCACTTTGGTACATAATCTAATGTTGGGCTCCACTTCTTGTGTCTTTATGCACTAAGCCTTGGTCTCCCTTGTCTCTATGCATTAATCTTTGCCCATCTCCTTGTATTTCTTCTACAAGCTATGCTTATTAAGGATTATGCTAGGTTTAGTGGACATTTGGGCTCAAGTGCAGGCTACTACTAGGGCTATGGCTATGATTTGGGCTAGGTTAGAAGAGATGACATCCTACTACATCATTGAGTCCAAGTTTTTCTAGACCAATGGTAGGATATGTTTGTAAAAGTACTTGACCTCCATGTTTGCATCTGTAATATACCCCCCCTTAATTATTTTTTAAAAATTAACTTTAATACAAAATTTTTTATCCCTCTCTCTCTCCCCGCCGACAGCATGTCGAGGAGAGAGAGAGAGAGAGGGAGTGAACTAGTGTTAGGGGGGGCATGTAGCCCCCCAGGTGGGAGGGGTGGCGGCCGTCTTCCTCCCCCCCTCCACCACATAAGGGAGATTCCCCCCTCCTCCTTGGCGTTCGGAATGGCAGATCCTCCCCCCCTCGTGCTTCGTCACCTTCCCCCCCTCTGTTGCGGCAGCAGCTGCGCCCTCTTGGGCTTTCGACAGAAACCTCCCCCCCTCCTCCTCGTCAGGTGGAAAACCTCCCCCTCTGTGGCCATTGTCTGAAACCCCCCCTAACCGTGATTAGAGAAACCCCCCTATGCTCAGCGAAGGAGAGAGAGGAAGGAGAAGGAGAGAAAAAGGGAGAGAGAGAGAAGGAGAAGAAGAGAGGAAGAAGAGGGAGAGAAGGAGAAGAAGAGAAGAAGAAGGAGAGGGAGAGAGAGAGAGGAGAAGAAGAGAAGAACAAGAAGGAGAGGGAGAGAGAGGAGAAGAAGAGAAGAAAAAGAAGGAGAAGAAGAAGAGGGAGAAGAAGGGAAGAAGAAGAAGAGGAAGAGAGAGAGGAGAAGAAGAGAAGAAAAAGAAGGAGAAGAAGGAGAGGGAGAGAGAGGAGGAGAAGAGAAGAAAAGAAGAAGAAGAGGGAGAGAGAGAAGGAGAAGAAGAGAAGAAAAGAAGAAAAAGAGAGAGAGAGAGAGAGAGAGAGAGAGAGAGAGAGAGAGAGAGAGAGAGAGAGAGAGAGAGAGAGAGAGAGAGAGAGAGAGAGAGAGAGAGAGAGAGAGAGAGAGAGAGAGAGAGAGAGTTGGTGTGAAGAGAAGGTGTCGAGGGCCGTGTTGAGGAGCCACGTTCGAGAAGCCTTTTTTTCAAGCCACCCCCCTCATCGGTGAAGGTCACCTTCTTACGACCTTTCCTTTCCCAAGCTTGTCATCTTGAAGGCCCATTAAGGTCAGGACTATCCAAATTTTGCGTGGTAAATGGCTCCCAAAAAGAGAGTTGCGGGAAGTGTAAATGCCAGAGCTACCAATGATACCGGTAATGCGGGAGAGGCGAGCGGAGCAACCAACACAACAAATGCACCTACGATCACGAATCAAACCCAGGTTCTTTTGATATCCTAAGATTTATAATTAATTTTGTATTATTTCAAGAATAAGAAATAAAGGAAAGTTACATGCATGGAACAAGAACGAGCCTTAGGATTTTTTTTTACTCCAAATGATAGGTTGCATGCATGAAATGGTAGAGCATGGAGTTCGCATAAGTTTATATGCATAAAATGATAGATTTTACACACATAGAATGATAAGATTTTTGCATTATTTCACATAAAATAATAGTTTTAAACCAGTTCATTACATGAATAGTCATCTAGAATTCATGCTTCGCAATCGTGATTAAAATAAACACATGAAATGTTAGTTTTCGTTCATAGGATGCAACTGCACCGGTGGATAGAAACCATGACTTTCACATACACAAGTCACATGAGATCAGGTGCATTAGGAATAAGTATTGATTGCCAAGTATGAAGAGAGTTAAAGGTAGTTTAGGATGTACTAATATATTAAATGCACCATGTGCATGATGGGTAAGTTGATTGGAAAATTCTACATAGTTCCACACTAAGAGGGATGTAAGGGACTCATGCATCTAGACTGTATCCTGAAGGCCTATATGAAGAGTCTTGCGTTGCCAAGTGTGTTAACTGAATTTGGTTGGAGGAAGATGAGTAAAGAACTGGAAGAATAAAAGACCCTTGGTTGGGTTGCGAATAAGACATGTCCGTTGCCTTGGTTGACCAGTTAATGCTTTGAGTTAGGGTTAAGATACCATACGGTAAAACCCAAGGGAAAAAGCAAGTCAAAATAAGTTAACTTACCAAGAACATTTGCTTGCATGATCTTTCTGAGATTATTGGGATCTTGCTAAGTCGCGGATGCTGGGAGCATCCGGGAAAAAGGAATCACAACTTAGTAGTTGGTCGTACAAACGGCCTCCCAAATGATCGTGATTGTACACTTAAGTACATTGTTTAAAATCCTTTGCTCAAGGAACTAATTCAAGAAAAAACACTTAATGCCTTAGGTTAGAAGCCTAGAGGGAGAGGCAGGAACAATTACCTCTGACTGTCTGCCTGGCCCTATCCAAGGGGATTGTTAGCCACGCCGGGTATATGGACCTAACCTGCCGCGAGAGGTCTCTCCGTGGGTGCTGCTTGGAGGGAGAGAACACTTGGATGCCAAGGGAGGACCTGGCTGTAAATTCCTTGCCTCCGGATCTGGCACAAGAGGCCGACGTGACTTGAGATGGGATCTCGAGGCCTGTGTACTAGTCTACGGGTGGAACTTGGAGCATCAATCCTGTAGATTGTTGGGATAGCCTTCGAGCATGATTCTTGATGTACTCCGGGATTATGATAAATAAAGATCAGATATTTGAAAAAAAGGAACTTACTTGACATTGTTTTTGTGTTAGTGCCTAAGTTACGTGAAGGAACCGGTGATTAAATTGATTAATTAAGGAAGCTGCTTTTGCATGTCAAACGTAATGTGGTAGATAATTAGATAACTAAGCAAACCGAGGAAAGTGCGGTGGACGTGCATTGGGTCTGTCCTACGGAAGGGTGGTCCCGGTTAGCTGGGAATTTTTCTCAATGATGAGATAACGAGACTATGAAGACCTAGCATCGGTAGAGTTAGAATCCCGATTTATGCTCCTTTAGGGGAAAGGAATGGGACTATACCTTATGGCAGAGAGGTTGAGCTTCACATCCCTCTCGTTTCCCATTCTCCATGAACCAAGTGCAGCATGAATCCACTTCGACTCTGTTGTTCCTATGCAAAGTGGTTCATTTGGAGCTCGATGCTAGCTACTTCCTAGAGACCTTGCTGATAGGAAAGGAACCCTGACTTTAGGTCGATCCTAAGTGGGAACGGTCGGACACTTTCACTCGGGGTAGACTCGGGAAGACCTAGATCGCAAACCTTGTGACATTCCTTGCGAGTGCCAGGCAGAGATTTCTAGACCCTCTTCCCGATGGGCTGCTAAGACGTGTCCCACAAGCAGACGAGGGGACACATTACAGTTGGTATCAGAGCAAACCAACGAGATCCAAATATTACAAGGGAACTTAATAGAAAAAAATAAAGGGACTAAGGGGATAAACAGGGGAAGGTGAGTAGAATAGAGCAGTGTTTTCTATTGAAAACATTTCTTTACTCACTTATGGATGCTGGGTTGCAGAGTCAGGAAGCATGGAGCAAGTTCTTGGTGTTCTTGGTCATATTTATGACTGCAATGCATGCTTTGAATTATCATCAGAGGCTAGGCATTATGAATATTTTGGACCGCATCTATAATCCTTCGCCTCTGTATGCGGAAGGAAGATGGACGGGAGACTCAGGAATATACTACATAGCAGCCACCAACTCGCGTACCTTCAAACCAACTTAAAGAGAATCAAGTGGATGGAGGATTTAAAGATCGTGAAGCTGTTCATCTTTGTCAAAGCTTACGTAAACACAACTTTTTACGTTAATGGTTGACAAGTCAAACTGAACAAGTATGTCTATGAAGAAGTGACCCGGGTGATCTCTGCCGACAGGATCAAAGTGTTAGGGCGCTATGAGAAGAACGGGTATCAAAGGAAGGGATACCCCAAGCTTCCTATGGCTTAACGTTTCCTGAAAATCCATGACCCCACTCCATATTACTATTCCGTCCCTGTAGCCGATTGTAACACAATCCTATTTTCCCCAAACTGATATATCAATCAGCTTGTCCTACTTATCCAAAATAAATGTACTCAAAGGGTTATGCCCTCATGAATGAATAAGACTTTTTACAATTGTCTATCTTGATCGTAAATGTAAGCTAAGGTGTTAAGTGATTAAATCACTTGGATAAAAGCTGTGCTAGTCGTATTAACATAATATAGGGAACGCTTGATAAGATGTTAAGATAAAGAATCTTATTGTCCAGACGCAACCCCAAGCATAGGTTCCAAGTCCAACTCCTGCACTAAGTCCAGCTGTGGTTCATGAGAAGAAGTTCTTTCTCAAACAAATTAAACTACTTGAGTTTGATGGCAAGGGAAGGACTATTTAAGCTGACGCCGAGATCTGGATTGAGTCCATGGAGGACTATTTGGAGGCAGCAGGAACTACACCTGCTAACCAATCCACGCTTGCCAAACTTAAGCTTACAACAAAGCGAGACTTTGGTGGAAACAGTGGTGCAGAGATCAAGCGATCTCGGAGTGGACATTCACTTGGGATAAGCTTAAGGAAGCTGTGTGAGGGAGGTATCTGCCACCTGCCTACCGCACACAAAAGATGAATGAATTCTATGACTTGAAGCAGCTAGGATTATCCCTGGAAGCATATTATTCGAAGTTCATTTCACTCCTAAAGTATGCACCCCCAATGGATATGACAAAACAGGTGTCAAAGTTCTGTGTTGGGTTGAATCCACCCATAAACACTTGATTGGAATCAATGCACCCAACGGATCTACAAGACGTACTCATTCGAGTTGCTCCAATAATACAAGAGGTGTAGACCAAATCAAGGAACAACGGGATTTGGCCTTACAAAGATCAGAATAAGGGTATGTGATGCACAGATTGGATGCTGTATGCTCGCGTAGTGAACGCCGGAAGGTCCCCAAGAACAAAAGAACTCTACTTTTTGCACAAAACTCAAGGTAGAAAGCATGCACGACATGAACAAGAGACCAATTGGGTGCAATCTCCCCCATGCCTTGTGTGAACGCTCCACAAAGCATGTATTTTATGTATTAATCATCTTCAAGCTCAAATAATAGCCCAAATTACAAAATAGCACGCTTTTGGCTTTTGAGTTTGCTTTAGCACAAAATAGAAATAAAGCTAATGGACAGGCGCCCAAAGAGTCAGGCATACCTAATACAATGTCGAAATACAAATATCATAATCGTGCGCCCATGCGCATACAAAATAATAAATAAATATCCAATGCCTTAATAAATGGGCACGACAAAATATAGGCGCCATGCCTAAGGTATGCGTCCATCAAAATATAAGTGATAACTCGAATACATGGTATCCTCCAATACTTTCCTCCGCCACTGCTGCTATCTCTACACATCAACTGAAGCATTCACAATCGTTAGTAAAATAATACAATTAAATCGACAAAAGCGAATACCTATCAGTCTTCAGCTACATAAATAAATCAAGTGGTTAGAAATCAATCCTAACCTTAATTTATCATGAGTGTGCACTCTAAACTCATAAACGTTTATTAATTTAATATGTATTTTGTAAAATCACCTACTATGGAATCACCCATGTACATACTAAATTAATGAAATGCTCGAAAAGGATAGGTGTCCCCATCAACTTCTCGCACAAAGAATCCACTTTGTGTATGAGCCCCGGTCAACAAAGTTTACGGAATCTACCGTAAAACCTCACGGAATCTATCGTGGCACGGAATCCACCGTGAAATATACCTCCTGGCATCATACCCCCGGGGTGGGATAGCAATTGTCCTTAATTTCTATTAGCTCAATGTGGAGCTAACAGAGTGGGGAAAGCATTTAAGTCTCTAGCGTGCATCCATTGGGCCTCTTCAACAGGATGGTTTTTAAACTTGACCAAATATCTAGAATATCTACGCCCAGTTCTAGTGGTCATAAAGTCAGTATCTAGAATAGCTTCAGGCTCAAGTATTTCAGTCTCTTCATCTAGCAAAGGTGGATTTTCATAAATAGGATGTACAGGTAATTGGCCTCTAAAGGGTCGTAATAAACTAATGTGAAAGTGTTGTGAATTTTCCAGTGAGGTGGTAGTTCTAACTTGAATGCATTGTCATTGATTTTGTGAATGATCTTAAATGGTATATGTCTTCGTGAGTTTGTTGGTCTTCGTCTTCCAACCTCCATAGCTTCCGCATTGTCGTGTCCTAGATCTATGTTTTTACATGGTATCAGAGCCCAGTCGGGCATGGCCTAGCTCATCTCACTTCTCTCTTAGCTCCTCTTCACTTTTGGTCAGCTCATGGCTTCACTTCCAGCTCCATTTTCACTTGTATCTTCAATCAAGCTTATGGCAAGCATAGCCAGCCTACACCTGCCTCCTTTGAGCACTTGGATCTCTTCATAGAAGCCATATCTCATCACAAATTTTTCTAGATAATTATTCTTCATCTAAAGGTGCTTCTCTTTGTCACATAAAACCCTGACATTGTAGCCTCTTCAGACCAGCATTGTGTCTGCAACAATTCGATGCCCAAAATGCGCCTATGACCTGTCGTATTGCTGACGCTATGCCCACAGTCCGCGATGTTGATGGCCATCATACAGCATTGATAGCCCATGAATTAAGCTTCATTTCTATAAATTTTTTTTTGGAAATGATGCACTACAGCTCTTGTAATCTGTGAAAAGCTGGTTGCCTTGCAAATCCTAACTGTGATCGCCATAGCCAAGAACTCAAAGCTTCATCTTTTCATTATTTTTTCTCTCCTAAAACTCAAACTACCACTCTGATCCATTGAATCTAAAGTTTTCCAACACTTTGTTCAACATCAAATCAAGGAGGGGAGATTTTGAAGGTCACTCTAAAGGTCTCAAGCTTCAAGCCACAAGCATTAGTATCTTTTGATACTATTCATCTAATGTCTTTTGGCACTTGTGCTTATCAAGTACACTCAAGATCAAGTCTTCTATTGCTGAAATCTGAGAATTTTGAAGCTGATTTGCTGTTGATCCTCCAACTCCAGCATGGGCAAGGATTCTCCGACTGTTCACTTCAAAGGGGTTGGGTTTCACACTTGGCAGACCCGTATCAAGCTCATCCTAATGAAGAAGGGTCTTTGGGCCATTACCAGTGGCAAAGAGAAGAATCCTCATGATGTGGACCTTACTGTCACTTGGAAAAAGAATGATGATAAGGCTCAAAGGCCATTATCAAACTAGAACTAGATGACAGCTATATCCACCATGTGGATAACTGTGATACTTCATAAGATACATGAAAGAGACTTGACACTTTGTTTGCTGCACAGTCTAAGTCATCAAAGTATGGTCACTTGATTGAATTTTTCAGGCTTGAAATGAAGTCTAGCACATCACTTGCCACATATCTAATTTACATGGAAGGACTTCTAACCCAGCTTGCAGGAATCAACACTAAAATGGAAGAAGATGTTTGCATTGGTGTTCTGCTCAAAAGTTTACCTCTTGAATATAATAATATGTCAACAACTCTAATCAATATGCCAAACCCTAAGCTTGTTGATATCCAGACATCACTGTTAGAGGAGAAAAATAAGCTAAAAACTAAGGAAGAACCAAGCATCTCTAGAGATGAACAAGCATTATATGTTGGCAACAGGTACAAAGGCAAGAAGGACTAGCTTTTTTGTGGCTTTTGAAAAAGGACCAAACATACCGAGAAGTTCTGCCATGCCAGAGAGAGGTCCCAAAAGGCCTATCTAGTTGCTATTAAAGAAGAAGAAGAACATGGAGCAAAAGAAGAAGAAGACTACTCGAAGAAGGACAAACCTCATCAGTCCTTCTATTCGGATAGACTTTTTTAGCCTTGTATTGCATAGCCCTAATGCTTTAGACATTAACTTGTAAACTCCTCATGTAGCCTTGTACTACAGCCTCTGTACACTTTGTGAGGCCCTTATTATAGCCTCTCGATGCCCACCATGTTTGTGCTACCCACACTTAGCCTTTTTCTGCGACAACCCTTGGTGTTTTGCCATGTCTATGGTGTGCTCACACTTTGTAGGTGTTGCTTTTACTAAAGCCTCTATACGCTTTGTACTTCTAGTTGTGATTGAGGAGGGGTTTTGAGATGTTTGCAATCACACCTACTTTAGTAAGCACAATAGAAGAAGTGCTATCATCCAATTCCTATAAAGCATTGTACTTGCTCTCTTTTCTAATGCAATGTCATAATACTTTTGTCCTTCAGTAAAGTGTTTGTGTCATTGTCAATCTATACACAAGATTGTGTTTGAGTCCAAGTATCAATCTTTGGAACCTAATTCACTTGTGTGATAGTTAGTTTTTTCTATGTCCATGCCTTCATGAGTTTGGTCTTCGTCTTCCAACCTCCATAGCTTCCACATTGCCATGCCCTAGATTTATGTTTTACAAAATGGACATAAAAATTCTTTCTTAAGTGGTGCTTCGGTAGAGGAGGTTTATATGGATCAACGAAAGGTCTGCGTGCATCTCAACTATCTATTGTATGTATGCAGATTGAAGAAAAGCATTGAATGGCTTAAAGCAAGTCCCACGAGCATGGAATGCTAGGATTACTTCCTAATTGCAGTCACTTAGATTTTAGCTAGGTAAAGCTAATCACAACCTATTTACCAGGAAAACAAAGACAGTATATGTGATTTTTGTGATATATATAGATGATTTGGTGATCACATGTGATTACATACCGGGCATTGATGACATAAAAGATATGTTGCAAAAAGAATTTCAAATTACAGACTTAGGAGAGCTGAATTTTTTCTTAGGGATTGAAGTTATGCATACACATCATGGGATACAGATGATACAAAAACAATATGCACAAAATATATTGGAGAAGTATGGCATGATAGAATGCAAACCCATGGACGCACCACTGGAGCAGAATGTAAAGCTAGTTGTTAATATAGGGAATGCGATAGAGAATGTGACTGTGTCTAGATAAATGGTTGGGAGTCTAATTTATCTTATTATTACTAGACTGGACTTGAGTTATGCAATTGGTTTGATTAGCCATTTTATGCAACATCCAAGGAAACCTCGTCTATGCTATGAGGAGGATTTTGAGATATGTGAAGGGTACATTGTCTTATGGGCTATTCTATGAGCATGGTAAGCCTGTTGAGCTTACAAGTTATTGTGATGTAGATTTGGATGGCTATATGTATGACAGGAGATGGACTAGTGGATATGCATTAGGACTTGGAAGTAGCATGGTTAGTTAGGGTAGTAAGAAACAACAAACTATGGCTCTCTCAAGTACAGAAGCAGAATATAGAGGTGCAGCATTGGCTACATGTGATGTTGCTTGGCTGGTTAAGTTGATGGATGACTTGGGGATTTGTGTGGATAAACTTATCAAGTTTTATTTTAATAACACGAGTACTGTGCTAGCAATACAGTCTATCATGCCAGGTCAAAGCACATGAGAAGCACATAGAGGTCCATTACCACTTCATCAAGGAAATGGTTCTTGGAGGCAAGATAGACCTCATACATGTGAAGACTAAAGATCAAGTGATAGATATCTTTACCAAATCACCTGTTAGAGATAAGTTCACTCATTTTAGATTGCTACTTGGGATGTAGGCAGTGACTTGAGCTTGATAGAGAGTGTTGAGAAATGCAAGCTCAATCAATCTACCTACTACCTACCAACATGATAGTTGGGTGTGTGTAGCTATCTATCATGTGTGTGCCTTCAATAAGTTAGTACTTGACCTAACCATAGTTTGTCAGTGGTTAGTTCTTTTGGTCACTAAGAACTAGTTCATGTATTGAGTTAGTGAGCATGTGTGATGAATAAGATGAAGAAGCTCACTGAGAGCTATCTACTCTATGTTGCCCCTCCGAATGGTGATTTGGATACCAACACCAATTTCCATCCTTTGGTCTAGCTCACCTTGATGATTCTTGCATCGCCCTACTAATTGTTAACCCCAATGCCACTACACCCTCTCCTTCTACCCCTACAACCTCTCCCTCTACCATTGGCTTGGCACCAATTCTTCAACAGTAGGATGTAACCTCCAACTTAACCCCTATTCCCCAAGTGCACCGAGAGAGCTTAGCAAAGTGATAAGAGCTTCATCTCCTTGTTGAGTAGTAGCCACAATTATTGCAACTTGAGGTAGAGGAGGTCTCAGACACCTTCACGTCCCTAGAGTTTAGTCGCATAGAGAAAGGAAACATGCCTTACAAACACCCTTCACACAACCTAGAACAATCCTGGTGCCAGCCCCATCTACCAAAGGAAAGTACATTATCAAATAAGAACCCATCCCCCTCAGTGATGATGAAGCCCCCCAAGAAAGCCTTGCCCAAGACTTCTTTTACTTTGCAATTGGCACTTCCTCTCTGAAGATCCCAAAACGCTTTTGCTCCTAGAATATTGCAAGGACATTAAACAACATGATTAGGCTTTGAAGCAAGTTCAAGTGCTCCAAAATTATCATCACCAAAAACTGTTGGCTGATGTTGTAACATGTTTGATCGTCCGCTTATGGGACACGTCTTAGCAGCCCATTAGGAAGAGGGTCTAGAAATCTCCGCCTGGCACTCGCAAGGAATGTCATAGGGTTTGCAATCTAGGTCTTACCGAGTCTGCCCCGAGCGAAAGTGTCCAACCGTCCCACTTAGGATCGACGTGAGGTCAGGGTTCCTTTCCTATCAGCAAGGTCTCTAGGAAGTAGCTAGCGTCGAGCTCTAAATGAACCACTTTGCATAGGAACAACAAAGTCGAAGTGGATTCATGCTGCACTTGGTTCATGGAGAATGTGAAAGCAGAGGGATACAAAGCTCAACCTCTCTGCCATAAGGCATAGTCCCATTTCTTTCCCCTAAAGAAGCATAAATCGGGATTCTAACTCTACCGATGCTAGGTCTTCATAGTCTCGTTATCTCGTCGTTGAGAAAAGTTCCCAGCTAACCGGGACCACCCTTCTGTAGGACGGCGGACCCAAGTCACGTCCACCGCACTTTTCTCGGTTTACTTAGTTATCTAATTATCTACCACATTACGTATGATATGTAAAAGCAACTTCCTTAATTAATCAATTTAATCACTGGTTCCTTCACGTAACTTAGGCACTAACACAAAAACAATATCAAGCAAGTTTCTTTTTTTCAAATATCTGATCTTTATTTATCATAATCCCGAAGTACATCAAGAATCATGCTCGAAGGCTATCCCAACAATCTACAGGATTACTGCTCCAAGTTTCACTCGTAGACTAGTACACTGGCCTCGAGATCCCATCTCAGGTCACATCGGCCTCTTGTGTGGGATCCCGAGGCAAGGAATTTACAGTTAGAGCCTCCCCTAGCACCCAAGCGTCCTCCCGCTTCAAGCAGCACCCACGGAGAGACCTCTCACGGTGGGTTAGGTCCATATATCCGATGCGGCTAACAACCCCCTTGGATAGGGTCAGGCAAAAAATCGGAGGTAACTATTCCTACCTCTCTCTCCAGGCTTCTAACCTGAGGCATTAAGTGTTTTTTCTTGAATTAGTTCCTTGAGCAAAGGAGTTCAAACAATGTACCTAAGTGTACAATCACGATCGTTTCGGAGGCCGTTTGTACGACCAACTGCTAAGGTGTGATTCCTTTTTCCCGGATGCTCCTAGCATCCGATCCTCGATCGTTCCCGACTTCGTGAGATCCCAATAATATCAAACAAGATCATGCAAGCAAATGTTCTTGGTAAGTTAACTTATTTTGACTTGCTTTTCCCCTTAGGTTTTACCTTATGGTATCTTAACCCTAACTCAAAGCATTAACTGGTCAACCAAGGCAACGGACATGTCTTATTCACAACCCAACCAAGGGTCTTTTATTCTTCCAGTTCTTTACTCATCTTCCTCCAACCAAATTCAATTAACACCCTTGGCAACGCAAGACTCTTCATCTAGGCCTTCAGGATACAGTCTAGATGCATGCGTCCCTTCCATCCCTCTTAGTGTGGAACTATGGAGAATTTTCCAATCAACTTACTCATCATGCGCATGGTGCGTTTAATATATTAGTACATCCTAAATGACCTTTAACTCTCTTCATACTTGGCAATGAATACTTATTCCTAATGCACCGGATCTCATGTGACTTGTGTATGTGAAATTCCTGGTTTCTATCCATCGGTGCAATTGCATCCTATGAACGAAAAATAACATTTCATGTGTTTATTTTAATCACAATTGCAAAGCATGAATTCTAGATGACTATTCATGTACTGAACTGATTTAAAAACTATTATTTTATGTGAAATAATGCAAAAACCTTATCATTCTATGTGTGTAAAAGCTATCATTCTATGCATATAAACTTATGCGAACTCCATGCTCTACCATTTCATGCATGCAACCTATCACTTGGAGTTTAAAAAAATCATAAGGCTCGTTCTTGTTCCATGCATGTAACTTTCCCTTTATTTCTTCTTCTTGAAATAATACAAAATTAATTATAAATCTTAGGATATCAAAAGAACCTGGGTTTGATTCATGATCGTAGGGGCATTTGTTGGGTTGGTCGCTCTGCTCACCTCTCCCGCATTACTAGTACCATTAGTAGCTCTGGCACTTACACTTTCCACAACTCTCTTTTTGGGAGCCATTTACCACGTGGAATTTGGACAGTCCTGACCTTAACGGGCCTTCAAGATGACAGGCTTGGAAAAGGAAAGGTCATGAGAAGGTGACCTTCGCGGATGAGAGGGGCGGCTTGAAAAAAAAAGGCTTCTCGAACCGGACTCCTCAACACGACCCTGGACACCTTCTCTACACACCAACTCTCTCGGTCTCTCTCTCTCTCTCTCTCTCTCTCTCTCTCTCCTTCTTCTTTTCTTCTCTTCTTCTCCTTCTCTCTCTCTCCCTCTTCTTCTTCTTTTCTTCTCTTCTTCTCCTCCTCTCTCTCCCTCTCCTTTTTCTTCTCTTCTTCTCCTTCTCTCTCTCTCCCTCTTCTTCTTCTTTTCTTCTCTTCTTCTCGTCCTCTCTCTCCCTCTCCTTCTTATCCTTATTTTTCTTTTCTTCTTCTCCTCTCTCTCTTCCTCTTCTTCTTCTTCCCTTCTTCTCCCTCTTCTTCTTCTCCTTCTTTTTCTTCTCCTCTCTCTCCCTCTCCTTCTTCTCCTTTTTATTTTCTTCTCCTCTCTCTCTTCCTCTTCTTCTCCTCTCTCTCTCCCTCTCCTTCTTCTTCTCTTCTTCTCCTTCTCTTCCTCTTCTTCCTCTCTTCTTCTCCTTCTCTCTCTCTTCCTTTTTCTCTCCTTCTCCTTCCTCTCTCTCTCCTTCGCTGAGCACAGGGGGGTTTCTCTGATCACGGTCAGGGGGGGTTTCAGATAATGGCCATAGGGGGGGCGGGGGGTTTCCACCTGACGAGGAGGAGGGGGGAGTCTCCCTTATATGATGGAGGGGGGAAGGAAGACGGCCGCCACCGATCCCACATGGAGGACTGCATGCCCCTTCTAACACTAGTTCACTCCCTCTCTCTCTCTCTCCCCAACGTGCTATCGATGGGGAGAGAGAGAGGGATTAAAAATTTTGTATTAAAGTTAATCATTTTTTTAATTAAGGGGGGTATATTACATCCTCTCCCTCTTAGAGGAATTGAGATGTCCTCATCTCGAGAAGACCTGGGGGTTTTGTTGATTGAGAGTATTTTCATCCATCCAGGTGGCATCCTCTTTGGGATAATCTTTCCACTAGATGAGGTATTCTCTCAAGGTCCTTGATCTTAAATGCCTCTCCTTAACATCGAGGACTCTATCAGGCCATAGCTCAAGGACTCCTTGGCTAGGCATTACAATTTATTGGTTATCAAGTACATTATTCGGATTAAGTAGATACTTTTTCAATAGGCTAATGTGAAATACGTTATGAATCTTTAGAGTTGCGGGTAGCTGTAGTCTGTAAGCATTAGGTCCTAGGCACTTAGTGATCTTATAAGGTCCACAATACCTCGGACTTAGCTTCTTGTACTCTCCCAAGGACAGTGAACTCTTTTTAGGGCGTACGCGGATGAAGACCATATCACCTTCGACGAAGGATCTGTCTTGCCGTTTCAAGTCTGCATAAGCCTTCTGTCTATTCTTGGCAGCTTGAATGTCTTGTCTTATTGACTTGATTTGATCATCCATGTCTTCCAGCATCTTCCTTGAGGCTTCTACCCTCAAAGTTGGATCTGAGAAGTTCAAAGGGGTACGACAATCATGCCCATACAATGCTTGAAAAGGGATCATCTGAATACTCTGTTGGTAAAAGGCATTGTAGACAAACTCAACCAGCGGTAAGTATTGAATCCACTTTTTGGATTCGCAATAGTAATATGCTCTAAGCATATCTTCAATAACTTGATTGACTCATTCTGTTTGACCATCAGTTTGGGGATGGTAAGTTGTACTGTGAGTTCCAATAGCCTCAAAGATAGCCCTCTAGAAGTGTGATGTGAAGAGAGAGTCACGATCACTAATGATTCTTCTGGGTAACCCATGCAGTTTGAATATGTCCTTGATGAATAATCTTGCGATATCTGAAGCTTTATACTTTTTCTTGACATGGATGAGATCTGAAGCTTTATAGATTGTCTTGACAGGGATGAGATCTGAAGCTTTATAGTTTGTCTTGACAGGGATGAGATGTGCGACCTTGGTGAGCATATCCACTATAACCATAATAGAGTTATATCCTCCCTGAACTTGGGGTAGGCCAACAATGAAGTCCATACTAATGAGCTCCTATTTCATTTGTGGAATGTCAAGTGGTTGCAATTTTCCAGGCATTTTGACACGTTCTGCCTTAGTGCGTTGACAAGACAAACATTCCGTGACATATTTGAGAATGTCACCCTTGAGCCTTTCCCAATAATAGCTCTTTCTGACCGCATTAAGGGTCTTGGCATAATAGCCAGGATGTCCTGAGAAAGGGGAGTCATGGGCTTCCCAAAGTATCTTCTGCTTGAGAGTTTGGCTTGCAGGGATACATAATCTTGTCCTAAAGTAGACAAGTCCACTATTGTTTAGAGAATTCTTGATACTTCGTCTTTAGCTTCGGGTCTTGATCCTTGATGGGGATCTCCCTTAGCATTTTCTGATAGACTGGGTCATGATATGCCCCTTCTTTTGCTAGCTCAAGAATCTGGTTGTTTGGCATTGATACCTTTGTGGCTAGAGACCTTGCCGTTGATGGATCTTTCAAAATAAGAGAGTTTAGAAATGCCTTGCGAACGATTGAGTGCATTGGCAACTACATTCTCTTTTGCAGGCCTATATTTGATTTCAACATAATATTCTTCCAGCACTTCGATCCATTGACGTTGCCTCATATTGAGCTCATTCTGGGTGAAGATCCATTTAAGACTCTTATGGTCCGTCACTAAGGAAAATTTGTTACCTAGCAAGTAATGCCTCCAAATTTTGAGGGCATGGATGATAGCCAACATCTCCAGATCGTGGGTAGCATAATTCCTTTCATGGCTCTTCAATTTTCTTGAAGCATATGCTACAGATGACCTTCTTGCATAAGTACACATCCTAAAGCAAGTGCGTTAGCATAAGTTACCACTTCAAACTCCTTACTAAGATCAGGAAGTTTTAGGATAGGTGTTGATACTAAGCTTTGCTTTAGTTTGTCAAAGTTGGTATGTTCGGCAGGTGACCATACAATTGGTACTTGCTTCTTTAGTAGATCAGTCACAGAGGTGCTGCAATCAAAGCATAATCTTTTATGAAAATCCTGTACCATCCTGTCAACCCAAGAAAACTACGTATTTCTTTGACAGAAGTTTGTGTTGGCCATTCCAGAACGTCTCTAACCTTAGTTGGATCTACTGAAATTCCTTCTGCTAATACAATGAATCCGAGATATTCAATTTGTCGCTTGAAAAATGCGCACTTCTTCTTCTTGGCATAAAGCTTGTGTGCTCTCATTGTTTCAAGAACAATGGGAAGCTGGGGTTCATGATCTTTTTCTTATTTAGAGTAGACTAGGGTATCGTCAAAGTCATCAAGATAGGGCCTAAAGATATCCTGCATTAACCTGTTGAAGGTAGCAGGAGCATTTGTTAGCCCGAATGACATCACTAGGAATTCGAAGTGTCCATACCTTGTACTGAATGCAATCTTCAGGATATCTTCTTCCTTGATCCTTATTTGATAATATCCAGATCTGAGATCTATCTTAGAGAAGATCTTTGCTCCTAGAAGGTGGTCAAGTAATTCATCTATTCTTGGAATGGGGTATTTATTTTTTATGGTTGATTGATTCAACTCTCTGTAGTCAATGCATAGATGAAGCATTCCATCTTTCTTCTTTTGAAACAGCACTGGAGCTTCCCATGGTGAACTACTAGGATGGATGCAGCCTTGGTCTAATAGTTGCTTGAGTTGCTCTTTCAGTTCGATAGCTTCCGGAATGGACATCTTGTACGGCCTCTTTGCGAGACTGGTGCAGCTCTTGGCACAAGTTTGATTTCGTGGTCGACTTCCCTTTGAGGAGGAAGTTCTGTCAAATCTTTAGGAAATACATATGCGTATTCCTTTAACCATGAAGGTTCTTCCCTAGATTCCTGATTCTGATCTAGCTTATTCAGTTTAATCAGATAGATAGATAGGCCCTTTCTAACTCCTTTTATTAACCGTGTTGCTTTTGCCAATTGTATTTTTAACTTACCAGCCTCTCCTTGAGTCGTGACTAGTTCCCCTTCAGAATTTCGAAAGGAGACTTGGCCCTTCCCACAGTGGATGTGGACATCATTGGGTATTCCATTCCGAGTAAACATTCGTGGACACCTAGGTTCATTACCCTGAATCTCACCGAAGTTGGCTTCCCACCTAGTAGGAATTTCACCTTAGTAGTTTGCCTAATACAAGTGACCTCACGACCATTTGCTAATTCCACAAGTAAAGTAGGTGCATCTATTGTGGCTATCCCTAATCTTTTTGCATAGATTGGTGAAATGAAGGAATGTGTATTGCCATAGTCAATTAGGGTTTTGAAGCTTTTACCTTGATAATCTGATGGAGTTTGAATCACCGATAATTGGTGATTCGGACCCTTCTTGTGAAGTGTGGCATACCGTTGCTCTCTCAATGTCAGCATCCATGGATGGATCTTCTTCATCGTCCAGCTCCTTGTTAGAAACACTGGAGGTTCTCCCTCTAGTCATAACGGTGGTTCGTTGGCCATGGGCGGCTCTATTTTGACATTGGAATTGCCCTTGGCGATGTCCTCTACTAAGCTTGGGACACTCCCTCTTGAAGTGTCCGAGCTCATGGCAATGGAAGCAACATGGGTTGCGATCATTACCTTGTGTAGGAACAAAGTTATTGACAGCATTGGCCCTAGCTTTCTTTCTTTGGCCCTGATTCTGACTTTATGCTCTCTTAGTCTGAGCCTTAGACATATTAATGCCAGGAGGCATATTTCACGGTGGATTCTATGCCATGGTGGATTCCGTGAGGTTTTACGGTGGATTCCGTAAACTTTTTTGATCGGGGTTCATACACAAAGTGGATTCTTTGTGCGAGAAGTTGATGGGGACGCCTATCCTTTTCGGGTGTTTCATTAATTTAGTATGTACATGGGTGATTCCATAGTGGGTGATTCCGCAAAATACATATTAAATTAATAAATGTTTATGAGTTTAGAGTGCGCACTCGTGATAAATTAAGGTTAGGATTGATTTCCAACCAATTGATTTATTTATGTAGCTTAAGACTACTATGTATTTACTTTTGTCGGTTTAATTGTATTATTTTACTAATGATTGTGAATGCTTCAGTTGATGTGTAGAGATAGCAACAGTGGTGGAGGAAAGCATTGGAGGATAGCGTGTAGAGATAGCAACAGTGTCGATTTAATTGTATTATTTTACTAATGATTGTGAATGTTTCATAGCAGCAGTGGCGGAGGAAAGCATTGGAGGATAGCGTGTATTCGAGTTATCACTTATATTTTGATGGGCGCATACCTTAGGCATGGCGTCTATATTTTGTTGTGCCTATTTATTAATGCATTGGATATTTATTTATTAGTCGATTTAATTGTATTATTTTACTAACCATTGTGAATGCTTCATAGCAGCAGTGGCAGAGGAAAGCATTGGAGGATAGCGTGTATTTGAGTTATCACTTATATTTTGATGGGCGCATACCTTAGGCATGGCGCCTATATTTTGTGGCGCCTATTTATTAAGGCATTGGATATTTATTTATTTATTATTTTGTATGTGCATGGGCGCACGATTATGATATTTGTATTTGGACATTGTATTGGGTATGCCTGACTC
Organism: Lygodium microphyllum; assembly: GCF_053477565.2. Taxonomy (NCBI): domain Eukaryota; kingdom Viridiplantae; phylum Streptophyta; class Polypodiopsida; order Schizaeales; family Lygodiaceae; genus Lygodium; species Lygodium microphyllum. Next base: position 35,723,705 of record NC_141150.1, read on the forward strand.
TTTGGGCGCCTGCCCATTAGCTTTATTTCTATTTTGTGCTAAAGCAAACTCAAAAGCCAAAAGCGTGCTATTTTATAATTTGGGCTATTATTTGAGCTTGAAGATGATTAATACATAAAATACATGCTTTGTGGAGTGCTCACACAAGGCATGGGGGGAGATTGCATCCAATTGGTTTCTTGTTCATGTTGTGCATGCTTTCTACCTTGAGTTTTGTGCAAAAAGTGGAGTTCTTTTGTTCTTGGGGACCTTCTAGCATTCACTACGCGAGCATACAGCATCCGATTTGTGCACCAGTGGTATCAGAGCGAAGCTGAGATCGAGAGCTTCCAATCGCTACCTATCTCGTACGAAGGCGGAGCTCCTGGAATGATGGAGCTCTACAGTCAATCTCATCATGAACGGTCGATACGGGTGGATTCCTGGCAGTCAAGAACCTTTGTCTACAGCCTCTGATCGCGAAGGACCGGCCTGAGGAGATGCAGGACCACATCAACATCTCCCTACTCAAGTCGTTTCTTCTTAGAAAAAACAAAGGATGACGTAACAAAATATGGATGATTTAATGGCTGAAGGCGATCTTCTTGAACCTACGATGGAACAAAAGTTGGATTTAATTATGATACAGTTGGACGAAGAACGAAGAGCCCGGCAAGCCTTGCAAGTTCAATTGGCCAATTTACAAAGATCGGCTACCGACAAAGATGGACCACAACCTAAAGATCTTATCCGATGAACCATTGATGCGACTCTCGAAGCTCAATCCATCCACAAAGAAACAAAGATAAGTAAAAGAAATTTCAAATTCCGTACTTTCAATGGCACTCGATATGGAAAAACTATTCTTGCATTCATCAGTCAGTTTGATGATTACTTTCATGAGGAGACATACGCTGAAAAAGATAAAATCAAGTGTGTCACTAATCATTTAGTGGATAGAGCATCTCTTTGGTGGACCATGGGCTGATTGGACCAATGAAGTTAATGTCCCATTTCTCAAATGGTTGGCATGTGATCACTGGGGTCAACTCCATTTTTTCCTTATGAATAGGGATTTTCGTCCGTTGGCACTCATCACAATGCTTCAAAAACTTAACCTTGTCGCAAAACGGAGTAGGCCACCATAGTTGAGACTGGAGCACCTTGCATGTTGTAGTGTCTCCCCACCGATATGTCCTCTAGTAATCCCCCCATGTACTTCCATGAGCACATCTGCATTTTGTGTTTGTTATGAACATACCTCCTTAAAAGTCAATCCTATCCTGATTGATATAATTGACTGGAAATCAACTAATAGGACTGGATCTTAAAAATTAGTCTCTTTAACCTAGCTTTTTCTATGGGTTGTTCAGACAATCCATTCTCTAGGATATGGATTATATCATCCACCCAATACGGTGAGAGGTCTACTCTAAACAAGTTTCATTCATTGGACATTCTAAAAGATGTGCATTTGGTAGGTCATCAATGATGTCCTATCTAGATGCTTCACCTATGGATATATGTGGGATATATGATCTGCCATATAATGATATTTGCCTTTGCATACTACCATAGAGAAGTCAAATTCCAAAAGCAAAAGTAGCCATTGAGCAATGCATCCTATAGCAAAGGGTTTGTTCACAAGATAAAGCAATGCTTGATAATCCACGAAGAACTTCAAGGGTGTCACTAGAATATAATGTCTAAATTTCTTTACAGTAAACACCACAGCTAACCCTTCCTACTCTATTGTGAAATAGTTCATTTCCATATCAATGAGTTGTCTACTAGTAAAGCTCACTAGTTAATCAAGGTTATACTCACATCAATTTGGCATGACAGTACCCCCCACAACAAATTTTGATGCATCATTGTGGAAGGTAATGGACCCAATCTGGGGATCTTTAAATAGGAGCTAAAGTTAGGGCTTGTTTAAGCCTTTCATAGGCTTGTTGGCATTCTTTGGTCCACTCAAATACTATCAATAGCTTGTAAAAGGTCTAGAAATAAATGCATAGTTTAGCACAAATTGCTAATAGTACCTTGTATGGCCTAAGAAACATTGAAATCCCTGGAAGTTGGTCAAAGGGGGAATGTCTACAATTATTGTGATTTTTTAGGAGTTTGTGGCTATCCCATTCCTCGACACACAATGTGTCCTAAAAAACAATTGTGCTTTACCCAAAACTGAGACTTTAAGGAGTTCAGTAAGAGATAGTATTGCCTACACCATCAAAGACTATTTTTAGCTTTTCTAAGTGATTTTCCCAATTGATATGGATGCACAAGTCATTGACAAATACCTCCAACCATTTTTTGAGCATGTCCTTGAAGATGGCACATATGAGGCACTGGGAGGTAGCAGGGGCATTGGTCAGCCAAATGTCATGACTATGTAGGCAAACACCCCCCATTTGCTAGTGAATGCCATCTTGTGCCTGTATTTTGGATGGACTTGCAATTGGTTATAGCCTAAAAAGTCATCCAGGAAACTGTAGGCTTCCTTTCTTGCCACTCTCTCTAGCATGTGCTCAATGTATGGTAATGACTAGTTATCTCTCTTTGTAGCTACGTTGATCTTTTTATAGTTCACACACACCCAAATATTTCCATTCTTTTTCATGGCTATCACTATGAGTGATACCTAGTATGTGTGCTCTATCTCATAAATGGATCTTGCCTTCAATAGCTTATCAATCTCTTTCTTTACTATGTGTGCATGCTTAGGATTCATTGCATATGGTCATTGCTTGGCTGATATTGCATTAGGGGTCATTGGAATATTATGAGTCATGATACTCGAATCTATTCCTTTCAGCTCATCCAAGCACTATGCAAACACATTGGAGAATTCCCTTAAGAGATTTATAAGATTAGTCTCTTCCTCATTAGTTAGGTTGTATGCTATGTACATGGGTTGAGGCTTGTCCCCTTCCCTTGCCATGTTGAATTCCTTAACTTTGGCTCCTCCTTCAATGGGTTCACTCACTTGCCCTTTTTTCTTAGCTCCTATTAACACCACTATTTGATCACCCTTCTTAAACTTTGTGAAGCACTTTGGAAAATTGTGTGGTTTCTTTTGTAGGTTAGCTTCTGTAGACTTTGACTATTTCCTTCTCTCTTCCTTTAGCCTCTTGCACCTTAGGTGGAGAGTAGGAGGTCCCCCTTGGTGCGTTTGGTCCTAGGTGGTTGAGGAATTTTGAGATTTCTATCAGGGCTTACCTTTGACTCAGAGTTGTACTCACAATCATCTATCCCCCCTAGTGCTTGTAGCTCTAAAGCTGACTCCACTCCAAATAATGACGTGGTGCTAAGTTGGACTAATCTCACTTGCTGATAATCTACTACCTCTAGGTATTCTACTAAGTTTAGTTGCAATTTACCTTGGCAACTCCTTCATTCACTCTAAAAGCATTGACCTCTTGGGGTTTGGAGTCTACTATAATTTGCTCAATTACTCTCCCATCTGTGTCATATTCTATGGTCTCCACTTCCTCTTCACTTTTCTCAACTATTGGAACAACAGTCCATACTCATCATCAGAATCCACATGCTTAGACTGTGCATTTTTTTCATGAGTCACGCCTTTAAGTTTTTTCTCACTTGTAATGAGAACCCAGTTGTATAATAGGTTTAATTCATGTATCCTAGTCCATCGCCACTCCTTACCCTCCATGAGATCCTTGTGAGGGGCTTTAGGTTTGCAGAGCTGGGTTGCCAACTAGCCCACTTGATAGGTACTCGAGGATTCTATGGAGTTCCAATTTGTTACTTGGGACATGATAGGTGATTAGTGTCAGTCGGCTAATGGAACTCCTTGCCATCATGCAAAAGGGAACTATGGGTAGGTTAGAAGTTGTGGCTTTGTGGGGTTTGTTGGTTGAGGCTATAACTTGCCTATATTCATCCTCATCATCCAAGAATGTCAAGTCAATGGTTGCCAATATATACATCCAATCACGCTATTCCTCAGGACAAGGAATGTACTTAGTTAGGTGTCCATAATTGCTTCTAGCCTTTGACTTGCCCTTTAGCATGGTAGGGATGGCATCTAGGTCCACTAGTGAGGTTTTCCAAGTATCCATCTCTACTCAGACTACTTCTGATCTATTGCTTAAGAATATCAGGCCATTACCCCAGTCCTCTATCACTCAGGCATTCCTCATCCAAGGTCTGCCCACTAGCAGGATATCATAATCCACTCCCTTCATGACCATGAAGTTTACGGAGAATTGAATTCCTTCTATCTTTGAAGGCCACTTCTTTAGGACTCTGAAGGATCTAACCTTCATCCCATTCACTAGAGCGACATTGAACCATGTAGTTTCTACTCGTGGGTCTCCTCAAGCTTGTAGGATTGCATGGCCAAGTACACTAACTCCTGCTCATGTGCCTACTATCCCCTTTCACATTGTATCTCCCAAAGAAATGACGAGTAAGACTACTCATGTGTCTATTATCCCCTTTCGCATTGTATCTCCTAGGGCAACAAGGGGTAAGACTGTGTGTATCTCAATGCCTTCCCAGGAGGCATTCAGTTGTGGGAACTCAAACATTGGGTTCACTGTTAGGCTTGGTATGTGTGTCATAGCATCATGTTCGAGCAAGTCTTGCAATTCATTTCTATCAATTCATTCTACCCATTCTTCAACACTTGCCACATTGTAGGGTTTTGCCTAAGAAATTCTCCTAGTGGCAATGTTATAGGAGTTGATATAAGTATGGTGAGAAAATTACAAACCATCACTCCCTCCTTTGCTTCATGGGCTTCTTGCAAATGCTCTTGGGGAGTGCATCTATTCATGGCATCCATGTTCTACCTATGTAGCTTACATGTGGTGATGTTGTCTTTCCTGCTCTCAAGTGCGTGGGAGAGACTGTTGGTGGGCTCATGGTTGAAAATTCATTGATCTCATCCTCAATGATAGGCTCAGCATCTTGCAAGTGAGCTTTGCTTCTTTTATCCATTCTGTGACCTTATCCACAACCTTATTTGCTAGTTGGGGTCAAGGTACTCTCCAACCTTAGCTCTTCCCTTCTCCCTAGTCTTAGGAGTAAATGTTTTTTCTTTTGCATTAGTAACTTATTTTCCCTTTGTTAAAGTGGTCATCCTCTCTGTTTTTGAGTGTTATTTTTACATCAATCCTCTTTCTTCTTCTTTGCCAGCTCCTCTTCCCTATAGAGGTTGCATCTAGGTTGCTAGGTCTGGTTAATAAAATATTAGCTTGCTTCATTTGGGCTTGAGTCATGATATTTATGGGGATGGGTGTGGCATTGTTGTCAGGTGACTCGACTCAAAAGAGTCCAAGTAGCATAGATGGCATGATTACCAAACTAGTGGAGGGTTTCTACCTAGGATAATTGGCAAACAGGTGTGTGACTCCGCATTTGGAACACCTCAAGTTAGCCTTCTCTCTATCTGCTTGCTTCTTTTCAAGGTATCGAGATGAGATATAGCCTGGATGGCCACATATCCAATATGTGATGGGCTCATGGTTCTAACCTCCTCCTAGGCCTCTACCTTTTCCTCTGCCTAACGACACAAGCCTAAAGTCCATTAGTATGGGATTACCCTCCTCTTCATAAGAGACATAGGGGTGGATGTTATAGTCTTCCTCTAGTGGTTTCTCTACAAAGTGCATTGGAGCATCACTTTGGTGGATGGGTCACTATAGGTCCTTCTGGTCTAGGGATGGGGTGATGTGGAGCGGCTAGCTTTGAATCATTAGATATGGGTAGAGCCAAAGGGGGTCCTCTTTCAAAGTTAGGCCGCCTAACTCTTGGATAGTATAACTAAGAATAGGATTGCTAGTATGTCAACCGTCTTGACAATCAATAGTGCATAGCAGCATGCCCAAATCTTTTGTAGTTGGCACAAGCCTAGGACCTAGGATTAAGACACTCAGATTGTAGGTGGTTCCTTCCACAATGCACACACTACATGTGAGGTCGCACTGGCCTTCGCAATGACTCTTGTAGTAGTCTGGTCAGTTGCTCTAACTTTAGATCAGCTATCGCTTAGGTCTAGTTAACTGAGAGCGGAATTTAGGTGACGGGAAGTGCTTAAAAATAGCTAAAAATTATGAATATCAAGGGAAAAATATTCACCGTCAAAGGCGGCGGCTCGATCTAGGACGATTTTAAGCGCCAAAGTGCTTTAAAGGCGCCCGAGCGACACTTGGTGATTTTTCATAATTTTTCAGACAGTCGTGCGGGTTGACACAACCTACTGGCCAATGCGGGATGCTAAGCTGGACGCCCAGGATTTTTCAGAGCTCGATTCCGAGTCCGGACGGGGAAATGGCCAAGAAACCGGTCAAGATACGAAGAGGTGGACAAAATTTGGCCCAAATGAGTAAGTGACTCTTGGGAGCCCAACATTTTATGCCAATTGACAAGAGATGCATGGAAAAAAAAACGTGGGATGAGGGAGAAGAAGGCACCATCAGACTGCGCCGAAAAATGCGCTAGAGAGAGGAGGAGGCAATCTTCAGCCTGCACACAACCCCCCTATTTGACATTGGCCCTTGCCTACACTCCGTATGCTGATCATATCGCCGCCCTTCGCCCGTCGAATGATGGCCTGGTTTGAAATTTCTGATTCTAGTCTTTCTCTCTCCTCCCTCTCTCTCTTCTAAAGGCAAGTTCATGTGTGGGAAGGAGCAATGAAGAAAGAATGATGGAGACTTGTCCGGCATGGATCGGATTGCTACACGGGCTGAGAATGGTGATTTGTGATGTTGCTGGACATGAAGTGTTGCTGTTTTCCAGATTTGCAGCATGGAAAAAAAAACCCGAAACACGCGTTTAAGCGGTAAACTAAAAAATTACAAAGAAAATTTAGTGTTTTATGCTTTTGATTGATGGAATGCCGTTCATATGGACTAAGATTTGAGTATGCTGCTGATTCTTCTGAGTTCTTACTGTTTATAACCAGAAATTATGAAAAACATGCATTTCATGGCTCGAAATAATGTCAAGAAACCCGAAAACGTATGAAAAATGGGGAAAAACAAGGGTTTTGGGCATATAAATGGGGAAAACCGTCGATACACATCAACTAATCTTTCAATTTTGTTGCAAATGAACTAAGGGCCACAGCCCACAAACTGGTTTTCATTTTCAGCAATTTAAAAAATACAAGAAAATGAAGAAAATGGCGGGAAAATTATAAAAAAAACCATGAAAAATAGGGGAAAAATACATTTGGGGCTGCGAAAAATATAGAAAAAATAGGATTTATGTTTGTTGATGTATAGCAAGGCTGGGGCATGAAGTTATGCTTCAGTTCAGCCTTGTTTATATGTTTTAGTGCGTGTTTCCTTCCTTTCTCCACATAAAATGACAAGGAAACCCTGAAAGAAATGAATGCAATGATGCACTATCAACGGGGAAGGGTAGAGTTGGGGAAAAAATGGTTAAATGCCGCTGAGCATGAGGAATAATTTGCTGATTTTATATGTATCGCATCTAGGACGGAATAATAATGATAAAAATTAAAACCTAGTAGCACGAAGATCACTTCGGTGCTAGGTGTTGCAGCGAAGCATAAAGCGGTTAGAAAGAAAAGCATGAAGGAGATGTTTTGCACTTGCACGCTGCTGGTTTTTAAAATGTTTGAGCACTAGGCATCCACCTCTTTGCATGATCATTTAGAGGAAATTAAAAGTATCAGAGTTAGCTCCTGGACATGCATAGCAATTGTTTTCAGTAGGCCCTTGACCCACCGTTGAGGGCGTGAGGTTCCTATGCTGTAGGATAGACGAGAGTTATAGGGGACAGCAAGTGAGGAAATGGTACATTCCTGGATACGCTTATTTGGTACCTTGAGCGACGTTTGTGCGAAATGTCTAAATGTTGAGCGGCGCATCGAGGGGCCAATCCCCAAGGTGTAGGAGAGTCGCAGAGGGTTGATGGCATTTAGCCGTAGGAGGAACCCCATGTGTGTGTGATTCGAGCCTTTTGGCTATGTGAAAGGGACTCCCTCTGAGGAGTAATATTGGGTTAGGATCAGTTGGACTACAACGTATTACAAACGCAATGTTTAGGAAGGCAGAGATTTTGATAGACGCTCCTGGCCGCGAGGCCGAGGGGTTGTCTTGTGCATAGTGACAAGGTCCGGCTAGTGCATGAGCCAGTGCCGGCCCGTTTTTAGGTCCATCAGTGGTGCGTCTGCCGGGAGCTGCTTAAAAGTGGCGGTTCTCGAATCCTGGTTGTTTAGGGACCAACTAGCAGTTTATGCCAGAGGATACTGAGATTGATCCGTTATTTATTGATAAGCATCGTCTAGCAGAAATCCAAAAGCAAGAAAGAGACGAAAGAGCTAGGCGACGTGCTGAAATTTTTAGGAGATATTCTCCTAAGCGTAGCGGCGCTGAACCCTTACGAGGGAGTGGATCTAGTGGTCTTAGTACCACGAGCAGTAAGTTAGGAGAAGGTGGAAGCTCTAGTGCTCCCCTTCCTTCTATAAGCCAGTCCACGTCAAGTACGGGAGGTGTAACCCCACCGTTCCTTATTCCTAGTGCAAATCCAATCCGCGTCATGGCGCAGCCTATTGCAATTCCAACAGGAACGACGGATTTGCCGGCTCTAGGTTACCCGCTACCCATTTTTAATGGGCTAGTTGAGGAAGATGCAGAACTTCACATTAGGGAGTTTCAAAAGCTGATGTTTAACTGTCGCATTCAAGAGGAAGGACATTTAATGATGTTCTTCAATATGACTCTCAAAGGAAGAGCTGCTATATGGTATCATGGTTTAGAAGCCGGAACCATATTGAACATTGATGCATTTTATGGAGCTTTTCGAAGGGAGTTTGCCCCTGAAAGGGGTGGGCAATACTGGTTGTGTGTACTCAACGTGACCCGCCAAGATCCACACGAGGATATTCGTGCTTATGCGAAGAAGATAAAAGAGGTCTTCCGTAAGTTGGACACCTCTATTCCTATCCCTGCAGCTGCCCAATTGCAATATTTCCTACATGGGTTGGACTTCAATATCCAATTGCAGTTGAGTAGTGTCCCCTTGGGGGATATAGATACTGCCATTACACGAGCACAAGAGGTGGAATCCCGACTACAAGCAGCCTATGCTTCTAGAGGCAATTCGAACATGGGTTTAGTATTGGGAAACAATATGGCAATAGCCAATGGCAGTAGTGGCCAAGGGATAGCGATGGCTAACCCTAATGGGAGAGGGAACATGATACAGAATGTCCCTTTATTACCAGCTCCCCCTAGCATGTCGATGCCTACGGGCAGTCAAATGGCTCCAAGTAGTGGAGGCCAGGCGGTCAATTCTAATACCATGCCTCTAGCTCAACAGCCTGTGCCTAATCGGATTGTTAGGCCGATGGAGCGACATGGTAATGACCAAGGCTATGAGTCGAGTTCTTCCAATGTTCTTGGCGAGGTTAAGGACATGATGAAGCATTACACCGACATGATTACGGAGCAGTATCGACAAATAGCCATTGATGTCAACTTCCTTAAAAAACAACAAAATTTAATAGGAAGTAGATACCCAGAGGAGGGTGCACCTTCGAGGTTTAGTTGCAAATGGTGTGGTGGGCAGCACTATCCACGAAATTGCCCCAATGTTAAGTGCGACATTTGTGGAAAATCCGGCCATCTAGCAGCTACTTGCTGGAGTAAGATCAGTTCTCTCCAGTGTGGTAGTCGGCAACCAGGGCCTATTAATCATCGTGCCCAAGGAAATGACTCCCAGCCAGAAAATGGGCCTAAACAAATACTTCAACGACCAAAGACTACAGTGGAGGAGCTACCAAGTGGTAGTGGGGTTAGTTTGATTGAGGCTGTACGCGTTAATGATGCTGAAACCTCTAATCTACGAGCTATCCTTACAAGAGGTAAAAAGGGTAGAGAAGCCGACATGGATAAGCCTGTCGACAGAAACCCTAAACAAGGCGACAAAGGAACGCAAGTTTTGGATCCTGCCCTAGAAGGGGGACCTTTGAAGCCCGTAGAGAGTAAAGCCGATAAGGAAGCACCAAAGAAGAAGGTGAAAGTTAAGAAAGAGGCAATAAAGCCAGTTCAGCGACCTAAAGAGCGGATGATTTGGCGTGAAAAGCGAGCTCTATCGAACTATCATGAATTCGATTTGGCGGGCTCTCTTTGCGAAGTCAAACCGGATGTGAACCTTTTGCAGCTTATTAAGCTTTCCCCAGGAGTACGCAAGGAATTTAGAAAGATCCTACGTACCGGGTATATCGTAGAACCTTTGGGTATTGCACGAGTTGGTGATGACTGGTTCGAGCATGCTGAGAAGCATTGCCCAAGGGTTGCAGCCTATGTCGATGGGATATTAGTAGATTATGCTATTGTCGACACGGGATCATCTGTTAACATTATGAGTTCTGAACTGATGGAAAGGTTGGGTCTTGCGATTCAGAAAGATACTTCCACAATTCTCAGAATGGCAGATGACAGTTTGAGACAGCCGGAAGGCTGCATTACTAAGGTCCATGTCACTGTTGCAAATGTAGAATGCCTGTTGGACTTTAGGGTGATTCGTTTTGCAGGGCGGCCAAGTTATCAAGTATTACTTGGACGACCTTGGATCTTGCAAGCGGATTGCCAAGTGGATATACCTGCCGGTCGATTAATATTCGGCAGAGGTGCCCAGCGTGTGGTGGTTGATGCTTACCCTAAGTCCCCGCAGAGTGAGAGAGCTCCTCTATCTTCTACAGAATTGGAGACATTAGAAGATTTATCTGCTAGTGAGACATCATCGAGTGATGAGTCCAAAGAGGGATCCACCACGGAGGACATCTATCAGATCACTTTGAACGAGCCGATAGAGGGCCAAGAGCGTATAAGAGATGCAGATGTTATCGAGCTAGACCTTGGTACGCTTGGTGATTCGCGGCCAATCAAATTAGGCTCTATGCTCAGCACAGCAGAAAGGGAGGACTATGTGGCCTTGATCCAGGAATTCCGTGATATTTTTGCCTGGAGTTATGATGAGTTGAGAGGCATTCCTCCTAGTCTTGCTGTTCATACAATTCCGTTGAAAGAGGGCAGTCGTCCTGTACGGCAGAAAGTAAGGCGTATGCCTTTCGAATTGAGGGACGGGCTGTTTGAAGAGTTACAGAAGCTTCGAAAAGCGGGTTTGATTTTTCCTGTGCAACACACGGAATGGTGTTCACCAGTTGTGATTAGAAAGAAGAAGAATAATCAGATCCGTTTATGTGTAGACTTTAGGGAGCTGAATAAGCAGACAGTTAAGGACTACTACCCATTGCCATTTATTGACCAGATTTTGGATCAATTAGCGGGTAGGGAGATATATTCGTTTATGGATTGCTTTGCAGGATACAACCAAATGGCAATTGCAGAAGAGGACAAGTTGAAAACAACTTTTATCACTGTATTTGGTACTTTTGGGTACCACGTGATGGCTTTTGGTTTATGCAATGCGCCTGGTTCGTGGCAACGAACAGCCGATAAGACATTCGGTGACATATCCCCTGACGAGTTGAGGGTGTTTATTGATGACTTAGGGGCTGCCACCGTGAGAGAAAGGCAGTTGATCATTTTGAGAAAATGCTTTGAGCGCTGTAGACAATTTTGCATCGCCCTAAACCCACGGAAGTGTGCTTTTGGAGTACCTTATGGGCTATTGCTGGGCCATGTGGTCAGTTCGGTAGGAATTGCGACAGACCCTGAGAAGGTCAAAGTTATAGTTGCCATGGGTCCACCACGCACTCCGAAAGAAGTTCATAGCTTTCTGTCTTCGGTTGGTTACTACCGTAGATTCATTAACGCCTTAGCAGAAAGAACGTTGCCACTTACAAATTTATTGTCCTTTAGCTGTTCGTTTGTGTGGGGTGACCCTTGTAAGGTAGCATTCGAGGACGTGAAACAAGAGCTAGCAAGAGCGCCCGTTTTAAAAGCACCTAAAAGAGGTGAGGTGTTCTATATATTCTCAGCAGCCACCATGTATAGTATCAGCTGCTGTTTAGCCCAAATTTGGGAAGAGAAGTGGTACCACCCGATTGCTTTTGCTAGTCGGAAGCTGGGGGTATCCGAAATCAATTACACCTACATGGAGAAGCTGTGTCTAGCGATGGTCTTTGGGACCAAGAAGTTCAGGCATTACATTCTCTATGAAAAAGTGGTGCTTTATACGAAGGCGGAGGGACTTCGACTATTGATGAATAAGTTACAGCCGCCTGATCGTTTAGCGAAGTGGTTGATCACTTTGCAGGAATTTGATTATGAAATCAAGAGTAAGCCACCAAGGTTGCAAGGCATCGTGGAATGTCTAGTGGACTTTGGGGAGCCGAAAGAATCTGTGGCTGAAGGTAGTGACATGGAGATGATATTTAAAATAGATACGGCATCTATTCCCTCTTGGTATGCTGCAATAACACATTATTTATCAACGTGAGAGGCGGGATCCGAACTATCTAAGGCTGAGAAAAGGAAAATTAAGCAGCAAGCGTTAAAGTTTGCCTTGATCGCAGGTACATTATATCGGCAAGGGGTTGATGATATCTATCGCCGATGTGTGACGCCTGACGAGGTGCCATTCATTTTGGAAGAGTGCCATGATTCTGCTTGCGGTGGCCATTTTGCTGGACGACTCACAGCACAAAAGGCTTTAAGAGCAGGTTATTGGTGGCCTGCCATCTTCCAGGATGCGTTTGCATATGTTAAGAGATGCGATATTTGCCAACGACATGATAGTCGAGAGAATAGGAAACGACCACTCACCCCTATTATGGCGATACTTCCATTTGAGAAGTGGGGAATAGACTTTGTGGGTCCTATTACTCCGTCATCGACTACGCAAAAGCGGTACATCATTGTAGCAACTGACTACTTCACAAAGTGGTCAGAAGCACGTGCAACAAGGAAAGATGATGCTAAAGAAACTGCTAGTTTCCTTTTAGAGCAGATAATATGCCGGTTTGGTCCACCGAAAGAATTAGTGTCGGACCGCGGAACTCATTTCCTGAATAAGGTGATCAAAGGTTTGACAGAGTTGTGGAACATCAAGCATAACAAGACAACCCCATATAATCCGCAAGCCAATGGGCAAGTCGAAAGTACCAACAAGCAGCTTGTGGGCATCCTGTCCAAAACTGTGTCGGAAAAGAAACGGGATTGGGATAAAAAGTTATACGTGGCAGTGTGGGCCTATAATACGACTTTCAAACGAGCCACTGGCCATACCCCGTTCAAGTTAGTATATGGGGAGGAGTGTGTCTTGCCTTTAGAGATTGAGCTGCCGACTATTCGGTTTGCCATCAATCATTCTTTGAGCGATGAAGACGCTCTTTTTGAGTGCTTGACGACATTGGCCCATTTAGACGAGCTTAAGTTGCAGAGCTTATTGCACCAAGAAGTGGCGAAGCGCCGAATGAAGAAGCTACACGACCTCAAAGCCAAGAAATACACCTTCAAGAAAGGACAGCTTGTTCTGTATTATGACGTACGACGAGAATTATTCCCAAGCAAGCTAGAACCCAAATGGGATGGGCCCTATAAGATCGTTAGAATAGGAAAGAATAAATCCACAGTTTTGTTAGCTGACCTTGAGGGGATAGAATTTAAAAATAAGGTTAATCTTAATAAGATTAAACCTTATTACTTCTGATTGTACTAATGCTATGACTGCTTTGCAGGTCTAGGCAAGATCGATCAAACATCTGCAAGGAAATCGTGATAGAGGTTGATGGGTCGTCTGATCCCTTATTTAGAACACCCATATTTGGAACAGAGGTATCATCAGGGAAAGCTCATTTGGTGGAGCAAAGGATACAAGGTGATTGAGCAAGAAGGCGGGACATTTATTTGGGAAATCAAGGTCTTCTGCCATCACTGCCTACAAATTTTGACGAGCATCCCTGTCGAATTCAATGATGATGGAGGGATGGAGCCTACAGTCCACCCGTTGAATATGCTGAATTTCGATTACCATAATTACGAGTAGAGTTCAGGATGGCAGGATATGTAAACCCTTTATGGACGTATACCTTGTACTTTGATGGGGCGTCCAGGGGTGCATGCAAAAAAGGAAGTGTAGGAGTTGTCATCCGCGACCCCCGACGACGCATTGTCATGAAGTTAGCTGCTTATCTCGGGGCGAATTTTACTAATAATATGGCCGAATACAAAGCCCTGATCATGGGTTTGAATATTGCAAAAAAGGGTGGTATCCGCCAGTTGTTGGTGAAAGGGGACTCTCAGTTGGTTTTAAATCAACTCAATGGGACGTACATGGTGCGGAACCCGATCCTTTGTATGTACCATCACACTGCCATAGCCCTGCTCGACGAATTCGATAGAGTGTCTTTTCAGCTGATTCCACGGAATTGGAATCAGTTTGCCGATTCATTGGCTAATCTTGCGTATGAAGAGGACCTCTTCTTTAATTGTGGCCCTTGTCCCGATATATCTATTGATGGTGAGACAGGACCTGGTCGTTTGTGGGGTATGCTTTCTGAACATGCCCTCTTTGGCAGACGATGGTTGATTTGGGTGATGCAGAGGGTAAGCGAGACTCATCTACCTTTATTATCTCGGACCCGCAGACTGATTCGACGACATGTGATGCGAACACCTCTTGCGATATACGCAGGAGGGATAGGTCATAATCTACTGCACCTAGTTTAAGGCTACAAGCCCTGTTCCCCTGGGAATAGTATGCTTTGATGTCTATCATGGTTGTTTCCAGGTGGATGTTCTGCATAGTATTATTTTATTTCATTAGGCCAAGAGGGCCGATACAGTTTAGTAGCAAAGTCATGTCTGATTTCATTAGGCCAAGAGGGCCATTTCCCTGTCTAGTGGGGGTGCGTTTAATTGGGTTTTTGTTTAGTGTTGTGCTGGACAGGTTTTTCGGGTTGTGGAATTTTGTGGAGCCTGGAGGAGCCTTTGCTGCGATGGAAGCTTCTTGTGGCCACTCCAGGTGATATTTCTCCTTTACGAGTACCTTTCTTTCCTGTTATATGTGTATTTGTACTTGTCGAGGGGGCACATTTTTGTTGGGGACCGGCAACCAAGGCATGAAGTCCCAGGTTTAGGCTAAGTATGTTTGAGGGAGGTTGGAGTAGTCATTGCCTCTTGCAACGACATTGTTAGACATTGAAAGACCTGGTTTAGAAGGAAGCCCTAGTGGCTCTATTCTGCTAGCCTGCTAGGCAGCCGTTCTAGGAGTTCCTGTTAGTAGTGAGGCAGTTAGAGAAGCCTGCTAGAAGATAATAATAATGATGTCAAGAAATCCTGAATATCCTAAAAGATGAATATAAATGCGAAGGTGTGTAAAAAGGGGTTCTAACCCCTATCAAAGAAATGAAATGAAATAAAAAAGATATAAGCAGTTGATCATTGCCTTGCGAAGGCCTGGTAGGTTCCTGGGGACGAATCAGACCCGGGGCCGATACCTTGTCTTCCTAGGGGTGGCTTCTTGCTGGAAAAATAATATCACAACCAGGAAGGTTGGAGCGAAAATAAAAGTGAGCGTTAGAAAATGATTAAGTGTCGCCTTGCGAGGGCTTGGTAGGTTCTTGGGTGCCGAGACAGGTCCTGAGACCGATGCCCTGTTCTCCTTGGGTCACTACGCTCAGCTCCCTCCTTTTTACATGCCCAAGTATGTCAATACAATAAAAACCCTAAAAGAAGAAATGGACTGAAAGAAAATATTCTTTGATCAGGCTATAGGAGTCCTCGCCTTGTAGGAGCTCCTAGTGGTGTTGTCTTTAGTTGGTAAGTAGTTCAGACTACCACTTAGGGCAACCTCTTTGGCAGTTCTTTTTAGTTTGGCTGTGTTGGAGCAGTTGGTTAGTGACTCACTTCGGATCTTCTATTAGATGATGCTAGGCCTACTCCTTGTGGATGTCATGCCTTGGTTCTGTGAGGGGTAGGGGGAGCATTGTGCTAAGTTTGATGATGATAATTGTTTTGTATCAGTTTGATGTTTTTTTGGTTGTTTATGTGCAGATATGTTCGTGGATTCGACGGGCTGAGTCACCCTATCCCGTGGTCGCCAATGAGAGCGGAATTTAGGTGACGGGAAGTGCTTAAAAATAGCTAAAAATTATGAATATCAAGGGAAAAATATTCACCGTCAAAGGCGGCGGCTCGATCTAGGACGATTTTAAGCGCCAAAGTGCTTTAAAGGCGCCCGAGCGACACTTGGTGATTTTTCATAATTTTTCAGATAGTCGTGCGGGTTGACACAACCTACTGGCCAATGCGGGATGCTAAGCTGGACGCCCAGGATTTTTCAGAGCTCGATTCCGAGTCCGGACGGGGAAATGGCCAAGAAACCGGTCAAGATACGAAGAGGTGGACAAAATTTGGCCCAAATGAGTAAGTGACTCTTGGGAGCCCAACATTTTATGCCAATTGACAAGAGATGCATGGAAAAAAAAACGTGGGATGAGGGAGAAGAAGGCGCCATCAGACTGCGCCGAAAAATGCGCTAGAGAGAGGAGGAGGCAATCTTCAGCCTGCACACAACCCCCCTATTTGACATTGGCCCTTGCCTACACTCCGTATGCTGATCATATCGCCGCCCTTCGCCCGTCGAATGATGGCCTGGTTTGAAATTTCTGATTCTAGTCTTTCTCTCTCCTCCCTCTCTCTCTTCTAAAGGCAAGTTCATGTGTGGGAAGGAGCAATGAAGAAAGAATGATGGAGACTTGTCCGGCATGGATCGGATTGCTACACGGGCTGAGAATGGTGATTTGTGATGTTGCTGGACATGAAGTGTTGCTGTTTTCCAGATTTGCAGCATGGAAAAAAAAACCCGAAACACGCGTTTAAGCGGTAAACTAAAAAATTACAAAGAAAATTTAGTGTTTTATGCTTTTGATTGATGGAATGCCGTTCATATGGACTAAGATTTGAGTATGCTGCTGATTCTTCTGAGTTCTTACTGTTTATAACCAGAAATTATGAAAAACATGCATTTCATGGCTCGAAATAATGTCAAGAAACCCGAAAACGTATGAAAAATGGGGAAAAACAAGGGTTTTGGGCATATAAATGGGGAAAACCGTCGATACACATCAACTAATCTTTCAATTTTGTTGCAAATGAACTAAGGGCCATAGCCCACAAACTGGTTTTCATTTTCAGCAATTTAAAAAATACAAGAAAATGAAGAAAATGGCGGGAAAATTATAAAAAAAACCATGAAAAATAGGGGAAAAATACATTTGGGGCTGCGAAAAATATAGAAAAAATAGGATTTATGTTTGTTGATGTATAGCAAGGCTGGGGCATGAAGTTATGCTTTAGTTCAGCCTTGTTTATATGTTTTAGTGTGTGTTTCCTTCCTTTCTCCACATAAAATGACAAGGAAACCCTGAAAGAAATGAATGCAATGATGCACTATCAACGGGGAAGGGTAGAGTTGGGGAAAAAATGGTTAAATGCCGTTGAGCATGAGGAATAATTTGCTGATTTTATATGTATCGCATCTAGGACGGAATAATAATGATAAAAATTAAAACCTAGTAGCACGAAGATCACTTCGGTGCTAGGTGTTGCAGCGAAGCATAAAGCGGTTAGAAAGAAAAGCATGAAGGAGATGTTTTGCACTTGCACGCTGCTGGTTTTTAAAATGTTTGAGCACTAGGCATCCACCTCTTTGCATGATCATTTAGAGGAAATTAAAAGTATCAGAGTTAGCTCCTAGACATGCATAGCAATTGTTTTCAGTAGGCCCTTGACCCACCGTTGAGGGCGTGAGGTTCCTATGCTGTAGGATAGACGAGAGTTATAGGGGACAGCAAGTGAGGAAATGGTACATTCCTGGATACGCTTATTTGGTACCTTGAGCGACGTTTGTGCGAAATGTCTAAATGTTGAGCGGCGCATCGAGGGGCCAATCCCCAAGGTGTAGGAGAGTCGCAGAGGGTTGACGGCATTTAGCCGTAGGAGGAACCCCATGTGTGTGTGATTCGAGCCTTTTGGCTATGTGAAAGGGACTCCCTCTGAGGAGTAATATTGGGTTAGGATCAGTTGGACTACAACGTATTACAAACGCAATGTTTAGGAAGGCAGAGATTTTGATAGACGCTCCTGGCCGCGAGGCCGAGGGGTTGTCTTGTGCATAGTGACGAGGTCCGGCTAGTGCATGAGCCAGTGCCGGCCCGTTTTTAGGTCCATCATTAACATTCTTTCCTTTATCTTGATCACTAAGGGCTGATTGTTCACTAAGTGATGCGATTCTCTCAACATTTCTAAACATCTTGTTCTCTTGCTGCATAGTCCCAAAGCTTCTCTCTCTGAGAAAGTCATCCACTTGTATAGCCTCCTCAAAGACTCTTGCCAACATATCCCTTTGTAGATTCAAGTTGCTCACTAAGGCCTTATAGATTTCTTCGTTGTAGATCCCATTGATGAATATGGCGGAAACCACTCCCTCATTGGGTCACTCAATTGCAAGCATCCTCTTGTAGAGACTCCTTACGTGAGTGATGTAGTCTCGTATATCGTCTTTGTCTTTTTTCTGACATTCATTAGCTTGACAATGAGGTTGTCAAAGTATCTTGCCTCTGAGAATCTCTTGATGAAGAGCTCCTTTAGATCATTAAAATTATTGCATTCTACATTATCTAGACTAGTAAACCAAGTCCGCCCTTGTCTCCTAAGCAAAGACCAAATGCTCGTGCCTGTAGAGTGAGGTCCATAGGTTGTTAGCCTTGCACACCTACTCAAACTACTCGATGAAACTATAGGGGTCATTTCATGCTTGATATTTGTCGAGTTGCTTGGCAACTATGGGTATCTTTGTTTGAGTCCTGGTCTTTGGGGTGACTCCTAACCTAGCTAGCAATGATGCTGTCAAGGTTGCTCCACTTTTCTTGGTGCGCTGGTGTTATCTAGCAATTGCTTCATGAGTAGCTCACTCACTATAAGGTCTACTTCTAAGGCTCTCTTCCTATTGGCATTTTCTCTCATTCTGTTTCTATCTGAGATGGCTAGGATCCTGTGAACCTCATTAAGCTCTCTCTCCTAACGTGACCTCTGAGCATGTTGCTCCTAGTTATAGCTCACTATGCAATGCAGTGCAATCCTTCCTAGCCTCCTCTCCTCCTCAAGATTGATTATGATATCGGCTACATGTCTTCCATGATGTGTTATCCTTGTCTATTGATCATATTGTGTGATCATTAGGATATCATGCTACATTAAGGTCAAGTTGAAGATTGAGGTCGTTCTCATTTGAATAGGTACCTACCATGATGGTTGGCTCTTGACCTACTGGTATTTCCATAAGGTTGACTAGACCAGCTAAAGATGTGTCTCTAATCTTGGTTGATTCTTCCTTCCCTCAACAGTGGTATGATAGTTCTATCTTTCCTAAATCATTGTCTCTAGTGTCTTGGGTCACTCGTTTGATTTTTGGGGTTTCACTCTTACTACTGGGTTCATTTCTTAGCTCAATACCCTTTAGTGTGTTTCTTGTTAATCCAATCAATCTGCAAGTGTACACACACTTACATGCTTGAGCGATATGACTCGATGTGGGCTATGCGAAATTAGGCTTTCTAGTTCTTATATGCACTTGAGTCTCTATGATGCAGGGTGTAACCTTTGATGAAATCAATCACATCCACACTTTTAGCAATCAGTTTCATGCAATTGTAGCTCTTTCCCATGAACCTTTATTACTCCTAATAGTCAATTTGGGTCCCTCAAGGGTTTTGATAATAGGTGGTTTGATGTGTGATCAACCCAGATAGTTAACTTTGAGTCTCTACCAAGGGTAAGCGATCGGTGTTTCCGTAATTATAGTCACTCCTAGAATGTTAGACTAAAGTTCTAGGGACAATCATCTTATGGTCTCATCTACAGATATGGGTTCCAACCCGAATTTCTAGGTAGCTAGATTTTGGCCTTAGCAGGTCCTGGAGTGGCCAAAATGGTCAAAAGTTGTGTTTTGGACAACCCATCCGATTGCCAAACTCAACCACCCAAAATGGGCTGAACACCACTCACACTCAGATAAGGAGTGCCCATTTGAGTGTTTGAGTCAACCGTTTGAGGCGTGTGGGTTGATCATTTGAGGCCCAAAAAATGGTATCAGTCCAAGTGTTCAAGTGGACTTAGATTGCTCTCAGACGTCCAAGTCCGAGTGGACTGTTTGAGTGGACTTGTTTGATTCAACCGTCCGAGTGGACTTGTTCAAGAGCCTGAGTGGACTAAATCTACTCGAATCAAGTTTGATGAGAACTTGGCTATTTGAGTCCTTTGGGTCACTATCCAAGTGGGCACACAAAAAACACCAAATGACAAGAAATTGATAAAACCAATTACATGCAATAGTTATTCATGCACCCAAGGTTTTGCCTTCATGCAATAAACATTAGCAAATTTTTCCAAAAATGTGATGCCTACTAGTATCTAGGTCAATCCCTATCTAGTGATCGATTTCCCCTTCACTTGATCTTGCTGCTAGAACCCTTTTAGAAATGGGGACTAGACTTTGTTGGCTTTATCAAACCTATAGCATCCTACATGAAAAACAAGTATATCCTGATAGTAATTGACTACTACACCAAGTGGGTTGAAGCATGGGCATTGCCAAATAATTGAACATATGCAGTGGCAAAGTTCCTCTTCAAAGACATCTTCACATGCTATGGATGTCTGGTAGAATTGGTTAGTGATGTGATCAAGGGAGTGATTTTGCAAATAAGGTCATCAAGCATGACTTCTTCCTTCATGGTAATTCATAACAAATCCTCTCCATAATATTCGCAAGCCAAGGGCATGGCCGGAGCCCACCAACAAGGCCCCTTTTCAAAATACTTACAAAGCTAGTTGATCAACACAAGAAATATTGGGATGCCAAGTTCTCTGTGGCACTTTGGGCTTACTGCACTTCCTTTAAAGTGGTAAGAGGCCTCACCCAATATAAGATTTGCATCAAGGTGATTACGTCTCTGCAATTTATAGCCCTAGTCTCCAAATTGCTATCATGAAGATCACCTTCTTCCTCCCTTCCCTTCTAACTAGATAACCTGGTAGAGTTACATGAGGATCCAATTCAAGGTTCCTATCTTGTACAGTCCAAGTAGAAACACCAAGTGGATTGCCTCTCCAAGAAGTGGCCCTTTGAGTGAGGACAAGTAGTGCTGCTAGTCTCTTGAACTCAAATGGGCAAGCTTCTAATAAAATTGAAGATGAGGTGGAGTGGCCCCTTTTTGATCTTCCATACAACTGCAACTAATTCTTTTTATCTTACTGACTTACAAGGAAATCTCCTTCCTTAGCCCATGAACAAATTCCAATCATGGTATACTATGTGGATAGGACTGGTGTGGCACTTTTTGCTTACTCCGAAGTGCCACTCTGACCTAGTAGCAGCCGATTCTGCACGTTTCTCTAAGATCTCCACACTTGGTTCAGTGTCCCCCCTTATCATTAGAATCTAGCTAGAGAAAAATTTTGATATCACTGTTTATGGTGACATGGTCCATATTAATTATCCTCCATCATACCATTACCTTGTTCTTATTACAAGTGATGGTACGATACATCAAGAATTGTGCAACACTCATTATTCCTTAAGGCTATACCTACTAATATGGCAAATATGTATTGGCCACACTCAAACTCCATACCCTCGTCAAAAGTAAAACTTTCATCACCTTTCTCTTCATCATGATTTCTATTTTTACCACTTTCTGCTCTTGATACACTCTCACACTTGTCATATCTCTATCATTGCTCACCTCTTACCCTCAATAGCCATGCTTTCTTCCATCCTTCGCCTCAATAAGGTCCCCTCCTTGCACCTAGAGTGTAAAGAGGCTATCAATGTGTGGGTGCATTACTTGCACTTTGATGCCTTTCTTGCACTCCCATGTGAGAGCATCTTTATGGACCCTGAGGTTGAGTCCATCTTGCTATAGTTCAAATCAAAGTATGAAGTATTAAATTATTTCTTGAAGCTTCACATATGTAGGCCAAGGCCTTCAACATTTCACACAAGGTGGCCACCATATTCTTCTTGTGATACACCCCAGTCATTGCTAGGGCATGCATTTTTCTAGAATGCCTCCAAGTGGAGTGCAAGCATGTGTCACATCGGTCCTCCAACATCAAGTAGTTGCAGGTCATGTGTGGTCAACACTTCATATTTATATTTTCATCCGCTGCCCCATAGAGGATCCTACCCACTCCCTTTGTGTACTACTAATGCAGACCAACCCTCCCCTTCATCCCTAGTGCCTACTGCATAAACTACCACTTAAGGACACCCAATGTTGTACATGAGGAGGTAGTTTGCACTTTTATGGAACATCCCCAACAAATAGCCATAGAAGGTATGCCTATCATCTAGGGGACTAACTAAATTTCCTCTTACCTCAAACATAGGCCCCTCTACTTGAGTAGGCTAGACTTCAAGTTTCAATCGCTCTAGCCAGAGAAGAAGAATCATAGGCCACCAACCACTCGAATGAAATTGGTGCTACAACTGTCATCCAAGATGTCCCAATGGCCACCCTTTCCCCACAAATTGCATCTACCATGGAAATCATCATCGGAGTAGACTTTTACCTTGACTTAGCACTGCCTAAACTGTCTAGCAAGAGGAATTTTAATAAAACCAACTATTGTAGCAACAGGTTCAAACCTTGCAAATGAAAATGGAGTAGGTACAACATGACAACACAACCTTGAGGGCCCAGGTTCAAAAGTAGTAGGTGGATCTCCAAGAGTAGCAGCAGTGCCTTCACACCTATTACAAGGCCTGCTTGGACTTGGCTGACTCCATCTAGAACTAATTCCAACAAGCGCGGTAACAGATTTTACATTCTTGCATGGAAGTTCAATTCACTAATCCAAAGAACGAAATGTTCCTCGATCTAGAGACACTATATGAATTATACACCAACTTTCAAGGTGGAATTGCATGACGCCTAGGAAGAAACAATCTAGAAATTCTAGGTTGCCCTCATGGATCCTTGCTCCTAGCCACTATCCCTATCACATGTTGAGATATGCAAGCTCAGTCAATCTACCTACTACCTACTGACATGATAGCTGGGTGTGTGTATTTGTCTACCATGTGTGTGCCTTCAATAAGTCAGTACTTGACCTAATTAGTCAGTAGTTAGTTCTTTTGGTCACTAAGACCTAGTTCATGTATTGAGTTAGTGAGCATGTGTGATGAATCAGGTGAAGAATTTAATCAAGAGCTTTTTGCTCTCTATTATTTCCCCTATCTCTTTCTCATTCTTTCTATATGGTATTAGAGCATGAAGCCCCATGATCTATGAATGATCTATGAAGTCCGAAAGCATGATATTGGAGTTGTGAGGATTTGGATATTGAAGTCCTACAAAAGTTCATGGTGGTAGTCATTTGCGTTACTTCAAAGGTATGATTACCTTTAGAGTTTAGCTTAGAGATTTCTAAGGCTATTCAAGTGGATCTCTTAGCATATGTGGGGGCTCATTTGAAAGAGCATTGAGCTCTGTGAAGGCATCAGTAAAAAAAGTGATTACTAAAAAGTGCTACTGTTTCCAATAAAAAATGGACAATATGAAATAGCACAACAAGAATTGTTTTCATCATGATAAACATCAAGTTTGGAGCATCATCACCCTAGTTGAGTAGCCCTAATGAGGCTTGACATTTGGCAAGTGTCTTGATCATTTCAAGAGTGTATTCACCATTGACTATGCTAAGTTACAATAGATAACTAGCAACATTAAATATCTAGAGAAAATCACTGTGAGGTTGTACTTGTGTGGGCTAAAGCTTTGTCGTCTTCATCAAATGCTTGATGGGAAGTATTGCCATTGGACTTTGTAGTAAGCATCATGTTTACCTCTTGGAGCAAAGCATATGAGCTCGATGAGATGCATATGAGGCTACATAAATAACCTTCTCAGGTCTAAAAGAGTGTGGTATGTTGCCCATGATACCTATGTATGCCCTTATTTTGATCGGATATGTCAGATGACTATCATAGATACTTTGTGGTAAGCATAGACAATGTCATGGAATGTTTGACAATGTAAATGACTTCACTCTCATGCATTTGGGAATGGTTTTGAGGAGTTTAAAACTTATATCTGGAAGGCAAGAGTAGGCTCAAATATGTCATCGAATGTATGATAGTTAACACTTAAAGGTTGAAGCAATGTGATGCTTGCTTGATACTTGCAAAATCTTGGATCTTTTCCACATATATTGGGATGTGACGTGGATGTTCTTTGGATGTTGTGGGCTAGAAATATCTTAAATCTAGACTGAATTAATTGCTAAACATACAATGGGCATGGCTATTTATAGCCTGTAAGAAGCTTGTCTTGTACTAGTCATATACACCATTGTTGATGCTTGTGTGTCCTAGCATTGAACCCTAAAGGTTATGGTACATGTTAGAGATGTTTTGAAGCCATTTTGGGCTGAAAATAATTTAGTTCACATAGGGAAATAAGTATTTCTCATTACAAACATCTTGTCTGCCCCCTACTGTTGCATCACTTGGTTGCATATAAGATATGTAGGAGGTGAAGTCTACATGAATATGCCATCATGTCTAGATGTTTTGTCACATGTTTGGGGATGTTTTTGACATGTCTATGAGATAAAATATACTAAGTATTGTAGATATTTATTATTAAAAAAAGTTGGGTTGAAACTATCATACACAGTTTACTTGGTCAAACACTATATAATTTAGACTGCATTGAATACATAGAGTTGCAAAGATGGCAAATGCTGAAAGGACTGATAACATAACTCAAATAGTGGGTTACAAATTAGACAACAACAACTATGCTATCTAGAAGTTCAAGATGGAGAATTTTCTCATTGGCAAGGGCTATTAAGACTCGGTTACAGGTGCAGAGGCTGAGCCCAAACTCCTCGATAGGAATGCAACTCTTGACCAACTTTGGGAACACTGAGGTAGATGATGAGGATTTGGTGGTTGTGACCATAAATGGTCTAGGGCTGGAATATAAGTCCTTTGATACGTCAATTTTAGTCAAGGATGAAATGGCTAACTTTAATGAAATTGTATCTTTGCTTATCCATGAAAAAGTGAAATTGGGGTTGACTATGAGCTTGAGTAGCTCTAAAAATAGAGATGTAGCTTTTTACTCTAATCATTGAGGCCATGGTCATCGTGGCAGAGGTTCTAATCATTGCAAGGGAACCCAACAGCATGCATCTCAACATGGGCAGAGTCAACAAGGATTTTCTAATAGAGGTGGTGGATACTCTTGTGCAAGGGGGAGATCTTAATCTAGGGACATTAGATCCTTGCATACTCAATCTAGTCATGAAAATGCAAACAAGGATAAAGATTATCATTATTGTGGCAAGCATGGTCACATTGCAAAAGAGTGTTGGAAGAAATATGTTGATGAGAAGGGTAAACAGCCAAGTCATTATGCATCTTCTAGTCACATAGAGCTTGATATTGGTGAGAGATTGTTAGCTATGACGTATGTACACAACAAAGGCAAGCAACAAGGAAAGTCTGATAATGTCTGGTACATAGATTCCGGTGCCTCAAACCACATGACACCACATGGTGAGTGGTTTGATGAGCTAAAAACAAGTGATAATGGCTATGTATATACTTGAGATGATTCTCAACACATGACATAGCACACACATGGATTGTTCCCTTGGTTATGCTGCATAATGGCAAGAAAAAGCATCTGCATGGTATATTGCATGTTCCATCAATCACCAAGAATTTGCTATATGTTGGTCATATGGTTGAGTAGAACCTACATGTACGATTTAATAGAGATGGTTGCTTCATAGAGGAGTATGGCAAAGGATGTAGATTGGTTGCTAAAGGCCAAAGACATGGCAAGATGTTTACACTAGATGCAAACATCCTTGAATTGAATGCTACTATGTTTTCTCATGATGGGGCAAGTATTAGAGATATTGATATATGTCATAAATAGATTGGACATATAAATGTCCAAAAGCTAAAAAATATGTAGTATAAGGACATTGTTACATGGCTACCAAGGTTTAAATATGTTGATTTCAGACATGTATTCTCAAGATGTCAATTTGGGAAGCAAGTCAGCTTTCCATTTGTTGCAAAGAGTATAGGGAATAGCAACATGCCATTAGCTTGTGCACTTAGATGTCTAGGGACCTGCTCATAATGTATCACTTGGTGGGTCTAGATACTATGTGATTTTTGTGGATTACTATAATAGGTAGACATGGATATACGTGCTAAAGCATAAGGATGAGGTTTGGGATAGCTTTATGGATTTTAAAGCTCATGTAGAAAAGAGCTTAATTGTTATGTCTCATGCTTGAAATCGGATGGTGGTGGAGAGTACGTGTCAAATATCAAGAATCGCGTGGTGGGGGGACTTGCTCAAGATGCTGCGCCGAACACACACAGAATGCACAAGGAGAAGCTCACTCAAGAGACAAGAAGAGAGATGAAGGCCAGAACGTTTTCTCGCTGATTTCTTATTCTTCTTCCACACTCTTTACAATGTACACAAAGTATAGATAAGATACAACATAAAGGAAAGTGGCCTACTAAGTCAAACAATGCATAACCAACTACACTAGTTGACTGGCACTATAACTATGCCAGCTATAAATAGGTGTAACAACCTGAATATAATAAGTAATGAGTCAGTGGCCATGTGAGAGTCATAATGACCAACACAGGGTTCCTAGCCAACTGTATACTACTCATGTTGTCACAATAAATGACAACTGAAACTTCCACTTGCACATCCAAATCAGCCATTAACTTTTGTAGCCATACTACCTCACATGTTGCAACAACAGCACCTCTATGTTGAGATATCGAGCTCCACTCGTGATACGCCAGGGTGACCGTTGTGTATTTATGTCACCGACTTGTCAGTTGCAGACGCGGTTGGTACACCGCCCATGAATAATAGCTATATGATAGCTATCCTTATCTACTCTAGTTCGTGGCTCAGTTAGTATGCCACCTTAGCTAGTTGAGTTTGGTTTGAGACCCATATATAGGGTTCTTCTATTTCTTTGTATAAGAGTTCTTTTGGCTTACACAACTAAGAAGAGGAAAACTGTTTTCAGCCTCCACCCTTGTGTGTCTTCCCCCATTGTGCAAGCAAGAAAGCTTCAAGCGAGACTCCTTCCTTCTCTCCCACAATCTTGACATGGTATCAGAGCCTTGTTCGTGGTAAGGAGCTCAAGAAAGCAAGCCAAGCTCGCGGTGTTCTGGTAAGAGGAGCAATGTTGCTTTCATTTTCTGTTTTGGGAGCAGATCTCTGTAGGTAGCACAGCCGGAAAGTGCAGGAGTGCATTGTCTCAGGTTGAGACGCCCTTCGCGGTGAAGCAAGAGGGCAGTATATGCTGCGGGAGAGGGCTTTAACCCTTGCCGACCTTTTTTTTTTATTTGAGGCCATTTCGGGGCCTGTTTTGGAGGCGGAAGTTTTCTGCACGCACTCAGGAAAAGGCCCAATTTTATGCTGTGCGACCATTGTTCTACAGGTCGGTGAAAAGTTACTGTAGAAATTGCATTGTATGCCTATGCGCAGAGACATTGGGAGTTACAGAATCATCCCTGTTGCCTGTTGATGCAAAATCGTCACTAGGAAGTGACTGTGTGGTCAAATACCACTTTCGTCAGTTTTGCAGATTTGCCCGTGTGAGGCTGAAGCTGTGTTCTTTGCAGTGACAGATTTTTTTGCAGTGTTCTGTAATGGTGTCTGATTCTCTTTCACAGATTGTCACTGAAAAGCTTGACAAGAACAACTTCCAAGCATGGAAGTTTAGAATGACGAATTTCCTTATGGGAAAAGGATATTGGGAATTTGTTGCAGGAAATGAAGAAGAACCAGTTCTTCCTGATGTTCCCAATCAACAGCAAATGCAGGCATTCAAAACATGACATGAGAGAGCCAGGAAAGTTATGTATTGGCTGTCTATCAGTATTTCAGACTCTATGATTGTGCATATTCAGGATGCAAGTACGCCAAAGGAGGCATGGGATACTTTGTCAAAAATGTATAGCACAAATACGCAAGCCAGGAAAATGCAGCTCAAGCAAGAGTTGCATAATGTGCAAAGAGAAAGTATGAGCATCAACGACTACCACATGAAGGTGAAAAAGATTGCAGATGCACTTACTTCCATTGGGTCGCCAGTGGAAGATGATGATTTAGTTTTCGTGACCTTGAATGGTCTAGGAAAGGATTATGCACAGTTCCGAACATCCATTTCCGTCCGTGAAAGATTTCCTGATTTTGAGGAGTTGATTGCTCTTCTAATTTCTGAGGAGCAGAGAAATGGTGGTGCATCTTCTTCAGGAGGAACTTCAAAAGAAGCTGTCTTCTACTCAAATGCTGGAAGAGGTAGAGGCAGAGGTAGAGGAGGCCGATTTGGAGGCCGTGGTAGAAATCAGAATATGCAGCAAACTCAAGAAAACTAGTCCTATGGAGGAGGACGTGGTAACTCTAGAGGCAGGGGGAGCCAAAGAGGTCGTGGTGGATGGCAAAGAGGCCAAAATGCAAACAGTAATATTGAATGCTACTATTGTGGTAAAATGGGTCATATGGCTAAAGACTGCTATAAAAAGCAGAATGACATCATGAATGGAAAACTGCAACAAGGAAATTATGCATCCTCTAGTAGACAAGGTGATGACAGAAATGAGAATTTGTTTATGGTGCAGCATATGAACAATTCTGTGACAAGTGCAGAAGAAAGCAACGATGTATGGTATGTTGACTCAGGTGCATCAAACCATATGACAGGTCATGCAGAATGGATGGAGGATGCAAGGAAAATGGAAAAACCAGGATTTGTGGAGATTGGTGATGATACTGCACATCCTATTGTGCAGATTGGAAAAATTCCTTTGTCTATACAGGATGGGAAAAAGAAATACCTGTCCGATGTATTTCATGTCCCGAATATCACCAACAATCTGGTTTCTGTTGGTCAAATGGTTGAACAGGGCTTGCAGGTCAGATTTAATCCTCATGGATGCTTTGTTGAGGATATGAAAAATAAAGGTCGCTTGATAGCAAAAGGAAAGAAGAAGGGCAGAATGTTTACATTGGATGCAGACATGTCTGAATTGAGTGCAGCAATGTTTGCACATGGGACCGGTGTAGTTGCAGATATTGATATCTGGCATAAACGCATTGGTCATGTTAATGTACAACGACTTAAATCAATGCAGGCCCAAAATATTGTTGCAGGTTTGCCTAAATTCAAGGTTGCAAAAATGCATAAGGTATGTGAAGCCTGTCAGTTTGGAAAATAGGCAAGGAAACCATTTCCTAGACATGTTCAAGAGAGTAAGAAGCCATTGGAATTAATCCACTCTGATGTGTGGACAACTAAAGCTGCATCTCTTGGAGGCTGTCATTATTTTGTCAGTTTTATTGATGACTATAGCAGAAAAGTTTGGGTGTATTTTATGAAAAAGAAAAGTGAAGTTTTTGGGCATTTCAAAACTCTTAAAGCTATGGTTGAAAAAGAAACAGGCTTGCAGATAAAATGCTTAAGGTCAGATGGAGGGGGAGAGTACCTCTCAAATGATTTTGCAAGGTTCCTGCACGAGCATGGCATAAAGCAGCAATATTCATGCAGTCATACCCCACAACAAAATGGAATTGTAGAAAGGAAAAACAGGCATATTGGAGAGGTATCTCGTGCCATGCTCAATGAAAAAGACTTGCCAGATTTTTATTGGGCTGAAGCAGTTGCTACATTAGTCTGCATAATGAACAGGACTCCCACTGCAGCAATACATGGAATGACTCCAGAGGAGAGGTATACTAGTAGGAAACCAGATATTTCTCATTTAAAAAATTTTGGTTGCATTGCCTATGTACATGTGCCAGATGAGTTGAGATCCAAGTTGGATCCAAAAGCTGAGAAGTGCATCTTTATTGGTTACTCTCTGCAGCAAAAAGGGTATAGATGCTATAACTCTTCTACTCGTAAGTTTACAGTGAGCAGAGATGTTGTTTTTGATGAGATGAGTAGCTGGTATGAACCAGTAAATGTGATTGATGATATAGATGCACAGAATGGTAATGCTACACAGAATTCACAGCAGTAGTCACAAAATATTAGTGGACCTGGAGCGTCCTCTAGCAGTGGTTCACATTCTTTGCCATGGACAGGCAGATTGAGATCAGGAGAATCTTCTCAAAGTAATGCAGATAGTGGTATGCATGTATCACGAAAAGGAAAAGAGAAGGTTGATCAGCCCATGTTTGATGTGAATGTAGGTCACTCTTATGTGGATGGTGAATCCAGTGGCTCAAAACAGAGCATTGATGATGAGTTGGGTATTCCTTCTATTGTTACACCTGGAGTAAGGAAGACCAGGGATGTTTTGAGAGCACCTGGGAGTGAACCTACTTTGCGCAGGTCTACGAGAGCTAGGTATCCTGTGGATAGGCTGAAATATGATGGATTTACAGCCATTCACTATGCATATATGGTCAAAGTGATACAGGAACTAGAACCCACATCTTTTGAGCAAGCCATGGGAAAAGAAAAATGGGAGAAAGCCATGGATGAAGAAATGGATGCCTTGGAAGCAAATGCTACATGGGAGTTAGTACCTTTTCCTAAAGGTAAGAATGCAATTGGCTGTAAGTGGGTTTATAAGGTGAAGCACAATGCAGATGGTTCTGTGAACAGATACAAGGCAAGATTAGTAGTCAAGGGGTATGCACAAACATATGGCATTGACTATGAAGAAACATTCAGTCCAGTTGCAAGGATGGCAACTGTAAGAGCAGTCATTGCTATGGCTGCATCAAAGGGATGGTCTTTACATCAGATGGATGTAAAGAATGCCTTCTTGCATGGTGATTTGCAAGAAGAGGTCTATATGGAGCAGCCACCAAGTTATGTGCATGCTGTTCATCCTGAGTTTGTTTGCAGGTTGAAGAAAGCCTTGTATGGCTTGAAGCAAGCACCTAGAGCATGGTCTGACAAGATAGGACAGTATCTTGTCACTATTGGCTTTCAGATTTCCAAGGCAGATTTCTCACTTTATGTGAGAAAAACAGAGAAAGGTATTATGCTACTTGTCATTTATGTTGATGATTTGATTATGACAAGTGACAGTGATGAAGATATCCTTCATGTAAAAATGCTATTGAAGCAGAAGTTTGAGATGAAGGATTTGGGAGAGCTACGTTATTTCTTGGGCATTGAGGTGATTAGATCACCAAGTGGGATACAGCTCTTGCAGAGGCAGTATGGATTGGACATGCTGTCCAAATATGGGATGACAGGCTGTAAGCCTATTTCAGTTCCTTTGGAGCAAAATGTGAAGCTGAGCACAGATGCAGGTGAGCTTCTAGAAGACCCTACTATGTACAGACGCATAGTAGGAAGTTTGATTTATATGACTATTACCAGACCAGATTTGAGCTATGCTGTTGGATTGGTAAGTCAGTTTATGCAGGCTCCAAGGAAACCACATTTGGATGCGGCTAGACGCATACTCAGGTATGTGAAGTCCACATTGCAGTATGGACTATTTTATGAGACTGGGGTTCAGATACAGTTGCATGGATACACTGATGCTGATTGGGCTGGTAGTATTTCTGATAGACGATCTACCAGTGGATATGTGTTCTCTTTTGGGAGTGCTGCAGTCACTTGGAGCAGCAAGAAACAGCCTACAGTTGCCTTGTCGAGCACAAAGGCTGAGTACAGGGGTACAGCAATGGCTGCATGTGAGGTAGCTTGGTTGCATAAGCTACTTTATGATATGCATCAGTCTACAGATGGACCAGTTGTCATTTATTGTGACAACATGAGTAGTATACACTTGGCAAATAACCCAGTCTATCATGCTAGAACAAAGCACATTGAGGTGCATTATCACTATGTGCAAGAGAGGGTTTTACTAGGTCTTATTGATCTAGTTTATGTCAGCACAGAGGATCAGGTAGCTGACATATTCACGAAGGCATTGGGCGCAGAGAAGCTGCGTAAGTTCAGAGACCTGCTTGGTGTGCAGGAATTGGGATTGAGCTCGAGGGGGAGTGTTGAGATATCGAGCTCCACTCGTGATACGCCAGGGTGACCGTTGTGTATTTATGTCACCGACTTGTCAGTTGCAGACGCGGTTGGTACACCGCCCATGAATAATAGCTACATGATAGCTATCCTTATCTACTCTAGTTCGTGGCTCAGTTAGTATGCCACCTTAGTTAGTTGAGTTTGGTTTGAGACCCATATATAGGGTTCTTCTATTTCTTTGTATAAGAGTTCTTTTGGCTTACACAACTAAGAAGAGGAAAACTGTTTTCAGCCTCCACCCTTGTGTGTCTTCCCCCATTGTGCAAGCAAGAAAGCTTCAAGCGAGACTCCTTCCTTCTCTCCCACAATCTTGACACTCTATACTTAGCCTCTGTACTCGACAAAGCAACTGTAGATTTCTTTTTGCTGCTCCAAGCAACTGCTGCACTACCAAGAGAGAACATCAATCTGCTAGTAGATCTTCTATCGGACATACTACCAGCCCAATCTGCATCTGTGTATCCAAACACCTGTACATCTGTACCTGCCTCATAGAAAAGTCCATAATGTAATGTGGACTTCACATATCTCAATATGCGTCTGAGTGCATCCAAATGTGGCTTTCTAAGTACTTGCATAAACTGACTCACAAGATCAACAGCGTAGCTCAAGTCTAGCCTTGTAATGGTCATATAGATCAAACTCCCCACTATCCTCCTGAACATAGTAGGGTCTTCTATCTTATCCCCAACATCAGCATTCAACTTTACATTTTGCTCCAATGGGATTGAAAGTGGTTTGCATGATGTCATACCATACTTGGACAACATATCCAAGCCATATTGTCTTTGGGACAGCCATATACCATCATCACATCTTATCACCTCAATGCCAAGGAAGTACCTTAGTTCACCTAAATCCTTCATCTCAAACTTCTTCTTCAAAAAATCCTTGACCTCAGCAATCCCACTATCACTATCACCTGTAATAATCAAGTCATCCACATAGATGACTATGATGACCAAACCTGCATCTCCCTTTCTCACATAAAGTGAGTGATCAGCATCAAAAATATAAAAGCTAATATTGACAAGATACTCTCTGATCTTGTCAGACCATGCTCTAGGTGCTTGCTTGAGCCCATAGAGCGCCTTCTTCAACCTGCACACATACCTGGGATGCTCTAAATCTTCATAACCTACTAGTTGATCCGTATACACTTCTTCTTGCAAATCACCATGCAAGAAGGCATTCTTCACATCCATTTGCTGCAACCTCCAACCTTTGGTTGCTGCCAAAGCAAACACACATTTGACAGTTTCCATCCTAGCAACTGGACTGAAGGTTTCTTCATAATCTATGCCATATGTCTGGGCATAGCCTTTTGCAACCAACCTAGCTTTGTACCTACTAATAGAACCATCTGCATTATGCTTAATCTTATAAACCCACTTACATCCAATAGCTTTCTTGCCCTTCGGCAATGATACTAGATCCCAAGTCTTATTGCCCTCTAATGCAACCATCTCCTCATCCATTGCTGCATCCCAATGAGCATGACCAATAGCCTCCTCAAAACATGTGGGCTCAACATCCTCAACTAGTTTCACCATATAAGCATAATGGTGAGCTACATAACCTTCAAAACCAAATATTTTAACAGGGTATCTGACCCTGCTAGATCTACTAAGCTCATCATCCAAGCTCTCTGAGCCACTGGAGTCTCCATCAAGAACTACATCAATGCCATCTGACACTTTATTATTTCCTTTGTCTTTACCTGTAGTGCTACTAGATGCACCTAAAGATGTAGAGGTACTCCTTAGTCTCCCAGACCAAGGACTACCAGATGATGTCTCTGGTCCACTAAGAGTCCGTGATTCTTACTTTTCAGCCTGCACATGAGTGTCATGATCATCATCATCATCCAATGTATCACCACTATATGCATACCAACTGCTTATTTCATCAAAGATGACATCCCTGCTCACTCTGAACTTACATCTGACAGGGTTATAACAGCGATACCCTTTCTGCTCTAAAGAGTAACCAATAAAAACACATTTTTCTGCCTTTGGATCAAGCTTCTTCCATAGCTCGTCTGGCACATGAACGTATGCAACACAGCCAAATACCTTCAAGTGCGATACATCAAGCTTCTTGCCAGTAAAGCATTCTTCAGGAGTCATCCCATGAACTGCAGCCGTGGGAGTTCTGTTCATAATATAAACAGTAGTATGAACAGCCTCAGACCAAAAATGCTTAGGCATATTCTTTTCAGCCATCAAGGCACGTGTAACTTCTGCAATATGCCTGTTTTTCCTTTCTGCAATCCCATTTTGCTGTGGGGTATATCTGCATGTGAACTGCCACTTTATCCCATGAGACCTCAAAAAAACTTTGAACTCATTCGAGAGGTACTCTCCCCCTCCATCTGACCTCAAGCACTTTACTTTCAAGCCTCCTTCTCTTTCAACTATAGCCTTGAAAGTTCTAAAGTGCTCAAACGCTTCACTTTTTTCCTTCATAAAATATACCCACAGCTTTCTAGAACAATCATCAATGAATGTGACAAAGTATGAATTGCCTCCAAGAGATACATTTTGTGTAGGCCCCCAAATGTCTGTATGCACAACATCAAGGATATTTCTGCTTACATCTCTGTCATGTGAAAAGGGTTGTCTTGCTTGCTTACCAAACTGACATGCTTCGCATACCTTATGAAATTCTGCAACTCTAAATGTAGGCAAACCCTTTGGATTGTATTAATTTCAGCATTTGTACATTTGCATGTCCAATGCATTTGTGCCAAATTTCAATATCTGCAACAACACCTTTTTCTTTAGCATACATAGCAGCATTCATAGTAGGAGTTCCAGCACATCCAGAGTAAACTGTAAACGCCCCGAACAACGTAGTATGCTTAACAATTATGATATTTGCTTGTTTTCGAGATTTAATATAAAAGAGAATGAACACTTAAAGCTGAAAATGAAAATTACTCACAAAATTACAGTCATGAAAATGTAAAAGTAATGGAGACAAGATTGAGGGTTGAAGATGGGAAACCCCCCCCGAAGGAATGTATTTCTGCTCAACCCAAGTCCCTTAGGGAAGAGCTCAGTTACAATCAACCTGAGAGTGAGAAGAAGTAATTCTCACTCTCACAAGATCATGCAAAGATGTACAAACACACATGCATTATCTATTATGCAATGATAAGAACTGATTTCTTTACAGTATGAGAGAAGAAAAAGGGAAATTCAGCCTTTCTCCATCGTTGATCAGCAGTACATGGATAGAGCTTGCTTCTTGTAGCTAAAATGGAAGAAAGAGCTCAAGAAGGAGGTGCTGTAATGAATTTACAGGCTTGCTGTCTTATAAAACAACAGTGATAGAAGAGGGAATATGGAGGAATTTGATAATGGAGAAGTGGGGGATGATGATGGGGATGGATGGGGCCAGTTTCTGGCTATCTGTGGGTGCTGTACATGAGTTTACAGCAAAGAAAAATGATGATCAATGAAGAAAAACGAGCTCTTATTTATAGGAGAGGGGAGAGCTAGTACAAAAGGGGAAAGTGGAGTAGCACAAGACAAGTGTCCAGCCACATGTCATGAGATGTGACAAGTGGTGGGACACTTGGAAACTTGTGTGACAAGTGTCTTGACACTTGTCTCTTCTCTATGGCCTTCCTTTTTGGGTTGAATACTGTCAAGAATAGAAACAACCAAATTTTGTAAGCACAGTCAGAGTACAGAACTTACTATTTTTAGAATGACATCCCTATTTTTTAGGACTAGCATTTTTAGGCTAATTCGAGGCTCCTAAAATTTAGGGACCTCCTAAAATTTAGGGATCTCCTAAAATTTAGGGACCCCCCCAATATGGGTATCATATGAAAGCTTTTTCCGTGTACATCGCAAAAATGGTATCCGAATCGTCATGTGACTTTCCTATGCAAAAGAAATGTGCATTTCAAGCTTTCAGCCCACACATGCACATTATACAAGCATTTCATGATCATGCCATCTTGTTGATTGTAACTGTCTGTTCTGGTGGATCTAGCCCACACTTCAAGGCATCAATCCTTTCTGTGTGCAAGTCTAACCCTGATATGCGTGAGTTCTAGTCACAGGTGCCCAATCGGGTCATATAGGTGGAAGTGTGAACTATCTTTTCTCTAATCCACCACGTGGGTCCACCATAACCTGTGACCACTCATTAGTGGCCAGCTCCAATGCACTTTTCTTTATATCTAATTAGTGCAAAGGAAATAAATTTAATAAATCATTATATAGACAAATTAATGAAAAAGGATACAAATTCTGTTTCTATAGAGTTGTGACAGCCCTTTGGCTTTTATTCAGCTGTCCTCAGTTGAAAAGCTTCTTGATATTGCTGTAGAATATTTGGGTAATCCTTCATGAATTTTTCATCTACCCACTGTGTATCTGTTGTGGGTAGATTTTTGAATTTTAGTAAGAATTTTCGTGTCACAAGGCCACTTCTCGTGGTTCGATCCTTGAGAAATAAAATCTTTTCAGGTTCCAAGAGTTGCTCTGTTTCTTCAACTTCTGGGGGATCTTCAGTAATGGGTTCCTTTGGTTCTGGTCCTATGTAAGGTTTTAGCAAACTTACATGAAAAGCATTGTGTATTTTCCAATGAGCAGGAAGCTCAAGTCGATAAGAAACTTCATTTATTTTCTCAATCACTTTGAAGGGTCCAAAGTATCTACTGGAGAGCTTTGGAAAAGATGAATTTTGACCAGAACCTTGTTCGAGCCCACTTTTATCAAACTTTAGCAAGACATATTGACCTTTTTCAAAAGCCAAAGGTCTTCTTCGTTTATCTGCTTGCTTCTTTTGTCACTCTTGGGCAACTTTGATAGTGGCTCGAACTTGATCCACTGCGGTTTTTAAATCTGAAGCAAACTCATCAGCAGCAAAAATCTTATCTTTAGTGCGAATAATTGGAGGGGGAATCACTTTACCCTGTACTATTTCATTTGGAGCTTTCCCTGTGGATGAGTGCACTGTATTGTTGTAAGCAAACTCCAATAATGGAAGATATTTCTCCCATTGTGACTTATGTTCACTAACATAAGCTTTCAACATATCCAAAAGAGTGAGATTCATCACCTCTGTTTGGCCGTCAGTTTGAGGATGAAAAGCTGAGGAGAACTTTAAAGTGGTTCCCAAATTCTCAAATAAAGCACGCCAAAAGTTAGTTGTGAATTTGGAGTCTCTATCTGAAATGATCTCAGAAGGCATACCATGTAATCTGAAGATATGTTGAATGAAAAGTCTTGCAGCTTGTGCGGATTTCAATGTTTTATGACATGGAATAAAATGTGATTGTTTGCTGAATCTATCAATTATGACCCAAATCATATCATGACCTTGAGGTGTTCTTGGAATACCTGAGATGAAATCCATTGTGATAGATTCCCATGGATCTTTGGGCACTGGAAGAGGTTGCAACAATCCTGGAATCTTCTGCCTATCATATTTGGATTTTTGGCATACCAGACAAGCCTCGATGAAGTTATGTGTATCTTTTCGTAATGTTGGCCAATAAAAGTAGCGCTCAATTGCACTTAGAGTGGCTGCCCTCCCTCTATGCCCTGCATAAGGGGGTTCATGACTTTCTTTAAGCACCTTTTGTCAAACAGGAAGAGTGACACAAAGGCGATTGTTCATGAGAAGGTAACCGTCTTTGATGGAATAATCTGGATGAGAACCTCCTTGCTGTAAATTTGACCAAATTGCTTTTCTCCACATCATTTAGACGGCGGCTTTCAAAGGCTACGGCATGGCCTTCTTGATTTAGCACTGCACCAATACAATCACCGCAAGCATCTGCTTCCACCACAAATGGTTTTACCAGATCTGGAATGATAAGAACAGGTCCAGAAGTAAGAGCTGTTTTCAGCCTTGTGAAGGTTGCCTTCTCTTTTTCCTTCCATTGGAAAGAGATCTTCTTCTTTGTAAGGTCATGAAGTGGAGAAGCCATATGTGCAAAATGCTTGATGAAGCGGCGGTAATAAGAACATAAGCCAAGAAATGATCGCACCTCATGTACATCACGAAGATGAGGCCATTCTTGGATTATCCTGATCTTTTCAGGATCCATCTGAATCCCTTCAGAAGAGATGACATGCCCAAGGTAATTTATTTTATGCATGAAAAATTCACTCTTTTTACCATTTACCAAGAGTTGATTTTGTTGTAGTAATTGTAGAACAGTTTCCAAGTGTTGATGATGCTCCTCTTCATTCTTACTAAAGACAAGAATATCATCAAAGAAAGTACCGACATATTGTCGATGCTCTCTAAAGATGCGCTCCATCATTCGATTAAAGGTGGCTGGTGCATTGGTTAATCCGAAAGGAACCACCAAGAATTCATAAAGACCGTATGAAGTGCGGAAAGCAGTTTTGTGTACATCTTGTGGTATTACCCTAATTTGATGATAACCACTCTTTAGATCAATGCGGCTGAAAACCTTTGAGCCTCCTAGACGATCCAAAATGTCATCAATTCTGGGAATAGGAAACCGATTCTTCACAGTGATTTTGTTGAGGGCTCGATAATCAATGCACATCCTGAATGTGCCATCTTTCTTTTGAACAAGAAGAACCGGTGAACAAAATGGTGAGCTACTTGGCCTAATTAGCCCACGGTTGAGTAGGTCTTCGACTTGCTTTCTGATTTCTTCTTGTTGAGGACGGCTCACACGGTATGGTGCTATATTAGGAGGAGAACTGCCTGGGATAATATCAATATGATGGTCTTCTGGCCTTTCTGGGGGAAGCTGATAAGGAAGATCTTCCGAAAAACAATCTTTATACTTTTCCAAGAGCTGAAGTTGCTCTTGGTTTTCAGCATTCATATTATCTTTTACATCAGTGACATAAAGCAGACAACATTGAACACAATCCTTAATTGCTCTAGAGACTTGCATATGGCTTACCATAGGTATTGTGTCTCCAGAAACTCCAGCTTGGATTTCGTACTTCTTGCCTTTGTTGGTGAGTTCTACCTTCTTTTTCTGAGAGAAAATGTTTGAATCTACTCTATGATTCCAGGGCATGCCAAGAATCACATCGCAACCATCAAGGTCTCCGATACAGAAGGTATCTTCGTCACTGTAGCCTTGAATTTGAAACTTGAGCTTGCCAATGTAGGGTATCACAGTCTTCACTGTGTCACCTTCATCAGCATTTAAAGCTTGGCGAACTTCTGCCGGAGTGTCCATCTCTTCATTCTTTAATCCAAGCTCTTTAGCTAATTGCAAGGAAATGATATTTTCATTTGCCCCAAGATCTATCAAGAATAGTGCTTGCTTACCTTGCAACTGTCCCCAAGCTTTTAATAATTTGCGCGTCTCTGGAGTGTGAGTTTTGTTTGCAACTACATCACTGATAGCATTGATTTTCACTGGCGACTTAGGCTTGTTGTTAGAAACCTTGCTTTGTCCCTTGTTTGGACATTGCTTCGCTATGTGGCCTGTTTGTCCACATTTAAAGCACTTCCTTTCTTTCATGAAGCGTTGCTTTTCTTCTTCGGAAAGTTGCTTTACTTGTGGGTATAGATTGGAGCGAAATTGAGGAGCATTAGGAGGTGTATAGGGCTTCATCTTCTTTTGATTTGATGGCTGCTTTTGCCACTGTTTTTGTCCTTCATTTGGGGCTGAATACTCCTCATTGTCAACTACTCTCTTGTTATCATTCTTTTGGAATGATTTGTTGCCATTGTGCTCCATTTCCCATGTCTCAGCATGGTCAATGAGTTCCCTGAGACTAGAACAATGATAATGATTAAGAGCAGTACGAAGTTTAAAATGCAAACCTCCTTGAAACTTCCTAAGCTTTTCCAAACTGCTGATCTTCTTGAAATGTTGGACCTTCAAAAGTAGCTCCCAAAATCTCTTGGTATAGTCACCAAGTGACTCATTTTTCCTTTGCCAAAGCCGATCCCATTCCATTTTTACATCTCTTTTGAAATGAACAGGAAGAAATTGGCTTTGTATCATGCGAACAAAGGACCGCCATGATTTTGGGGCAGCATGATCATATTCCAACCCCGTCCACCAAGTATGGGCTAAGTCGGTTAAATGTAAAGCTGCAAACTTAATCTTTTCTTTTTCTTTATACTTGTCACGACCATACAAAATTTGAAATTGACGAATAAACTTCAGAAGAAGATCAGGATTTCGGGAACCATCATACATACTAAACTTGATCTTCTTTTCAAGTTGAGATAGTGACTTAGTCTTCTTCTTCTTCTTATGCCTTCGTCCATGCTCGGATCTTGAGGTTGAAGATGATGAAGTGCTTGATGGGGATGAAGATGGAGACGAGGGTGAAGAATGTCGGCGCCTTTGACGATGATGAGGTCTTCCACGAGAAGGGTGTGACTCTTCATTACTAGAAGAGGATCCATCAGAATAGGTGCCAGATGACTTTGAAGAAGAGGATGAGCTTCGACGCGATCTCTTTCTTGAAGTAGAATGGGACTGCCTCTTAGAAGTAGTTGGACTTCTTGATCGGCTCCTTTCATTGGTATGGCTTTGTTTCCTTGAAGTAGATGGGCTTCTTTCCTTGAATTCTTTGGGATTCTCAACTTTTTCTAGTTTGAGAAGTTGCTCACGAATTTGCTAATTCTCCTTTCTAAGACTTTGAATGGCTTGAAGGATAGCACTCGATTGATCCATTGAGACTAAAGAAAAAAAATATGCTCAAGCACTCAATGCAAGGGCTGAAAACAAACAAACTTATAGTTGTAAGGACTACCAGTGTTGGGGGTGAGGACCGAGCCAAAGCTCTGATACCACTGTAAACGCCCCGAACAACGTAGTATGCTTAACAATTATGATATTTGCTTGTTTTCGAGATTTAATATAAAAGAGAATGAACACTTAAAGCTGAAAATGAAAATTACTCACAAAATTACAGCCATGAAAATGTAAAAGTAATGGAGACAAGATTGAGGGTTGAAGATGGGCAACCCCCCCCCGAAGGAATGTATTTCTGCTCAACCCAAGTCCCTTAGGGAAGAGCTCAGTTACAATCAACCTGAGAGTGAGAAGAAGTAATTCTCACTCTCACAAGATCATGCAAAGATGTACAAACACACATGCATTATCTATTATGCAATGATAAGAACTGATTTCTTTACAGTATGAGAGAAGAAAAAGGGAAATTCAGCCTTTCTCCATCGTTGATCAGCAGTACATGGATAGAGCTTGCTTCTTGTAGCTAAAATGGAAGAAAGAGCTCAAGAAGGAGGTGCTGTAATGAATTTACAGGCTTGCTGTCTTATAAAACAACAGTGATAGAAGAGGGAATATGGAGGAATTTGATAATGGAGAAGTGGGGGATGATGATGGGGATGGATGGGGCCAGTTTCTGGCTATCTGTGGGTGCTGTACATGAGTTTACAGCAAAGAAAAATGATGATCAATGAAGAAAAACGAGCTCTTATTTATAGGAGAGGGGAGAGCTAGTACAAAAGGGGAAAGTGGAGTAGCACAAGACAAGTGTCCAGCCACATGTCATGAGATGTGACAAGTGGTGGGACACTTGGAAACTTGTGTGACAAGTGTCTTGACACTTGTCTCTTCTCTATGGCCTTCCTTTTTGGGTTGAATACTGTCAAGAATAGAAACAACCAAATTTTGTAAGCACAGTCAGAGTACAGAACTTACTATTTTTAGAATGACATCCCTATTTTTTAGGACTAGCATTTTTAGGCTAATTCGAGGCTCCTAAAATTTAGGGACCTCCTAAAATTTAGGGATCTCCTAAAATTTAGGGACCCCCCCAATATGGGTATCATATGAAAGCTTTTTCCGTGTACATCGCAAAAATGGTATCCGAATCGTCATGTGACTTTCCTATGCAAAAGAAATGTGCATTTCAAGCTTTCAGCCCACACATGCACATTATACAAGCATTTCATGATCATGCCATCTTGTTGATTGTAACTGTCTGTTCTGGTGGATCTAGCCCACACTTCAAGGCATCAATCCTTTCTGTGTGCGAGTCTAACCCTGATATGCGTGAGTTCTAGTCACAAGCGCCCAATCGGGTCATATAGGTGGAAGTGTGAACCATCTTTTCTCTAACCCACCGCGTGGGTCCACCATAACCTGTGACCACTCATTAGTGGCCAGCTCCAATGCACTTTTCTTTATATCTAATTAGTGCAAAGGAAATAAATTTAATAAATCATTATATAGACAAATTAATGAAAAAGGATACAAATTCTGTTTCTATAGAGTTGTGACATAAACATACGTCTAACTCTACTTCCCTTTGCTACCAACTGGCACTTGTCATTGAAGTCTTCTACAAAGCAACCCTTTGCATTAAATCTGACTTATAGCCCTTGCTCTACCATTTGACCGACTGACACCAAGTTCTTTGTAATAGATGGCACATGTAATACATCTGAAAGACTCTTTGTCTTACCATCATGCAAGGACAAGGGAACTTTTCTAATGTGTGAAATTGGGTGGCAT
Organism: Lygodium microphyllum; assembly: GCF_053477565.2. Lineage (NCBI taxonomy): Eukaryota > Viridiplantae > Streptophyta > Polypodiopsida > Schizaeales > Lygodiaceae > Lygodium > Lygodium microphyllum. The sequence continues at coordinate 35,766,212 of NC_141150.1, forward strand.
GAATCATCACCCATCTGCACATAACCTACATTTTGCAAATCTTACATCTCTTGAAACCATTCTACATGGCTGATCATATGATTGGATGCACCTGAATCAACATACCAAACATCATCATGTGTTTCCTTTCCTGTAATAGCATTCAGCATATGCTGCATAACAAACAGACGTTCATTTTTGTCTTCGTTCTGTCATGAAGAGGATGCATAGTTTTGTAAAATATTACACGGCGCAGCGAACAGAATCTGAGAAAGAGATAGAGAGTACACAACAGATAAGAGGAGAATCAGTAAAATTCTTTAACTCCAAACAACTGATACAAAGATGGCTCTGTCCACCCGTGCGCTTCCAATGAATGAAGCTTAGATGGCGATCTAGACAGAAGATAGGTGAAGAGCTTAAGGCTAGCTGGAACAACAACTCTGACTGGGTGAAAGATGAGTGTAAGATGGCTGCGAAGGGGTTTTGCTTTTATAGCCCGCGAAGGTCGTTAGGTCGGCCTGCTGACCGACCTACCATATGAGCCTCCACTAGTCGGCCAGGGAATATTCCAGGGAATATTCCCTTTACCATCGGGCCGGGGGCGCTGCCCCCGGACCCCCGCCAGGGGGGCCGCTGGCCCCCCTGGGACCCCCCAGCCAGGGGCCGCTTCCGCGGCCCCCGGACCCCACAATAGGGGCCCCTTTTAACTCCCTTACCACGCAACTCAATGCAATGTGCCTCGAGTTGCTACCAGCATAACCACTCCGTCTAACCCAAAGATTAGACCCACAACAGTCACCTTTTTGCCATCCGGTCACATAGACCTCATCTGATATACAAGTCAGGACTCAACCAATGTCCGGGCTCACATTTGGCTTCTCCTCATAATGGGGGCCTTACAACTTTGAGCACCATGGATCATTGGTAGCACCTAATGAGGGTGGGGCATTGATCATATCTAACACCCCCCCTCAATGTCCACCCATAGGTGAACTATCTCCTCGGCCCAATGCCGAGTCTCTGAAGATGAACTTGAAGCAGATCCTTCGTAAGTGCTTTGGTGAAGATATCTGCTCCATTCTCCTCTGTTGGACAGTAGACCAATTCCACTATCCCATCCTCCATCAAATCACGCACATAGTGATACTGGATCTCTATATGTTTGGTGCGTGCATGAAACACTGGATTTTTGGCAATGGCGATGCAACTCTGATTGTCACATCTCAGCACAGTTGGTTCTTCATCCTGCACTCCCATATGCCATAGAATCCTTCTCAACCATACGGCCTCACATGCAGCAAAACAAGCTGCCTTGTACTCTGCTTCGGTAGAAGACAATGCCACTGTTGGTTGCTTCTTACTAATCCAAGAGAAAATTCCTGAACCCAAAGAGAAACAATAACCAGAAACTGACTTCCTGGAATCAATGTCTCCTGCCCAATCTGAGTCACAGTTCCCCACAAGAGAAGTTCCGAAACTGTATGTGATACCATAGTCAAGAGTTTTCTTCAAGTATCTGAGCACCCGCATCCCAGCCTTCCAATGACTCTCATGAGGTTTGTTTGAGAACCTGCTCAAAACACCAACAGCAAAACTGATATCTGGTCTGGTGTTACACAAGTAGATTAGACTGCCGACCAACCTCCTATACCTCCCAATGTCTGCTAGTGCTGATGTATCCTCAACGGATAACTTTACATTCACCTCCATAGGTGTAGCTATCTCCTTGCACTCGGTCATGCCAAATGCCTTCAAGATCTCCCATGCATACTTCTTCTGAGAGATGAAGATCTTTCCTGGCTCTTGCCAGACTTCAATCCCCAAACAATAGTGCAGCAAGCCCAAGTCTGTCATTTCAAACTCAAAACTCAAAGCCTTTCGAGTTTGGTTGATCATATCTTCATAGTCACCTGTAATAAGAAGGTCGTCCACATATAGGACAATCACTACAGACTTTTTACCATCCCTGTAAACATACAAGTTAGCATCTGAGGCACATCTTTTGAAGTTTAGGTTTAAAAAGAACCTATCTATCCGCTGGTACCATGCTCTGGGGGCTTGTTTCAGCCCATACAATGCCTTCTTCAGTTTACACACTTTGTTCTCAGAATGGGGGGCCTCAAACCCTGGTGGCTGAGCCACGTACACCTCCTCCTTGAGGTCACCATTTAAGAACGCTGACTTAACATCCATTTGGTACACTGGCCACTTCTTGTGGGCAGCCACTGCAAGTACCGTGCGAATAGTGGTCATTCTGGCAGTTGGGGCAAATGACTCTTGAAAATCAAACCCTTCAACTTGTGAAAATCCTTGGGCAACCAGTCTAGCTTTGTACTTTTCTAAGGTACCATCAGCCTTGTACTTTACCTTCCAGATCCACTTGGTGCCAATAATCTTCCGCTTTGCTGGCCGATCCACTAGCTCCCAAGTGTCATTCTTCATTATGCTGTCATACTCCGCCTGCATAGCAGCCTTCCATGATGGATCTGCAAGTGCTTCTTCTAAGTCAGTTGGCTCCTTTACTTCTCTCATAATCTCAACCATCAAGGCCATGTTGACTATGTGAGCAGAAGCCCTCCTTTGCTCCTCTATTCTCTGAGACCTCCTTGGTCCGTCTGCCTTCTCCTCAACAGATGCAGGCATAGGATTATTGTGGTCATAGAGCTGCTTCACCCAGCGCGGCAATGGCTTTTCCGGTGGGGTGATGTCAGGTTGGTGAACTTTTTCCTCATCATCTGAAGATGATGCTTCCTCCTCCTTAAGGATAGGGATAGCTCTCGGGACAGGTTCATAGTGGACTACTTCTTCGCTTGATGATAAAGTGGAAGACCTTGCCTTCTCCTCCTCCACTGTATGTGGCTCCTCCTTGAACACCACATCACGGCTCGCGATGATCTTCTTTGCCTCTTGGTCATATAACTTGTAAGCCTTCTGCTCATCACTATAACCCAAGAAGATACATTTTCTGCTTTTTGGTTGTAACTTGTTTCTCTTCTCATCTGGAACATGTGCATAACATTCACATCCAAAAATTCTGAAATGTGAAACAGATGGTTTCTTACCAGTGTAAGCCTCATGAGGTGTTTTTCCCTTGAGAGCCTTTGTGTAGCTCCGATTTAGAATGTAGACTGCAGTATTAACAGCTTCAGCCCAAAAATGGTTAGGCAATCCCTTGCCCTTTAGCATGCATCTTGCCATCTCCACAATGGTACGATTCCTGCGTTCCACAACACCATTCTGCTGAGGTGTGTGAGGCGTCGTCAATTGACGCTTGATCCCTTTGCTCTTGCAAAAGCCTTCAAACTCCTTTGAGTTGAACTCACCACCACCATCTGTTCTAAATTTCTTCACACTTTTCCCTGTTTCATTCTCAACAAGTATTAGCCATTCTTTAAACTTACCAAAAGCTTGAGCCTTATCACGAAGGAAGTACACCCACATCTTCCTACTGTAGTCGTCGACAATCAACATAAAATAAGAAGATCCCCCCAAGGCCTGTGTAGGCATCTTACCACACAAGTCAGCATGCACCAACTCTAGAGGAGCATGTGCTCTATTCTTGCTTTCTTGTGGAAATGCCTTTCTCTGTTGCTTGCCCATCATACAAGCTTCACATGGTTCCTTCAATTCAGTTATTGTAGGTAGGTGAGCAACCATACCTTGCTTTTGCATCTCCTTCAATACTGCAAATCCGATGTGTCCAAACCTTTCATGCCAAAGCTTACTTGTGCCCACTCCAGCGGTGGCTGTAAGAGCACTTAGCTCATACAGGTTGTTCCTTCTTTCTCCTTTGCCAACAATTGTGCCAGCACTATCAATAATTTCTGCACCTGTCTTCTTGAACCTCACTTCATGACCAAGATCAGTTATGGCAGCAACTGATAAGAGATTTCTCCTGATTTCGGGAACATACAACACATTTGAAAGCTTTTTGACTTCACCATTTGCAGCAACAAAAGAAATAGTACCTGTGCCCGCAGCAGGGCATTTAGCATCATTTCCAACCGTCACAGTGATGGATTCTTGTAGAGGCTGCATAGAACTGTATAGACCTTTCTTGTTGGTCATGTGACGGGAGGCCCCACTATCCAACACCCAAGAGTCAGTGGTAGATTCTTCTTGCGCCGAGGAGCACACTTCCTCAATGGTCGCCATGAATAATTCCAACTCTGCTTCAGCCGTATTGGCTGTCTCTTTCCCTTTAGTTTTAAGGGTACCATTCTTTTCATCTGCCTTCTTGACACGACAATCTGCAATCGCATGTCCTTTCTTCTTACAGTAGAAGCACTCTCCTTGAAACTTCTTCTTGCCGCCCTTTTTCTTTTTGTCACCATCATTTTTGGTGGAGGAAACACCTTTGCCTTTTGCATTGGCAGAGAATGCAGCATCTCCATTGTTGCTTCCTTCTCGGGCTTTCAGCCTCAACTCCTCCTCCATTAATAATGCACAAAACTCCTCAAAAGTCAAAGCTTGAGGTCTCACCTGAGTATTAAGGGCAGTTACTAGTCCATCAAACTTTTGTGGACAAATCCGAAGACACCTCCGAGCTAGCTCTTCGCTAGTCTTTTGTATCCCAGCGCCAGCCATCTGGTCGCGCAGATTCTTAATCCGAGTGATGAATGCTTCAACCGTCTCTCCTTCAGCAAACTTCTCCGCTGCTAGTTGATTCTCCAAGTTTTGAATCCTTGTTTGGTTTCGTGTTTCATACTGACTCCTTAGTACATTCCAAGCCTCTGACGCTTTGGTTGTATGCTGAATCAGAGTCAAAACACTGTCAGAACAGCTTGTAACTAAGGCACACAATGCATCTGCATTCCTTCGTTTCCAAGCTCGTAGAAGATCTGCATTCGGAGGAATCATCACACTAGGATTTGATGGGTCGGGGGTAGGCTGTGGTTCTGCGTCAGTCCCCAGCACAGTCTCCAGAAGCTCATAAGAATCAAGGATAGTAGTAATTTTGAACTTCCACAAGGTGTAGTTTGTACCATCTAACTTGCCTTCGCTGAAGGTTGGTGGACGAATCCTCAGTGTTTGAATAGCCGGTACAGCAGTACCACCTCCTGCACCGCTTCCTGATGCGCCAGAACTGCTTCCCGGAGTCGACATCGTTTCTCTTTGCTGTTGAAGCCTTTGCCTCTTGCACTCTCTCCGATCTCTAGAGCCCCCTGGGCTCTGATACCATGTAAAATATTACACGGCGCAGCGAACAGAATCTGAGAAAGAGATAGAGAGTACACAACAGATAAGAGGAGAATCAGTAAAATTCTTTAACTCCAAACAACTGATACAAAGATGGCTCTGTCCACCCGTGCGCTTCCAATGAATGAAGCTTAGATGGCGATCTAGACAGAAGATAGGTGAAGAGCTTAAGGCTAGCTGGAACAACAACTCTGACTGGGTGAAAGATGAGTGTAAGATGGCTGCGAAGGGGTTTTGCTTTTATAGCCCGCGAAGGTCGTTAGGTCGGCCTGCTGACCGACCTACCATATGAGCCTCCACTAGTCGGCCAGGGAATATTCCAGGGAATATTCCCTTTACCATCGGGCCGGGGGCGCTGCCCCCGGACCCCCGCCAGGGGGGCCGCTGGCCCCCCTGGGACCCCCCAGCCAGGGGCCGCTTCCGCGGCCCCCGGACCCCACAATAGGGGCCCCTTTTAACTCCCTTACCACGCAACTCAATGCAATGTGCCTCGAGTTGCTACCAGCATAACCACTCCGTCTAACCCAAAGATTAGACCCACAACAGTCACCTTTTTGCCATCCGGTCACATAGACCTCATCTGATATACAAGTCAGGACTCAACCAATGTCCGGGCTCACATTTGGCTTCTCCTCATAATGGGGGCCTTACAACTTTGAGCACCATGGATCATTGGTAGCACCTAATGAGGGTGGGGCATTGATCATATCTAACAAGTTTCCTTGCTACAACTTACCACTACGAATATCATCTTTCTTAGCATAACATTGGGCTGCAATATGACATGTTTTGCCACAATAGTGACACACAATACCAGAGTTGTTAGAACCTCTGTTCTGCCATCCACCTCTTCCTCTAAAGCTCCCCCTGCCTCTAAAGTTACCATGACCTCTTGAAACCTGCATGTCACCAAATTGCTGATTCAATCTGTTTTGCTGGTCACTATCACGTCCTGTACCACGGCCTCTTGAAGAGAACCTGCCACGTCCCCTTCCTGAACTGAAGTAGAAAGCTTGGACCTATTCACCACTTCTTTCAGATATCTCACTCTACATGTTGATCTCTTCAGTGATCATAAGGGAGACCAACTCATCGAAATCTGAAAATGGCTTTCTGACATATGCGGAAGTTACAAAAGACTTCCAAGCCTTTTCATTGTTAAGTCCACCCAAGGTAGACGACACCAAATCATCATCATCGTGCATTGCATCAATCTCTGCCAATGCATCTGCAATGCTTCTTACCTTTAGTGCATACTCATTGATAGACATCTTCCCTTTCTTCAAGTATGGTCCAAGCTGCATATAAATTCTCTGCATTTCTAATATGTCCCAGTATATTATTGTCAATTACTGCAGACAGCCAATACATGACCTTCTTGTCTTTTGCATTCCATTCCTTCCGTGCCTTTGTCTCTTCTGCAGTTGGAGGATCACTCACCTTCGACTCCTTTTCTTCACCTGAAACAAACTCATAGAGGCCTTTTCCAATAAGGAAGTTCGTGACATGAAACTTCCATGAAGGGTAGTTGTTCTTGTCGAGCTTCTCAATGATGGGGCTTCCACTGTTCTCTGCCATTATCACAAAACTAATACCAAACAGCAAGCAAATCTTCTGTAACCCTCGACTTGTAGTGCACAGCAATACACCAGACAGCCTTTTTCACTGTCTGCTCAACAATACATGCAATCTACAACCTATTTGTAGATAAACCTTATGTTTACTTCCTGCAAACACCTTAAGAATTACAGATTCGCAATATGTAACATGCGCACGCACTTTCGGTCAAAACAGGCGAAATCACAGTGTACCTTGAAACTACTATCCGTAACCTTGTGGCTCTAAAACCGGGCCTGAAATGGCCTCTCAGATACCCAAAATAACTGCAGAGAAGCCCTAAAGGGCTATCATGTAGAATACACAGTTCTTTTCGCGCACACCAAATCTCACTGCAATCTGAGATTTTTGCTCAGTCTTGCTTCCTGTGCCTCCATAGGCACTATCCAAGAGAAAGAGTGGAAGGATGGGAGAGCTTCTTACATGTGGCTTGCTTGCTCGAACCTTGCTTCTTCTCCTTCACTTCAGCCTTCGAAATCAGCCTCTCTCAGTAGTGCGGCTCTGATACCATGTCAAGAATTGCGTGGTGGGGGACTTGCTCAAGATGCTGCGCCGAACACACACAGAATGCATAAGGAGAAGCTCACTCAAGAGACAAGAAGAGAGATGGAGGCCAAAACGTTTTCTTGCTGGTTTCTTCTTCTTCTTCCACACTCTTTACAATGTACACAAAGTATAGATAAGATACAATATAAAGGAAAGTGGCCTACTAAGTCAAACAATGCATAATCGACTACACTAGTCGACTAGCGCTATAACTATGCTAGCTGTGTAAATAGGTGTAACAACTTGAATATAATAAGTAATGAGTCAATAGCCATGTGAGAGTCATAATGACCACCGACGTGCTAAGTGTAGACGTGTGGACCCATCTAACTAGGTGGTTCATCATCAATGTCCACATGTGTTGAGCTTCTCATCTCAACATCAAAGGAGTTTGACAGATACTTGGCAATGCATGGGATCAAGAGGCAATTGACTTCTAGCTATACTCCACAAAAAATGGAGTTATTGAAAGGAAGAATAGAGTGATTATGAATGTAGCCAAGGCCATGTTAAATGAGAAGGACATACCTTTATCTTATTGGGCTGAAGCAGCACTTACGGCTATTTATGTGATGAATAGAATACCTATAGCAAGAATACATCAAAAGACACCTTATGAGAAACTCTATGGCTATAAGCTTGATATTCAACATTTGAAAGTATTTGTTAGTATTGTCTATGTCCATGTTCTAGATGGCAAACGGAAGAAACTTGACCCTAAAGCGGTGGTGTGTTTTCCTTGGATAATCACAGGAAAGGAAGGCATACAAGTGCATTATTCTAACTATACAAGAGATATTGCTCTGTTGAGATATCGAGCTCCACTCGTGATACGCCAGGGTGACCGTTGTGTATTTATGTCACCGACTTGTCAGTTGCAGACGTGGTTGGTACACCGCCCATGAATAATAGCTACATGACAGCCATCCTTATCTACTCTAGTTCGTGGCTTAGTTAGTATGCCACCTTAGTTAGTTGAGTTTGGTTTAAGACCCATATATAGGGTTCTTCTATTTCTTTATATGAGAGTTTTTTTGGCTTACACAACTAAGAAGAGGAAAACTGTTTTCAGCCTCCACCTCTGTGTGTATTCCCCCATTGTGCAAGCAAGAAAGCTACAAGTGAGACTCCTTCCTTCTCTCCCACAATCTTGACATGGTATCAGATCCTTGTTCGTGGTAAGGAGCTCAAGAAAGCAAGCCAAGCTCGCGGTGTTCTGGTAAGAGGAGCAGTGTTGCTTTCATTTTCTGTTTTGGAAGCAGATCTCTGCAGGTAGCACAGCCGGAAATTGCAAGAGTGCATTGTCTCAGGTTGAGACACCCTTCGCGGTGAAGTAAGAGGGCAGTATATGGTGTGGGTAAGGGCTTTAGCCCTTGGCAACCCTGTTTTTTTTATTTGAGGCCATTTCGGGGCTTGTTTTGGAGGCGGAAGTTTTCTACACGTACTCAGGAAAAGGCCCAATTTTATGCTGTGCGACCACTGTTCTACAGGTTGGTGAAAAGTTACTGTAGAAATTGCATCGTATGCTTATGTGCAAAGACATTGGGAGTTACAGAATCATCCTTGGTTCCTGTTTATGCAAAATCGTCACTAGGAAGTGACTTGTGGTCAAATACCACTTTCGCCAGTTTTGCAGGTTTGCCCTTGTGAGGGTGAAGCTGTGTTTTTTGCAGTGACAGAATTTTTTGTAGTGTTCGGTAATGGCGTCTGATTCTCTTTCACAGATTGTCACTGAAAAGCTTGACAAGAACAACTTCCAAGCATGGAAGTTTAGAATGACGAATTTCCTTATGGGAAAAGGATATTGGAAATTTGTTGCAGGAAATGAAGAAGAACCAGTTCTTCCTGATGTTCCCAATCAACAGCAAATGCAGGCATTTAAAGCATGGCATGAGAGAGCCAGGAAAGTTATGTATTGGCTGTCTATCAGCATTTCAGACTCTATGATTGTGCATATTCAGGATGCAAGTACGCCAAAGGAGGCATGGGATACTTTGTCAAAAATGTATAGCACAAATACGCAAGCCATGAAAATGCAGCTCAAGCAAGAGTTGCATAATATGCAAAGAGAAAATATGAGCATCAATGACTACCACATGAAGGTGAAGAAGATTGCAGATGCACTTGCTTCCATTGGGTCGCCAGTGAAAGATGATGATTTAGTTTCTGTGACCTTGAATGGTCTAGGAAAGGATTATGCACAGTTTCAGACATCCATTTCAGTTCGTGAAAGATTTCCTGATTTTGAGGAGCTGATTGCTCTTTTAATTTCTGAGGAGCAAAGAAATGGTGGTGCATCTTCTTCAGGAGGAACTTCAAAAGAAGTTGTCTTCTACTCAAATGCTGGAAGAGGTAGAGGCAGAGGTAGAGGAGGCCGATTTGGAGGCAGTGGTAGAAATCAAAATATGCAGCAAACTCAAGAAAACCAGTCCTATGGAGGAGGACGTGGTAACTCTAGAGGCAGGGGGAGCCAAAGAGGTCGTGGTGGATGGCAAAGAGGCCAAAATACAAAGAGCAATGTTGAATGCTACTACTGTGGTAAAATGGATCATATGGCTAAAGACTGCTATAAAAAGCAGAATGACATCATGAATGGGAAATTGCAACAAGGGAATTATGCATCTTCTAGTAGACAGGGTGATGACAGAAATGAGCACTTGTTTATGGTGCAGCACATGAACAATTCTGTGACAAGTGCAGAAGAAAGCAATGATGTATGATATGTTGACTCAGGTGCATCAAACCACATGACAGGTCATGCAGAATGGATGGAGGATGCAAGGAAATGGAAAAACCAAGATTTGTGGAGACTGGTGATGATACTACACATCCTATTGTGCAGATTGGAAAAATTCCTTTGTCTATGCAGGATGGGAAAAAGAAATACCTGTCCGATGTATTTCATGTTCCCAATATCACTAAGAATCTGGTTTCTGTTGGTCAAATGGTTGAGCAGGGCTTGCAGGTCAGATTTAATCCTCATGGATGCTTTGTTGAGGATATGAAAAATAAAGGTCGCTTGATAGCAAAAGGAAAGAAGAAGGGCAGAATGTTTACGTTGGATGCAGACATGTCTGAATTGAGTGCAGCAATGTTTGCACATGGGACCGGTGTAGTTGCAGATATTGATATCTGGCATAAACGCATTGGTCATGTTAATGTACATCGACTTAAATCAATGCAGGCCCAAAACATTGTTGCAGGTTTGCCTAAATTCAAGGTTGCAAAAATGCATAAGGTATGTGAAGCCTGTCAGTTTGGAAAACAGGCAAGGAAACCATTTCCTAGACATGTTCAAGAGAGTGAGAAGCCATTGGAATTAATCCACTCTGATGTGTGGACTACTAAAGCTGCATCTCTTGGAGGCTATCATTATTTTGTCACTTTTATTGATGACTATAGCAGAAAAGTTTGGGTGTATTTTATGAAAAAGAAAAGTGAAGTTTTTGGGCATTTCAAAACTCTTAAAGCTATGGCTGAAAAAGAAAGAGGTCTGCAAATAAAATGCCTAAGGTCAGATGGAGGGGGAGAGTACCTCTCAAATGAGTTTGCAAGGTTCCTGCAAGAGCATGGCATAAAGCAACAATATTCATGCAGTCATACCCCACAACAAAATGGAATTGCAGAAAGGAAAAACATGCATATTGGAGAGGTATCTTGTGCCATGCTCAATGAAAAAGACCTGCCTGATTTTTATTGGGCTGAAGCAGTTGCTACAGCAGTCTACATAATGAACAGGACTCCCACTGCAGCAATACATGGGATGACTCCAGAGGAGAGGTATACTGGTAGGAAACTAGATATTTCTCATTTGAAAATTTTTGGTTGCATTGCCTATGTACATGTGCCAGATGAGTTGAAATCCAAGTTGGATCCAAAAGCTGAGAAGTGCATCTTTATTGGTTACTCTCTGCAGCAAAAAGGGTATAGATGCTATAACCCTTCTACTCGTAAGTTTACAGTGAGCAGAGATGTTTTTGATGAGATGAGTAGCTGGTATAAACCAGTAAATGTGATTGATGATGTAGATGCACAAAATGGTAATGCTGCATAGAATTCACAGCAGCAGTCACAAAATATTAGTGGACCTAGAGCGTCCTCTAGCAATGATTCACATTCTTCGCCATGGACAGGAAGATTGAGATCAGGAGAATCTTCTCAAAGCAATGCAGATAGTGGTATGCACGGTATCACGAAAAGGAAAAGAGAAGGTTGATCAGCCCATGTTTGATGTGAATGCAGGTCACTCTTATGTGGATGGTGAATCCAGTGGCTCAGAACAGAGCATTGATGATGAGTTGGGTATTCCTTCTATTGTTACACCTGGAGTAAGGAAGACCAGGGATGTTTTGAGAGCACCTGGGAGTGAACCTACTTTGCGCAGGTCAACCAGAGTTAGGTATCCTGTGGATAGGCTGAAATATGATGGATTTACAGCCATTCACTATGCATATATGGTCAAAGTGATATAGAAATCAAAACCCACTTCTTTTGAGCAAGCCATGGGAAAAGAAAAATGGCAGAAAGCCATGGACGAAGAAATGGATGCCTTGGAAGCAAATGCTACATGGGAATTGGTAATTTGTCATAACTTGGCATCCTTCTAGTGCCCACTGAAGGTGAAGGGCATACCATTTTGTAGGAAAGAGGAGCTGTTGCCTGCAAGTTGCTTCAACTTCTCAATTTCTTAGTCCGTAGTAAGGACTTTTCTCTTCTTATAAGATGTGATAAGGCATTGTTTGCGTGATTGTTCAATAGAAAGCTCGGTGACCCCATGAGTTCCTTAGCTTCCTGGGCAGCTTTAGTATACACGAATTTCGATTTCTCCCATGAGCAAGGTAGCATTTGTACTTCCGTTGCTAAAGGCTCTTCCAAAAGACCTAGGTCTAGCTGATTGTAACTCTTAGCTAGCATGGTAAACGTGGAATCCAAGTGTTTGAGGCAAGCAACCAAGTTGTCGCCTATGTTCTCAGCTAAATTGGTGACGGCTAAGGTTAGAATGGATCTCTATGTGGTAAGAGGGTTTAAGGCTAGCAGGTGGCTTTCATTTGGTTGGGCTTGACAGTTTAGCAGTAGCTAATGAGTGCAACTCTGGCTGCGGTTCTGGTTGGGGGTGTGACCTTGATATACTAGGCATGGCTGGTGTAGTGGGTGGCATGGTATTAGATGCTTGGGCAGCGGTTGGAGCACTAGTAGGGCAAGTTTGATGCAGTTTATGAGTAGTGAGCTATGGTTTGGGTTGATGGACTCGTTGAGTCTCTATGGGTTTAGAGTTTGGAAGGGTAATGGGCCCTGTGGTCAAAGGCTTTTGTGACGTTGATGCTTGATTCATCATGATGCTTTGTGTGGTTGAGCTTGAGGGTGGAATTTGAGTAGTGTCCTTGGTCATCTTGAATTTAGGTACCCAAATCCAGGTATTACCTATGTAATAATCTTGCGCTTGCAATAGGGTCTTAGAGACCCATTGCGGCTTGACCATTGATCGATTCCTGTAGGTGCTTCGAGGCCTCGTAGGTTTTGAGGGAAGGTTTCTAGCCTTGCGAGTGCATGGTTGGGCGCTCAGGTGGTGGTTTGGGATTTGTTGGTACCCATTTGCGTTGGTGTTCAAGGCTTTTGGCTTTGTGGTCAGTTTTTCGATGGTGTTGAGGTTTTGTGGGTGATGACGAATTACAATCCCCCTCCTTAGGCTCGATAGTGAGTTTCTCTACCATTGGATTTGGAGATTGTGATGGGTTCGCACAGCCCTTGCTGAAAGCTGTGACAATTCGTGCATTGTTGATGGCCAGGTGGATGTGCTGTGAGTAGTAGTCGATATTACAATGGGCTTGCTTCTTAAAGGCCGTGTCCTAACAGTGATTCTAAGTCTGCATCTTTCGTGTTCAGCAACAGAAAAAAGATCATGGGTAAGCTTTCAGACTCCATAGAGACTGCAACTTTGCACTTTCCTAGAAGTGCATACAGTCGCCAAATGGGTTGAGTTTGGCATTTGTAGGCTGTAACTGTGGTTTGCCAATTTGAGTCCAATGATCATGATTCATGATATTAAATTCAGCGCCTTCATCAACCAATGCATCAATAGTACATGTTTGTTGGGCTATAATGGTCACATGCAGGTAAGTTGGAGTTACTACCTCCTCATCTTTCACTTCACTCTCTATAATGGTGGCTATGCGTATGTTGACAAGGGCTTTTGGCATCAGGGGTTCGTGAAGTGGATACTAGGGAGGTAGTACTTTTTCATGCAACTGCCATTAAATAATTCTATGCCCTCACCTTCTAGGGTTTTGAGTTCCACATTGCCGGTTTGTTTCGGCTTATGGTGTAGACTCTAAAAGGTCTTAATCCCCTAAATTTCATTTTCTGCTTATGTCCCGTGAGACTGAGTACAATAGCACTAAGTCCCCCTATTCAAAATCTCACTACTTGATGTGTTTATCAAACCGGCTCTTATGTCGTGCCTTTTCGCAAATCAACACATGTGTGGCTAGAAGTTGAGTTTCTGATAAGCATTCTAGCTCAACTAGATGTTCCATCCATGCTTCCTTCCCCTCCCATCTCTCTTGAATGGCGATTCTCAACCCAAGCATGAAGAATTTTATAGGTAGAATTTCCTCTATTTTGTAGGTCAACCTAAAGGGAGTACGTGTCCCATAACCATTTTATAGGCTATCTGATAGGCCCATAAGGCTGCCATTAGCTTATTATCCTAGTCGTTGTGCAAAGCAAAGACTACCTTGGTCACGACGTTCACTAGAATCTTATTTGTTGATTTCACTTGGCCATTCGCCTGAGGGTAATAGGGTAAGGATTTCTAATGGATGATTAGGAAGGTCGATAGGAGATGAGAAATCACCTCATTGATAAAGTGTGTGCCTTGATCACTCACAAGTTTGATGAGGTAGCCAAATTAAGAGATTACCTGCTCTTGTAAGAAGTTAGCAGTGGTTCATGCGTCGTTCTTTCAAATGGCTCGAGCTTCTGCTCACTTTGTGAGATAATCGATGACAATGATTATGTATTTGGCCTACGAATATTGAGTCGCAGGACTGATAGGCCCAACCAATGAAGTCGATCCCCTATTTCTCGAATGGTTGTCATGCTATAATGGGACTTAGCTCCATTTTGTCCTTGCAAACTGGCACCTTCCATTGGCACTTGTCACAGTGTTTCACGAAGTGTGCCGCATCTCGAAAAAGCATGGGCCACCACAATTGAGACTGCAGCACCTTGCGGGTTGTCGTATCTCCACTGAAATGTCCTCGTACAATTCCTCCGTGCACCTCAACTAGTACATTGTACATTTCATGCTCACACAAGCATCTCCGTAGCAACCCGTCTTGCCCTAGTTGATAGAGTTGGCCCGCTATCAATTGATAGGGTTGGATTTTAAGAATGAGCTACCTCAATTGAGCCTTTTCCATGAGTTAGTCAGGTAGTTTGTGCTCTAACACTTGGACTATGTCATTTTCCTAGTATGGTGTCAAGTCAGCTCAACAAATCCATTTCACTGGATAGGGTGAATAGATGTGCGTTGGGTAATTCATCTCCAATATCCTATCCAACGGCTTCTCCTATAGGTATGCAAGACATATGATCAGCCATATAGTATTTCTTTCCCTTGCATATGACAACGGAGAAGTCAAATTTAAGAAGCAAAAGTAACCATCGAGCTATGCATCATGTGGCCCATGGTTCGTTTACTATATACAACAAGGCTTGATGGTCAATGAAGAAAATAAAGGGCATAGCTAGAAGATAATGCCAAAATTTATTTATGGAAAACACCATGGCTAAACCATCTTGTTCGGTTGTAGAGTAATTCATTGCTATATTTGTGATTTGTCTGCGAGCAAAATTCAATAGATAGCCTAGATTGTGGTTGGCACAACATAGCTCCAACTATGAATTTCAAAGCATCGATATTATGGACATGAAAGGTTGCACTGTAGTTTGGGGCCCTTAATATTGGTGCAGTGGTTAGAGCCTTTTTTAATTCCTCATATGCTTGTTGGCGTTCTGGAGTCCATTAGAATATTATCAACAGCTTGTATAGAGGTCTAGCAATCAATGCATAGTTTAGCACAAACCATTAAAAGTACCCTATATGGCCAATGAAGCACTGAACTCCCTTGTAATTAGTTGGGGTTGGAAGATAGTTTTGATAATAACCTTGACCTTTGAGAAGTCACTGGCAATGCCATTGTTGGATACCACATGCCCTAGGATGCATATGTGCTTTACCCCTAGAACTAGCACATTAAGGGGTTCAATGAGAGACGATATAGTCTGCATCTTTCACTTGTGTAAGTGTTCCTTCTAGTTGGAGTGAATACATAAGTTGTCAACAAAGAAATCTAACTCTTTCCTAATCATGTCCTTGAATATTGTACACATGAGCCTCTGAAAAGTAGCAGGTGTGTTAGTCAACCCGAAAGGCATGACGATGTAGACGAGGATGCCCCACTTGACAACGAAGGCGATTGTGCCTATCATTAGGGCGCACTTGCACCTGATTGTATCCTGAGAAGATATACAAGAAACTCTAGGCCTCTTTGCCCAAAGCATGTGTTTAGTGTATGGCAATGGATAATTATCCCTCTTGGTAGCAGTGTTTACCTTCTTATAGTTGATGCATACTCTAATCTTTCCATTCTTCTTCAATTAGATCACTATGGGTGAGACCTAGTCCATGTGCTCAATGTCGTAAATTAATCCTACCCTTAATACCTTGTCAATTTTTTATTTGTTAGCGTGAGCATGCTTGGGATTCATAAGGTACAGTCACTACTTGTTGACCAGCATTGCATCAAGGGTCATGGGGATATTATGATACATGACACTTGAATCTACTCCCTTCAGCTCACTGCGGGACTAAGAAAGGAAATCTATATACTCTCGCAAGAGAGAAATGAGACTTGCCTCCTCTTCCTCAGTTAAATCATCAGCAATAAAGATAGGTTGGGATGTCTCCCCTTCCTTAGCTAGATTAAACTCCTTGACTTTGGTTAGTCCTTCTATTGGCTCACTTGCTTGCCCTTGTCGTTTGGATCCTAGCAAGATCACTATCCTTTCACCTTTCTTAAACGCAATAAATTGTCTTGGTAGGTCTTGTGGCTTCCTTTGCTCTTTAGCCTCCTGTGTAACCTTAGGCCACTTGTGTCGCTCTTTCTTCAACCTTCGGCACCTTAGGTGGATTGGAAGGTCCCCTTTGGTACATCTGGTCTTAGGTGGTTGTGGCACCTCAAGATAACTATCTAAACTTACCTCTAACTCAAAATTAAACTCTCCATCTTTGTTCGGACAATGACTCTGTCCTAAGTATTGGCAAAGCGCTTGGCTAAGCAATTCCTACTTTTTCATAATCACTTGCCCCTACCAGGATCGATGGCAATCCATGTGCATGACTCCTCTCTCGATTCTAAAGGCATTCTTCCCACACGGGTTGGAGCATGCAGTTTAGACCATTGCCACTTAAGTTCATCCAAGAGATCTTGGAGAGGTTTAAGGTTAGCAGCTAGATTTCTAGCTAGCTTGCTTGTTCAAATATTCTAGGATCTCTAGGAGTTCTTACTTGTTACTTAGGATGTGGAGTTTGATGAGGTTGGATTGTCTGCTCTGCTCGAGATTTTGGCCATCATGAAGATTGTCACTAAGGGTGTGTTTTTGGGCTTATCAACTGTCCTAGCAGCTTGCTCATATTCCTCATCATCCGAGAATGGTAGATCGATCATGGTGAGCATGTGCATTCAATCTCGCTCATCTTTGGGGCATATGATATATTTGGTCAGTGGCCTATAAGATTTTCTAGTTTGGGCATCACCCTTCAACATGGTGGAGATAGCATCCAGATTGATTTGTGTGGTCTTCCATGTATCCATCTCTACTTTTACTATCTTTGTTCGATTGCATAAGAAGATCAAACTGTTACCCCAGTCTTCTATGACCTCTACATTTTGCGCATGCAGGGCTGGCCTAATAGGATGTCATAGTCCACTCCCTCATGACTATAAAGTCAACAAAGAATTGGATCCCTACAATCTTCAATGGCCAATTCTTTAATACTCCAAATGGTTGCAGTTTCATTACATTGGCTAGGGTGACATTGAACCTAGCATTCTCAATAGGCAGGTTACCCTAATCCCGAAGTATTGTGTGGCTTAGCACACTAACTTCTACTCGTGTATCCATAATTCTCTTCCTCGTGGTGTCTCCTAGAGCTAGGACCGGTAAGACTGCATGCATTTTGGTGCCTTCCCAAAAAGCATTGAGGTGCAAGGACTTGGGCACTGAATGCAGTGTCAAATTGGGTATTTGAGTTACCATGTCATGATTGTGTAGATCAGTTGCCCCTTGCTCTATCGGTCCTTCAACCCATTGCTTCAGCTCTTGCCATAGTGTTGGATTCTACCTAAGCAAATATCCTAGGCTTAGAGTCATGAGGGTGGTCACTAGCATAGTGAGGAGGTTGTTGGGTTTCTTGCCTCTCTCCTAACTTTGCATTTCTTGACCAATTGCCTCGACAACTGGTTTGCTGGCCCATAGCATGTAGTCTCTATTTAAGCGGTACTACTTGTGATCCAAGCCGTGTCCCTTGACTTTGGTCGTGGAGATGAGGTTGGTATGCTTACACTTGAGAGATCATCGATCTCGTCTTCCAATATGGGCTTGTAGAGGCAAAACTGCCAAGATCCAAGCATTCCAAGCTGAGCACTAATGGCTACTTCTCATATAGCCGACACGCTATCCATCTCTACGAGTGTAGTGAGCTTACGTCCATGCCTGATCAAGTTTCCTTCTCTCTCATGCACTTCGGTAGCTCGACAATCCAAGTGCAAGATTCAAGCAAGCTCCCCATCCTCAAGCTTCACACTCCAAGCTCCATTGCTGCAAGCAAGAGAAGAAGAAGAAGAAGAAGAAGAAGAAGAAGAAGAAGAAGAAGAAGAAGAAGAAGAAGAAGAAGAAGAAGAAGAAGAAGAAGAGAGGAGAAGATGGAGAGCTTCTCCTCCACAATCCCTCACCCTCATAATCTCACACTTCCTCTCTCAAGAACAAGTTCAAGAAAGCAAGCAAGAAGAAGAATAAGAAGAAGAAGAAGAAGAAGAAGAAGAAGAAGAAGAAGAAGAAAAAGAAAGCTACTTTTGGCCACACACAAGAATCAACTTCTCATTCACTTTTCAACTTTATATACAAAACCCTAAATCCCTTTTGGATGCTCATCCCCTTATTGTGAGAAATCAGAGTTGCAACATTGGAATGTGTACACAAGAGGAAGGAGAGAGCTCAAAGTATAAGGACAATATCTTGTTTACTAAGTTGCTTACAAGTACAACTTGGATACACTCTCCCACACTTGATAGTGACCAATAGGCTGCTTATATAGCCTTTGCCAAGCTAGGGTTAGGGTTTACCCTGCCCCTAAAGCTATTCACACCCATCTGCCCTTGTGCACCCTTGCTTACAGTGGGTTCCTATGCCTATCTTCTAACACCCCCCCTCAATGCCAGGGTCGCATTGGATTACAAGGCATGTAAGATGTCCCCCCCTTTAAACAGTTGGGATACTTTTATAAACCAGGCTACAAGAGTGTTTTTAGGTAGATGGATTAAAGACTCAAAAAATTCAATCTTCAGATGAATTGGAGGCATAATTGGCCACCAGTTCTTTGGGTACATCAAGAGTGTTGGGGCATTTACTAGTGATATGCCCTATCTTCTTGCATTTGTTACATTTCATTTTCTCGGGATACTTCTTCCAATAGTTGTTTACAAGATGTCCTTTTTTCTTACAGAAAGAACATCTAGTGAGAGTTGTATGTACCAATACTTGATCATGAGAATTTGAAGATGCCTGACTGTTGCTATTCTCTTTGTGGTTCCTCTTTTCTTCATCCAAACATGATTGAATGGTACTTGCCAATTGTGGGAGCTTTTGCTCAACCGCCAAGACGCACGGACCGATTATTGTTTCAAGCGTTCCAAGCCGAGCACTAATGGCTACCTCTCACATAGCTGACGCGCCATCCATATCTACGGGTGTAGTGAGCTTATCTTGATGCCAAAATGAGTTGCCTCCTCTCTCGCACACTCTGGTAGCTCCACGATCCAAGTGCAAGCTTCAAGCAAGCTCCATCCTCAAGCTCCACGCTCCAAGCTCCATAGCTGCGAGGAGCAAGACAAGAGAAGAGAAGAGAAGAGAAGAAAAGAGGGGAAGATGGAGAGCTTCTCCTCCCCGGTCCCTCACCCTCACACACTCACTCCCTCATACTCTCACACTCCCTCTCTCAAGCACAAGCTCAAGCAAGCAAGAACAAGAAGAAGAAGACGAAGAAGAAGAGAGCCACGTTTTGCCACACACAAGAATAAGCTTCTCATTCACTTTTAACTTTATATACAAAACCCTAAATCCCTTTTGGGTGGTCATCCCCTTATCCCCTTTTTTACATGGCATGCCGTGGCCTAGGCCCTTTTTTCCATTGTCCTCCTATCTTCCTGGCTTCCTTCCTACCACCCATCTACATTTACAAATTGCACGGGTGAGAGCCTGGCGCTCCTTAAATTAAATCGTGATGCGCTTACGCTCTTTTACAAAAGTATTGACTTGTGCTTTTCCTTGTGCGTCTTTGTCTTCCGTTTCACTTTGCCTTGGCCTTTGTCTTCTGCTTTAGCTTTTCCAGAATTTCCCCCTTGTTCATCTACCAGTTGACATTACCCCCTCCTAGACAAGTGCCAGTCCCATGGCACTCACCGTCGTAGGTAGCAAGCTTTGGCATGCACTGAAGATATGGGTGAAAGGGATATCGATGGTTGTTGTGGAGGAGTGTTGGTGATGGTATGGAGGAAGGTCATTGGGGGCACGTTGGTGGCCTAGGTGGCTGGTGGTAGGGTTTTTGGAGTTGGTGGTAGGGCTATTCTTTGTTGGGGATTACACTGATGGCTAGCACAAGTGTTGGTTTGTTGGGGATTCTGCACATGACGATTCTTGGCGGGCTTGCAGGATGATAAAGGATAAGAATTCAGAGTTGGGTGGCGATGAAGAGTGAATGACACTTTCGTTGGAGTCTTCAATACTTGCAATGGAAAACCTCTCATAGGTGGTCTCTCCCTAGGAATAGTGCTAGTCTTCTCTATCGTGCACAAGACATAGTTCAATTAGTTTGGGAGATAGGTTGAACTCTAAGCAAGTTGAGAGTATTGTCTTGCACTTGAGGACCCAAACTGTGTATATATTTTGGTACAGATATTATGTGAGTGCTCGTGCATACTTAGATATTACGTAGTTAGAAGACCGCGGGCTGGTTTCTCGTAACAATGTGTGGATGAAGAAAAGTTGTCCATGTTGAGAAGAAGTACATGTGAAAGTGTATGAGACATCCTTTGCATTATGATTGCATGACGTAGCATAATTGAACACAGGGACATCGCACTTTCAGTACTGGGAGCTATTGGACTTGTTTGACGAGGACGGTGTACTTTTCATGGCCATTCGTGCAGTGCTTACCACAATTGATTGAAATGGTATTAAGGCAAAGTGCAAGAGGGAATCGTGCGAATGGGTCAAGGTGACAGGTCTAACCATAGGTGAGACAAGCTCCCTAGGTATGTCCTACCCTTGATGTGCCCTGAACAATTGTGGGTGATGCTAAAGGGCTAGGGGACTAGGGACGGAGCCAACCGACCAAGGTCACTGGACATACCTAATTTGAGGACCCCTAGGTGTTGTGCTGTGATCGTAGGTGCTTCGTATCGTTTCGTTCTTTTCTTTTCTTTTCTTTTCTTTTTTCCTTTTCTGTTTTCTTTTTCGTTTCCTTTTCTTGTTCTTTTTCTTTCTTTCTTTCTTTCTTCTTCTTTTTAATTTAGACTTGCCTCAGTACAACCATTGCAATATGTTGAGGCTATCAGCCTTTCAATGGGTTGGGAAATGTCAAGCTTCGAAGGCTCAGGACATGGATATTACAGTGATGATTGTGCGCTAACCTCGTTGTTAGAGAAGCTGTCATTGAGATGGGGAGATACACTTAAGATATTGCAACCCTCTTTGGAACGTGCGATGTTGGTACAATTGGGGTAACAACTACCGTGAGTGCCTGGCGTAGAGTGTAACCCAGAAAGAGAAAGTGGTTAAGATCATGCTTTGGGCCATGTGACGTGGGCACTCGCAAGGGTGATTTTCTCTTTCGACAGTGTGGCTTTGTTGCGTCTCTTTGTGAGGTTGGTGGCCTTGTAGTGACTTGGGCATTGAACAGTTCGCACGAAGACCTGTGTTGTCCTACATCCACTTGTCACTTCATGAGAGTATATGTAAGTCGCATGCCTCAAGTACAACGAATAGATGCAATCATGTCAAGATATTACTTTATAAAAATCCTATAATACTGATTGTGATGCATATTCTGGTGCTTGTTAAAGACGTGGCATATATTAGCAATAGGTAAGGAAAGTGTATACAGGTGGGGAGCCTACTCCTTTAACCATTTAAAGACAAAAACTTATAGCAGGATGGCCTTTGTTAAGCTACTTATATATCATAGGGGCTACTCTATTTGCGACTGATGCTATGCCGATGAGGGGCTCCTGTGAGGCTGGGCAGGGAAGATGTCGGTTAGGACCCGGATGGTGTAGTCCCTGGCCGCAACTGTTTCCAGAATGCTTTTAAACAATGCGTCAAATTTCTGCTTGTCTCGAGCTACCCTCTCCTCTTTTGAGCACCTGGTGCCCGAGCATCTGGTGGGAGCCTGTACGGATGGTGTTGCCACACCCTGTGTGCTCCCTTGAGCCCTCGTCCTCTTGGCTTGGGGGTTTTTGGCCTGCGTCTTGGGCGGTGTCGTTTGGGGCCTCTTTTCAGCGCATACCTCTTTAGAGTAGGCACATAGCGTTTTGGTGGGGGCACTAGTGCCTTATGCTCTTTTCGATGGTGGAGAGATTCCTTGCATGCCAGCTGCACTATGTGGTCCATGACTGCTACCATAGGGGGACCTGAAAAATGCGAACCAAGGATTAGGCCCTAAGGCAGGATAAAACTATTTGCATGGAAGGGATTATACAGTGGGTTATCAAGCGCATATGACGAGGAGGGGAGAGGTGAGGCATGCAGTGTTTGTTGTGGAGGGATGGCCCCCATGATGATGTTCGGTTTGCCTCTAGCCATTAGCAGATCTTCGCTTATGCTAAGTTGTGTGGATTGGTTGTCATGGAGTGGGGTAGGGATCATCCTCGGAAGGATAGACCGGAAAAGGAGAAAGGTGTATAGAAAGGGACGATACCCCATCTACACCATCAGAGATGTTGGTTAGGGCTTCCTATGGTGGTGGTAATGAGGGTTGCATGCCCTCCACCCGGAGGCGGGAATGGTCACACGACTTCTAAATGTGTGGTGAGAGGACATGAGGAGCTTAGCCTGTCAAACCCAACTCTTCTCCCTGTGCTTGACTATCATTGCTTGTGTGTGTTAGTATTGTCTATACAGGGTCACAAAATTCATTATTCATTTATATATATATTTACGAATCCATGTCACTTCATGAGGATAAAAGCCAATTGTAGAACTCCGGATTGTACTGGAGTGTGGCACACACATCTAGTACTCGTGGCAGCTTACTCAATAATGATAGATATTTTGCAACATTGAGTAGCATGGAACCCTGTCGGAGTCTACTGGCAACATGTAACTCCTCCTCAGTGAGAACCTTATCAGACAGAGAGTTCTCTTGGCTAGTTTCAGCTAAGTCCGTACCCCGAATGGCAGTTAGCACTCAAAGGGAAGTTGGTGCCACATAGGTTGGGTCTCTTTGAGACCGCCATTTGGCCAATCACTCCTCTGAGACTATCATAATTTGGGCTCCTAGTTTGGCCATTGCAACACAGTTTTCAAACTAACGTTTTTCAAAGTGATTTCGACTCTCTAATTGTCGCTTTAGTTGCTCTTTCTCTAAGAGATTTGGTTGGCAGAGCACGTCATTTAATGTCACTGTTAAGCGTAGTTCATCGGCTTTCTCATTAGAGATGAGTCGCATGCGTTCATACAGGAGCCTGTCATAGTGCTCATCCAGATGCTCTTTCTCTTCCCAGGATAGGGGAAATGGCAAGTATTCCTCGAGCTGCTTCTTGGGGAACGCACCCATGTCCGTAAGGACATAGACACGTACGAATACTTTGAGTTTAACATCCAACTCATTTAAGCATTCTTTCACACTTCTATGTTCAACGAGGGCTTGTTCGGTTGCTATCTCATGCAAGGTTCTAGGAGTTTCTCTAGGCTTTAGCATAGCTTGGGGCTTAGGCAGCCTAGATGAGCAAGATTGGTCGACGCTAGGGTTGCTTATGCTCTCGGGATTTCCATGTTTCCCCTGAGGCTTTGTTATTGTGTCATGGTTCTCCTTCGATATGACTGGTATAAATTTGTCACCCTATTGTGGCAGTGTTGTATCCACTCTTGATTGGTCAATGCGAGTTCTTTTGTCGATGGATTGAGTGTTGCAAGCAACCGTTGATGGTAATGGTTGCTTTGATTTTTTAGAACACATGAATGTGTCTTAGGTTTCATTGCTATTAGGAGAGACATCAATGGGTTCATTGGTGGATGGTCTTGATGCTTTATTCTCAGCTCTTCGGCACTCTTGGTTTCAATCTTCTTGGGGTCTACAGCCACTTGTAATTGCCGTTGTTGTTTTCTTTCTTTTCTCTTCTTTTTCTTAGGCAATCAAGGTGTATCCCTTGAAGACTCAGGACCTTGAACTAGGTCAGTCATTGATGTGCTTGGCTGGGCCTCAGCATTCTCTTTCTCTAGTATGTCCTCATGGGGCATAGCCGTGGCCTGCTAAATAGCCTCGCTAGGTTGTGAGGATACAACTACCTCTCTTTTTGGAGAGTCTAGCTCTTCAGTCAATTCCCTTCTATTTAACTCCTCCAGCCTAGGCTTTAAGCACTTTGGAAGTGCTAAAGTTGTCAAGGATGCTGGTTGTGAAACCTCCTCCACAGGTGAACTTCTAAGGACATGTTTCGCAAGGGGCATTGTCACGGCCAGGGGTTGTGACTGTTGTGATCCCTGATTGGAAGTAGTTGTAGCTATTTCAGTGGACTGGCTACTACTGTTAGTAGATTGTAATGTCAAGTCCCTAGGGTGATCGGAAGTGGTTGTGTCTTTTGTTGCCTTTTGAGCATTCACTTGTGTAGATTGAGCATGAGTTGATCTAGTCGCATTAGGTTGCACAGGCATATCCTTGGGCCGAGAGCTACGGATGGTGTCATGTCCCACCTCTTGGACATTTGGAAGCTTAGATGGAGATAGAGATTGGGATTGAGCAGCTATACTTGATAACTGTTGTTGTGCTTCTTGTGTCCGTTTAGGGAAAGAGGGTGTAGGAGACTTGGGACTCCTAACTGGCTCCGACATTGGCTAGAAGATTTGCTTGTGGATGTTAGATGATTTTACCATTTTCTTTGTTGAGCATTTAACCTTGCCGTGAGCAATGTTGTGCCTATGATGCATGTTATTCTCTTGAGGAATCAAAGGCTCCTTGGGCACTAGTGGCTTTTGTGTATCCTCAACGATTACATCTAATATTTGCTTGTCAAGCATGCTAGGCTGAGGATCTACCCTCCGATTAGTCCCGTTTGGTTTCTTGATTTTGACCGTGAGAGACTCAGTCACTCCAATGTTTTTGACTCAAGACTTGATCTTTCATTTAGATCTCCTCCTACGCTTCTTTGCTCTTGATATGATGTGGCCTTCAATTGACAGAGGAGATTTAGCAAGGGATTTTTCCACCCAAATTGATCGGTTACCTGCGTAATACCCTTGAGCACGTAGCAACCCTTTGGATATCCATCACGGTGTTATGCTGACCCTCCATCAATGCCTTTGTCTATAAGGCTTGGGCTTCTTTTGGGGTCTTCTACGATATTTGTAAGTCCAAATGCCATCCTTGGCATTGTCTCCTAACCTTCTTGTTTCAGGCATGGCCTCACTCACTGGTTCTTGTTGTTCGACCTGTGCTTGTATCAACTCTTCCATTGCTCTTGTTAGCAGGCTTGACTGTTATGTCAGCACCTTCCTTGCCTTTCCCTCGAGGTTCGATGAGGTCACCCTTGCTAAAGGTTGTGACTATCCTCACACCCGGTAGTGTCAAGTGTATCCTATGTGCTACATATTCGGCCTCACACTTGGTCGCCCTTTTGAAGGGTCTTTCTAGGAGGGTTTCCTTCCCGCAATTAGCACTATTTGGAGGAACATGAAATAGGATAGGCAAGCTTTTAGTTTCAATTGTTGCAAGGATTTTGAACTTCCCTATGAGTGCTTGTGGGTGTCCCCTATAAGGGCTAAGAGTTGCATTAGTCAGTGTGAGCTCTGGTTGGCCTAGTAGGGTCCATGCTTCATAGGTCAAGATATTAAAATCTGCTCCTTCATCAATCAGAGTATCGATAGTGTGCTCTCTTTTCGCGGTGAGTTTGAACCTAAGATAAGCAGGCAGTACTATGTCTTCATTTTCTAGATCTTAGCTTATAAATTTAAGCCTTCTAACAAATGCCCTCGGGTCCCCAACTGCACGACCAAATGTGGATTCTCCATTGATGTCTTGGATCGTCTGTACAGTGCTATTCAAGGTGCATCTATCATCAGGACTGTCATATCTAGTCATCCTCGCAGTTGCAGCTTGATGTTGTTGATTTTTGCTTTGACTAGATGGAGTCTGAATGCAACACGTACGTGTTTTTGCAGTGTGGCCTTTTTGCCCTCGTTGGCTAGATTGGCCCTTTGAGGTTCTAGGGTCTCTATTTTTCTCTGTTCGGGTATGGGCTTTTGGTTGCTCTTTTGCAAGTGAGAATCCATGCTCGTGTACAGCCATTACTACAGGTCTAATTTGGAGGACTTGTCACGGCGTGCGCTTTCTCTCCAACCTACTTGGGGGAGGTGCGGAGGGGATGTGTTTTAAACTACTTGCTCTAAGTTTCAGCTCCGTGATCAATCTATGATATGGTTTCGGCTCTATATGGTCTCTCGGTCAGTTTCAGGGTCTACAAGTTAAAATTTGAAAAAATCCAAATTTGGCCTAACAGGTGCGAATTGCAGGGGCCGAATGCCCAATTCGGCCCGTCCGAGTGGGCGGAGGGCCGAGTGGTGAATTCGGCCGGGCCAAATATTACTTGTCCAAGTGGGGTTGGGCCGAGTTGGCAGGGCCGAGGGCCGAATTTCAAAGTTGGTCAGAATGGTTGATTCGGACGGGCTGAACAATGGGTGTCCGAGTTGAGTGGGCCGAGAGCCGAATTTCGATGCATCTGAGTCGAGTGGTCCAAGTGGTAGTGGGCCAAGGGCCGATTCTAGGACTCGACCCACGTCGTTACTCGGACTGGCCAAACGTGGCGAGGGACTTTGGCCGACGCAATGATAAAACGCTCAAATCACACGATTCAGGTCACAGCCTGTCATACAGACCTCCAGATCAAAGCTATGGATAGAGGGGAAGAGTTGTATATACCTGGAATAGCCAATAAACTCCAAAATGCAAATCGAAAATCGAATCAAATCCTCATACCCTGTTATGACAGTAAAAACCCTGATGCTTATTTTTCTTTTTTTTCTTTGTTTTTTCCTACCCCAATGCACCAAATCACAAAGCAAATAACTACACTACTCTAACATGCTTTTCCAAATTCAAAAAACCAAAAATCTACTTGCTAAGGAGATCAAATACCTCTTTAAACTCCCTCGCTTCCTACCTATCTACCTCAAGCACCGGTTTGGGGAAAACCCTTACTTCAATGCTCGATTCGAAGCGTGCAAGCGCTCAAGGCTTGAATCCGTTGGTCCTCCCGACAAACAATAGCACCAAAATGTGGGAGCTTTTGCTCAACCTCCAAGACCCACTGACCGCTTATTGTTTCAAGCGTTCCAAGCCGAGCACTAATGGCTACCTCTCACATAGCCAATGTGCCATCCATATCTACGGGTGCAGTGAGTTTACCTTGATGCCAAAATGAGTTGCCTCCTCTCTTGCGCACTCTAGTAGCTCCACGATCCAAGTGCAAGCTTCAAGCAAGCTCCATCCTCAAGCTCCTAAACTCCAAGCTCCATAGCTGCGAGCAAGACAAGAGAAGAGAAGAGAAGAGAAGAAGAGAGGGGAAGATGGAGAGCTTCTCCTCCCAAGTCCCTCACCCTCCCACACTCACTCACTCACACTCTCACACTCCCTCTCTCAAGCGCAAGCTCAAGCAAGCAAGAATAAGAAGAAGAAGAAAAAGAAGAGGAGAGCCACTTTTTGCCACATACAAGAATGAGCTTCTCATTCACTTTTCAACTTTATATATAAAAACCCTAAATCCCTTTTGGGTGGTCATCCCCTTATCCCCTTTTTTACATGGCCAACTGTGGCCTAGGCCCTTTTTCCCATTGTCCTCCTATCTTCCTAGCTTCCTTCCTACCGCCCATCTACCTTTACAAATTGCACGGGTGAGAGCCCGATGCTCCTTAAATTAAATCATGATGTGCTTGTGCTCTTTTACAAAAGTATTGACTTGCGCTTTTCCTTGTGCGCCTTTCTCCCTTATTTAGGACTTTTCTACACTTCTTGTGTTTCTAGATTTTCCTTGTGTGCCTTGGCCTTTGTCTTCTGCTTTAGCTTTTCTAGATTTTCCACCTTGTTCATCTACCTGTTAACACCAATGTAGGATCTAGAATGTTGGTAAGAGTGGTTACAAGAGTAGGAAACACATGTTTTACAGCTTTAGTATAGCATCTTATTCATGTATTGAAGTTTGTACTGAGGCAAGCTGTGCCATAAGTCCCTTCATGTGAGAGATGAATTTTCCAAGTCTTCTCCTGATCGATATTCCAAGCTAAAGAATTCAATTTTAAGGAAGATTCTAGTATTTTTACTAGTGGCTCCGTAGAGCTTTTCAAGCTCATTCCATTTTTCTCTAGCAGTATTTAGTTGATCAACATGATGAATCAATGACTCATCTAAGTGTAACATAATGATTGCCTGGGCACATTGGTCATCCTCTATATCAACTAGATTTGTAGAGTTAACAGCTCTAGTGCCTTGAATGAGAGGCCAATACCCTCTCTCCATCATTTTATACTTGATAAGTACCTGCCATGGGTGGAATCTTTGCCATCAAATTTTCGAATTTGAGGATGGACATCAGCATATGTTGTGGCCATTGGGAAGGTCTTACCACTCGTTAGAACAAGGGCACTGTCTAGTCCCTTACAAGTTTGCCACTAAATGCAGAAGCAATTCAAAGTTGTAATGAGGAGAAGGGCTGAAAATCGTACATATGTAATATTTCAAAATATGACATTGGTGGTCCTTTCTTAGGGGCAATCTTCTTTTGAAGTTTAATGGTATTTTTTAGGCTTTAATGATTTGAACCTAGATTGGACTTCAGGCTCCTCTTTGTGGTATGGCTCAGTGGATGACCCTTGTGTACAACAAGGACAGTCTATGATTTCAATGCTTGTTATTGATGATTTTGAGGAGAGTACAATGACACTCATCCCTCTAATTCCATTGACCAATATACTTAAGAATAAATCACTCAAGATATGCAATACACTTCTAGTGTATGATGGTCTATGTGTTTATAGTTGTACACATAGCCTTACAACTTGATGCAGGGTACTTAGTTGTTTTATTTTCCTAATGAAAAACATTCAAATTATGTAAGTATTAGTAGCAATGATGATTAGGCAATTTGCCTTAGTGCTTACAAGCACTCATCTGTAGCTCATGTTGCTAGAGATGGTAAATGTCGGTCTTGATGATGACCCTTCGAGTAGAGAAACCACTAAAGTGAAGTTCCCAGGTTCATGACTCACTCTAGAAGAGTTAACTCAGTGATTAAAATCACTGTTGATAACCAAACATTGAAAAAAAATTGATGATGGATGAAGCTTGAAGCTCCTGGCTATGGCTACCAGTGACTGACAATTAGGGTTTGGCTTCTAGCAGCCAACAGAGATGAAATTTCCCCAAGCCCTCTTAGGGGGATATGGCCAACTAGGGGGGCTATGGAAGCCCTATGGTGGCCAAGAAGATTGCGCCACATGCTGCCCATGCGAAGCCTGAAGACATCACGCTGTCACAAACTGTGCCAATTTTGAGATTTGGAGAATGCTGCCCACCACATCGACTAATCCCAAGGTTTGTTGTACCAAACTAATTTGCCCTAAGCTGAGGAGAAGACCTCTAGAAGGAATCAAGAGCTAAATCTCCTTCTTTTTCCCACATCAACTCCTCCAAGGTGAGGGGGTCTGGCTAGCTATGGAGGCAAGAGGTAAAAGATGAAGATGATGGAAAAAAATCATGTGCACTTAGTGAGGCTGAGGGTGTACGAAGCTGAAGAGATCAGAGTAGGCTCTAATACCATGTGAGAAATCAAAGTTGTAGCATTGGAATGTGTGCACAAGAGGAAGGAGAGAGCTCAAAGTACAAGAACAACATCTTGTTTACTAAGTTGCTTACAAGTACACTCTCCCACACTTGATAGTGACCCATAGGCTGCTTATATAGCCTTTGCCAAGCTAGGGTTAGGGTTTCCCCTACCCCTAAGGCTATTCACACCCATATGCCCTTATGCACCCTTGCATACAGTGGGTTCATATGCCTACCTTCTAACACTTATCCCCTTTTTTACATGGCCGGCCCTTTTTCCCATTGTCCTCCTACCTTCCTAGCTTCCTTTCCACCGCCCATCTAGCTTTACAATTTGCACATGTGCTCTTTAAATAAATCCAAGTGCGCCTTGCGCTCTTTTACAAAAGTATTGACTTATGCTTTTTCTTGTGCATCTTTCTCCTTGATTTGGAACTATTTTGCACTTCTTGTGTTTTCAGATTCTTCTTTGGCACACCTTCATCTTCCATTTCACTTTTTCCTTAGCCTTGTCTTTTTGTTTAGATTTTTTAGATTTTCCACCTTGTTCGTTTGAGGGCTAACATTACCCCCCTCCTAGATGAGTGCCACTCCTGTGGCACTCACGGTCGTAGGTAGTAGGCTTTGGCATGCACCGAAGACATGGGTGGAAGGACATTGGTGGCACTTTGTTGGCTTGATTGGCTGGTGATAGGGTTGTTGTAGTTGGTGATAGGGTTGTTCTTTGTTAGGAATTGCACTCTTTGTTGGCATAGGTGTTGGTGTTTCGGGGATTCTCTGCATGACGAGTCTTTGGAGGGCTTGCATGATGATAAAGGATAAGAATTCAGAGTTGAGTATTGATGAAGAGATGATGATACTTTTGTTGGACTCTTCAATACCTCTAATTGAAAACCTCTCATATATGGTCTCTCCCTAGGGATTAGTGCTAGTCTTCTTATTGTGTGCACAAGATGTAGTTTGATTAGTTTGGGAGGCAAGTCAAACTCTAAGCAAGCTGAGAGTAATGTCCTGCACTTGAAGACCCAAATTGGGTATATATTGTGGTGCATATATTGTGTGAGTGCATGTGCACACTTAGATATTACGTAGTTAGAAGACTGCTAGTCCGGTTCCTCGTAGCAATGTGTGAATGAAGCGAGGGCTCAATGGGGTGGAAAAAATTATCGATGTTGTTGAGGAGAAGTACACTTGAAGGCTTCTTGAGGCATCATTTGTGATTTTGACAACACAATGTAGCATAATTGAGCTCATTGATGCCTTAGATTTTGGTAGCTGGTGGCTACTTATAGTGTTCGAAGAGTAGGCATACTTTACATGGTCTTTTGTGCCTTGCTTACCACTATTGATTGCAATGGTACTACTAAGATAGAGTGTGAAAAATAATTGTGCAAATGGTTTAGGATGACAAGTCAGAGACAAGCTCCCTAGGTATGTCTTGCCCTTGATGTGCCCTAAACAATTGTGGGGGATGTGTAAAGGGCTAGGGGACTAGGGATGGAGCCAGCCAACCAAGGTCACTGGACGTACCTAATTTGAGGTCGTAAGTGTTTTTTTTCTTCTTTTCTTTTCTTTTTCTCTTTTTTTTTTTGATAACATGAATACAACCATTGCTATACGTTGAGGCTATCAATCTTTCATTTGGATTGGGCAATGTCGAGATCCAAAGGCTATGAAAATGGATATTATAATGATGATTATGTTACTAGCCTCGATGCTAGAGGAACAGTTGTTGAGATGGAGAGATACACTTGAGATTTTGCAAACCTCTTTGTAACATGTGAGATATTGGTACAATTGAGGTAGCAATTGTAGTGAGTCAAATGTAGAGTTTGGCCAAGAAAGAGAGAGTAGCCAATGACTATGCCTCAGGCCATGCTCAAATGCAATGTGTGCTTTTTCTATAGGGGCGACTTTCTCTTCCATCAGTGGGGCTTTTGTCATGGCTCTTTGTTCTTATTATTTATGTCACTTTCTCCATAATGGTTCTTTGTGGGGTTGGTAGTCTTGGGGTGACTTGGACATTGAATTCTTTTGTACAGACACATGTGTTGTCTTGCATTCACTTGGCAACTCATGAGTGTATATGCAAGTCATATGCTTCAATTATAATGGAGAGGTGTAGCTCAAAGAGACATCACTTATCTCAATCCCCTGGCACTCACTTCAATGCATATCACCTATGCTTGATTATCATTGCTTGTGTGTGTTGGTATTATTTATACACATTCACAAAACTCATTGCTCAGTGAAAAAGGTTGCTTGGTGTATTGCTGTGCACGTGTTGTGAAAGATTGCAGAAGACTAGCTTGCTGTGTTATATCCTTGTTTGTGATAATGGTAGAGAACAGTGGAAATCCAATTATTGAGAAGCTCAACAAGAATAACTATCCTTCATGGAAGTTTCGTGTGACAAACTTCCTCATTGGAAAGGGACTTTATGAGTTTGTTTCAGGTGAAGAAAAGGAGCTAGAGCTAGGTATCCCTCAGACTGCAGATGAGTTAAAAGCATGGAAAGAGTGGAATGCAAAAGACAAAAAGGTGATGTACTAGCTATTTGTAGTCATTGATAATACTATGCTGGGACATATCAGGAATGCAGAAACTTCACATGCAGCTTGGACAATTTATGAGAGCATGTTTCAGTAAATACAAAGGCACGAAAGATTCAACTCAAGCAAGATTTGAATGCCTTGAAGAAAGGGAAAATGTCTATCAATGAGTATGTGTTGAAGGTGAGGAGCATTGCAGATGCTTTAG
Source organism: Lygodium microphyllum (assembly GCF_053477565.2). Lineage (NCBI taxonomy): Eukaryota > Viridiplantae > Streptophyta > Polypodiopsida > Schizaeales > Lygodiaceae > Lygodium > Lygodium microphyllum. Next base: position 35,798,685 of record NC_141150.1, read on the forward strand.
CAATAATTGATGCAATGCCGGATGATGATGATTTGGTTTCATCCACTTTGAGTGGCCCTAATAATAATAAGGCATGAAAATCATTTGTTACTTCAATATATGTACGGAAGCCTTTTCCAGATTTTGATGAGTTGATCTCTCTCATGATTACTAAAGAGATCAATATATAGGGTGATTCGTCTGAAAGAAATGGTAAATATGTCCAAGAATTTTACTCGAGTTCAGGAAGGGGACGTGGTAGATCCTCTTCGAGAGGCCGTGGTGAATGCAGTTACAGGAAAGGGGACACATGAAGTCAATTCAGGTGCATCTAATCATACGACCATTCATGTTGAATGGTTTGGAGAGATGCATGACTTACAAAACTCAGGTTATGTGCAGATGGGTGATGATTCACGCCACCCAATTTCACACATTGGAAAGGTTCCCTTGTCCTTGCATAATGGGCAGACAAAGAGTCTGACAGATGTATTACATGTGCCATCAATTACAAAGAATCTAGTGTTTGTTAGCCAAATGGTAGAGCAGGGGTTGCATGTCCGATTCAATGCAAAAGATTGTTTCGTAGAAGACTTTAATGATAAGTGCAGGTTGGTCGCAAAAGGAAGTAGAGTTGGCCGAATGTTCACTTTAGATGCTGGAATTCTTGTAGTGGATACTGTTATGTATGCTAAAGGAAAAGGAGTAGTTGTAGATATTGAAATATGGCATAAACGTATTGGACATGCAAATATGCAAAGGCTGAAATTAATGCAGTCCAGAGGATTGGTTACAGGGTTCCCTTCTTTTAGAGTTGCAGAATTGCATAAAGTCTATGAAGCATGCCAGTTTGGTAAGTAGGCGAGACAACCCTTCTCGCATGATAGAGAAGTGAGCAGAAATATACTTGATGTAGTACACATTTATTTCTTGGTGGCAGAATGTATCTCTTGGTGGCAACAAATACTTTGTCACATTTATTGATAACTATTCAAGCAAGCTATGGGTATACTTTATGAAGGAAAAGAGTGATGTGTTTGAGCACTTCAAATCTTTTAAGGCAGCTGTTGAAACAAAAATAGGCTTGAAAGTGAAGTGCTTGAGATCAGATGGAGGGGGAGAGTACCTCTCTAATGAGTTCAATGGCTTCTTGGGATAAAGAGGCAATTTACTTGCAGGTATACCCCACAGCAAAATGGTATTGCAGAAAGAAAAAACAAGCATATTGCAGAAGTTGCACGGGCATTAATGGCTGAAAAGAATATGCCCAAACATTTTTGGTCTAAGGCTGTCCATACTGTTGTCTACATTATGAACAGAACTCCCACAACTGCAGTTCATGGGATGACTCCTGAAGAATGCTTTACTGGCAAGAAGCCTGATGTATCACACTTGAAGGTATTTGGCTGTGTTGCATACGTTCATGTACCAGATGAGCTACGGAAGAAGCTTGATCCAAAGGTAAAAAAATGTATTTTTATTAGATACTCTTTAGAGCAGAAAGGGTATCGCTGTTATAACCCTGTCAGGTGAGTTCAGAGTGAGCAACAATGTTATCTTTGATGAGATGGGAAGTTGGTATACACTTGCTCTGTTGAGATATCGAGCTCCACTCGTGATATGCCAGAGTGACCATTGTGCATTTATGTCATCGACTTGTTAGTTGCAGATGCGGTTGGTACACCACCCATGAATAATAGCTAGATGATAGCTATCCTTATCTACTCTAGTTCGTAGTTCAGTTAGTATGCCACCTTAGTTAGTTGATTTTGGTTTGAGACCCATATATAGGGTTCTTCTATTTCTTTGTATGAGAGTTCTTTTTGGCTTACACAACTAAGAAGAGAAAAATTGTTTTCAGCCTCCACCTTTGTGTGTATTCCCCCATTGTGCAAGCAAGAAAGCTACAAGTGAGACTCATTCCTTCTCTCCCACAATCTTGACATGGTATCAGAGCCTTGTTTTTGGTAAGGAGCTCAAGAAATCAAACCAAGTTCGCAGTGTTCTGGTAAGAGGACCAGTGTTGCTTTCATTTTTCTGTTTTGGGAGCAAGTCTCTGCAGGTAGCACAGTCGGAAAGTACAAGAGTGCATTGTCTCAGATTGAGAGACCCTTCAAGGTGTAGCAAGAGGGCAGTATATGCTGCGGGACAGGGCTTTAGCCCTTGGTTGCTCTGTTTTTTTATTTGAGGCCACTTCGGGGCCTATTTTGGAGGCGGAAGTTTTCTGCATGCACTTAGGAAAAGGCCCTATTTTATGCTGTGCGACCACTGTTCTACAGGTCAGTGAAAAGTTACTGTAGAAATTGCATCATATGCCTGTTCCAGAGACATTGGGAGTTACAGAATCATCCTGTTGCCTGTTGATGCAAAATCGTCACTAGGAAGTGACTGTGTGGTCAAATACCACTTTTGTCAATTTTGCAGATTTGCCCTTGTGAGGCTGAAGTTGTGTTTTTTGCAGTGATAGAATTCTTTACAGTGTTCTGTAATGGCGCCTGATTCTCTTTCACAGATTGTCACTGAAAAGCTTGACAAGAATAACTTCCAAGCATGGAAGTTTAGAATGACGAATTTCCTTATGGGAAAAGGATATTGGGAATTCGTTGCAGGAAATGAAGAAGAACCAGTTCTTCCTGATGTTCCCAATCAACAGCAAATGCAGGCATTTAAAGGATGGCATGAGAGAGCCAGAAAAGTTATGTACTGGCTGTCTATCAGTATTTTAGACGCTATGATTGTGCATATTCAGGATGCAAGTATGCCAAAGGAGGCATGTGATACTTTGTCAAAAATGTATAGCACAAATACGCAAGCCAGGAAAATGCAGCTCAAGCAGGAGTTGCACAATGTGCAAAGAGAAAGTATGAGCATCAATGATTACCACATGAACGTGAACAAGATTGCAGATGCACTTGTTTCCATTGGGTCGCCAGTGAAAGATGATGATTTAGTTTATGTGACCTTGAATGGTCTAGGAAAGGATTATGCACAGTTCCGAACATCCATTTCCGTCCGCGAAAGATTTCGTGATTTTGAGGAGTTGATTGCTCTTCTAATTTCTAAGGACCAAAGAAATGGTGGTGCATCTTCTTCAGGAGGAACTTCAAAAAAAGTTGTCTTCTACTCAAATGCTGGAAGAGGTAGAGGCAGAGGTAGAGGAGGCCGATCTGGAGGCCGTCGTAGAAATCAGAATATGCAGCAAACTCAAGAAAACCAGTCCTATGGAGGAGGACATGGTAACTCTAAAAGCAGGGGGAGCCAAAGAAGTCATGGTGGATGGCAAAGAGGCCAAAATGCAAACAGCAATGTTGAATGCTACTACTGTGGTAAAATGGGTCATATGGCTAAAGACTGCTATAAAAAGCAAAATGACATCATGAATGGAAAATTGCAACAAGGGAATTATGCATCTTCTAGTAGACAGGGTGATGACAGAAATGAGCATTTTTTAATAGTGCAGTACATGACCAATTCTGTGACAAGTGTAGAAGAAAGCAACGATGTGTGGTATGTTGACTCAGGTGCATCAAACCACATGACAAGTCATGCAGAATGGATGTAGGATGCAAGGAAAATGAAAAAACCAGGATTTGTGGAGACTGGTGATGATACTGCACATCCTATTGTGCAAATTGGAAAATTTCCTTTGTCTATGCAGGATGGGAAAAAGAAATACATGTCGGATGTATTTCATGTCCCGAATATCACCAAGAACCTAGTTTCTGTTGGTCAAATGGTTGAGCAGGGCTTGCAGGTCAAATTTAATTCTCATGGATGCTTTGTTGAGGATATGAAAAATAAAGGTTGAGCCTGTCAGTTTGGAAAACAGGCAAGGAAACCATTTCCTAGACATGTTCAAGAGAGTAAGAAGCCATTGGAATTAATCCACTCTGATGTGTGGACTACTAAAGCTGCATCTCTTGGAGGCTGTCATTATTTTGTCACTTTTATTGATGACTATAGCAAAAAACTTTGGGTGTATTTTATGAAAAAGAAAAGTGAAGTTTTTGGGCAATTCAAAACTCTTAAAGCTATGGTTGAAAAAGAAACAGGCCTACAAATAAAATGCCTAAGGTCAGATGGAGGGGGAGAGTACCTCTCAAATGAGTTTGCAAGGTTCCTACAAGAGCATGGCATAAAGCAACAATATTCATGTAGTCATACCCCACAGAAAAATGGAATTGTAGAAAGAAAAAACGGACATATTGGAGAGGTATCTCGTGCCATGCTCAATGAAAAAGACCTGCCAGATTTTTACTAGGCTGAAGCAGTTGCTACAGTAGTCTACATAATGAACAGGACTCCCACTGCAGCAATACATGGGATGACTCCAGAGAAGAGGTATACTGCTAGGAAACCAGATATTTCTCATTTGAAAATTTTTTGTTACATTGCCTATGTTCATGTGCCAGATGAGTTGAGATCCAAGTTGGATCCAAAAGCTGAGAAGTGCATCTTTATTGGTTACTCTCTGCAGAGCAGAAAGGGTATAGATGCTATAACCCTTCTACTCGTAAGTTTATTGGTGCGTAGATCGGTCGCAGAATGCTCATGTAGTGAATCCCGGAAGGTCCCCAAGAACAATGAACTCTACCTTTTTGCACAAAAAACAATGTAAAAGCATGAACGACAAGAAGCAAGAGACCGATTGGGTTCAATCTCCCCCCATGCCTTGTGTGAGCACTTCACAAAGCATGTATTTTATGTATATTTCCATCTTCATGCTCAATAATAGCCCAATTTACAAAAATATGACAAGCTTTTAGCTTTTGAGTTTGCTTTCTACAAAAATAGGAAATAAAGCTAATGGACGGTGCCCATAGAGTCTGGCATGCCCAATCTCAATGTCCAAATAGAAATAACATATCCGTGCGCATAGGCGCATACAAAATAATAATCAATAATCAATGTCTCAATAGACATAACAAAATATAAGCGTGGCGCCTATCAAAATATAATCCAAAGGTCGAATACTCGCTAAATTCCAATGCTTTCCTCCGCCACTGCTGCTATCTCTACACATCAACTGAAGCATTCACAATCGTTAGTAAAATAATACAATTAAACCGACAAAAGTGAATACCTAGCAGTCTTCAGCTACATAAATAAATCAACTGGTTAGAAATAAATCCTAACCTTAATTTATTACGAGTGCGCACTCTAAACTCATAAACGTTTATTAATTTAATATGCATTTTGCGGAATCACCCGCTATGGAATCACCCACGTACACACTAAATTAATGAAACGCCCGAAAAGGACAGGCGTCCCCATCAACTTCTCGCACAAAGAATCCTCTTTGTGTATGAGCCCCGGTCATCTAAGTTTACGGAATCCACCGTAAAACCTCACGGAATCCACCGTGGAATATGCCTCCTGGCATCATACCCCCGGGGTGGGATAGCAATTGACCTCAATTGCTATTAGCTCAATGTGGAGCTAACAGAGTGGGGAAAGCATTTAAGTCTCTAGGGTGCATCCATTGTGCTTCCTCTACAGGATGGTTCTTAAATTTAACTAGATATCTAGAATACCTTCGGCCAGTTCTTGTGGTCATATAGTCAGTGTCTATGATGGCTTCTGGTTCAAGTATTTCGGTCTCTTCCTCTAACAAAGGTGGGTTTTCATAAACAGGGTGGATAGGTAATTGGCCTCTAAATGGTCTCAATAAACTAATGTGAAATGTATTGTGAATTTTCCAATGAGATGGTAATTCTAACTTGAATGCATTATCATTAATCTTATGAATGATTCTAAATGGTCCATAGAATCTAGGAGCTAATTTGACAACTGGATGTCTATCTACACTTTGCAGTCTACGTTTTTCTATTCTAAGCCAAACATGATCATCAATTTTGAAATTCGTAGCTTGTCTTTTCTTGTTGGCTTGTTTGGTATATGATTGTTGGGCTTTAGCAATCATATCCTTAACCTCATCAAAAATATTGTTATGCATAGTAGCAATATCATCAGCACTCTGAATTCTATTAGACAAAGATGCAACAGGTGTAGATAATCTATATCCATAGATGACTTCAAAAGGTGCTTTCTTTGTAGATGTGTGCGGTGTGTTGTTATATGCAAACTGTAATAAATGCAAGTGAATATCCCATGTCTGAGGTTTAGAGATAGTATATGCACGTAAAAGATCTAGAATAGTGCTATTTGTGGCTTCTGTTTGTCCATTTGTTTCTGGATAAAATGCAGATGAGAAATCAATCTTTGTGCCTAGATTTGCAAACAGTGTAATCCAAAAATTGTTACAAAATCTAGAATCACGATCTGAAATAATTACTTTTGGCAGTCCATGGTTAGTAAAAACAGTTTTCAAAAATAACTGTGCTGCTTGTGATGCTGTTAAAGTTTTCTTACATGGAATAAAATATGCTTGCTTACTAAATCTATCTACAACTATCCAAATCATGTCATGGTTAGATTTAGTATTTGGTAAACCAGTAATGAAATCCATAGAAATATGTTCCCAAGGTTTAGATGGAATAGACAAAGGCATTAGTAATCCATACTGTTTACCATTATGTCTTTTTATTCTTTGACAAATCAAACATTCAGAAACGAAATTAGATACATCTACATCCATATGCGGCCAATAAAAATCTTCAGTTAACATGCGTAATGTAGATATGATACCTCTATGACCTTGATATGGGGGACAATGAATTTCATTCAAAACAAAAGATCGGAATGGAATAGTAACACACAGTCTCTTTTCAAAAAACATAAATCCATCATTATATGACAATGAATCAACATGAATGAAATTATTTTGAACTAATTTTTGCCAATCAGAATGAAAAGTAATATCCTGGTGATATGTATCTTTCATAGCAATCAAAGAATCAAAAGATATGATAGAAATATTATGAATTGCAAGTCTTCTACTCAATGCATCAGCAACTACATTTTCTTTTCCAGGTTGGTATTGAATGATAGGATGAAAACTTTGAATGAAGGAAGCCCATTTGATATGTCGGTCAGAAATTTGGGGTTGGCTAAGTAAATGTCTAATGCTTTGCTGGTCGGTCTTTATCATGAATTCTGAACCCCTTAAGTAGTGTTTCCACTGTTTTAATGCTTGTACAATTGCTAATAGTTCTTTGTCATAAGTGGAATATTTCAGCTCAGAGGGTTTCAGCTTAGAACTAGAATATGCTATTGGATGATTGTCTTGCATTAGTACGACTCCTATTCCTGATCCGCTAGCATCGGTCACAACTAGAAAGAATGGTCTATTAAAGTCAGGCAACTGTAGAACAGGGGCATTGGTTAATGCACGTTTCAGTAAGTCAAAGGATTTCTGCTGAGTTTCAGTCCATTGATAAACAATTCCTTTCTTAAGAAGTTTGGTTAATGGTAAAGCAAGTAATGAAAAATTACGTACAAACTTCCTATAGAAACTAGCAAGACCATGGAATGAGCGTAATTCATGTACATTTTTAGGAACAGGCCAATGCAATATTGCATCAATTTTCTTAGGATCAACTTTAATTCCTTCTTTTGATACAATATGACCTAAATATTATATTTCTGTCTTGAAGAATTCACTCTTTTCAGGATTTGCAAACAATTGATTTTCTTTCAGTAATTGAAAAACTAATGATAAATGCTCATAATGCTCTTTTTCACTTTGACTAAACACCAAAATATCATCAAAGAAAACAATCACACAATACTGATATTTCAGAAATATACGGTTCATCATTCTACTGAAAGTAGCAGGTGCATTAGTCAATCCGAATGGCATGACTAAGAATTCGTAATGGCCAAACTATGTTCTGAATGCAGTCTTAAATATGTCAGATTTATCTAGCCTCACCTGATGATATCCAGACTTAAGGTCAATTTTACTAAATATAGAAGATCCTTGCAGTTTGTCCATAAGGTCATCAACTCTAGGTATAGGATACCTATTCTTTACAGTGATCTTGTTTAATGCTCGGTAGTCAATACACATACGATAGGTATTATTCTTTTTCTTGACTAAGAGTACAGATGCACCGAATGGAGAACTGCTAGGTCGAATTAAGCCTCTATTTAGTAATTCTTCAACTTGACTCTAGATTTCTTTTTGCTCTATTTGATTGTGCCTATATGGTGCTTTGCAAGGTGGTTGTGTGCCAGGGATTAAATCAATCTTATGGTCTTTTGGACGTGAAGGTGGTAAACCTGGTGGTAGGTCTTCTGCAAGACAGTCTTTAAAATATGCAAGAAATTCCTTATGCCTAGGGTGCATATGATTTTCCTTTGCTTGCAATTCATTCACCCAAATGAGATATGATTTAGTACTCTTTCGTAATGTACGTTTTGCTTGAGTATGCGAAAGCAGTGGGAAAATATTAGATGCATGCATACCATATAATGTAATAGATTTTCCTTGAAAATTAATATTCATTGTGTGCGTGGAATAATCTATATTTGGATTATGCTGGTGTCTCCAAGGCATTCCTAAAATAATGTCGCTCGACTGTAATGGGACAACTAAGAAATTTCTTCTTCCAATATATGAACCAATTTGAATCTCTAAATCTTGTACTTCTTGTGTGCCATTGTACCTAGTGCCTAAAAATGCAGCTTTTATGCGATAATGAGTAGGTACAGTCTGTAATTTCAATTCTTTTACCAATTTTGCTGAAATAAAGTCATGAGTACTACCATCATCATGCAAGATAGTTCTTTCCTTTCCATGCACCAAACATTTCATAGTTAATAATGAATCTGGAGTAGGCATACCTGGTAAAGTGTCGGAAGTAGCAGTAGGATCATCCTCATCTTCAGTGAAATCAGGCATATCCTCATGTTCGTCTTCGTCCATGGCTCCAAGATAGTTGATATGTGCTGGTGGCTTCTTTGAATGACAATTTGCTGCGAGATGCCCTGGATGGTGACACTTATAGCATACTATTGATTTGGCTTTGGTTACATTATTTGCAATGGCTGGAAGTCTGGGTACATTTGGATTTGCTTGTGGAATAGGCTTAGGATTTGGATTGACATTGGATGGTAATGTAGGTGGTTTAGCCCAATTCTTGCGGAAAGATGGTGATGAGAAACGACCTGGATTAAACCTTCTAAAATTGGAATTGAATTGTTTAGATCCATAATTACCATTGGCTTGGAATTGCTGTGGTCGTCTGTCTCTTCCGCGTAACTTATCTTCAGTGTCGTGAGCTAGAGAGATGGCGTCTTCAAGGGTAGCAATCTTGAACATGTTCACTTCATCGTAGTAATGTCCAAGGAGTCCAGACATATACTTCCACTTATGTGTCGTCTCTGGTACGTCTTTAAGCATGCGTAACTGTAAGAGTGCATTCCAAAAACGCTCTGTATACTGTGGAATAGGCTCACGGTCCCGTTGTTGAAGTAAATCCCATTGCTTGATAGCCTTCTCATGAAATTGCGATGGAAGGAAATTCTGCATGAACTTCTTCTTGAAATCTTCCCAAGTAGCAGGACATTCTATGCTCTTGCGTACTACAGTCCACCAAAGTGATGCTCTGTCTATCAGATGATTAGTAACACACTTGATTTTATCTTTTTCTGGATAAGTTTCCTCATGGAAATAGTCATCAAACTGGCTAATGAATGATAAAACAGTCTTTCCTTCTCGTATACCATTGAAAGTGCGAAACTTGAAACTTCGTTTACTTATCTTTGATTCCTTGCGAATGGTTTGTGCTTCAAGAGTGGCATCGATGGTACGTCGAATCAAATCTTCAGCTTGTGGTTCTTCTTTGTCGGTAGACGCTCTTTGTAATTTTGTCAATTGCGCTTGCAATGCTTGCCTAGCCCTTCGCTCTTCTTCCAATTGCAACATGATTAGATCCAGCTTTTGTTCCATGGTAGGCTCAGGGAGGTCATCTTCAGCCATAGGTTCATCCATATGTGGGGTCGCCATCCTATAAAACTCAATAAACCTTTCTCACTCAAAATCAAGTTAGCGGGATGAGCGTAGCTCAAATTCAGGGTTACAAGGCTATGTATTTTTGGGTATTTATTTCTCAATTTTCAGAAAATCTACAATACTTCCGTCTTCTTTTGCTGAAAATACTTCAGCGAACCTGTAGATAGGTAGAACACTTTGCCACAAACAACTTTCCAGTTCAGAGTTTTTGCGTAGGAACAAGCCTTCTAGGAGTTTTGAGCACTAGTCAGTTCTGACTCCAGTTGACTAGTCTGATTTGCAGAGTTGCAGACTTGCAGAACTTGGGCCGACTTGATGAACTTGTAGGACTTGATTCCAGTCGACTTGCAGAACTTGACTTCTGATGCGCAGGACCCGAAGTTTGGTAACTTTCTTGCACTGTGTGACTTACAGAGCTTAGCTTGACTTAGAAAATTAAGCTTAAAGAGCTTAATCAGGAGATCATCAGATTTCGTGGGGGAGGGCCGTTTTTCGTGACGGCGTGAAAAACGCGGGCCTCCTCCAGATCAATCGATTGATTTTGTTGATAACCAAGCTTCTAAGCTTTCTCTTAAGCTTTTTGAAAGAAATAGTTAGAAGAATAATGAAGCTTATCTCTGGTTTTTCCACGACTTGATGAAGGAGATGGATGCGTGGTCCTCTGCCTGCATAGCCTGGTCCTTCGCGATCTGACAGTAGAAGCAGGGGTTCTTGATTGCCAGAAGTCTGCCTGTATCGACGGTTCGCGATGAGATTGACTGTAGAGCCCGATCGTTCCTGGAGCTCCGCCTTCGCTCGAGATGGGTAGCGATTGGAAGCTCTTGATCTCAGCTCCGCTCTGATACCACTGGTGCGCAGATCGGTCGCAGAATGCTCACGTAGTGAATCCTGGAAGGTCCCCAAGAACAATGAACTCTACCTTTTTGCACAAAAAACAATGTAAAAGCATGAACGAGAAGAAGTAAGAGACCAATTGGGTTCAATCTCCCCCCATGCCTTGTGTGAGCGCTTCACAAAGCATGTATTTTATGTATATTTCCATCTTCATGCTCAATAATAGCCCAATTTACAAAAATATGACAAGCTTTTAGCTTTTGAGTTTGCTTTCTACAAAAATAGGAAATAAAGCTAATGGACGGTGCCCATAGAATCTAGCACGCCCAATCTCAATGTCCAAATAGAAATAACATATCTGTGCGCATAGGCGCATACAAAATAATAATCAATAATCAATGTCTCAATAGACATAACAAAATATAGGCGTGGCGCCTATCAAAATATAATCCAAAGGTCGAATACTCACTAAACTCCAATGCTTTCCTCCGCCACTGCTGCTATCTCTACACATCAACTGAAGCATTCACAATCGTTAGTAAAATAATACAATTAAACCGACAAAAGTGAATACCTAGCAGTCTTCAGCTACATAAATAAATCAACTGGTTAGAAATAAATCCTAACCTTAATTTATTATGAGTGCGCACTCTAAACTCATAAACGTTTATTAATTTAATATGCATTTTGCGGAATCACCCGCTATGGAATCACCCACGTACACACTAAATTAATGAAACGCCCGAAAAGGACAGGCGTCCCCATCAACTTCTCGCACAAAGAATCCTCTTTGTGTATGAGCCCCGATCATCTAATTTTACGGAATCCACCGTAAAACCTCACGGAATCCACCGTGGAATATGCCTCCTGGCATCATTTACAGTGAGCAGAGATGTTGTTTTTTATGAGATGAGTAGCTGGTATAAACCAATAAATATGATTGATAATGTAGATGCACAAAATGGTAATGCTGCACATAATTCACAGCAGCAGTCACAAGATATTAGTGGACCTGGAGTGTCCTCTAGCAGTGGTTCACATTCTTCGCCATGGACAGGCAGATTGAGATCAGGAGAATCTTCTCAAAGCAATGCAAATAGTGGTATGCAGGTATCACGAAAAGGAAAAGAGAAGGTAGATTATCCCATGTTTGATGTGAATGCAGGTCACTCTTATGTGGATGGTGAATCCAGTGGCTCAGAACAGAGCATTGATGATGAGTTGGGTATTCCTTCTGTTGTTACACCTAGAGTAAGGAAGACCTGGGATGTTTTGAGAGCATCTGGAAGTGATCCTACTTTGCGCAGGTCTACCAGAGCTAGGTATCCTGTGGATAGGCTGAAATATGATGGATTTACAGCCATTCACTATGCCTATATAGTCAAAGTGATACAGGAACCAGAACCCACTTCTTTTGAGCAAGCCATGGGAAAAGAAAAATGGGAGAAAGCCATGGATGAAGAAATGGATGCTTTGGAAGCAAGTGCTACATGGAAACTGGTACCTTTGCCTAAAGATAAGAATGCAATTGGTTGTAAGTGGGTTTATAAGGTGAAGCACAATGAAGATGGTTCTGTGAACAGATACAAGGCAAGATTAGTAGTCAAGGGGTATGCACAAACATATGGCATTGATTATGAAGAAACATTCAGTCCAGTTGCAAGGATGGAAACCGTAAGAGCAGTCATTGCTATTGCTGCATCAAAGGGATGGTTTTTACATCAGATGGATGTAAAGAATGCCTTCTTGCATGGTGATTTACAAGAAGAGGTCTATATGGAGCAGCCACCAGGTTATGTGCATGATGTTCATCCTGAGTTTGTTTGTAGGTTGAAGAAAGCCTTGTATGGCTTGAAGCAAGCACCTAGAGCATGGTCTGACAAGATAGGATAGTATCTTGTCACTATTGGCTTTCAGATTTCCAAGGCAGATTTCTCACTTTATGTGAGAAAAATAGAGAAATGTATTATGCTGCTTGTCATTTATGTTGATGATTTGATTATCACAGGTGATAGTGATGAAGATATCCTTCATGTAAAAATGCTATTGAAGAAAAAGTTTGAGATGAAGGATTTAGGAGAGCTGCGTTAATTCTTGGGCATTGAGGTGATTAGATCACTAAGTGGGATATGGCTCTTGCAAAGGCAGTATGGATTGGACATGCTATCCAAATATGGGATGACAGGCTGTAAGCCTATTTCAGTTCCTTTGGAGCAGAATGTGAAGTTGAGTGCAGATGCAGGTGAGCTTCTCGAAGACCCTACTATGTATAGACACATAGTAGGAAGTTTGATTTATATGACTATTACCAGGCCAAATTTGAGCTATGATGTTGGATTGGTAAGTCAGTTTATGCAGGCTCCAAGGAAACCACATTTGGATGCGGCTAGATGCATACTCAGGTATGTGAAGTCCACATTGCAGTATGGACTATTTTATGAGACTGGGGTTTAGATACAGTTGCATGGATACATTGATGCTGATTGGGCTGGTAGTATTTCTGATAGACGATCTACCAGTGGATATGTGTTCTCTTTTGTGAGTTCTGCAGTCACTTGGAGCAGCAAGAAACAACCTACAGTTGCCTTGTCGAGCACAAAGGCTGAGTACAGGGGTGCAGCAATGGCTGCATGTGAGGTAGCTTGGTTGCATAAGCTACTTTATGATATGCATCAGCCTACAGATGGGCCAGTTGTCATTTATTGTGACAACATGAGTAGTATACACTTGGCAAATAACCCAGTATATCATGCTAGAACAAAGCACATTGAGGTGCATTATCACTATGTGCGGGAGAGGGTTTTACTAGGTCTTATTGATCTAGTTTATGTCAGCACAGAGGATCAGGTAGCTGACATATTCATGAAGGCATTGGGCGCAAAGAAGCTGTGCAAGTTCAGAGACCTGCTTGGTGTGCAGGAATTGGGATTGAGCTCGAGGGGGAGTGTTGAGATATCGAGCTCCACTCGTGATATGCCAGGGTGACCGTTGTGCATTTATGTCACCGACTTGTTAGTTGCAGATGCGGTTGGTACACCGCCCATGAATAATAGCTAGATGACAACTATCCTTATCTAATCTAGTTCGTGATTCAATTAGTATGCCACCTTAGTTAGTTGAGTTTGGTTTGAGATCCATATACAGGGTTCTTATATTTCTTTGTATGAGAGTTCTTTTTGGCTTACACAACTAAGAATAGGAAAACTATTTTCAGCCTCCACCTTTGTGTGTATTCTCCCATTGTGCAAGCAAGAAAGCTACAAGTGAGACTCCTTCCTTCTCTCGCACAATCTTGACATGTTGGTGATGTTTTGGATGATGATAATGATCAGGACAGCTATGTGCAGAAAGATAAATAAGAATCACAGAGTCTTAGTGGACCAAAAAAATCATCTAGTACTACACCTACAGTGAGCCCTTGGTCTGGGAGACTAAGGAGTAGGCCCACATCTTCAGGTGGATCTATAAGTGTTACAAGGAAGGACAAAGGAAAGAAGAAAGTGCTGAATGGTAGTGATACATCTACTAGTCATTTGGAATTTGATGGGGATTCTAGTGGTTCGGAGAGTTTGGATGATGAGCTTGGCATTCCTTCAGTCAGGATACCAGGTGTACATAGAGCTCATAGTAATGTAAAGGCTCCATTGAGTGATCCGGTGGTACGCAGATCTAGCAGGGTCAGATACCCTATTAAAAGATTTGGTTTTGAAGGTTATGCAGCTCACCATTATGCTTATATGGTGAAACTAGTTGAGGATGTTGAGCCCGCTTGTTTTGAGGATGTTGTTGGTTATGCTCATTGGAATGCAACAATGGATGAGAAGATGGCTGCATTAGAAGTCAATAAGACTTGGGATTTGGTACCCTTACCTAAGGGTAAGAAAGCTATTGACTGTAAGTGGGTTTACAAAGTCAAGCATAATGTAGACAGTTTAATTAGTAGGTATAAGACTAGGCTGGTTGTTGCAAAAGGCTATGCTCAAACATATGGCATAGATTATGAAGAGACATTCAATCCAGTTGCTAGGATGGCAACTGTTAGGTGTGTGATTGCCTTGCAGGAGCCAAAGGTTGGAGTTTGCAGCAAATGGATGTTAAGAATGTCTTCTTGCATGGTGAATTGCAAGAAGAAGTGTATATGGAGGAGCCAGCAGGTTATAAGCATTTAGAGCATCACACATATGTGTGCAGGTTAAAGAATGCACTCTATGGGCTGAAGCAAGCACCTAGAGCATGGTCTAACAAGATTGAAGAGTATCTTGTCAATATTGGATTTTGTATTTCTAATGCTGATCACTCACTTTATGTGAGAAAGGGATATGCAGGTTTGGTCATCATAGTCATCTATGTGGATGACTTGATTATTACATGTGACAGTGACAATGGGATTGTTGAAGTTAAGAACTTCTTGAAGAAGAAGTTTGAGATGAAAGATTTGGGTGAGCTGAGATACTTTCTTGGTATTGAGGTGATCAGATGTGATGATGGTATATGGCTGCCCCAAAGGCAATATGGCTTGGATATGTTATCCAAGTATGGTATGACGGCATGTAAGCCTCTTTCAGTACCATTGGAACAAAATGTGAAGTTGAGTGCTGACGTTGGGGATGAGATAGAATATCCTACTATGTTCAGGAGGATAGTAGGGAGTTTGATTTACATGACTATCACAAGGCCAGACTTGAGATATGCTATTGACCTTGTCAGTCAGTTTATGCAGATGCCTAGAAAGCCTCATTTGGATGCAGTTATATGTATATTGAGGTATGTGAAGTCCACTTTACATTATGGACTTTTTTATGAGGCAGGTAAGGACATATAGGTCTTTGGATACACAGATGCAGATTGGGCTGGTAGCATGTCAAACAGAATATCTACAAGTGGATTCATGTTTTCCCGTGGTAGTGCAGCAGTTACATGGAGCAGCAAAAAGCAACCTACAGTTGCTTTTATCGAGTATAGAGGCTGAGTATAGAGGTGCTACTATGGCAGCATGTGAGGTGGTATGGTTGCAAAAGTTATTAGGTGATTTGGACGTGCAAGGAGATGGTCCAATTTTCATTCGTTGTGACAAAATAAGCAGCATACAGCTAGCTAGGAATCCAATGTTCCATGCTAGGACAAAACATATTGAGGTGCACTACCACTTTGTGAGAGAGAAGGTACTTACAGGAGAGATTGACTTGGTATATGTTAGCACACAGGATCAGATAGCTGTCAATTTCACAAAGGAATTGGGTGCAAAGAAGCTTCAAAAGTTCCGAAGCTTACTTGGAGTTGAAGAGATAGAATTGAGCTTGAGGGGGAGTGTTGAGATGGCAAGCTCAACATGTGCGGACATTGATGATGGACCGCCTGGCTAGATGAGTCCACACATCTACACTTAGCACGTTGGTGGTCATTATGATACTCACATGGCCACTGACTTATCACTCATTATATTTAGTTTGTTACACTTACCTACAGCTGGCAAAGATATAACGCCAGTCGATTAGTGTAGTCAGTTATGCACTGTTTGACTTAAAATGCCACTTTCCTTTATGTTGTATCTTATCTATACTTTATGTACATTGTATAGTGTGTGGAAGAAGAAGAAGAAACCAACAAGAAAACTTTTTGGCCTCCATCTCTCTTCTTGTGTTCTTGAGTGAGCTTCCTCTTGTGTATACAGTGTGTGTTTGGCGCAGCAGCTCAAGCACATCCCCCCATCACGCGATTCTTGACAAGAGGTGTTGCAACCAACATCCTTGACACCTCTAGCACTACCAAAACACCTAAAGCCTAGGCTTGAGGAGAAATATCTCAAAGATTTGGCTAAGAAGATGTCATATCTGACCAATCAACCTAGCGAGGCTGTCCAACAAGTTACGACTATGGCCGCAGCTATGTCCCATGAGGGCACACAAAAAACAGAGAATGATGAGGCCCAACCAAGTACATCAATGGATGACCTATTTCAAGGTCCTAATCTTTAAAGGGTACATCTCAATTGCCTAAGAAAAATAGGAGAAAACAACAAAAACAATGGCAGTTGCAAGTGGTTATAGACACCAAATGAGAGCGGAATTTAGGTGACATGAAGTGCTTAAAAATAGCAAAAAATTATGAATATCAAGGGAAAAATATTCACTGTCAAAGGCGGCGGCTCGATCTAGGACGATTTTAAGCGCCAAAGTGCTTTAAAGGCGCCCGAGCGACACTTGTTGATTTTTTATAATTTTTTAGACAGTCATGCGGGTTGACACGAGCTATTGGCCAAAGCGGGATGCTAAGCCGAACGCCCAGGATTTTTCAGAGCTCGATTCCGAGTCCGGACGGGGAAATGGCCAAGAAACCGGTCAAGATACGAAGGGGTGGACAAAATTTGGCCAAAATGGGCAAGTGACCCTTGGGAGCCCAAATTTAAATGTAGCATGAAACTTTGGAGAGGCATGATGCATAAAAATCATGGAGGAAGCGTGGAGAAACTGCGCCCGAAATTCACACCATGGATGGAGATGCTCAACCTCCTGCCTGCAAACAACCCCCCCCCCCAATCATCATTGGCCCTCATTCCCCTCTGTATGCTGACTCTATCGCCGCCCTTCGCTCGCGCAATGATGCCCTCTTTGGAGAATTCTGATTTCAGTCTTTCTCTCTCCTCCCTCTCTCTCTTCTAAAGGCAAGTTCATGTGGGGAGAAGAAGGAAGAAGAAAGAATGGTGGAGGCTTGTCCGGCATGGATCGGATTGCTCCACGGGCTGGAAATGGTGATTGGTGATTGTGCTGGACATGAAGTGCTGCTGATTTCCAAATCTACAGCCATGGACATGAAACCCGAAACACGCAAATAAGCGGTAATTTAAAATTTTCAAAGGAAATTTGAGCTTTTATGGCTTTTGATTGATGAAATGCTGTTCATGTGGGATAAAAATTGTTCATGTTACTGTTTTCTATGAGTTCTTTCTGGTCATAATCAAAAAATCAGAAAAATATGCATTTTGTGGGTCAAGATAATATGCTAAAACACGAAAAACATGAAAAAACAAGGGAAAATGAGGGTTTTTGGCATAAAAAGGGGGAAGTAAATAGGAACATCAACTAAACTCTCATTTTTTCTGCAAGAAGGAACTAAGGGCCACAGCCCATAACCTGTTCTTAATTTTCAGCAATTAAATAATGCATAAAAATAAGGGAAAATACAAGAAAATGGTGGAAAAACCCTAAAAAATAGGGGAAAAATACATTTTGGGTTCCGAAAAATAAGGATAAATAAGAGCAATGTTTGTGAATGTTTGTGGGGACTGAAGCATGAGGATTTGCCTCAGTTCAACCCCACCTTCTTGTTCTAGTGTGTCTTTTTCTGTTTTTTCCACATAAAGTGATGTCAAAATACCCTATAAACCTATCCAACGATGTAATACTTAAACGGGGAAGGGTAGAGAAGTTGAAATATGTCTAAATGCCATGTGAGATGATGGGAAAGTTGCTGATTTCTATGCATAGCATTTAGGACGGATGATAATTAAGATCAAGAGCTTAGTAGCACGAGGAGCACCTCGGTGCTAGGCCCATGCAACGAAGCACGAACGGTAGTTGGAAACCATTAAAAGAATGTTTTGCACTTGTGCACGATACTGTTTTGCTAAATGTTTGAGCACTAGACATCCACCAAATGCATAGAGCATGAAAAGAATTTAAGAGTATCGGTGATCAGCTCCTGGACATGCATTGCAATTGTTTTTGGAACACGACCTACGTTGAGAGGCAGTGAGATACCCATGCTGTAGGCTAGTCGTGGGATCCTAAAGGGGAAATTAAGTAAGGAAAATGGTACATTCCTGGACACGCTTATTGGGTACCTTGAGCGACGTTTGTGCGAAATGTCTAAATGTTGAGCGACGCATCGAGGGGCCAATCCCCAAGGTGTAGGAGAGTCGCAGAGGGTTGACGGCATTCAGCCGTAGGAGGAACCCCATGTGTATGTGATTCGAGCCTTTTGGCTATGTGAAAGGGACTCCCTCTGAGGAGTAATATTGGGTTAGGATCAGTTGGACTACAACGTATTGCAAACGCAATGTGCAGGAAGGCAGAGATTTTGATAGACGCTCCTGGCCGCGAGGCCGAGGGGTTGTCTTGTGCATAGTGACGAGGTCCGGCTAGTGCATGAGCCAGTGCCGGCCCGTTTTTAGGTCCATCAATGGTGCGTCTGCCGGGAGCCACTTAAAAGTGGCGGTTCTCGAATCCTGGTTGTTTAAGGACCAACTAGCAGTTTATGCCAAAGGATAGTGAGATTGATCCGTTATTTATTGATAAGCATCGTCTAGCAGAAATCCAAAAGCAAGAAAGAGACGAAAGAGCTAGGCGACGTGCTGAAATTTTTAGGAGATATTCCCCTAAGCGTAGCGGTGCTGAACCCTTACGAGGGAGTGGATCTAGTGGTCTTAGGACCACAAGCAGTAAGTTAGGAGAAGGCGGAAGCTCTAGTGCTCCCCTTCCTTCTATAAGCCAGTCCACGTCAAGTACGGGAAGTGTAACCCCACCGTCCCCTATTCCTAGTGCAAATCCAATCCTCGTCATGGCGCAGCCTATTGCAATTCCAGCAGGAACAACGGATTTGCCGGCTCTAGGTTACCCGCTACCCATTTTTAATGGGTTAGTTGAGGAAGATGCAGAACTCCACATTAGGGAGTTTCAAAAGCTGATGTTTAACTGTCGCATTCAAGAGGAAGGACATTTGATGATGTTCTTCAATATGACTCTCAAAGGAAGAGCCGCTATATGGTATCATGGTTTAGAAGCCGGAACCATATTGAACATTGATGCATTTTATGGAGCTTTTCGAAGGGAGTTTGCCCCTGAAAGGGGTGGGCAATATTGGTTGCGTGTACTCAACGTGACCCGCCAAGAACCACACGAAGATATTCGTGCTTATGCGAAGAAGATAAAAGAGGTTTTCCGTAAGTTGGACACCTCTATCCCTATCCCCGCAGCTGCCCAATTGCAATATTTCCTACATGGTTTGGACTTTAATATCCAATTGTAGTTGAGTAGTGTTCCCTTGGGGGATATAGATACTGCCATTACACGAGCACAAGAGGTGGAATCCCGACTACAAGCAGCCTATGCTTCTCGCGGCAATTCGAATATGGGTTTAGTATTGGGAAACAATGTGGCAATGACCAATGGCAGTAGTGGTCAAGGGATTGCGATGGCTAATCCTAATGGGAGAGGGAACATGATGCAGAATGTCCCTTTATTACCAGCTCCCCCTAGCATGTCGATGCCTATGGGCAGTCAAATGGCTCCAAGTAGTGGAGGCCAGGCGGTCAATTCTAACACCATGCCTGTAGCTCAACAGCCTGTGCCTAATCGAATTGTTAGGCCGATTGAACGACATGGTAATGACCAAGGCTATGAGTCGAGTTCTTCCAATGTTCTTGGCGAGGTTAAGGACATGATGAAGCATTATACCGACATGATTACAGAGCAGTATCGACAAATAGCTGTTGATGTCAACTTCCTTAAAAAACAATAAAATTTGATAGGAAGTAGATACCCGGAGGAGGGTGCACCATCAAGGTTTAGTTGCAAATGGTGTGGCGGGCAGCACTATCCAAGAAATTGCCCAAATGTTAAGTGCGACATTTGTGGAAAATCCGGCCATTTAGCAGCTACTTGCTGGAGTAAGATCAGTTCCCTCCAGCGAGGAAGTCGGCAACCGGGGCCTGTTAATCATCGTGCCCAAGGAAATGATTCCCAGCGAGAGGACGGGCCTAAACAAATACTTCAACGACCAAAGACTACAGTGGAGGAGCTACGTAGTGGTAGTGGGGTTAGTTTGATTGAGGCTGTACGCGTTAATGATGCTGAAACCTCTAATCTGCGAGCTGTTCTTACAAGAGGTCAAAAGGGTAGAGGAGCCGACAGGGATAAGCCTGTCGACGGAAACCCTAAACAAGGCGACAAAGGAATGCAAGTTTTGGATCCTGCCATGGAAGGGGGACCTTTGAAGCCCGTGGAAAGTAAAGCCGATAAGGAACCACCAAAGAAGAAGGTGAAAGTTAAGAAAGAGGCAATAAAGCCGGTTCAGCGACCTAAAGAGCGGATGGTTTGGCGTGAAAAGCGAGCTCTATCGAACTATCATGAATTCGATTTAGCGAGCTCTCTTTGCGAAGTCAAGCCGGATGTGAATCTTTTACAGCTTATTAAGCTTTCCCCAGGAGTACGCAAGGAATTTAAAAAGATCCTACGTACCGGGTATATCGTAGAACCTTTGGGTATTGCGCGAGTTGGTGATGACTGGTTCGAGCATGCTGAGAAGCATTGCCCAAGGGTTGCAGCCTATGTCGATGGGATATTAGTAGATTATGCCATTGTCGACACGGGATCATCTGTTAACATTATGAGTTCTGAACTGATGGAAAGGTTGGGTCTTGCGATTCAGAAAGATACCTCCACAATTCTCAGAATGGCAGATGACAGTTTGAGACAGCCGGAAGGCTGCATTACTAAGGTCCATGTCACTGTTGCAAATGTAGAATGCATGTTGGACTTTAGGGTGATTCGTTTTGCAGGGCGGCCAAGTTACCAAGTATTACTTGGACGACCTTGGATCTTGCAAGCGGACTGCCAAGTAGATATACCTGCCGGTCGACTGATATTCGGCAGAGGTGCCCAGCGTGTGGTGGTTGATGCTTATCCTGAGTCCCCGCAGAGTGAGAGAGCTCCTCTATCTTCTACAGAATTGGAGACATTAGAAGATTTATCTGCCAGTGAGACATCATCGAGTGATGAGTCCAAAGAGGGATCCATCCACCACGGAGGACATCTATCAGATCACTTTGAACGAGCCGATAGAGGGCCAAGAGCGTATAAGAGATGCAGATGTTATCGAGCTAGACCTTGGTACGCCTGATGATTTGCGGCCAATCAAATTAGGGTCCATGCTCAGTACAGCAGAAAGGAAGGACTATGTGGCCTTGATCCAGGAATTCCGTGATATTTTTGCCTGGAGTTATGATGAGTTGAGAGGCATTCCTCCTAGCCTTGCTGTTCATACAATTCCGTTGAAAGAGGGCAGTCGTCATGTACGGCAGAAAGTAAGGCGTATGCCTTTCGGATTGAGGGACGGCCTGTTTGAAGAGTTACAGAAGCTTCGAGAAGCGGGTTTGATTTTTCCTGTGCAACACACGGAATGGTGTTCGCCAGTTGTGATTAGAAAGAAGAAGAATAATCAGATCCGTTTATGTGTAGACTTTAGGGAGCTGAATAAGCACACAGTTAAGGACTATTACCCGTTGCCATTTATTGACCAGATTTTGGATCAATTAGCGGGTAGGGAGATATATTCGTTTATGGATTGCTTTGCAGGATATAACCAAATGGCAATTGCAGAAGAGGATAAGTTGAAAACAACTTTCATCACTGTATTTGGTACTTTTGCGTACCATGTGATGGCCTTTGGTTTATGCAATGCGCCTGGTTCGTGGCAACGAACAGCAGATAAGACATTCGGTGACATATCCCCTGAAGAGTTGAAGGTGTTTATTGATGACTTAGGGGCTGCCACCGTGAGACCAAGGCAGTTGATCATTTTAAGAAAATGCTTTGAGCGCTGTAGACAATTTTGCATCGCCCTAAACCCACGGAAGTGTGTTTTTGGCATACCTTATGGGCTATTGCTGGGTCATGTGGTCAGTTCGGTGGGAATTGCGACAGACCCCGAGAAGGTCAAAGTTATAGTTGCCATGGGTCCACCACGCACTCCGAAAGAGGTTCATAGCTTTCTGTCTTCGGTTGGTTACTACCGTAGATTCATCAACGCCTTAGCAGAAAGAACGTTGCCACTTACAAATTTATTGTCCTTTAGCTGTTCGTTTGTATGGGGTGACCCTTGTAAGGTAGCATTCGAGGATGTGAAACAAGAGCTAGCAAGAGCGCCTGTTTTAAAAGCACCTAAAAGAGGTGAGGTGTTCTAAATATTCTCAGCAGCCACCATGTATAGTATCAGCTGTTGTTTAGCCCAAATTTGGGAAGAGAAGTGGTACCACCCGATTGCTTTTGCTAGTCGGAAGCTGGGGGTATCCGAAATCAATTACACCTACATGGAGAAGCTGTGTCTAGCGATGGTCTTTGGGACCAAGAAATTCAGGCATTACATTCTCTATGAGAAAGTCGTGCTTTATACGAAGGCGGAGGGACTTCGACTATTGATGAATAAGTTACAGCCGCCTGATCGTTTAGCGAAGTGGTTAATCACTTTGCAGGAATTTGATTATGAAATCAAGAGTAAGCCACCAAGGTTGCAAGGCATCGTGGAATGTCTTGTGGACTTTGGGGAGCCGAAAGAATCTGTGGCTGAAGGTAGTGATATGGAGTGGTTATTTAAAATAGATACGGCATCTATTCCCTCCTGGTATGCTGCAATAACGCATTATTTATCAACGGGAGAGGCGGGATCTGAATTATCTAAGGCTGAGAAAAGGAAAATTAAGCAGCAAGCGTTAAAGTTTGCATTGATCGCAGGTACATTATATCGGCAAGGGGTTGATGACATCTATCGCCGGTGTGTGATGCCTGACGAGGTGCCATTCATTTTGGAAGAGTGCCATGATTCTGCTTGCGGTGGCCATTTTGCTGGACGGCTTACAGCACAGAAGGCTTTAAGAGCAGGTTATTGGTGGCCTGCCATCTTCCAGGATGCGTTTGCGTATGTTAAGCGATGCGATATTTGCCAACGACACGATAGTCGAGAGAATAGGAAACGACCACTCACCCCTATTATGGCAATACTTCCATTTGAGAAGTGGGGAATAGACTTTGTGGGTCCTATTACTCCGTCGTCGACTGCACAAAAGCGGTACATCATTGTAGCAACTGACTACTTCACAAAGTGGTCAGAAGCACGTGCAACAAGGAAAAATGATGCTAAAGAAACTGCTAGTTTCCTTTTAGAGCAAATAATATGCCGGTTTAGTCCACCGAAAGAATTAGTGTCGGACCGCGGAACCCATTTTTTGATCAAAGGTTTGACGGAGTTGTGGCACATCAAGCATAACAAGACAACCCCATATAATCCGCAGGCCAATGGGCAAGTCGAAAGCACCAACAAGCAGCTTGTGGGCATCCTGTCCAAAATTGTTTCAGAAAAGAAACGGGATTGGGATAAAAAGTTATACGTGGCAGTGTGGGCTTATAATACGACTTTCAAACGAGCCACTGGCCATATCCCGTTCAAGTTAGTATATGGGGAGGAGTGTGTTTTGCCTTTATAAATTGAGCTGCCGACTATTCGGTTTGCCATCAATCATTCTTTGAGCGGTGAAGATGCACTTTTTGAGCGCTTGACGACACTGGCACATTTAGATGAGCTTAAGTTGCAGAGCTTATTGCACCAAGAAGTGGCGAAGCGCCGAATGAAGCAGCTACACGACCTCAAAGCCAAGAAATACACCTTCAAGAAAGGACAGCTTGTTCTGTATTATGACGCACGATGTGAATTATTCCCAGGCAAGCTAGAACCCAAATGGGATGGGCCCTATAGGATCGTTAGAATAGGAAAGAATAAATCTACAGTGTTGTTAGCTGACCTTGAGGGGATAGAATTTAAAAATAAGGTTAATCTTAATAAGATTAAACCTTATTACTTCTGATTGCACTAATGCTATGACTGCCTTGCAGGTCTAGGCAAGATCGATCAAACATCTGCAAGGAAATCGTGATAGAGGTGGATGGGTCGTCTGATCCCTTATTTAGAACACCCATATTTAGAACAGAGGTATCATCAGGGGAAGCTCATTTGGTGGAGCAAAGGATCCAAGGTGATTGAGCAAGAAGGCGGGACATTTACTTGGGAAATCAAGGTCTTCTGCCATCACTGCCTACAAATTTTGACGAGCATCCCTGTTGAATTCAATGATGATGGAGGGATGGAGCCTACAGTCCACCCGTTGAATATGCTGAATTTCGATTACCATAATTACGAGTAGAGTCTAGGATGGCGGGATATGTAAACCCTTTATGGACGTACACCTTGTACTTTGATGGGGCGTCCAGGGGTGCATGTAAAAAAGGAAGTGTAGGAGTTGTCATCCGAGACCCCCGACGACGCATTGTCATGAAGTTAGCTGCTTATCTCGGGGTGAATTTTACTAATAATATGGCCGAATACAAAGCCCTGATCATGGGTTTGAATATTGCAAAGAAGGGTGGTATCCGCCAGTTGTTGGTAAAAGGGGACTCTCAGTTGGTTTTAAATCAACTCAATGGGACGTACATGGTACGAAACCCCATCCTTTGTATGTACCATCATACTGCCATAGCCCTGCTAGACGAATTCAATAGAGTGTCTTTTCAGCTGATTCCACGGAATTGGAATCAGTTTGCCGATTCATTGGCTAATTTTGCGTATGAAGAAGACCTCTTCTTTAATTGTGGCCCTTGTCCCGATATATCTATTGACAATGAGACAGGACCTGGTTGCTTGTGGGGTATGCTTTCTGAACATGCCCTCTTTGGCAGACGATGGTTGATCTGGGTGATGCAGAGGGTAAGCGAGACTCATCTGCCTTTATTATCTTGGACCCACAGACTAGTTAGACGACATGTGATGCGAACACCTCTTGCGATATATGCAGGAGGGATAGGTCATAATTTAATGCACTTAGTATAGGGCTACGAGCCTCTATTCCCCTGGGAATAGTATGCTTTGATGTCTATCATGGTTGTTCCCCGGTGGATGTTCTACATAGTATTGTTTTATTTCATTAGGCCAAGAGGGCCGATTCAGTTTTGTAGTGAAGTGTTTCATTTCATTAGGCCAAGAGGGCCATTTCCCTGTCTAGTGCGGGTGCGTTTAATCGGGTTTTTGTTTTAAGTGTTGTGCTGGACAGATTTCGTGGTTAGTGGAATTTGGTGGAGCCTGGAGGAGCCTTTGCTGCGATGGAAGCTTCTTGTGGTCAATCCAGGTGCTATTTCTCCTTTACGACTACCTTTCCTTCCTGTTATATGTGTATTTGTACTTGTCGAGGGGACACATTTTTGTTGGGGACCGGCAACCAAGGCATGAAGTCCCAGGTTTAGGCTAAGTATGTTTGAGGGAGGTCGGAGTAGTCATTGCCTCCTGTAAAGACATTGTTAGGCATTAAAAGACCTGTTTGAGAAGGAAGTCCTAGTGGCCCTGTTCTACCAGCCTGCTAGGCAGCCGTTCTAGGAGTTCTTGTTAGCAGTGAGGCAGTTAGAGAAGCCTGCTAGAAGATAATAATAATGATGCCAAGAAACTCTGTACATCCTAAAAGATGAATATCAATACGAAGGTGTGTAAAAAGGGGTTCTAACCCCTATCAAAGAAAAGCAAAGAAATGAAAATATATAAGCCGTTGCTCATTGCCTTGCGAAGGCCTGGTAGGTTCCTGGGGACGAGTCAGACCCGGGGCCGATACCTTGTCTTCCTAGGGGTGGCTTCTTGCTGGATAAATAATACCAAAACAAGGAAGGGTGGAGCGAAAATAAAAGTGAGCGTTAGAAAAGGATTAAGTGTCGCCTTGCGAGGGCTTGGTAGGTTCTTGGGTGCCGAGACAGGTCCTGAGACCGATGCCCTGTTCTCCTTGGGTCACTACACTCAGTTCCCTCCTTTTTGCATGCCCAAGTATGTTCATCCAATACAAACCCCAAAAGAAGACATGTACTGGAAGAAAGTCCACTTTGATCAGGCTATAGGAGTCCTCGCCTTGTAGGTCCTCCTAGTTGTGTTGTCTTTAGTTGGTCAGTAGTTCAGACTACCACTTCGGGCAACCTCTTTGACAGTTCTTTTTAGTTTGGCTGTGTTGGAGCAGCTGGTTAGTGACTCGCTTCAGAGCTTCTATTAAATGATGCTAGGCCTACTCCTTGTGGATGTTATGCCTTGGTTCTGCCAAGGGTAGGGGGAGCATTGTGCTGAGTTTTATGATGATAATTGTTTTGTATCAGTTTGATGCTTCTTTGGTTGTTTATGTGCAGATATGTTCATGGATTCGACGGGCTGAGTCGCCCTATCCCGTGGTCGCCAATGAGAGCGGAATTTAGGTGACAGGAAGTGCTTAAAAATAGCAAAAAATTATGAATATCAAGGGAAAAATATTCACTGTCAAAGGCGGCGGCTCGATCTAGGACGATTTTAAGCGCCAAAGTGCTTTAAAGGCGCCCGAGCGACACTTGTTGATTTTTTATAATTTTTTAGACAGTTGTGCGGGTTGACACGAGCTATTGGCCAATGCGGGATGCTAAGCCGGACGCCCAGGATTTTTTAGAGCTCGATTCCGAGTCCGGACGGGGAAATGGCCAAGAAACCGGTCAAGATACGAAGGGGTGGACAAAATTTGGCCAAAATGGGCAAGTGACCCTTGGGAGCCCAAATTTAAATGTAGCATGAAACTTTGGAGAGGCATGATGCATAAAAATCGTGGAGGAAGCGTGGAGAAACTGCGCCCGAAATTCACGCCATGGATGGAGATGCTCAACCTCCTGCCTGCAAACAACCCCCCCCAATCATCATTGGCCCTCATTCTCCTCTGTATGCTGACTCTATCGCCGCCCTTCGCTCGCGCAATGATGCCCTCTTTGGAGAATTCTGATTTCAGTATTTCTCTCTCCTCCCTCTCTCTCTTCTAAAGGCAAGTTCATGTGGGGAGAAGAAGGAAGAAGAAAGAATGGTGGAGGCTTGTCCGGCATGGATCGGATTGCTCCACGGGCTGGAAATGGTGATTGGTGATTGTGCTGGACATGAAGTGCTGCTGATTTCCAAATCTACAGCCATGGACATGAAACCCGAAACACGCAAATAAGCGGTAATTTAAAATTTTCAAAGGAAATTTGAGCTTTTATGGCTTTTGATTGATGAAATGCTGTTCATGTGGGATAAAAATTGTTCATGTTACTGTTTTCTATGAGTTCTTGCTGGTCATAATCAAAAAATCAGAAAAATATGCATTTTGTGGGTCAAGATAATATGCTAAAACACGAAAAACGTGAAAAAACAAGGGAAAATGAGGGTTTTTGGCATAAAAAGGGGGAAGTAAATAGGAACATCAACTAAACTCTTATTTTTTCTGCAAGAAGGAACTAAGGGCCACAGCCCATAACCTGTTCTTAATTTTCAGCAATTAAATAATGCATAAAAATAAGGGAAAATACAAGAAAATGGTGGAAAAACCCTAAAAAATAGGGGAAAAATACATTTTGGGTTCCGAAAAATAAGGATAAATAAGAGCAATGTTTGTGAATGTTTGTGGGGACTGAAGCATGAGGATTTTCCTCAATTCAACCCCACCTTCTTGTTCTAGTGTGTCTTTTTCTGTTTTTTCCACATAAAGTGATGTCAAAATACCCTATAAACCTATCCAACGATGTAATACTTAAACGGGGAAGGGTAGAGAAGTTGAAATATTTCTAAATGCCGTGTGAGATGATGGGAAAGTTGCTGATTTCTATGCATAGCATTTAGGACGGATGATAATTAAGATCAAGAGCTTAGTAGCACGAGGAGCACCTCGGTGCTAGGCCCATGCAACGAAGCACGAACGGTAGTTGGAAACCATTAAAAGAATGTTTTGCACTTGTGCACGATACTGTTTTGCTAAATGTTTGAGCACTAGACATCCACCAAATGCATAGAGCATGAAAAGAATTTAAGAGTATCGATGATCAGCTCCTGGACATGCATTGCAATTGTTTTTGGAACATGACCTACGTTGAGAGGCAGTGAGATACCCATGCTGTAGGCTAGTCGTGGGATCCTAAAGGGGAAATTAAGTAAGGACAATGGTACATTCCTGGACACGCTTATTGGGTACCTTGAGCGACGTTTGTGCGAAATGTCTAAATGTTGAGCGACGCATCGAGGGGCCAATCCCCAAGGTGTAGGAGAGTCGCAGAGGGTTGACAGCATTCAGCCGTAGGAGGAACCCCATGTGTATGTGATTCGAGCCTTTTGGCTATGTGAAAGGGAATCCCTCTGAGGAGTAATATTGGGTTAGGATCAGTTGGACTACAACGTATTACAAACGCAATGTGCAGGAAGGCAGAGATTTTGATAGACGCTCCTGGCCGCGAGGCCGAGGGGTTGTCTTGTGCATAGTGACGAGGTCCGGCTAGTGCATGAGCCAGTGCCGGCCCGTTTTTAGGTCCATCACCAAGATGATTGAGACCAAGAGCGTTGAAGAGCTTAGGAATAAAGCATCGAGTCCATCCACCAATGAACCCATTGCCATCTCTCCTAACAGTGATGAAACCTCAAACATATCTATGTATTCTGATAAGTCAAAGCAACCATTACCATCAGTGGTTGCTTGCAACACTCAATCCATCGATAACAGAACTTACATTGACCAATCAAGAGTGGATACAACACTGTCACAATAGGTTGACAAAACTATTCCAGTTCAGGAGATCCATGACACAATGGCAGCAAAGCCTTTGAACAATCCTAACATTGACCAATCTTGCTCATCTAGGCCTGAGTCCCCCAGCTATGCTAAAGCCTAGGGAAACTCCTGAAACCTTGCATGAGATAGTAACCGAGCAAGCCCTCATTGAACATAGAAGTGTCACAGAATGCTTAATTGAGTTGGATGCTAAACTCAAATTATTCACATGTGTCTACGTCCTTATAGAAATGGGTACATTCCCTAAGGAGCATCTTGAGGAATACTTGCCATTTCCTCTATCCTGGGAAGAGTAGGAATATCTTAACGACCATTATGACAAGCTCCTACATGAACGCATGCAACTCATCTCTGATGAGGAGGAGGTCGACAAACTATGCCTAATTGTGACATTTCAATGAAGCATTTTGCCAACCAAATCTCTTAGAGATAGAGCAACTAAAGTGACAATCAAAGGGTCCAAGTCAATTTGAAAAATGTTGGTTTGAAAACCGCACTACAATGGCTGAACTTGGAGCCTAGATTATGACAAGTCTCAAAGGAGCAATTGGCCAAATGCCGGTCTCAAAGAGACCCAATCTATGTGACGCCAACTTTCTTTTGAGTACTGGCTACCATTTGGGGTATGGACTTAGTTGAAACTAGCCAAGATAACTCTCTGGTTGATAAGATTCTCATTGAGGAGAAGTTGCATGTTGTGAGTAGACTCAGGCAAGGTACCATGCTACTTGATTTTGCAAATAAACCTTATGTTTGCTTCCTGCAAACACCTCAAAAATTACAGATTCACAATATGCAACATGTGCACCCACTTTCAGTCAATACACCCGAAATCACAGTGTACCCTAAAACTGTTGTCCGCAACCTTGGGGCTCTAAAATGGGGCCTAAAACGGCCTCAGACGCCCAAAATAACTGCGGAAAAGCCCTAAAGGGCTGAATTGCAGAATATACAATGCTCTACTCGTACACCAAATCTCACGACAATCTAAGATTTTTGCTCGACCCTACTTCCAGTGCCTCCATAGGCACTATCCAAGAGAGAGAGTGGAAGAATGGGAGAGCTTCTTACTCGTTGCTTGCTTGCTCGAACCTTGCTTCTTCTCCTTCACTTCATCCTTCAAAATTAGCCTCTCTTAGTGGCACGGCTCTGATACCATGTCAAGAATCACGTTATGCGGGGATGTGCTTGAGCTGCTGCGCCAAACACACACTGTATACACAAGATGAAGCTCACTCAAGAACACAAGAAGAGGGATGGAGGCCAAAACGTTTTCTTACTAGTTTCTTCTTCTTCTTCCACACACTATACAATGTACACAAAGTATAGATAAGATACAACATAAAGGAAAGTGGCCTTCTAAGTCAAAGAGTGCATAACAGACTACACTAATCGACTAGTGTTATATCTTTGCTAGCTATAGGTAGGTGTAACAAACTAAATATAATAAGTGATAAGTCAGTGGCCATGTGAGTATCATAATGACCACCAATGTGCTAAGTGTAGACGTGCGGACTCATCTAGCCACGCCGTCCATCATCAATGTCCACACATGTTGAGCTTGCCATCTCAACACCTCTTCCATGGGTGAATTGCTAAGGACACTTTTCACAAGAGGCATTGTCACAGCCAAAGGCTATGACTACTATGATTTCTGATTAGAAGTAGTAG
The DNA here is from genome assembly GCF_053477565.2 of Lygodium microphyllum. NCBI lineage: Eukaryota > Viridiplantae > Streptophyta > Polypodiopsida > Schizaeales > Lygodiaceae > Lygodium > Lygodium microphyllum. The sequence goes on from NC_141150.1 coordinate 35,829,488, forward strand.
CAGCTAATTTAGTGGATTGGCCACTATTGGTAGACTGCAGTGTCAAGTCCTTAAGCAGAGCAAAAGTGGCCATGTCTTTTGTTGCCCTTTGCACGTTCACTTGTGCAGATCGAGTTGAGCTAGTCACAATGGATTGCACATGCATATCCTTAGGCTGAGAGCTAAGGGTGGTGTCATGTCCCATCTCTTGGACATTTGGAAGCTTAGATGGAGATAGAGATTGGGATTGAGGAACTGCACTTGACGACTACTGTTGTGGAGCCCCAAGAAAGCCACCAAGGAAAAAGGGTTTCTACTGCAAGAAAATCTATCTTGTAACATCAACAAGCATTTGTTTCATTCTTTTGAGAACCATAACAAGGAAAAGAACAAATCTTCATGTAGCATCATAGTAGATATCTCCCATGGATTTAATAGAATCAACCATAATCTTCAACATCTTCATAGAATCCATCAATAGAACAAGAAATACAAAAGAACACACCACTTTTGAATAGAAATAATCACATAGTATTCATCTTCATTGTCTTCATAGTTTTCTCTTAATCTCTCATAGATAAATACATCGTTTTGATAGAATTGACTATCTCTAACTCTCTCTTTCTCTCTCAATTAATAGTATATCCTCTCCTCACTACAATACTCAATAATCTCTCTCAATAATACTTCTTAAGTCGTAAATGCTCCTTCCAAGATGTGTGGGAGGTATGAAAGGGCACCAGAGCCACTACAGTGTCTCTTGTAGTTCACTACTGTCACTTCACTTCAATCTTCTCTTTAGTCTTCAGCAGCTACTTCTTCCACTTCCTTGAGCTCTTTTGAACTTATATTAATTTCTTCCCAAGACTAGAAAACTTTTCCAAAGTCACACATACATTCCACAAAACACTTACAGAAGATCTACAAAGGATTTGCAGAACAAAAATAGAGCAAGAACAAAGGCTCTTCAGAAGGTCATCAGAGATTTATAGAAGGTCAACAGAAAACATCGTAAATAAGCTTTCAAAAGACCTCAAACTTCATCAATCATCAATCCATGCTTCATATAGAAGAAAATCAGAATAAAATAGAAGCTAAACAGAAGGTATCATAACCAATCAGAACCTCAACAGAACTTATCAGAACATCACAGAACCTTATATTTCTACTAAGAATCATCATAATCTTCCAAAACATAATCAATATAATTAAAAACACTCTCAAACACTTCCAAAACAACCAAATATCACTCAAAATCCATAAAAAATCAACCATTCAATCTTCAAAAACAACAAAAATCAGCCAAAAAATTTAATCATTTCAGCTTCAACATATTTTCACAATTAAAAATGAAGTGTCCTCATGACCTAAGAAAGAGGTAATATAAGCTCAACATGATCTTCTTTAGTATCGTCAATAATCCACCCAACCATCACCCCAACTTGTCACTTGTATCTAAGAAAGAATACAACTAAAGGAAAACACCATTATCCAATAACACATCTTGTAAACAATAGAAAGTTAGGACAAATTTGTAAAGGATATAAGAGGTTCCTCAGATTTGCATCATAGGCTTTCCATCCACCATCACCATCAGTGTCAATAGTTAAAAAGAGATTTCTTGAACAAATCCAACATTCAACCACCATGAACTGATCACATGGAAATTAACACAACACAAATATAAAACAACCATCTGAATGGCACCTCCAAAGGAGAGATATATAATTAAGAAGCATAGAAGATACATCCATGGGTATTAGCAAAGATGATCTCTCTTGAAAGCTTGATGATTACGAAAACAATCCATGGAGAAGGATTCATCTACAAAAAAATTTGGAGGATTCTGAAAGAATTGAAGACAATACATCCTTTCTAGCAAAACAAGGTATTAGCTAGGCAAACAAAGGGCATGAAAATATATGATATCCAGTTGTTGGGAATCAAAGTTCACATTGACATTCATACAAAGCTTAGGAATGGCCTTTTGATCGTTATGGGAATGCCTATGCATATATGCTAGGTACCAAGCAAAGTGGACTGTCAATCTCACAGAAGGATGATTGTGAATATTGATAGGCAAATTGGAGATAATTTTGGTACGCTTGACTAGCAGTTGTTCAGTCCCCTAGAATTAATGGCCAATTAATCTATGGTCTCGTAAGAGAATCAGTGGAGCTCCATCCTCATCTTCTTGGAATTTTCTAATCAAATCCTTCATAACCACTAACTAACTGAGGGGGTTGAGAAATAGAAGTGGTAGGAGATGGAAGAGGAATGAGTGAAAGGGGATGAAGGGATGGGTAGGCAAAATCATAAAATGAGGAATAAGCTAAAGAAGGATTAGCTAAGAATTTAGGCAAAACAGTTAAGAAAGGTGTTAATTGATAAGCAAAAAAAGTAGAAGGAATATGGATAGATGGGGAAGGACAAGGTGGAGAAGGGGAAAATACTCGATCTTCAATGAAAGAACAATAGGTAAAGATTGGAATTTGTGGTGCATCCTAAGGTTGGAAAAGGAGAGGTAAGATGGTTGTTGAGTTGGATTGATAAAGGGAAAAATAAGCATCATATCAATGGGCCATTTGTTGATAGAAAAATAAACTAGAAACAAAGGGACCTAAAGCAGATCGTCAATAGTAGACATCAAAGAAGGATGAATCAAATGGATGGTTCTTGGAAAGATAAGGTAAAAGATCCACCCTTAGTTGGTTAGTGTTTTGCACATGAGTAGAGGCTTTATTCTGTCATTGGTTCAAGACTACAGAATCAATCACTGTATGCCATAAAGTGTCAGGGTGCAAGCAACCACTTTAGAATAATAGCACTGGAACATTTCATCTATCCTCAACTCCAAATGTTCGACATATAAGGCAGCTTGTAAGACCACATCCCCTACATACCAAGCTAGATCTTCATCATCTGGAATCAACAGATCACCTTATAAATACACATAAGATAGCAGCATTGTATTCGAAGTCACAGAATCTTCAAAGACCATACGAACTACTTCTCAGAAGACCAAGTTTCACTCCAACCATCCTCTAAAAGAGGTAGATCTAGAGTTGAGAGCTTAATAAAGAAGGCCGACTTCTGCAACTGATAGTGGACAAAAAAGGAATGGTTGGTAGGAATATACTCTTGAAATTGCTCAAACGAAGACCATAATAAGTCCATCTTGAACTGCAATATTTCCACTTTAGCTTGAAACAACAGACATAATGTGGCCTATCGTTGGAGAAATGCCAGGTCCGCAAGGGTCAAAGAAGAAATTGGTTGCGTAGGACATGGTGTAGAGAAACATGACTGGACAAGTTGCTCTTTAAGCTACTAAATTTGGATTCTGCTCTGTTCTAAGGTGGTATTGGCTATCTTAAGCTCCTTTGTCTAGGCGTCTAGCAAAGCCTGATGAAGCTCTTGAGATTCCTGTAACAATCTATCTCGGTCCTCAATCACATTAACCACTTGGGTTTTAGTGTCAGCCAACTGATTGTGCAAACGAGGAATGTCCATTTTCTGAGCATCAATGATCTTAGTCTGTTGCTCCATTTGGGTACAAAGATCATAGAAGCGTTCATGAGCAGAAGCTAGCTATGCATTTGCTTTTGTCGGCCCTTCTTTGGTTTGTTGGACTTCATCATAGCAAGAGGAATAGAGCTGCTAGATGCATGTAGTCATCATTGAGAGCTCAATAGAATGCTGAACATCTTGGCATAGGAAGGGAATTGCATCTCCAGCTACCAAGTATTGTTCTGAAGGGATGGAAATCTCCAGAGTACCCTCAGGATGTGCTCTGAAAAGATTTGGTGTTGTGAGGAAAGCTGGTAGTAGGTGACTGCTAGATTGATTAGGAATGGAGATTGGAGGAGGAGTTGGGGCTGATTCAGCCACTCATTTTAAGTGTTTCCTCTAAATTACCACAGGAAGGATAGGATTAAGATCCTCAATGATGACATTAGAGTATTCAGTAGGGGGAGGAGCTTCTGGTGGATCAACTATCAAGGTAGGAACTTCCTTCGAAGGGGTGGCATATGCCAAAAAGACAGAAAGATAAGAACCAAATGTAACATTGCTTACATTACCCCTTGTGGCTGTGATAAAGTGTTGATCCATTTTTGACAAAAGGTAGGAACTCCAATCAATCGTTATGCCTTTCAACACCATTCTAGAAGCTGTAAACAACTCCTTTGAAAGGTAATTAGAGGGTGTCTTGGTAGGCATAAACCTATCCTGAAGGAACTGGCATAATTGCTTCCACATAGGATTGGAGATCATGGGGACACTAATGCTAGAAGTGGTAAAACCTTCTTGGGATCCAACACGTCTTGGGTCTGCTTCTGCAACAATTTAAGGATATCCTCATTCGAAAACAGTTGTCTAGCAGTAGGAAAAGAGTCTCCCCGATAGGGTAAAGATAGAGCCTTGCCCAAACTTTTAGGCGTCAATTGAACAATTGTTCCTCTAATAAGACCAAACCACTTACTAAGAGGCTAGAAACTAATCAAAGTATCAATATTCTCTGGAATGAGTGGCAATGAGAGTGCGATGAACTTGTCTAAGCCTGCTTTGCCAATAAGTTTGAACTCCAGCAATAAACAATAATCGTGAGATACCAAGAGGATGTACTAAACTAGAGGAGGAGCTTGAGGCACCATTTAAATAGATTACACACACACAGACAATCATAGTGAATGCCTACAAAACAACAAAATAACCAAAAATAAGAGATCGACCATAATAAAGACACACAGATGTGACTGACCAACAGACCACCCCAAACAATCCACATCCTAGAAAAAATTTGGCATAACCTCTACACATATGCAACCAAAAGCTTCATGCGATCCAAGACAAACAAACACGCTGAATACTCGTATTAGGCAGAAAAGAAAACTACAGACCGTACTCGTAATCGTATCATAGAAACCAAACCATAATACAACAACAACCCACTCAAAACATGACCAGAACTTCGGTAAGTAATGACAACTCGAAAGACTGCATGGGTCCATCTCACAAAGCACAATTATTGAAAAGGAGAATAAGTGCAATGAGAGGAATGATTTTAGTGAAATGTTCATTTTAATAAATTATTAAAAATGGGTGAAATTTTATTAGATTGTAATCCCTAATAAGAAAACGATGGTTTCTTCTTAAAATGTTAATTACAAATTATTAGGGTGAATCAATGCTTTAAATGAACCACGTACTCTGATACCCAGACTAGGGTCTCTAAATGCAAATTCATTCAGTAAAAATTAAGTGTCTGTTTAGCACTTTTTGTAAAGTGTATGCACTTGTGACGATGGGTTCATTTTTAAATAAACTGAGATGTGTCTATAGTGCATGAAGCGCGTGCTAAGTGAATGGCTGGTTCATTTTATTTTATTTGAAAAATGTGTGTTTAACGCAAGTGCGCGTGGAAAAGTGGGCGATTTAAGTTCCTTTTAAAAAATAACCATGATTATGGGGTGACCAAAATAAATAAAGCAAGAAATATAAATACCTAGCAGGGGTGTGTATGTAAGAAACTGAGGGCGCACGGATGGGTCCCAAGATGCAATGAATCCAACAAGAAAAAGCAAAAGCCACTAACTTGAAAAAAAAAATGAAACACCTATTTTTTGTAAAAAATGTATATCAAGGCAAGGTTAGTGGGGTCCTATGTAGTTTGGTTAGTTGCGATAAGTATCTGTGTGTTGTGTTTTCGGTTTGGTTGTGTTTGTGTTGTTGTATTTTTTTTAAAAAAATTATTATTGGCAAAATTGATGAAATGGGACATATAAATATGTTGTGAACTTTTATGGTGAGGTTTTAGCAATCATCAAGTGTCAATAATGTGTCTATATTTTTTAGCATTTTTAGCATATTTTTGGAATGTAAAATAAAATGTCTATGAATTTAGGTAAAAATTTAACATTTTGGCCTTAAAATAATAGGGTAATCATGTGTCAAGGCTTTTTCAGCTTATTTAATATTCCAAAAGTAGTCAAATGAATTGATGAAATTTCTTATTATTTTTCTAAATTTAATTCTGATTTTTATTGATTTTTAGTGAATTTTACTCAATGTTCAATTAATTTTGAAGGATTTTAAGGGTTTTTAATTTTTTGCAATTAATTATCTGTATTGTAACCCACAAAATAAACCAAAAATTTTCCAATTTGGTAATGAAAATTTCAGCTATTTTTAATTAAATTTTAATGAATTTTTTAGTGTTTTAGGTGTTTTCGTGGGTGTTAATAGGTTTTTGAAAAATAAAAAGGAGGTACTCGAGGTGCGTGTGACAGCAGCTTGTGAATGGATGGGCACACACCACCGCATGAATAAGACCGGACACGCGTCCTCGTGCGTGAACATGCACGAAGAATTCCAGGTCACGACACAACAACGCCCATGCGCGCAAGAACACCCCCAAGCAGTGGGGTGAGATGAGGTGGGGGTGTGGACTCATGGTTGCACGAAAATGGTGGTGGTGTCAACAGCGAGGGGTCAGCGGTTTGCTGCGGGTTTCTGCTGGAGTGGTGGACGTGTCGGTAGGGGGAATGGGGGTTAACAGGGGGGTAGAAGGGTTCTACGGGGGAGGAAAAAGAAAGATTGAGAGGGGGGGAAAGGGGCTTTAAAAAAGAGAGGGGGGCGGGGAAGGGGGGGGCGGGCGGGGAAAGGGGAAAGGGGGCTTAAAAAGGGGGAAAGCAGGTGATGATAGGGAATGGGCGGGTGGGCAGGCGGTGGGAGGAAGGTTAGTGGGTAGGGGTAGTGGGAGGGTTGGGCGGGTAGGGGGTGGGAGGAAAGATAGTGGTGGGAGGGGGGATGGTGGGGGTAATGCAAGTGGCAGGTGGCAGGTGGCAGGCGGCACAGGACGGCGACGGCGGCAACGCAACCAGCGGCTCAACAACAAGGAGGCGATGCAGGCGACGGCTAGGGTGGCGCGCGGGTAGCGACAGCAAGTAGGGGTGGTAGGTCCAGGCGCAGGGGACTGGCGCGAGTGGTGGGGGCGGCTGCCATAGACGGCAGGCAGCAACAAAGAGGAAGGGGAGGAGGAGGAGAGGGAGGGAAGGAAGAGAGGGTGGAGAAGGAGAAGGGGAGGAAATGGGGAAGAAGGAAGGAAAAGGAGGAGGAGGCAAGTAGAGGAGATGGTGGGAGAAGGATAAGATAGGGGAAAAGGATGGAGGAGAGAGCAGATAGTGGAAGGAGAAGAAGAAGAAGAAGAAGAAGAAGAAGAAGAAGAAGTAGGAGGTGGAGGCACAAGAGCAGGGAGAGAGGGGAGAGAGAGAGAGAGAGAGAGAGAGGTTAGGGAGAGAGAAGAAGAAAGAGAGAGAGAAAGAGGAGAAAAGAGAAGAGGGAGGAAGGAGAGGGGGAAAAACCATCAAGGAGAGGGGGGTTTTAAAAATAATAATTAAAAATTTAAAAATAAATAAAAAATAAGAGAAATAATGAGAAAAATGAGAAAAAGAAAAACAAAGAAGCTCCTCGTATTCGACGCATAAGCGCAGGGTGGGGGTGAAAAAACAATTTGCAGTGGTAGGATCAGATGGGGCCAGGACGGTGACAGGGAAGTCGCACACACCACAGGGATGTTGAGAGGCACGTAAACACAAAAACACACGCATTCACGCGCGAGGCAAGGCGGTCGGGAACTCAACAAAACAAAGAAAAATTAATAACATGCAAACCATGCATCAGAACAAAATTCTTGAAAAAGAAACAATGTGCCAAGCGACGAGGAGAAGATGAAGGAAAAGTGCAACAAGGTGTCCAAGGGGAAATGAGGGCATTCACATGGGAAAAATGTGAAAATTGAGCCAAAAAATGCATACGAGAATTAATATCGAAAAATCCAAGAGCCGGAACGAAGTGAGGAAAGAAGGAAAAATGTGCAAAAGAATGTGCCCGACAATCCTATCACATTAGAACACAGTGGCGAGTAAGATAAGCCCCATGCACATAGAAAAAACCCAAAAATCATACTCGAAAAGGGATTCGGAAATTAATATAAAAATATTTGGGCATTGGAACAAAGGGCAGTAAAAAGGAAAAATGGCCGAACAACAGTGTTTCACAGGACTGTCATGTTGAAATGCATTTCCGAGGGGATTAGGGGACATGCAGATGAAAAAAATAAGAAAATAGAGTTCAAAAACACCAATAAAAATTAATAACAAAAAATCCAAAGGGCAAAAAAGGGCGGAGAAAAAAGGAGAATTGTGTAGAAAGGATGGCCGGACAAAGTTGTCTAGTCAGAATTGAGTTTCGAGAAGAATAGGGTAGGTTCACATGGAAAAAGAGTAAAAATATGCACGAAAGAGATACAAAAACCTACACAAGTTAATAACGGACAAATCATACATCAGAATGATAGACAGTTAAAAGGAAAAATATCTAGGGAAAGGTGGAGGACAGGGCTAGTACATCAGATCATTGTTGCGAAGCGATAAGGGCACATTTGTATGGAAATACATTCAAATAGAGAAGAAAAGCTTCAAATTTTAGTAATGCAAAAATAGTAGGCCAAAACAGGGGGATGGAAGAAGGAAACATGTGTCAGTTGAAGGGACAAATAGGGCCATAAGGTGGGATCGGGAGTTTGGTGAACGTAGGATGTGTTCACATAAAAAAGAGAAAAATTTGTGCAATAAAAGTAGCCGCAAGGAAAATGGCCTCGACGACAAGGGGTACGAGGATGGGTGGGTGGGGAAGGGACCCTATTAGGGCAGAACTAGTACGCGGTAGACACGCATGATTGGGTAATGACATATGCAAGGGGGTATGTACAGCACACGTACAGGGACGTGTCCCCACACTTAAGACCTTATCGATTAGGGTAGATTGATCTACATGGCCTAGGACTTGTCAACCAATTGGACGCTGACGTCCCCACACTTGAGACATAACATGCACTTGCAAACAGAAAGGTAGGGCTAGGAACACTTGGCCGATTTCGGATATGGTTAAAGGAAACCGTCGTTGTTGATGCAAAAAGATCGAAACCATCGGTAGGAGGTATCAGGGCTTACCACAGAACACGTCTAGTGTGGCCAAAACTATGCAACAACACCCAGGGAGGTAGCTTTGTTGGTAAAGTGTATCAATTTAAATGTCGATGACGAAGAATAGAATTCTTAGCTCACGGGCACTCAAGAGGATGATAGAATAGTCGCTCGCCCCATGACGCACATCGCTCAATGAATAAGCATGAAATCCCATAACTTATACTCGGTTTAGAATTGAACAAGGGGAAAATGATTTGGAGGGAGTATGCTAGTGTACACAATTCATGGTACATTCGTGCATTCCAACTATCTGGCATAGGTGCAAGCAGAAAGGCCAGGGAGCCTTATCGTGCACTATACAGAACAAGGTGGCGTGGCCTATGATGGTGGCAGAGACCCATCCCATGGGTGTATAGGGAAACAAGAACGTACCTGACTCCAATTGTCATAATGTCCCTCAATCCTCACTGCTCAATAATGGGTTTAGGAACACCAGTCATGCTCAACCCCCCCTCAGTCTCACGCTCTGTGGATGAATGCAAGAGGGCTGTCCATTCCGTATATCCATTGATGTAATCCTCACTTGCGCTTGTGCAAGGGTTGTATTTCGTGTGTGCATTTGATGGTGCAACTGTGCATCCCACCCTGTGCTGGGATACAGTGCGAGAATGAAGGCCAGGGAGCCTTATCGTGCAGTGCACAGGAACATATAGTGTTTTGTGCATGGAGAGGCCCATCCCGTGCATGCAACACTCCATTCCACATAGCTCACCTCTCATTTGAATTGAAGGGAAAGAATTGATCACTCACCCCACCCTCTGTCTCACACTCCACTGATAGATATAGAGGGCAGAACATACTCACATCCCCATCCTATTAAGATGAAAGCTCGCATCACTCAATTGTTGGTCGATGAAGATCACTAGTTGGTTGTCGACAATGTGCCAATGAAGAGGCATACCTAGGGAAGTAGCCAACATATCTGGTACTTGATTTTATATGTAGAGCATGCCGTCTTTGGAAAAGGTAGTCTGTCATAGGGAATCAATCCTTGAATGAGACTGTTGATACAGTGCACCAAGGGAGGTGGCTTTGGAAAGTTGCGTTTGAAAAGGTTCGGCTAGTGATTCAACTGTTGATTGCGGGGTACTGCCACCTTTTCCACTGCCAGCTCCCGTCCAAGGGTGTTTACCACCTTTTCTTAGAACAAGGCCTACTATGATAGGGAATTGCTTCCTTTTCTCCCATAGTAGTTTGTTTTTTCTCTCTCTCTCTCTTTTTTCCTTTTCTTCTTTCCTACTCCCAAGGGTGTTTCCACCTTTTCTCGAAGAATAGGTCGGCATGATAGGGATCTAACTTCTTTTCTCCTATGAAATATATATTCTTTTTTTTCTTTTTATTATTTTTTCTATTTTTTAAAGAGAATGGTAGAAATACCATGTGTCAGGACCATCCACATCACAACTGTTGAATCAAACGAGAGGAGAACATAGTAAGGATGGGAGGTGGCTGGGAGGGGCTAGCAGAACGAGACTGCCTCATGAGGAAGATCACAAGGGCTATTAGAAGCACAAAGAGATGGACAGTGTGACGCCCAAAAGAGGGAAAGGGTGGGTCGACTGTGATTGTCAAGATCCCCAGGGAGGGAAGTACTTCTTCAGGCGATAGAGCCATTGATTAGAAAGGGATCCTCAGAAGCATTGATGGCTTACACTTGGAGAGAACCATTAGGATTGACAGTAAGTACCTTATAGGGACCCATCCAGCATTATTGAAGCTTTCCAGGAAACTTGCCAAATCGGGAATCATAAACTAGGACAAGATCACCTTCTTTGAACTCCTTGCGCTTGATGAAGTGTCATGATAGGCCTTGCATCATGCTTGAGTGGTTTCCATGCACTGTAGGGCCATCCACCTAATCTCATCCAAACTTTCCAAATGCAGCAGGCAGTGCTGGAGAGACTCATAATCTCCGAGGCATTCTTTGACTACCACTCGCAAAGAGGGAAACTCCAACTTAATAGGGAAGATGGCTTCTGTGCCATACACCAACTGGAAAGGAGTTTGTCCTCCTGTAGCTGCCTTATAAGCCTACTGTGCATATGGGATTCTGGTCCTGAGCCCTCACAGCTCCTTACAAAGGGATTGAAGTAGGTGTGATTATAAATATCTCAACACCCCTCCTCAATCACAACCAGAAGTACAAAGCGTATAGAGGCTTTAGTGAAAGAAACACCTGCAAAGTATGGGCACACCATAAACATGGCAAAACACCAAAGGCTGTCGTAGAAAAGGCTAAGTCTAGGTACCACAAACATGATGGTAATCCAAAGGCTATAGTAGGGGCCTCACAAAGTGTATAGAGGCTTTAGTACAAGGCTTATTTGAGGAGTTTATAAGTTTATGTTTGAAGCACTAGGGCTAGCAAATACAAAGCTTCAAAAGTATGTCTGGATAGAAGGACTGATGAGGTTGTCCTTCTCCTAGAGGTCTTCTTCTTCTTCTTCTTCTTCTTCCTTTGCTCTGTTTTCTTCTTCTTCTTTGACTGCAACTAGATAGGCCTTTTGGACCTCTTTCTAGCATGGTAGAACTTCTCAATGTGTCCAGTCCTTTTGCAAAAGTCATAGAAGAGCTGATCCCTCTTGCCTTTGTACATGTTGCCAACATATAATGCATGTTCATCTCTAGAGATGCTTGGTTCTTCCTTAGTTTTTAGCTTCTTTACCTCCTCTAACAGTGATGCCTGGATATCAACAAGTTCAAGGTTTTGCATATTGATTAGAGTTGCCGATACATTCTAGCAAAGGATGCGATTGGTGACTTCAACTTGGCCGTTGGCTCTGGGGTAATAGGGGGTGGACTTGCGATGGCAGATCTTATAGAGGTCTGCCAATTCTTCCATGATTTTATTAAGGAAATGAGTACCTCTGTCACTTACTAGCTCGAGGGGATTGCCAAAATGGGTGATGATGTTTTCATACATAAACAGAGCTACATTGTTGCCATCGTCCCACTTCAAAGCTTTAGCTTCACACCACTTGGTGACATAATCTGTACATACCAAGATGTATCTATTCTGCTTCTGTCTAGTGGGCAGATCAATGGGACCCACAAAATCAATCCCCCACTTCTCGAATGGCTTTAGGGGAAGAATAGGCTGTAGTGGCATGGCATTGGTCTTGGTGGGTTTCCCCATTCGTTGACAAGCATCACATCTCTTACAGTAGTCATAGGCATCCTTGTGGAGGGTCAACCACCAGTATCCTATGAGCATAGCCTTTCTGGCTATCACTTCTTCTACAAATTTTCCTCCACATGGCTCATCATGACAAGCCTTAAGAACAATCCTGATCTCGTCTCCTACAACACATCTTCACAACACTTCATCTTTGCCTTTCTTGTACAATGCACCGCCTAGCAAGGTTTAGGGGGCTAATTCCAACAGAAGCTCCTTCCTCTCTCTGCTCTAGAGAGGCTAGGGGTATACCACTAAGTTGCCATGAGATTGGCTATGTCTGCATATTAGGGAGTTATAGTCTCAACCAAAAATAAAGAAGCATCAGGGAGGTCCAGATCATCCAGTGTTCCTCTTCTGTAGTTTAAGGGATCTATGACAAATGATTGGCTAGGACATGGGAATGGCCATGCTTAGTGACCACTTCAAAATTGAACTCCTGAAACAGGAGCAACCATTGCATCATTTGTCCTTCCACATCTGCTTTGTTCATCAGGAAGGGCAAGGCTTCATGGTCCACGTAGAATTTGAAATGTGTCGACAGCAGATAGTGTCGAAACTTCTCCAATGCAAACACCATTGCTAAGCACTCAAGCTTTGTCAGTGTATAGTTCCATTCTCTATCGATTACTTTCTGACTTGCATAATATATTGGCCGATCTAATTTAGAGGGGCCCTTTTGGCATAAGACTGTACCTAGGCCTTCAACGGATGCATCACTGTGAACATGGAACTCCTTTGTCCAGTCAGGAGGTTGTAGAATGGGTGCTCTAATGAGGCACTGTCTTAGGGTATTAAAAGCTTCTTCACAGTCATCAATCCAAAGGAAATCTGCATCTTTCCTTAGGAGCTTGTGCAAAGGGGTTGCCTTGGTTGCAAAATGTGCAATGAGTCTTCTGTAGTAGTCTACATGGCCAAGAAATCCTCTCAATTTCTTGAGATTTGTTGGTGCTGTCTCAGTGCTACAATCTTCTCAATCTTCGCTGGGTCTATTGCGATCCCTTGTGTAGAGACAATATGTCCTAGAAGAACTCCTGATGAGACACCAAAGACACATTTGTTAGGGTTGAGAGAAATCCCATACTCTCAGCATCTGTCAAAACATTGTTTTGGGTGTCCCCAATGCTCACGGATTCGGCTACAGACACAGAAGTCATCGAGATACACCTCAATGAAATCATGCAGATGGTTTTGGAAGGTAGCTATCATTACTCATTAGAAGGTAGCAAGAGCATTATAGAGCCCAAACGGCATCACTCTATAAGCATAGGTTCCCCATTCTATGGTGAAGGTTGTTTTGGATTGGTTCTCTTCTACGATTTGGACTTGGTTGTATCCGCTGAATCCATCCAAGAGGGAATACAACTCCTGGCCTGCCACTATGTCCAATAGTTGGTATGTGAAAGGGATAGGGAAATGATCATTCTTTGTCTTCAAGTTCAACTTTCAAAAATCCACACATATTCGAAGTTTCCTGTTCTTCTTGGGTACGACCACAATGGGCAAAACCCGTTCACTGTTAGCCAATGGGATAAATGAACTCAGCTTCTAGAAGCTTCAATAATTCAGCCTTCACCAGAGCCAAATAATTGGGATTCATACACCTTTGTCTTTGCCCCACAAGTTTGGCATCAAGCTCTAGATCGATGTGTTGTTACCATATTGTGGGAACAATCACCTTTAGATCTTTATAAGACCAAGCAAACATGTCTAAGTTCTCCTTTCGTAGGTTGCTCATAGGACCACTAGTTCTTCTTCTAGAAGATTTAGATCCACTTTCAGGTGACGTTTAGTAATGTCAGCATCCAGGAATGTCAATTTCCTTTCACCTTCTACTTCGTGGATAAAAGTCCCAGGGATTTCTTTTGGATAGAGGTCCCATGGATTGCTTCTGACTCCTTCAAGGGAGTAGTGTCATCGTCTGCTGATGCACTAAAATTATTATTATCTTTTAATGGAGGCTTAGCTCGCTCTTTAGGAGGTTGAAAGGGTATCATTGAGGTTTCAGGTTTGGGTTGGAAATGAGTTACTTCTTGGCTCAAGAATTCATCTTCTGAAGATGCATCCAAGAACGTTACATATCAGGGACCTTCTATGTGTTGTTTAAACTACAAGACTGGAGGTTGTTGGGAAGGTGCATCATCATCATCTTCTTTAAGGAAGGGTAACTTTGGACAAAAAGAGCCACTTCTAAAGGAAGGCCTATTCTTCTTAATCCATTTCTTATAAATCCTTTGCCTATGACATGATTCTTGGATCAGTCCAAAGGGTACCACAGTCATTCTGTCAAACAAAAAGAGATCTTATGTTTCTGAGGCTTCCGAAACATCAGAAACATCTTCCTCATCTCTGCCTTCTGTGAATAGGATAGATCCTTCTAGCTCGCTTTCATAATCCTTGTCTGCATTATCACATTTGTCCTCTTCAGGTTTTGTTTCTACATCTGTGGGTGTTCTGTAAGAGAAGAACAAGCTCTCTATTATATCCTTTGCTTCTGCTTCTGCTTTTTTCTCTGCCTTTGCTTCTATCTCTGCCTCTGACTCTGCGACTGCCATGTAACAGGGAGAAAATTATATCCATGCTTCTATTTCGCTATCAAGGTGATTTCATAATTCAATTCGGGTTGAGGCAGGAGGTATTCTCCCATGGACAAAGACTTTGCTTCCTTCGGTAGTTGGCTTACAGTGCCCACTGTTAGGGATTATGCCTTTGTTTTCTTGGGAAAGATCTATTTGACAGCCTCTTCGTCTCCTAATGTACCATCTGTTACTTCATTAGAGGAGTCTGTGATGACTTCGATGGACGTAGATCCATTGCCTTTTTGCGATCCATACAACTTCAACACCACTTTATTGGGTCCTCTACCTAAGGTTAGGGTTCCTTTGAACCAGTTCGTCCTTGCTCTTGCTTCAAAAAGCCAAGGTCTTCCCAATAGCAGAGGGTATGAGTTCCCGTAGGAATTTGATTTGACCACCAAATATGTTAGCCAATAGTCTCTTCCTGCAAGGGTTGTATTTATGTATGGGAGGATGCCCAACGGTTGATTTTGCTTTGGTCTGCCAATGTGATAAGCCACTATATAGGTTGAATTCCTTGCAAACCTAGATCCTTCATTGTCACATCCATCATTATGTTTACTAATGAGCCTCCATCAGTCAATGCATCTGAAATAAAGCATCCTTCTATCCATACACTAATCTCTGGGGTTCCAGGAAGGTGTTGGCCACATCTACTTCCTTCACAAGTTCTGAGGCTCTGTTGGACTTTGTTGTTGTTGGGGGAGCAATCCTTAGGCTGCATCTTCTTGTCAAGATGCTTTTGAATATTTTTTGGCAATTGGGGGACAACATCAGCAACTGTCGGAATGTTAGGTTTGGTTTAAGGGTGTTTAGGTCTTTGACCAAATCATACTCTTTGATAGCATCCATAGGCTTTTCCAATTGACTAGGAAATGGGGCCATGCCTACTTTTATCTTCCCTTTTTCTTCTAGGAGTGGCAACATCTGCTCTTCTTCTTCCTAAGGAGGTACTTTTGCATCCTCTATTTCCTGAACCTTTGGTCTTGTCTCTGCAATTGTCACTGTAGCTCTATGTGGCTCTGTAGTGCTACGTACTTCCTTATTCTGGATTGCATTGTTCTCTTTTTCCCGAGGAAGGTTGAAATTTACAGTCTTGGCAGAAGGAACATTCTCTTTTGGAACTACGGATTCTCCTTTCTTTGCTCACATTATTGTAGCCACTTCCAATTCCACCAAATTGGAAGCAAGTTCTTGGGTCTTCTGTTGGGTATCAGAAGTAGATTTCACAAGGGTTGGACTTTGACAATCTTTTGCAGTGTGGCCTTCTCCTTTGCATCGACTGCATAAGGGCTTGTAATCCACATATCTTCTAGGGTTTGGACAATTCGGTGAGATATGACCCTTTTCTCCACATCTGTAACATTCCACCTCTGATCTCTGACCATCGCCAGACTGGCGTCCTCTGTAACTTTGAGAGGAAAACTTCCTCGGACTGAATTTAGGACCAAACTCCCTAGGCTTTGGTCCAATGTCCTGCGTTATCATTTTGGATTCTAGCAATTTGAATCTTGCATTTTCATCTTTCTTTCTTCGTTTGTGCATCTCTTTCAGAGAGTAGATATCCTCTGTATGGTTCTTCCTCAAACAGAATGAATAGAAGGCTCCAGGAATGGTTAGTTTGTGGGTACATTCAGTGGCTAAATGTCCCACTTGATGGCACTTTCCACACCATATATTAGAACACATCACATATCTCCCACCTTCCGTAGGAGTGGATATAATAGCAGTGTTCACCTTCAACATCTGTAGCTATTCTATAATCACATTCATAATCTCTTTCTTGATACTTGCCAACCACTGAATTGGACAGGTAGTCCTTCAGATTTTCACCTCCTGTTGTACTTGTAGTAGGGTTTTGAGAAGCTTCTGTAATTACTAGTTCTGATTCAGAGCTCCTGTTGAGACTTGGGGTTGTTGATTCCAGTGGGTAGGATTCCACTATTGTTGAGTCACCATTGGAGGAACTGTTTGAGACCACTGTTGTTGTGGTTGAACCATCATTTGAGGCATCGTCGTTTGTGGCCACTGTGGATTAGGTGCATTGTACTGTGGCACTGTTTGCATCTGGGATAGGGTTAGGGAATTGTCCCTGGAACTACATTTGGTGGGTATACCATTCCTGGCATGGGAGGAGGTAAAACTCCTCTTTCTGGAGTCATTGAGAGCCTTGCTTCAACTTCGTCATACAGTCTTGCACCTTCAACTGCATCTTGCAGATTGACTGGTCTTCTCAATTCCATGAACTTGCGAACTTCTAGTTGTAAGCCTCTGAGGAACACTCCCTTCTAGATGCCTTCATCCAAATGATGATTGGTCCATCTCTTCAGGATGGATTCCATTCGCAAGACATAAGCTTCTACTCTTTCTCTGGAGGACTGACTTAGGTTCATGAACTCCTCTTGCATCCGCTCTTCAAAACCTTCACACCTGAATTTAGTGAGGAAGGCCAACTTCAGGTCGTCCCATGTGCCAAAAGTTCCTACTGCTTGTCTCTCATACCATTGAAATGTCGTTCCCTTGAAAGTGGCAGGGAAGATTGCTAACCAACGCTCGGGGGTTCCAGCATTGTTACCCATACATTCTACCATAAACTCTGCTATATGAAGATCAGGGTCTTCATTGTACTCTCCCTTAAAAATTGGCAATGGGACTACATTTGTTGGCTTGTCATCAATATTTCCAGGACGAATCTAACTAGGAAGGCGACCTTGAGTCACCATGGGGACTTCTGTAAAGAGTGCTTTTAAGGCATCAAAGGAGGCTTCTGCTGCAAGCTCATTCTCGGCCTTGATTTTTTCCTTCCCTCTTCTCACATACCTTTGGACTTGTTCTAGCACTTGCCTTTTGATTGCATCATTCATCATAGGGTTGGCTCCAACCAGTTGTTCTGTACTCAATAGAATAGAATCAGAGGGCTTCAGTCTCTAGAGGACTCTCTAGCCAACATTTCTTCTACTTCCTTCTTTTCAACATCTCTGAATTTAGCTTTCAAACCACTACAGAGGGGGAGATATTCCATTCTGAAAGTATCAAAACTCATTCTTCTTAGGATCATTGTTGTGCCATCATCATAATAATGCCATCTTCTGATGGTTTCAACAATGTATGTTGCAAAGAACACTCTGTCTCCCAACTTCCAGTGGGTTGCTAATTGGACAAACAAGAGATTGTTAGAACACCAAGCATCCCACGTGTCTTGCTATCGAGCATCCATGAGCAAATTCCAACTCTTTTTTTTCTTATTTTCCTGAACCTCAATTGGCCACAACTCCTGAAGTTTCTTCACGATCTCCCACTTGATGATGTCTGGAAACTTCTCAATGAATGTCAAATCTTCTATGGATGGTTATTCTCTCTATTTCTACTCTTCAGTTTGTTCCCAAACAATTTGCCACCAAGATTCACGTCTCTATTGCTTCAACTGAAAGAGGAAATAGTCCACCACACAGAGCTTGCATCATGATGGTAATATGTTTCTGGCATTGTGGGATGAACTTCTTGTAGAAAGTGGCTTTGGCAATAAGAATCTCCAAGTCTTCAGTGGAAGACGGAACTTTGCAAGCATCCATTGAATTTTCCTCTTCTTGGCAATGCCATTTCCTTCATTTTCAACCTCTTCTAAGGCTTGTTGATGGCAAGTTTCCCCGACTGTGCACCAAAAACATGGAGCCCCAAGAAAGACACCAAAGAAAAGGGGTTTCTACTGCAAGAAAATCTATCTTGTAACATTAACAAGATTTTGTTTCATTCTTTTGAGAACCACAACAAGGAAAATAGCAAATCTTCACGCAACATCGTAGTAGATATCTCCCACAGATTTAATAGAATCAACCATAATATTTAATATCTTCATAGAATCCATCAATAGAACAAGAAACACAAAAGAACACACCACTTTTGAATGGAAATAATCACATAGTATTCATCTTCATTGTCTTCATAGTTCTCTCTCAATCTCTCTTAGATAGATCCATTGTTTTAATAGAATTGACTATCTCTGACTCACTCTTTCTCTCTCAATCAATAGTACATCCTCTCCTCACTACAATACTCAATAATCTCTCTCAATAATCCTTCTTAGGTTTTGAATGCTCCTCCAAAGAGGTGTGGGAGGTATGAAAGGGCACCAAAGCCACTATAGTGTCTCTTCATAGCTCACTACTGTCACTTCACTTTAGTCTTCAGCAGCTACTTCTTCCACTTCCTTGAGCTCTTTTGAACTTATATTCATTTCTTCCCAAGACTAGAAAACTTTCCCAAAGTCACACATACATTCCACAAAACACTTATAGAAGATCTATAGAGGATTTACAGAACGGAAACAGAGCAGAAACAAAGGCTCTACAGAAGGTCATCAGAGGGTTATAGAAGGTCAACAGAAAACATCAGAACCTCATAACTCATACTAAAACCATCCCAAACTATCAAAAACTATTCAATAAGCTTTCAAAAGATCTCAGTCTTCATTAATCATCAATCCATGCTTCATACAGAAGAAAATCAGAACAAAATAGAAGCTAAACATAAGGTGTCAGAACCAATCAGAACCTATTGGAACATCACAAAACCTCATATTTTTACTCATGAGCTTCCAAAACATAATCAATGTCATCTAAAACACTCTCAAACGCTACCAAAACAACCAAAAATCACTCAAAATCCATAAAAAATCAACCATTTAGCCTTCAAAAACAACAAAAATTAGCCAAAAAATCTAATCATTTCAGCATTCAACATGTTGTGCTTTTTGTGTCTATTTAGGAAAAGAGGGTGTAGAAGATTTGGAACTCCTAGGTGTACTTGGCACTGGCAAAAAGATTTTCTCATGGCTATTAGACAAAACTACCATTTACTTTATTGAGAGCAATTAGCCTGAGCAACATTGCACCTGTGGTGCTCGTTATCCTCTTGGAAAATCAAAGGCTCCTTGGGCACTAGTAGCTTTTGTGTACCCTCAACGATTACATTTGATATTTGCTTGTTAAGCATGCTAGGCTGAGGATCTACCCTTCAAATAGTCCCATTTGGTTTCTTGATTTCAATCATGAGGGGCTCAGTCACTCCAATGTTTTGACTCGAGACTTGTTTTTTTGTTTAGATTTCCTCTTGCACTTCTTTGCTCTTAATACGTCCTGGCCTTTAGCTAACAAAGGTGGTTTAGCACGGAGTTTTGGTACCCAACTCCATCGGTTACCCACATAATACCCTTGAGCATGTAGCAATGCTTTGGATATCCATCATGGCATTGTGCTAGCTCTCCATCGATACCTTTGTCTATAAGGCTTAGGCTTCTTTTGTGGTCTTCTACAATATTTGTAAGTCCAAAGCCTAACCTTGGCACTGTCTCCTGACCTTCTTGTTTCAAGCATGGCCTTGCTCACTGGTTCTCTTTGTTCAACATGCGCTTGTATCAACTCTTTCAACAAGTTCTTTCTCGCATCACTAGACTCGCTTGGTATGTCAGAATGTTCCTTGTCCTTCCCTCGAGGTTTGATGAGGTCACCCTTACTAAAGGTTATGATTATCCTCACACCCGATAGTGTCAACTATATCCTCTATGCTATGTAATTGTCCTCACACTTCGTTGCCCTTTTGAAGGGTCATCCTAGGAGGGTTTCCTTTCCACAATTATCACTATTTGGAGGAACATGGAATAGGATAGACAAGCTTTCATTTTCAATAGTTACAAGGATTTTGCAAGTCTTCCCTATAAGTGCTTGTGGGTGTCCCCCATAAGGATTAAGAGTTGCATCAATTGGTGCGAGCTCTGGTTGGCCTTTGTAGGGTCCATGCTTCATAGGTCAAGATATTAAAATATGCTCCTTCATCAATGAGAGCATCGACACTATGCTCTCTTTTTGCAGTGATTTTGACCCTAATATAAGCACACGGTACTATGTCTTCATCTTCTGGGTCTCAGCTTATAAATTTAAGCCTTTTGATATATGCCTTTGAGTCCCCAACTACACAACTAGATGTGGATTCTCCACTGATGTCTTGGGTCGTCTGTGGAGTGCAGTTCAAGGTGCATCTATTGTCAGGGCTGTTATGTCTAGTCATCCTCGTAGCAACTTGATGTTGTTGCATTCTGTTTTGACTAGATGTAATCCAGACGCAACCTATACATGTTTTTGTGGTATGGCCTTTTTGCCCTTGTTGGCTAGATTGTCCCATTGAGGTTCTAGGGTCTTTGTTTTCTTTGTTTGGTTATGGGCTTTTGGTTGTTGCTTTGCAAGTGAGAATCTATACTTGTGCAGAGCCATTACAACACAAGGATCTAATTTGGAGGACCTATCACAGTGCACATTTTCTCTCCATCCTACTTGGGGGAGGTGCGGATGGGACAGAGTCCCCTTTGCGAGGATTCGGGAGGTAGTCCCCCCGGCCCACAGGGCCATTATGCTAAACACCATGTGCAATTTGAAGGACCATTCATAGCCAAGTTTTGAACTACTTACTCTAGATTTCAATCTAGTGATGGATCTATGATGTGCTTTTGGCTCTATATGGCCTTTGGGTCGGTTTCAAGGTCTACAACTTAAAATTTTGAAGAAATCCAAATTCGGCCCAACAAGTCCAAATTGCAAGGGTTGAATGTTCAATTCAGCCTGTTGAATGGTCGAGGACCGAATGAGAAAGGGTTGAACACAACTGGTCCTAATGTCAAATTTGGCGAGTTCAAATGTGGTTGTCTGAGAGCCGAATGGCAGAATGGTAGTGGGCCCAATTGATCGAACCGAGGGCCGAGTCAGGTGGTCCGAATGCCAAGTTGGTCTGAATGGTGAATTTGGTCAGGCCGATTTGTCCGAGGGGGTTGGGCCGAGTTGATAGGGCGGAGGGCCGAATATCAAGTTGGTCTGAATGGTCGATTTGGGCAAGCTAAGCGGTGGGTGTCTGAGTGGTAGTGGGCTAAATGGTGGAATACAGGAGGGCTGAGGGCCGATTCTGGGACTCGGCCCAGAATCACTGACACTTGAAAGGGCCAAACGCCATGCGATAATGGTCGACGCAACAATAAATTGCTCGAATCACACAATTTAGGTCATGGCATACCATAGGCACCTCCAAATCAAAGCTATGGGTAAAGGGGCAAAATGTTGTATATACTTGGAATAGAGAATAAACCCCAAATTTCAAATCGACAAAGAAATCAAACCCTCTTGCCTTGTTATGACAACGGAAATCCTAATGCTTGTTTTCCTTCTTTTTTCTTTGCTTTTTCCTATCCTAATGTATCCAAATCACAAAGGAAATACCTACACTACTCCAACATGCTTTTCCAAATCCAAAAAACCAAAATCTTACTTGCAAGGAGATCAAATACCTCTTCAAACTCCCTCGTTTCCTACCTATCTACCTCAAGCACTGGTTTGGGAACAACCCTACTTCAATGCTCGATTCGAAGCATGCAAGTGCTCAAAGCTTGAATCCGTTGGTCCCGGCAACAAAACCAAAATGTAGATGCGAGCACAAGCTCAACCGCCAAGACCCACGGACAGCTTATTGTTCAAGGATTCCAAGCCAAGCACTAATGGCTACCTCTCACATAGCCGACGTGCTATCCATCTCTAGGAGTATAGTGAGCTTACTTGTGTGCCTGATTGAGTTGCCTCCTCTCCCGAGCACTTTGGTAGCTCCATGATCCAAGTGCAAGCTTCAAGCGAGCTCCATCCTCAAGCTCCACACTGCAAGTTCCATTGCCACAAGCAAGAGAAAAGAGAAGAAGATAGAGAGCTTCTCCTCCACAGTCCCTCACCCTCACACACTCACTCCCTCACACTCTCACACTCCCTCTCTCAGCACAAGCTCAAGCAAGCAACAAGAAGAAGAAGAAGAAGAAGAAGAAGAAGACGAAAGCTACTTTTGGCCACACACAAGAATTAGCTTCTCATTCACTTTTCAACTTTATATACAAAACCCCAAATCACTTTTGGGCGTTATCCTCTTTTTTACATGGCCGGTCGTGGCCTAGGCCCTTTTTTCCATTGTCCTCCTATCTTCCTAGCTTCCTTTCCACTGCCCATCTACCTTTACAATTTGCACAGGTGAGAGTCCGGTGCTCTTAAAATAAGTCCTAGTGTGCCTTGTACTCTTTTACAAAAGTATTGACTCATCATCCTTCAAATGCACCCAAGCTTCTTTCACCCACTCCTTGACCTTTTCGATAACCTCGAGTTGGTGCTTTGGGTTGGGGAACTCCCTGATCTTTGCACTCCCCTTCTTGGCCATCTTTGGAGTTGACGTTTTCGCTTCTGTATCTGTCACCTTTTTTCCAGTAAGTAGCATCATGGCACTCTTAATTTTTAACATGATCTTTGTGTCAGCTTTCTTTCTCATTTATCTATGGCTCTTCTTTTCGATTGAGACTGCATCTAAGTTGTTGGGTTTAGGTAGTGATATGCCAGTCTGCTTTCTCTCCGCGTGGGTCATGACATACAGTGGGATGGATATGTCCTCTCTATTAAATGTCTCAACTCCAAATAGCCCCAATTGTATATATGGCTCATTTGCCACACTAGAGGATGGCCTTTGTCTAGGGAATTTGGCAAACAGGTGAGTGATTTCACACTCTGGGCATCTAATATCGGCCTTTTCCCTATTAACATGTTCCAATTTGGGAAAACGTGAGAAGATATGTCCTGGGTGACCGCAACTCAAACAAGAAATTGGTTCTTAGGTCTACCCCCTAGACCTCTACCTCTACCCCTTCCTAATGATATCACTGGTACAAGTTGGTAATCCATAAGGATTGCATTGCCCTCATTGTCATACAACACATAAGGGTGCACATAAGGCTCTTTATCATTCAGCTCCTCCACATAGTGGACTGGAGCATCACTCGATGGATGGGTTACGTAGGGTCCAAGTGGTCTAGGTATGCCTGCGGGGTTTATCTCCATCTTAGGAATGGCTAGTTTGGTGTCTATAGGTGGTGGGAGAGGCAATGGAACTCCCCTCCTCTTGAAAAAGTTTTACAACCTATTCACTAGGTAAGGCTATCCATATGGTTGTAAGTACGGGAGTCTCCTCGATAGCCTACAATGCAAGGCATCGTGGGTTGAACCTACTGCAATTGCCACAAGGTTGGGACCTCAGGTCCAAACACTAGGCTGGTAGGTGGTTTCCACCACAATAAACACATTGGATGTGAAGGCATGTTGATTAGCTCATCATTCTTGTATTTTGGCTAGCTTTGTCTTCATCTCTGCTAGCTCCTGACTTGTGTATGTGCCCTTTCCTTTATCGTGAGTAATTGGGCCTGATTTTTTGCTTGAAGTTGAAACTCTCTTTGAGTTTCTAGCATTAGTCTCCTCTTGGGTCAAGCTCTTGGAGCTTCTCTCTTTGAGCTGGTCATCCACTCTCTGATTGCTTTGTCAAAGACTCTAGCTAGCGAGTCTTGCTATAAGCTTGAATTGCCTGCCAAGGACTTATAGAGTTCTTCACTTTGTATCCCATTGATGACAAGTGTGGAGACCACTCTTTTGATAGGTCGCTCACCAATCAAGATTCTTTTGAAGAGACTCTGCACATTGGTGACATAGTCTCTGATGTCCTCCTTGTCTTTCTGCTTGACATTCATCAGCCACACTAGAAGATTATTAGAGCACCCCAGCTCAGAGAATCTCTTAATGAAGAGACTCTTGAGGTTGTTGAAGTCAATCCACTCAGCAGCATCTAGACTCATGTACCATGTCCTAACCTTATCTCTTAAGCATAGACCGAAAGCTTGCAAGCACAGAGTAAGATTAGTGAGGCCATTGGCCTCCTAGACTTGTTTGAACTGCTCTACTAAACTATATGGGTCATCATTTGGCTGGTACTTTTCTATTTTCTTAGCCACGACATGGATTCTTGATTGGCTCTTAGAGCCCTAATTAACTCCTAAACCTACAAGCAATGAGGTTGCCATTGCAACAGTGCTCTATTTTGTTGAGGAATTATCCAACAGTTATTTCATAAGAAGGTTGCTCAATGTGAGGTTGTCTTCTAGCGCTCTTTCCCTCTCTAAGTTAGGTCCTATCCTATTTCTACTTGCTAGGGCTAGCACTCGTCAAATCTCATGCATTTCTATGTTTTTTCGTGCAAGCTTCTGGCTTGATATTCCTGATTGTAGGCCGCCATGCCCTATAAAGCTTCCTGTGCTAGTCTCCTCTCCTCTTTGAGGTCTGCTGTGACATCCTTGGATGTCCTATTATGGTGATCTGATTGGATTCGTAGACTATAGTTGGTGACTAGCTATTGGATTTTCATCGGAAAACCACCTAGGTCAAGTTCTTCATCATGTCCATTGTTAGTGCTTGACTTTGCCATGTTCGCAGTCTTGTGCTCCACTAGATTGTTGATGAAATTAATCAAGTCAGGTAGATCCACTCCTCCAATGGTGTTGATCCTTGCTTGGTCCTACGCTTAGGGTTCTTGATCACCCGACTACGTTTCAAGGTCTTCTCTTACTAGTGAGTTCATTTTAATGGTTAGGTCTGAGTGAGAATCTTATTATTTACAAATAGTCCTCAACTTAGACTCAACTCTGTGTGTGTGTGTGTGTGTGTGTGTGTGTGTGTGTGTGTGTGTGTGTGTGTGTGTGTGTGTGTGTGTGTGTGTGTGTGTGTGTGTGTGTGTGTGTGTGTGTGTGTGTGTGTGTGTGTGTGTGTGTGTGTGTGTGTGTGTGTGTGTGTGTGTGTGTGTGTGTGTGTGTGTGTGTGTGTGTGTGTGTGTGTGTGTGTGTGTGTGTGTGTGCTCTCTTTTGTGGACTGTATGAAATCAGGCTTTCAACTTTTCTTGAGTGCACTTAAAAGTGTTGGAAAACTATTTGAGTGTGGATATAGAGTGACAATTGTAGCTTTTGTACTCTCATCTACGTACTCGGTCTAATGGGGCTCTAGGCTCGATTCATGACCGCTTCTGCTGGTCTCTAGGGTCTATGCTATGTCATTTAGCTTGCTCATGGTCAAATGGGATCTGTTGATTAGCCTTATGGCTCTAAGTATGTCGAATATGCTAATGTGAGTGTCAACATTGTGCCTGGCCATTCGGCTACGATTTCTAGGGCTAGATTTACATGTCAGGATTATGGTGAATTCTCCTATTGTGGGTTGTGCTCTGAGTGGTAGTGGTTTGATTAATGGGGTGTCTGAGTATGGTGTGTTCGAGTATCTGAGTTTGATTTTCGTAAGTCTGATCAGACTAGTCAAGTTGGTCCGCCAAGTGTTGGCCATCCAATTCTCAAAATCAGATGGGTATAAGGCGTCCGAGCTTCTGATTCTGGGAATTGGACACCTGCGGATCACATCTGTTTCCGTAGTAGACGATTTTAAGATCCAATGTATACTTTCATGTTAAACAATTAGTAGCAAAAATTGTATTTTAGACTTTTGAGAGTGTGGCGATTTGTTCTCTAAACAAAAGATATCCTATAATCAGTTGGCAAATATTTTTAATGAAAATAATTAAGTAATAAAGATTTAAAGTGTTATTTTTTAACTCAAGACAATAATGTTTTCTCAATAATAACGTGGAAAAAACATTGAATGAAAGATAATTCAACCAATGACCATGTTATTGCAAAGAAAATAGTACAACTAAAGCAAGGTAAATCAAGTCAATACACATTGATTAAAGCTCAGTTTTCTTGTGAGCAAATACCTATAAATATTGTATTGATGAGCCACAGTGCAACATTCACTTGGATTGTCTATACAAAAACTTCACCATTCAAGTTGATTACACAAAGAGCAACTTGATTATCTTAGGCTTGCCATCCATCAATACTAGGAACTTCATCATCTTCATGTAGTTTTGTTGATGATGATGATGATACTGATGTCAACCCTATGTTGATATTTGATTGATTTCACGGAGTATTGACTGATATCCAATATGCCAAAGCTCGGTCATACGAAAAGTTCTCTACTAAGTACTGATGGGAAACATACAATCTCATGCAAGTAGATAAGTTTCTACTTAACTTGTTGTGCACCTTGTTTTTTAAAAACGCCATAATACTAAACATTCTTTCATCCTCAACGGATCCTAAAATTATTGTTTGAGCCAAGTCAGCAAGTCGAAAATATTCAGGCGTACGATCTTGGAGAACTCAACCTATTCCATAATCAAGTAACTACACCTGATTTTGTAGACTCTACAAGTTCTATAAATTGACGCCACATGGTCTCTCCAAAGCATTGTGATTGTTGCAAAAGTTCATCTCCATCTATTACCAAGAAGGTTGCATTAGACCCTTGCAATTGTAACACACAATACAAAACATATTATGAATATATTAATAATTATAAATTATTAAAAATACCTTCAATTGTAGGATTTTACTTTGCAACGTCTTATCTTATATTTTTTTGAACATGTTGTTAAGTGATAACTTCTCACGTTGTGCTTGCTCAAGTAAATGTTTCTCATATAGTCATGCATTCCTTAGATGTAGACACTCCTCACTAGACTTTCATCTTACTTGACTTACTTCTTACCCATCAACAATGGTTTTTTCATATACCTTAAATGCATGCTTCTCTATAGTGTCAATTTTGAGCTAAAGTGTGTAATCAGTTCCCCTTTTCCATGAGCAAATAATACATTGAGCCTTTTTTGGAGTAGAATCATCTATGGGTATAACTGGCTTAATGAATGGAAATTCACTAACCCAATCTAGCTGAAATGTACGCTTTGCAAGGCTCCAAATTCTTTTACTTTTCTTCTCACTAGCTTGTGTACTTTTCAGGAAACTTGACAAGTCTTCTTCATTTGTTTGTATAGGTTGACATGGAGCATTTTGTACAATTGGTGTAACTTGTGTTTCAACTACTCCAACACTAGTAGTGGCACAAATTTGTTGATCTCTTGCTATTTGATATGGTGTTTTAGTTCACTATTTGCTTCATTTCTAAGAATAGATATATCTCGTTGATTTGTTGATGTCTGTGAATCATTAATAACATTTGTGGTTGCATGGGTATTTAATGGATGGCTAAAAAATGTTGCAATATCTCCCTTTGAAACCTCACAAATTTTTTGTTTCTTTAAGCTACCCATGCTTGTAGAAAAACACATAAAACAACACCTAAGATTTTGTTTCTTCACAATGCTACTACAAAATTATATCAACTTTTAAAGAATACTGGTTGCACATAAATCCAAATATAACTTGAAAATCAAAGAAACATAAAAACCATTACCACTTAACTACGACTCACAAAAGATTGGTTTCAAGTCTTAGATTAAAGCAACTTGTTTACAAGAAACAACACACACGCACACACGCACGCGCGCCTGCACACACACATATGATCACATTTTATACCAATTGCACATAAATCCAAATATAACTTGGAATTTAAAGAAACATATAAACCATTACCAACTTAACCACGACCCATAAAAGATTGGTTCCAAGCCTTTAGATTAAATCACCTTGTTTGCAACAAGGAACAGTACCCTTAAATGTGTGCACATACACATCCTTGCGCATTTTGTACCAGTTGCACATAAAACAAAATATAACTTGAAATTGAAAGAAACATATAGACCATTACCAACTTAATTATGACCCATAAAAGATTGGTTTCAAGCTTTTAGATATCGTATTTACAAGGAATAACACACACGCACACACACAGACACACACACACATGTACACATACATTGTTGCATATTTTTTAAAACCTTACTACTAAATAATGACACTAATTCAATGGAGATAAAATGTGATATGGTTGATAATTTGATATCTAAGTTTATAATGTAATTAATCACAAAGTAGCTATCAAAGGTTCATAAAAATCTCTCAATGGTTCTAGTGACTATGAAATTTTCTAAGTGTTACCTTTATTAAGTGCATTATGATAAGCATTGTGGTCTATGATGTAAATATCAAATTATGATTATTCAACTCATAAACCTCGTGTATGCATTAGAATACTCACAAGTCACCAGTGTTTCACATTTTCCTAATAAATAGAAACAATTTATAATGTAAAATCTTCACAATGATATAAAACATGACACAGTGCAAATAATGAATTTCAAAACTTGAAAAAACTTACAATCATACAAAACAAATCATGAATGAGACATAGACATGAAATCTTGGAATAATTACTCCTAAAAATTAAAAGCACTTAACTAACTTAATCTATAGGCACAAATTACCAGTCCTATTCCATGGAGTATAGAGTTTTACAAAGTTGCCAATCTTTTCAAGACATGTTTGGATTCACAAGTCATGGAAACTCCAAAAACTGATAAATTGTTTTACAAAATGCAAGTAGAGATTGTAAGAGTTGGGTTACTCAAAAGGGGTGAGCTAAGATAGGACCAAGCTCTACAAGGGGTCTTTGTACCTTTGCAGGATCAATCCCACACTCTACCCTCAAAAAATCATCATGGTCTGCAAAGGATATGCATGTAGCCCTGTCATCTACCAACATGTGATCACTTGCCTTAAACTCTATCAAGTGCATGGTCACTTCATCTAGGGCATCCCTTGGCTTCCAACACAACCACAAGTTTTGGCCTAGGTGCCAAAACTCAACAAGACAGATGATGAGCCAGCCAATTGCATACACATTTGGCTCCTTGCTATAGGTAGATTGGTACAGTGGGTCATAGATCTCAAGTGCAATCCAAGGTCTGCTTCTCGTTTCCAACTCTCCTTTCTGCCGCGACGCTCATCTATGGTGTCCATGGAATCATTTGGACCACCACAATTGATTGCTGATCTTGTCATGCCAGAAATGAGCATTAGACCCCAGTTTATGATGCCAACCCTAGGGATGTTCTCTTTGGTAAAGTCTAGTACCATTTTCTTAGCATGCAAGTATGAATGGATGATGTTGGCACTATGCACTGCCTTCATCCCATCCACTAGTGCACAGATAATGTTTGCTATGTTATTGATAATGCCCACAATCCTATATTTCTCCTCTACATTGGGCACCTTGTGAGGAATAGGGTTGAATCCCACTGATGGCTTGCGCAAGTGCTCGGTTGTAGATACCATTGAATAAGGGGAAGACCGTAACCCAAGGGGGCTCAAAAGTGAAGGCAATGCATCACACAATCAATGTATTGACCTTTTGCATCCCACTCTCCACTTGAAACTGTTGTAACTTGGCATTATTAGAGCCCTTGTATATTTTAGCATAAAATTTCAAATCTAAAGGAAAATAATTGATATTATCTATTGTGACTTCCACACACCGCTCGATAGAGCCTTCACCGATGTCTCTGCCTAGCTTGATTGCATCAAAAGGAATGCCAATTGTTGGTGCACATTGGTGATTCCTCAATGTCTGCCACATAGTTCTTGCCCCCGATGGATCATTTTGTTGTCTTGTGGAACCGGGACTAGGACTTGCACTTATTGTAGTCTTCAAATTCTTTGACAGAGAGGAGGCACGAGACAAGTCCTTCACCAAATATGCCACCTTCCTTCTCCACTTTGTGTTCCACAAGGCCAACTTCTCATTTGATACAAATGATGGTGCTCACTCCCTAAGATCTGAAGCATCTTAGGTGCATTTTCGAGCAATGTGTGACAAAGATGCAAGTTCTTCTCAAGATCCATGACCGCATCAATAATAACTAAGTGTGAAATCCCTTGTTGTTGCAACAAGGCATGCATAGCTATACATGCTCGATTGCAAAAGTTGACAAAGGCAACATCATTGTTATTAATGAATGATATTTGCTCTTCTGTACTAGACGATATGGCCTCTATCAAGCAAATGCGGAGTGCTTTGGCAATGTTAAGAGCCATCTCGACAAGGCCAATTCCCCCCAGTCTGTGACAAAGGAAAAAAATCATATAAACATGGCACCCAAGACCTTGCCTCCCAATCGTAAGTTAGATTGCATCACTTGAATATAAACATTTGATATACAATCCTTGATTATTAAAAATTTTACATTATATCAATCTTGGGTTATACTAGTGTTGTATATAGACTTCAATTGAGTTAAAATTACATGATATCATTTAGACATTGAACAATGAAGATGCAACATAGATTGCATCAAGTTGTTTTCTCATGAAAGCATAAATACATAAAAATATTGCTAGAGTTTTAAAGATCTACACACGTGAGGACACTTTATGGTCTGAGTGTACGACCTAAATGGGGCAATGCCCATCCCATCAAGCCACACCAAACAACTAGCATGTCAAGACATTACATAGCCGAAAACACGAGCAAATGCCCATCACTTATTTATTCATTTATAGCCCATCAAGACACTATTTAGCAGAATTCATGACCAAGTGCCCATCCATACCCATGGGGGAAGGGAGGGTGTCACAATCAAAATGACACATCTATGTTGAGTTCACGACACAATGCCAAGTCAATTGTGACATACTTGTCAAAGGGTGCTCACTTTGTGACTCCATGATGACTAAGTGCCTACTTGACAAGCACCTTTCATCCCTACACACACACACCCATCATAAGACAAGTATCATGACATGTATACATCAAATACACGATACATGCCAATCCACGTATCTCACAAGTGACTACAAAATACATATACACAAAGACTCAAAGATACAAATAATGCATGGCAAGAGACCCATCTCATGACACACATACATGCCAATCAACAACCCCTTGCCATACACGTGCATGTGAAGAGTATACACCTTCGCACAATGAGTGATAGGAGAGGATTGCCTTATCAATTCTTGTGGCATGCATATCCTGAACTCACAGTGCATGCCAATCACACGGCCTCTCCTATCACACACGTGGATGTGTGCACACATACACGCACACACATACATGCACATGTTGTGACAAGAAAGGACTGTCTCATGACATGCATATGTTGAATTCATGATGCATGCCAATCAACGGGCCTTTCCTACCACACACACCATACCCCCTACTTTCTAATCTTTTTTTAATGGTATTCTTGAAAACAATTGGCATGTGGTAAGGTATCCTACTATCAATGGTAAACACCACCTCACATTAGCATTAAGTCCAAATCCAATCCCTATGCGATTTGCTTCAAAATGCTTGTGTGTAGTTAAAGTTGTTTCAAGAATCCCTTACCTTTGAACAGCCTAGAACGAATTTGTGCTAAGAATACTTGTTTAGATTCATTGCTACCTTAAATGAAATTGGTTGCCAACATAAAGCAAAAAGTGTGAGCTACAATCCACCTAAGCGAGATGCATGACTTCATGCAAATAAATAACACCATATCTTCATGTAAATAAAGAACCCTAAGACCACCCAATGATGCAACATCCATAGAGAGTATGGCTTAGATTATAATATACAACAAAGTGAAGTAAGCCAACAATAGAATAAATTATAAGAGAATAAATTATCATGCTTTCACTGGAATACATGGCTAAGGTGTTGACACACATGGCACTAGTTTTGACATAGTCATGGTTTAGAGATTTTTTTTGTAAGCCACTAAGTTGCATCCTTTTTCCTATATATACATGTTGCTAAATGGTGATTAGCTAGTGTTTTCATTTCTTATTTTATTTTATAGGACTAGATATAGGTTCACTCTAACAAGTTCATATTCATGATCAAAAAGTTGTATGGAGACCATTCAAATAGCATGCTCCAAGCTAAAGTACATGCCATACATACGTGCGTGAAGAGTACTCACACACACAAGTTATTTAAGTATATGTATATATGCATTTCCATTCATCATTTTCAAAATTGCAAAAAAATTACCAACCTTAGCTTATTGCTAATGCAAACATTTTTTTTTTGTCATATTATCAATGGAAAACTCTTGATATCCTATGCTTCCATTTTCATTCTAAGCCTTGAGCACTCATGCGCAAGGAAGAGGATAGGCATGGTTTTGGTCAGCTTCTAATGAAAGCTCCACCAAGCCACCATATCCAACTACCTACTCCCTCAGCTGAATTGTGTCAATAGAGTGGCCATTCTACTGATCAACGATCATACATGGATTTTAGTCGCTTTCTCCCCACATCTCCTTCGCTGCTAAAATAGCCTATGGTCTTAGCTAGTCAGGTACTACATATCATTTGCGGACCTTAGTAGCAGCCACTAGCTATACCTAACAATAGCCCGTGGTTGAATAAAACTTATATGTGCACGTGGTTGAATAAAACTTATACATCAGTGTAGGGGAGCTACAGAGCTCTACCCCGAGACCTAAGGACCGCTTATTGATCAAGCGTTTCAAGCCAAGTGGCCATGGCTACCTCTCACATAGCCAACGTGCAATGCCTACCCTACGAGTATAGTGAGCTTACCTTGATGCTCGATCAAGTTCCCTCCTCTCTCTTGCACTTCGGTAGCTCCACGATCCTTGTGGCAAGCTCAAGCAACCTCAAGCCCCCTCCGTCAAGCTACATCCTCCATAGTCGCGCGAGAGAAAAGAAGAGAAGAGATGAAGAGAAGATGAAGAGAGAAGATGAAGAGCTTCTTCTCCACGATCCCTCACTCTCACACACTCACTCCCTCACTCCCTCACTCAAGTACAAGCAAGAAGGCAAGAAACAAGAGAAGAAGAAGAAGAAGCTTTGGCCACACACAAGAATGAACTTCTCATTCACTTTTGAACTTTATATACATGCCCTACTTTTTGGGTGGTCATCCCCACTTTTTACATAGCCGGCCATTAGCCTAGGCCTTCTTTTCATATTTCCCACCGTTCTAACTTATCCCGTTCCCACTAATGCATACAATTTGCACAGGAGTAATCCCGGCGCTCTTTTTACAAGGATTTGGGAGCGCCTTCATATTTAATAGCGCACTTTTACTCTTTTCTTTTCTAGAGGCGACACCATCATTCAAATTTTCAGGGTCTGACCTCCATCCAAGATGCCTTTTCCTTCCTTTGTCCTGTGCCTTCTTGGTTATCTCCTTCTTCCATTTTTTCTGCACTTCTGCTCCATTTTCTATTCCTCTGTGCTACGGTAAACATTACCCGCTCCTAGCGGAGTGCCAGTCCCATGGCACTGGGGTGGGGAGCAGCATGGTAGTTGGGGTTGGTGCTAAGTGGAATTGGTGGGTAGATGACCACAATCAAAAAGGTGGTGCTGCAAATGAGAGATGATGGGGTTTTGATTCCTGATGATTTGGAGAGTTTCCGGCTTGCTTTGATCTTCATGAAGATCCTCGGCCTTTTTTACACAATTGGAATTTGTCGTCGGCGATGACTGTCAAAATCGAGGCTCCATAATCAGTTGAAGAATATGCGGTTGTAGGATCTGTGCCAAGGGTGGGTCCCAACTGAGTTACGAATAGCCTACAAGAGAAAGTTGTGCACTCCCTAAGGGGTGTGTCTGTCTCATGGTGTGGTGTAAGTGCATGTGCAGTGGAACTAGGAGATGGGTTTAACCTTGGGTAAGCCCTCGGTAATGTCCCACACTTGAGGACCCAGTTCGTGTGTTATTGGAGGTGCAGTGTAGAGCTTAGGGTGACAAGTTTGGAAGTCCTGCCCTTGATGTGCCCTAAGCGTGAAGTGGGGAGAGGGGCTAGGGGTGAACCCTAGGTGTGGTGAGCAAAGTGAGGCTTCGTGCCCTTTTTTTATTTTTCTTCTTCTTCTTCTTCTTCTTCTTCTTCTTCTTCTTTTGAAGATCATATACATAGAAGGCATTTTGGCTAGTGCCGATCACCTTCAACCGAAGCGCGGGGTGGTCACAGGCATTGGTATAGAAAGGCACGGCTTTGTAGGTATTCTTTAATAGCAGTCCAGGCCTTCAGAGATGTGGATGGAAAAAAGGGATGGTTACAGCTTGTGAAGCAGGTGTCATTCATATTCTCTAAGAGTTCTAAGCAAAAGGAGGGAAGCAAGGTTGCCCTCATCATTAACCTAGTCATAGCCCTACTATCTATTCCTAAATTGATGTCAAAAAAGAGGGGGGGAACGTGGGCTTCCTCGGCTGTAGGCCTCTGCATTAATAGGAATTTGATCAGCCTAAGATAATTGCAGGTGGTTAGCAAGGTGGGATCCGGGCAAGAAGAAAAGTCCGCAAGGAAGCGGTTGATGGATGGATGGAGATCCTCTACTCTAAAAACTAGGCATTCCTTGAGAGTTCGGGCATTTACATTATATATTCTAGGAAAATCAAAATCCCCATGAATAGTGTGGTCATAATCCACTCCATGCTGACGGGGGTAGGGCATGTAGGTGGGGTCGTAATGTTCTTCGGGAAGTGAGCTGCAGAAGGTGGTCCAGGTGTCAAAATCGGCATCCCAAATCCTCCTCCGCCACTTCGGCTACGCCTCCTAGCCTTGGACGGATTTGGGAACTCGGTTCACCTTGTCCTGCCAGTAATCTGTAAGCTCTTGCCTCCACCTAGTTATAATAAGGCTCCTCTCTTCTATCCATCTGTTTGCCAGGTCATTGGCCAGGTCCTTGATCTTGGATAGGATGCCTAGAGGCAATGCACACAGTCTAGCGAGCGTGGATAGAGGCAAATGATAGCTCAAATGGTCTCGTCTGGAACTCCCGGTCGTCATGCCAAATGATCAATTCTTGAGTCCAATCAATAGGGTTGGGGTCCCCTCATAGTGGCACCAGCTCGTCATTGGGTAGTGACCGTGCTCTGCATTGTGCGTCCTCTGCCAGTTTCTGCCTCCTTCTTCTGGCTGCCACAATGTGCTCAGGCATGTGGGCATCTTCGGGCTTGTCTGGCGGGAGGCCTGGTAGAGGCGGACTTGGTGTTTTTTATTGTTCTTCTTCGTCCTCATGCTCCAAGTCCAGGCCCTCTTCAGTACTCTGCTCGACCACTGCTAGGGTCACTTGTGGTGGTGGTGCAGGCTGCTCCTGTTCTTCGAACCCTAGTTCCTTGAGCTCAACGGTAGAGAGGCCGGCACGGCCCAGGTAGTGGAATTGCTGCTCCTTGGTGATTCCCGTGCCGGTGGGGAGCTCCCGTTCCTGAAGGCCATATCTTAGCGCTCGGGTAGTCAACTCCAGCTTCCTTCTCACCCTTTCCATTGAATCATCACCCTCTGCTTGGGTGACATGTAGCATGGTGCTGAGAAAGGCTTGCCTCTGTGATAGGTCCAATGAAGTCAATGCCCCATTTTTCGAAGGGCTGTCACGCTATTATGGGGGTCAACTCCATCTTATCTTTGCGCATGGGCACCTTAGTCCTCTGGCACTCATCGCAGTGTTTGACAAACTTAGCAGTATCACAGAACAGGTGGGCCACCATAGTTGGGATTGTAGCACCTTACAGGCAGTCGTATCCCCACTAAAGTGCCCGCTAGCTATCCTACCGTGTGCCTCTCTCAATACATCGTGCATCTTGTGCTCTCACATACACTTATGCAACAAACCGTCCTGCCCTAACCTATAGAGTTGGCCAACGATCAGTTGGTATGGCTAGATTTTTAAGATAAGTCTCCTTAGCCTGGCCTTCTCAATAGGTCTCTTTGGCAGACCATTCTCTAGTACTTGGACTATGTCATCGACCCAATATGGCATCAAAACAGCCCTAAATAAGTCTCCTTCACTAGACAGACCAAAGAGATGAGCGTCTAGTAAGTCGTCAGGTATGCCTTGTCTAGCAGCTTCTCCTGTGGGTATGCGGGACATGTGATCCGCCATGTAGTGCTGCTTTCCCTTACGAACAACCACAGAGAAATCAAACTCCAATAGGAGAAGTAACCATCTCGCTATGCAACCTGTAGCGCACGGCTTGTTCACAAGATACAGCAGGGCTTAATGGTGAACAAGCCGTTTACTGTAAATTTCTTTACAGCAAACACCATAGCTAGCCCTTTCCTTTCTATAGTGGAATAGTTTATCTCCGTTTTGGTGAGATGCCTGGTGGCAAAGCTCATAGGGTAATCAAGATTATGTTCACTAGGCTGGCATAGAACAGCTCTGATGGCAACCTTAGAGGCATCTATGTGTACATGGAATGTTATACTCCAGTCTGGGGCTCGTAAGATTGGTGCAGTGGTGAGATCCTTCTTTAACTATTCATACGCATGCTGGCATTTCTCAGTCCACTCAAATACGATCAGCAGCTTGTACAATGGTCTAGCAATCAACACGTAGTTCAGTACAAAGCGTCGGTAGTATCCCGTGTGGCCTAAGAAACACTGAATGCCCTTGTAGTTAATGGGCAGTGGTAGATCGACAATGACCATGACTTTTGAGAAGTCAGTGGCAATGCCACTCCTTGACACTACGTGCCCTAGGATGCATCCGTGCTTCACCCAGAACTGGCACTTCAAGGGGTTCAACGAGAGTTTGTATAACCGACATCGTTGAAAGACTGCTCTCAACCTCTCTAAGTGTTTGGCCCAATTAGAGTGTATGCACAAGTTGTCTATGAACACCTCTAACTCACGTCGTAGCATATCCTTGAAGATGGTGCACATTAATCGTTGGAAAGTTGCAAGTGCATTCATTAGCCCAAAGGGCATAACGATGTAGGCGAATACGCCCCACTCTATGGTGAAGGCAGTCTTGTGCCTGTTGTCAGGGTGCACTTGCACTTGATTATAGCCAGAGAAACCATCCAAGAAGCTGTAAGCTTCTTTGCATGCCACCCTCTCCAGCATGTGCTCGGTATACGATAAGGGGTAGTTATCCCTCTTCGTACCGGCATTGACCTTCTTGTAATTCACGCACACCTGAATTTTACCATTCTTTTTCATAACGATCACTATGGGCAATACCCAATCCATGTGTTCAATGTCATATATAAATCCCACCTCCATGAGATTATCGATTTCTTCCTTCACTGCCTAGCTGTGTTTGGGATTCATAGGGTAAGGTCGCTGCTTTGTTGGCATCGCATCTGGACCCATTGGAATATTACGGGTCACAACCCTAGGATCGACTCCTCTAAGTTCCTCCAAGGACCAGGCAAACACATCGACATACTCTCGCAGGAGAGCAACGAGTCTAGCCTCCTCATCCTTAGTTAGGTTGTTAGCGATGAAGAGAGGTCAAGGCTTCTTTCCTTCCCTTGCCAGGTCAACTTCCTTGACCCTGACGGGTCCATCAATTGGTTCAATGGCTTGCCCTTGTCTCTTTGCTCCTAGCAAAACCACCACTCTATCACCCTTCTTAAACTTCGTGAAGCATTTGGCGAGGTCCTATGGCTTCTTTTGCCTCTCTGCTTCTGAGTCTTTAGT
The DNA here is from genome assembly GCF_053477565.2 of Lygodium microphyllum. Lineage (NCBI taxonomy): Eukaryota > Viridiplantae > Streptophyta > Polypodiopsida > Schizaeales > Lygodiaceae > Lygodium > Lygodium microphyllum. Next base: position 35,867,391 of record NC_141150.1, read on the forward strand.
TTGCTTCCTGGCCTCCTCCCTTAACCGTCTATGCCTTAGGTAGACTAGCAAGTCCCCTCTAGTGCATCTGACCTTAGAGGGTTGGGATATTTTAGGATCACTCTCTGTACTGACTTCAAACTCCGAGTTAAACCCACATCCCTCGCTTGAGGAAGGAGTTTCACCAGGGGGTCGTAGTTTAGTAGGTGAATCCGTCTTCAGCATTGGAGCTACCAGTGATTGTGCCACCCCTGCCTGCTCATAATCCATGGCTCCCATGTGCTCCAGCTAGGTCCTATCACACTCCATCCGCATGACTCCTTTTTCATTCCAGCCTGCCCTTTCCCTTCTAGGCCTAGAGTCTACCTCGATCTGTTCGATTGCTCTCCCTTGAGTGTCATATTCTATCGTGTCTAACTCCTCTTCACTCTCGTCCGCCTCAGAGCAACAGTGCTCGTACCCTTCATCATTGAAATCATGCCCCTCTAACTGCTCGTCATCCCCCAAGTTTTCCTCTCCAATCTCCTCTTCATCAGTGACTAAAGCCCAATTGTATAATAGGTTAAGATCATGAATTTTGATTTATTTCCACTCAAGCCGAGCCAAGAGATCACTCAGGGGTTTTAGATTAGCCGCCTTGTTGCCTTTCAGTTTATTGGTCAGGCACTCTACGATTTCCTAAAGCTCGAGCTTGTTGGTGGGGATATGGAATGAGATCGGTCTCCCTGGGTCACATGAGCTTCCTGCCATCATGCAGAGTGGCACAGTGGGCTCCTTTGCTGGCTTGCTTGGTGATTTAGCAGCTTGCTTATACAGCTCTTCCTCATCTAAGAATGGTAGGTCAACGATTGCCAGGACATGCATCCAATCCCTCTCGTCCTCAAGGCAGGGGATGTACTTGGTCAATGACCCATAGGGTTTGCTTGCATGGGCATCACCTTTTAGCATGGTCAAGATAGCATCGAGGTCGGCTAGGGTAGTCTTCCAGGTGTCCATCTCAACCCTTACCGCTTCCATCCTATTCCCCAAGAAGATAAGGTTGTTTTCCCAATCTTCAATAACTCGCAGGTTCCTCATCCAGGGTCAGCCTAGCAGTATGTCATAGTCCACACCCTTCACGACAATGAAGTTTACGGAAGACTGCACTCTTGCGACCTTCACTGGCCAACTCTTTAGGACCTGAAATGGTTTGATCTTCATTTCGTTGGCCAATGTAACATTAAACCTAGCCGCTTTCATAGGTGGGTTTCCCCAAGCCTGTAGAATTGCATGGCTCAAGACACTGACCCCAGCACCGGTGTGTCCACGATTGCTTTTCGTGTTGCGTCCCCTAAGGCTAAGATAGGTAGGACTGCATGCATCTCCATGCCTTCCCAAAAAGCGTTGACGTGCAGTGACCTTGGAGCTGAGTGCAGCATTAGACTTGAAATTTACGTGACTGCGTCCTGCTCTTGAAAGTCAGCGACAATATGCTTCCCCTTTCCCTCCACCCAGTGCTTTAATTCTTGCCATAAGGGAGGGTGCTGCCTAAGCAAATCTCCCAGGCTCACAGTCACTGGGTGATTACTAAAGTGGTAAGGAGGTTGCTAGGTGGTTGGCTTCCTCCTTGGTCACCATTCTTTGGCCATATGTCCTGGTTAGCCTATTGGCTCTCCCTGGTCTTGCCTCTGTGGCATCTCTCGTGGTGTGGGTGCATTCCTCGATTGAGGTTGCGATGGCGAAACGGGTGTGCTCACACTAGAGAGGTCTTCCATTTGGTCTTCCAGTATGGGTTCTACATCTTTAAGGTGTTCTTGGGTGTCCTTGATCCACATCCTTAACTTTGGCTATAGCCTCGAGTTGCCATCTGGGATGGGGGTATTCCCCTACCTTGGCACTCCCTAGTTCTACTGTCTTAGGAGCTGAGGTCTCTGCCTCAGTATTAATGACCCCCTTTCCTGCCACTAAGGTTGTAGATTTCTCAGTCTTAAGGGAAATCTTTGTGTATGTTCTCTTTCTCCTTCTCCTCTGCTTTTCTTTCCCAACAAGGCTGCATCCAGGTTACTTGGCCCAGGCAACGAGATGCCTGTTCGTTTTGTTTGTGCTCGCATCATGACATGTAGTGGGATGGCCATATCCTCCCCGCCAAAGGTCTCCACACCGAATAGTCCCAAGGGCACGAAGGGCACGTTGGCAGAACTAGCTGATGGTTTTCGTCTAGGGCAGTTAGGAAACAGGTGTGTGATCCCACACTCGGTGCATTGAAGGTCAGCTTTGTCCTGGTTTGCCTGTTCCGTTTCCGGGCAGCGTGATGAAATATGGCCTGGTTGACTACAAGTCTAGCATGAGATTGGATCCTGGCTTGGTCCTCTGCCCAGCACCGTCACCGATACCGGTCAATAGTCCATCAGGACTGGATTTCCTTCCTTGTCATAGGAGATGTATGGGTTCACATAGCTTTCCTCTTCACTAAGTTCTTCCACATAGTGAATAGGAGTGTCACTCGGTGGTTGGGTTACATAGGGTCCTGGTGGTCTGGCTATGCCTGTTGGGTTCATCTCTAGCCTAGGAATGGCTGGTCTTGCGTCATTTGGTGCTGGAAGTGCCAGCTGGGCTCCCCTGCCAAAGAAGTTAGATGGCATGTTGCCTAAGTATGGAGGGTTGTATTGATGCGCATATGGAAACCTCCTGGGAAATCTACAGTGCAACATGTCATGACCGAACCTACCACTGTTGGAACATGGCCTAGATCTAGGATCTTGACTCTCGGCTGGGAGGTGGTTTCCACCACAATGTATACACTGCATGTGAGTCCGCATAGGCTTCCTTATCTGTTATTGCAATTGTGCAAGCTCCATTCTTACCTCAGCCAGGTCCTGGCCTTTGTCAACACCCTTTTCCTTATCATGTATGCTAGAGTTCTCTCTCTCTCCCAACGTCATTGTCCGCTCTGAAGCTCTCTGGCTCGTACTGTCCCGACTGGAGTTCCTCATGCTTCACTCCCTAAGCTGATCGTCCACCCTTATTGCCTCTTCAAAAACCCTTGCTAACACATCTCTGTGTAGGGCGGAGTTACTAGCCAAGGCCTTGTAGAGCTCCTCGCTTCAGATTCCATTTATAAACACTATAGACACAGCCTTCTCGTTAGGTCGCTCATTAACCGGGATCCTCTTGAAGAGGCACTTCTCATTCACTTTTGAACTTTATATACATGCCCTACTTTTTGGGCAGTCATCCCCACTTTTTACATGGCCGACCATTAGCCTAGGCCTTCTTTTCCTATTTCCCACTATTCTAACTTATCCTGTTCCCACTAATGCATACAATTTTCACAGAAGTGAGCCCGGTGCTCTTTTTACAAGGATTCGGGAGCGCCTTCATATTTAATGGTGTGGTTTTACTCTTTTCTTTTCTCGAGGCGACACCATCATTCAAATTTTCAGGGTCTGACCTCCATCCAGGATGCCTTTTCCTTCCTTTATCCTGTGTCTTCTTGGTTATCTCCTTCTTCCATTTTTCCCGCACTTCTGCTCCATTTTCCGTTCCTCTGTGCTGCGGTAAACAGTCAGCGGCACCGGTCATCGAGGGCCTCACTCACAACCTGGGCAATGGCCTGCGACGATCAGTGCATCTCTTTTGTGTGCACGGCATCTACACAGCATCTCCAAGTCCTGCAACAACATCAGTACGCTCATTCACAGTGTTGCTAGACCTACGATGCCTACTTGTCTGACTTCACGACTGGTCACATCGCATTGTTGCTTGTGTTACTAGTAGCTAGACCTGTGATGCCTACTTGTCTGATTTCACGACTGAGTGCCTACGATGGATTATACCTGTGTTGCCAGACTTGCGATGTATATATATATATATATAGAGAGAGAGAGAGAGAGAGACTCACTTGTTGCTACCTGGAGCTGAGCTACATGGGAGCGATGAAGATTACTGCTGCTATCTGGAGTTCCCTAGAGTTGCATGGCTAAGCTACTTCTGATCGGGAGAAGTGAAGAGAGAGAGAGAGAGAGAGAGAGAGAAGACGAAGAGGAGGAGGAGGAGGAAAGAGACTTGGCATAGAAGCACAACTTTCCAATCAACCCAATCATGTGTAAGCAAAGTGAGAGAGAGAGACCGGGTACAAAATCATAGCCATGGAATTACAATCATTAGGAAAACATTATGGGTGCAAGAACCTATTAATCAATGGTCATGCAAGGTTTTTTCACATGAAGATTAAACTTGTAAATTTGCTCAGCTCTATGCACCTAGGTCGATGCTTCACACTTGAAGGACAACTTCTAGCCCTTGACCCGCATTGCTAGATCTAAAAGCCTTCAACATCTCTTGCTAAACTTATCACCTACAAGCCTTTTTCTTTTGTGTCAAATTTATCCTTCCCTCATCCACAAGTGACTTATAATCAAAAATTAATACCATCACGCATACAAATGTCATTGAAAAAGGCAATACCAGAGTACCTCTATCTTGTTGAGATGCTTGGAAAACTAGCTACATCTATTTTAGTCCCTAGACTATGTAGTGGCTCATGAGTTTCACTTGCACCATGTACTACAAATGCTTGTGTTCACACAACTATCACCATAGCATAGAGCATGAATCTCGATCCTACTAAGGTGTTACTCAACTTAGCTTGAAGTGTATGCATAAGAGGGCAGTTCCCTAGTACTCCACAAAAGTTTGTCTCAATCCAAATGGCCAATGTGGAAAAATGATGGACATTCTTCCTAAAAATCAAGGCCTCATGTGCTTGCGTTTGAACCACATGCCTATACATATTGAAGGATGCCCCATATGCAACTACTAATCATGATGAGTCGTATTAAAGATGTTGCCTAAGAAGAACGCTAGAGCACTTAGTCTTATCTCTAGTTGTGCACTTGCCATAAAAATTCAGGATCAATCCCAAGTCAACGAAATCAAATAAAAATGCAACTCACAATGCCTATTTTAGAATAAATCGTATATGCATCGAGTTGACAGTGCCTATAGGGATTGTCAAATCATGAGCAATGTAGAGTAGCAATGTACCACCAAAACAATTCAATCGAATCCAACTCATTGCAACAATGTCTCTTTTCTCTCCATCATTCTCTCATGTAACTTGGTCTACACCCAGAATTAGAGCATCACCCCCTCTTGTATAAAACCCTACCGGAGAAGGAGTTGCACATATAGCTAACCACCTTAAGGGTCCCAACCTCTTGGCTAACATTGTTACTTATCATTGTGTGTTAGCAGCTCGAACATTTGATTTGGATCCTCTTGCTAAGTTAGGTGGGACCTCCTGAGAGATGCTCCATATCAATTTTACTTCAATTCTCTCAAAGCTAAGCATCAAAGAGAGAATATTACATTTATTTAGGATGAAAATAGATACACATTTACTTATGACTAGGATATGCTAATGTTTTTCACAAGCATCTCTCAATGCTAGCCGAAGTTGAGCCCAAGAGTGTTGTTGATTGGTCCTAGTGTGTTGCTAAAATCTTAGATGTGGAAATGGAGAGAGTCCTTGGCACCTTGTTGAAATTAGCTTGCTCTTGGATAAACCATTCATTGAAGGGGAGGTATTATTTGTGCCAAAGTCTATGAAGAGGAGAAGTCCCTTAGCATTTATGGGTTTTAGATAGATCTCTATCTTGCTTTACAACTTTCAAGATGCATGCTTCAAAGATTTGACTAGCTCAAGTTATTGGACCATGAGTACCTCAAACCTTTTGGTTCTAAGAATTGTGTATATGTATGTATGAATACAAGAGTAGATGTAATGGTGAGTAATGTGTGTGTGCAAAGGGGTGTGTGTGAATCATGTGTATGAGTATGTAAAGGAGGAGCAAAGATAAGTAGTATTTGATATGTGTCTATGTATGTACTATGTGTATGAGTACGTACATATGTACATGTGGTGAATGTTTCTATATATATCCCATAACTTATAAATACTGTGGCAAATTTAATATAGTTCTTTCAATATTTGTATCGCATGAATGGCGAAAGAGCCTTGAAAATCTTGACATACCTTAGAAATATTGGCAAATAAAACATTTTGGAGTTATAACTCAACCTACCCGAGTTTCAAAAAAAAAATCTGAAAAAATAAAAGTATAGCCATTTGGCGACATATAGCTACTAAAATCGTCTATGGTTTCTACTGGCACGTAAACAGCAGGGATAAAAAGCACTTCGCAGCAATAATTTTTTAACACACATGCTAGCAAGATTGACGAGGATCCGAGGTTAGATGCATAGAAAGGTTTGTACACACCTGATCCAAGCAAAAAACTCATGTGGCCTTCGATTGATTCACGGGAAGCACCAAGTCTTGCACAAGCTCTCTCTCTCTCTCTCTCTCTCTCTCTCTCTCTCTCTCTCTCTCTCTCTCTCTCTCTCTCTCTCTCTCTCTCTCTCTCTCTCTCTCTCTCTCTCTCTCTCTCTCTCTCTCTCTCTCTCTCTCTCTCTCTCTCTCTCTCTATACTGCAGAACCTGAAAATGAGGTCTCCCTTGCATCCCGAGGTCTTAAACCCTTGCTATGGACTTAGCCTTAATCTACTTGATCACTCCCCATGCAATTCTAATGTCTCCAAGCACTCTTTTTTCCCATTTTTCTCCCTATTTGTGCCTTGTTTGGGCCTGCTTAATAGCACAAACCCTACAATTTTTTCCCTCAATTTCTAGGTCCTAACCTACTCTAAATGCAACAAAAATCAAAAGAAAAATATTGAAATGATTCCTCCTACTTGCCTAATCATCAAAAAACCAAAATACCTACTTGTTGCATATATTAAAAACCCAAAATCTCCTACCTATGTCAAGCTCTGGTTTAGGGATAAAACCCTTACTTCATCACTCGATTTCAGGCGCACAAGTGCTCAAGCTTGAATCCTTCGTCCCGAAAAGGGAACCAAAATGTAGATGCAAGCAACCGCCAAGACCCACATACCGCTTCTTGTTCAAGCATTTCAAGTGAACACCTATGGCTATTTCTCACCTTGCCGATGCACCTTTGATCCTACTAGGGTATACTGAGCTTACCTTGATGCCCAAATGAGTTTCTTCCTCCCTCAACCACATCGGTAGCTCCATGATTCGTGATGTGAGCTCAAGCAACCTCAAGCCTCCACCTTCAAGCTCCTTCCTCCATAGCCGCACTCAAGACAAGAGAAGAGAAGAGAAGAGAAGAAGAGAGAAGAAGAGAGAAGAAGAGATGAGATGATGGAGAGCTCCTTCTCCTTGATCCCTCACCCTCACACACTCTATCTCCCTTTCTCAAGCACACACAAGCAAGCAAAAAGAAGAGAAGAAGAGAAGAAGATGAGTCCACTTTGCCACACACCAAAGAACAAGCTTCTCATTCACTTTTCAACTTTATATACTAAACCCTAAATCCCTTGCTTAAGAAGTGAGACAAATTTAGAATAGTATGCATCAAGCGTGAGCCCCGGCTATTTTAGCTCATAGAACTCATTCATCTTCTGACTGAGATATGCAGGTGGCAAGTATCTTCCCTGCACGACTTTCTTTAGCTTCTCCCAGGTCACGGATCCCTCTACAATCCCTTGATCCCTACGCCATTGCTTCCACCAAAGTTTGGCTTCGCCGGTGAGCTTTAACTTGGCGAGCATAGCCTAATTGGCGGGTGCAGTACCGGCTGCTTCGAAGTAATCCTCCATGGATTCAATCCAAATTTCAGCATCAGCTTAGACGAATCTGCCTCTCCTGTCAAACTCGGGTGGCTTAATTTGCATGAGAAGGAACTTCTTCTCCTGGATTACAGCAGTACTTGATGTAGGAGGTGAATTAGGAACCTGTACCTGGGGTTGTGCCTGAATAAAGGTTTTCTTAACGTTATTATACGATAATCGTCGTTAACTTATATTACATCTTCAATTCTGCTATCATGTAACCAATGTAGCTACTTAACTTTTTAAACTCTTATGCACAATCAGACATAAAAAGAAGTCTTTATTTGTATTTATATGGGCATAGCCCTTTCGAATACAACGTTTCATGCGATGATAAGCCAATTGTTATATTTAGTTTGGGGAGAACAATGTTGTATTACATTTATCTAGAGGGACTGTATAATAATAAGGTTTCGGGTCATGGATCTTCAGGAATCGGTAAGTAATTGGAAGTTCAGGACATCCTTTCCGTTGGAATCCATACTTCTCATGGCGGCCCAACACTTTAATCCTATTGGCGGGGATTACACGGGTTACTTCCTCATATACATATGAGTTCATCTCAACCCTCCGACCTTGAATATGTAAAGTTTAATTTACGTGAGCTTCCACAAAAACGAACAGCTTCACGGCTTTCAGGTCTTCCAACCACTTGATCCTCTTTAGGTTGTGGTCTGTAGATAAGCAAACCTGTGGGCGGCTATATAGTATATTCCTGAAGCACCCGTCCATCTTCCTTCCATGTACAAAGGTGATGGATTATAGATCTGCTCCAGGATATTCATCATCCCAATTCTTTGTCTATAAAGTGGAGAATGCATTGCAGTCATAAACATGACTCGAAATACTAAGAACTTGTTCCACGCTTCATAATTCTACAAGGCAGCATTGAAGGTAAGGAAATGTTTAGACAACAACAATTGCTTTACTTCATTTCTTTGAGATTTCATAAAAACAATTCCGTTGTTGGTCGGCTCTGATACCAACTGTAACGTGTCCACTAGTATCATCCAGGACACGTCTTAGTAGTCCATTGGAAAGGATGTCTAGAAAGCTCCTCCGGCACTCCCATGGAATGTTACGGGATTTGCGATCTAGGGCTTTTCGTGTCTGTCACAAAGCGGAAGTATTCCGGCCGTTCCCACTTAGGATCGACCTGAATTAGGGTTTTCCTAATTGGCCATTTCCTAACAGCAACTAGCGTTGGACCCAAGCAAACTACTTTACGCAGAAACGCCAGGTCCGAAGTGGATTCACACTGCACTTGATTCAAGGAGAATGGGAAATGAGAGGGATGCAAAGCTCAACCTCTCTGCCATAAGGCATAGTCCCATTCCATTCCCCTAAAACTGCGTAAATCGGGATAAGACATATCTCTAGGTCAACGCTTTTGTTGTTCATGTCCTTTAACGATCATTCCGCTGTTCCTTGTGATTTCAGAAAAGTTCCCAGCCAATCGGGACCACCCAACCGTAGGACAGACCCATGGCCCATCCTCCGCACTTTCCTCGGGTTGTTTTAGTTATGTCATTATGTAACACATTAGTTGGACATGTAACAACCAACTTCTTTAATTAACCCGTTAAGCACTGGTTCTTTCACGTAATCTTATCACTTGACATAGAAAAACAATATCAGACAAGTTCTTTATTAACAGATCATCATGTTTATCTTTGAAATACAAGGAGTTTCGCCCATAGGCTTATCCACAATCTTCTCGAAGGCTATCCAGCAATCCACACGGATCACTATTCCAAGTTTCCGCCAGTAGACTAGTATGCAGGCCTTGAGATCCAATCCCGAGTCACGTTAGCCTCTTGTGCAGGACCCGGAAGGCGAGGGATTTACGGCCAGAGTCCCCCCTGGCACCCAAGTGCCCTCCTGCTCCAAGTAGTGCTCAACAGAGAGACCTCTGGCGGCGAGTTCAATCCACATTCCCGACGCGATCAACAACCCCCTTGGTTAGGGTCAGGCAGGCAGTCGGGGGTAGCTGAAGCTGCCTCTCCCTTCAGGCCTTCAACTTGAAGTATAGGTATTTATTTATTTTGTAATTCATTCGTCAACAAGTCAAATAGTGCTCTAAAATCTCTAGCAAGCAGAAACATTTCCATTGATTGATTTTGTTGTTGGCAAACTGCTAAGGAAGGAATCCTTCCTTTCGAATGCATCCACCACTCGATTTGGGGTGTCTTGCAACTTGGCAAGATCCCTTATATTCTGGGTTAGGGCGTACCCTATTAGCCCAACTTGGTCAAACCTTAAAGTTCATTGGGTACTTCAATTTCTGGTTTAATCTCCAATTAATCTTCCTTACCCAAGGAGGATATCAAAGTACACATCCTCTTTCAAGATAACTTTGCATAAGGATCCGCCATCCTCGTTGCAAGAATTTGGCCTTTCTTCTTATGATCCAATCACAAGACCATATGACTTTGTACTTGCTGTACAAGTGCCGCATCGTACTATGCGATAATGGAATCACGAATCAATCTGTTTCGGGTTCTTTAAGCTGACGTTGTTAGACCTAGGGTTTCCTAGCTTCATTCTTGTAAGAATCTTAGGGACAAACCCTAGTTCCTTTTTCGATTACAATTTACTGACCCTACATTCAGGGAATGTGGATAAGTATTTAAGGTATAGACGTTTCTTGGAATTTTAACTCATTCCCAATGAATATTTCGTAGCATTTTAATTTGGTTAACTCTAGAAGGTAATTTCGAGATTACTTCCGTATGATTTGTTATCTACGTATCAATTGACTTTTCAATCTTATACTTCATCGATTTGAGGTTAGGTTAAATCCAACTAATCTTCCCTTTTCTTTGCGAACAAACTCATGCTAAATAAGCAACCTTTTCCTTGCTAAGTTATGCAGTTAACAATGATAATTTCATAGAGTTTATGCATTGTAAGAGTCCTTTCATGATTTGCATTTTCCATGCATAAAGCTATTTGAAAAAAAAAATTACGCTTATGCTTTATCTATTTTGCATGTTCCATTAAACTAAATTCCTTCGTCGTAAACAACTAGGACAAAATATATCCTATCCCTAACAATTCATCTTGCATGATTGAATTACAACGATATAAAATTAAGAATAAAAAACCTGGGTTTGGGGTGAGATATCCACATGGATACCAGGAGATGACCCTCCCGCAACTACTCCTTGGACTTTCTTAGGAGGCATAGCAATTGTAGTCCTTCGAACGTGGAAGTAACTTTACACTCCTTTTCGGAATTCCACCGTCGCTCCTTTACACGTCAATACTATTCTTCTCTTTTTCAAGTAGGGGAAAAAAAACCAAGTCCCAAGGGTATTTTGGAAAGGCAAGGAACAGTTAAGGGTTTAACCACGAGGAGGGGGTAATAAGACCTTTAAGGTCTTAGTTCTTTTGGGAGGGAAAGGCTTACAAAGCCCAAGGAAAAGGCCCTATAGGGGTTTACACACCGGGGGGGTGAAAAGGGGCTTAAGGGCCCCTTGGAAGCTTCCACGCCGCCTGGAAGAGAACCCATCGGCAAGCAGGCGTGACGAGGAGATGCGAAATCTTCTGCACGAGGGACCACCGAGTGCAGGTGGTGATTCCCAGCGGCAAGCAGGCAATGTCAGGTGTTCAAGGCATGTGCTATTTTGGCCGTCCTCCTCTATCTCATGGCAGCATTACAGGGAATCAGCAGCCCTTTTCTTTTCTTTTTCTTCCCCCCTCTCCACGGCATCAACCCATCTCTTAAATAGGGGAGGGAGGGGAATCCTCCCTCTCCTTATGTGTCGTTGTGCATGGTGGTGGAAGGCGCCAAGCTCCACCAAGGAGCTTAGTCCTCCATTCTATTTCCCTCCCCTTACGGCACGATAGTTGGTTTTGGGGAGGGAAAATAAAAAAAATTTGCATTATTCCATTTGATATATTATAAAGGGAAATCTTGTCAGTAATTGTTGGAAAAAATATCCCAACAAAATGAAGTATGAGTGTTCTTATCGATTGCCCTAGGCGATGGCAGTGTCTAGTCCTTTACAAATGGCCAATTATGAACCAACTGACATAAATGATAGCCTTATAAATGATAACCAACTTTAAAACTGTAAGGATGAAAAATGTTGAAAATCATACATATGTGGTACCTCAATGTAAGATTTTGGAGCTCCTTTCCTTTGGACAACCCCTAATTTAGGTTTTACTGTCTTCCTGGGCTTCAACAAGATGGACATCTGGCTACTCCCCACCTTGTGGTTTAGTGGATGAATATTTGGTTGTGCATGATCGATCAATAACTTTGACACTTGGTGAAGAGTCTGAGGAGATTTCAATTGCATCCATGTTTATTTTTCATCATAAGGTAGTAGCAACTAATGTCACTAAATGCCTTTTTAGTGCTAAAAAGCACTCATCTCAAGATTAAGACCACTTGTGAGATGTTTAGGTTTTTACCTTGCCAAGCTTAGTGAAATACTTGACTGAGGACTTGTGTTGATAGTTGACTTCTCAGTGAGTTTTTTATGTCCCCTGAGTGTTGGAGCTGCTCGGAGATCAAGAACACACTTCATAGCATATGCTTCGGTGATTAGAATCACGATTAATGATTCCCAGATTGAAATTTTTGAAAATAGGAAAGCTTGAAGCTTCCTGGCTATGGTTGCCATGAAACCCACAGCTAGGGTTTTGATCACAACGGACAGTAGAAGAGGAACTAGGTCAAACCCTGTTAGAGAGAGATGACCCACTAGGGAGGCTAAGAAAGCCCTATGTAGCCTAAGTGATTGCACTGCCTGTTGTTTGCGCCAGACTCTGAAATAGCACACTTCCCAAACTGCATTGTTTTGTCAGAGCTTAGCAATGTTGCCCTCCTTGTCTCCCAATCTTTGCGTTCGATGCATCATGCTAAAGTGCCTTGAGCTAGGGGTAAAGATGAAGTCTCCAAAAGAAATCAGGAGCTAATATTTCCTCCCTTGCACACACCAGCTCCTCCAAGGTCAAGGGGTCAAGCTGGCTATGGTGGAGAAGAATGTAAATGAGAAGGCAAAAGATCTTCTTGTGCGCTTAGGTTAGGATATGGCTGAAGGAAGCTTGTTGGATCAAAATTGGTTCAAATACCATGTTGAAATATCAAAGTGGAAGCATGAGAGTGTGCACAAGAGGGAGAGAGAGAGCTCAAGTACAAGAAGAAGATCTTGCTTAGTGAGTTGTTCACAAGTACAACTAGTACACACTCCTATCATTAGGCACTTTATATAGCCTCTGGATTAGTTAGGGTTAGGGTTTCCCCCTGCTCCCCTATCCTCCTCCAGTTCATTTACACCTAGCTACCCTTATCCACCCTTGTATACATAGGGGTCACATGCCTATCTTTCAACATCTCATCCCAATTATCTCTATTCCAATATTTTGGCTTTATGTCCTTGGTCTTTAATGGCCTAACCTACTTATTTTGCACCAAGACCTACCATATTTGCAATTTTCAGGAGCCAATGCATGAGAAGTACCTACCATAATGATTGTAAATGACTACAAAGTACTAAAAAATGGAAGCATACGAGAAAAAGCAAGATCTAAGATGGATGGAGTAAGAGAGTAAGAGATAAACAAAGAGAGAGAGAGAGAGAGAGAGAGAGAGAGAGAGAGAGAGAGTATATGTGGAAACTTCAACAATCACAATGTGTGACTACAACCATCTCTTATTCAATCGATAGTCTCATTGAAAGAATAAAGAATTAAGTGACAATGATGGGTGCATGCCACCTACAATGTACATGTGTGCAGTCATTTTGTGTGAAGTAAATACAAGGTGGCATAGGCACAGGTGCATTTATCCCCAAAAACCTCTCACTTAAAGGCAAATGTGCCTCTAGTGAGGAGAAAACAAGAAAAAAAAACAATATCAAAGAATAAATGTACATAAAGTATGACAAGATGAGAAAAGATGTCATCACATCTTACACCCATCATCTTCCTAAAGAAGGCAAAACCTTATGCTGAGAGAGTTTTGGTGAGCTAATCTATAAGATTATTGTCAAATTTTGAGATCTTGGCAAGCTCAATAGACTTGTCCTCTTCCACCTTCCTAATGAAATGACAGTGCACCTCAATGTGCTTTATCTCTGCATGGAAGACTGGATTCTTGGTCAATTGAATAGCACTTATAAAATCCAAATATAGTGTAGAAGTAGGAGTAATACCAAGATATGCCACCAAACAGCTTATAACCATAGGGCCTCCTTGCAAGCCTCAATACCTACAATATACTCTACCTCACTAGTAGCAGATAAGGCCATGTATTTTTACACCCTAGATAAGAAACAACCCCTTCAGTAAAAGTAAAGGCATCCATAAGTGGGCTTTTTGCTATCTGCATGTCTTGCACAATCGATGTTAGTGTAATCCATGAATGTAGTATCCTAGCCACCATAACAAATGTGTTAGAATATCAAGCTCCCGTTACTCTTCAGTCAGTCTATCTTTATGTGTGTGGCCGACATTAGCTAGATATACCTATGTGTGCAAGTCTCTTTCAGTTAGTATGATGAAAGAATAATGAAAGAAGAACAACAATGAGCTGAGGCTCATCTTTCACTCTACTCTATCTCTCTCCCTCTCTTCCAACATGGTATCAGAGCTTGAACGCCTGAAGCCAGAAGGCTTGGCAGTGGCCATTTGACATCAGAACATCAGATCTGAAGAAAACATCATCAAAGGAGATTGTGCCTGCAGCCCTTTTTTTGCAGAAGCTATATCTTGCTACATGAATGGTTTTTGGAGAAATGGCCTACTTTATCTTGACCATTTTGACGTGGTCTACAACTTTGCAGAAGAAAGCTTTTTCAAATTCCTCGCAAATTTTGAGATATTTAGCACATACATGTGCAAACTGGCTGTTTACTGCAGTAAACAGCAGGTGATTCCAAGGCATTGGTGGTTTTCGTCCTAACAATGTATATGCCCTTATTATCATGCATTTGAGAATGATATTAGAGTGTTAAATGCCCAGTTTTGGAGCTTATTTGCAAGTTGGAAACAGTGAACTGATTGCTACCTGAATTTGGAAACAATATCCCTACACGGTTGAAGTATATATGATGCTTATTTTCTAGTGACAAATGCTTGGATAATACCACTTGAGTGGTAGATGCTTTTTGGGATATTGTGAGTGCTGAAAGTCCAAATTTTGGACTAATTTGTTGTTGGTTATACCAGGGTATTGACTGGTTATTGTCTACAAGAAGGATACCTATCATCTTCACTTGACATACATGCAATATATTCTTACCGGTTAGACATGTATCAACTCCTGCATAGAGTGGCAACTGAATGAGATATTTTGGGACTATTTTGAGGTCTGAGTACTCTTGTTTTAACAAAGAAAATACTATTGGTTATAGCAGTGGGCTGGCTGTATTTGGTATTGCTACTTGCATATAGTACAAACATTGATACTTGTATAGACATAGTTGGTTGCTAGGATGTTTTACCACTACCATAGAATGTTTTGAATTGATTTGAGCTTGGTTTATGCTCAGTTGACTGTATTTTTTCATTGTCAAAATACAATTTATAGCAAACAGGCTGTCAAGAAAACTGTCCTGAATTGTAGGAAACTGTCTTGAATAGCAAGAAACTGGTCCTGAACTGTAGGAAAAGGAGTCGAATACTTACAGGTTGTATACATAACTGAATACCTAAGCTACAACTATGGAAAATGCTCAAGGCACTGACAATATCACTCAAATTGTGGGAGAAAAGCTGGTTAACAAAAAATTTTCTTTATGGAAGTTCTGTAAGAAGAATTTTTTTGTTGGTAGAGGTTATTGGGACTTATGTACAGGTGATGAGGCTAAACCTGAAATGCATGAAAGGAATCCAAAAAATGACCAAAAAAGGGCTCATAAGCTATGGACTGAGAGAGCATTCAAGGTGTTACATTGGTTTTCTTTATGTATATCACATGCTATGGTTATATAGATTACTGGATGCAGTTTCCCAAAGGATGCATGGGACATACTCATGAAGAATTATAGAAATGTAGCACATGCAAGAAAGATTCAACTAAAGCAATAGTTCAATAACATATCTCGGAATGGTAGAAGCATTCATGCCTACACTACAGATATCAAAAACATAGCGAATCGACTTGCCACCATTGGATCTTTAGTGTCTGAGGATGATATGATTGTAGTGACATTGAATGGACTTGGAAAAGAGTATAAGCATTTGATATGTCTATTTCTGTGAGAGCTGAATCCCCTGATTGGGATGAGGTGATTACTTTGCTGCTGCATGAGGAAGTTAAGCTTGGGCTGAATACAGGTTCTAGTACATCTCAAAGCAGAGACATTGTTCTTTACTCTAGCCAGCATGATAGAGGCGGCAAAGGCCGTGGCTCTTTTCAAGATCGAGGAGACACTCGAAATGCTTATGGACAGCATCAACAGAATGCCTGGAATGGCGCAAATACACAAGGCCAATGTGGATTTGGAGGCTTTCGAGCCCGGGGGAGATCACCCCATGGTAGAGGTGGCGGATCTGGTTCATGGCAGTCAAACAGTGATAAGGACTGTCATTACTACAACAAATATGGACATATTGCAAAGGATTGTTACAAGAAGCAGGGAGATATGAAGGCAAAGGGCAAACAACATGGACACTATGCATCTTCTAGTGGTGCTCATGATGAGCAGGTTGACAGATTGTTTGGCATGCAGCATGTGTCTAAGAATGCATCTAGGCAGAATAGAGATGAGAGATAGTACATTGATTCAGGGGCTTCAAATCATATGACACCCTATGGAGAATGGTTTGATGAGATGGTTGCAGGTTCACATGGTTATGTGTGTACCGGGGATGACACCCAACATGACATTCAGCACACAAAAATTGTTCCGTTGTTGATGCATGATGGCAAGAAAAAGAGTTGGCATGATGTACTACATGTACCTAAAATAACCAAGAATATTTTGTTAGTTGGATAGATGGCAGAATAGAATTTGCAAGTGAGATTTAATAGAGATGGATGCTTTGTTGAAGAATATAGTAATGGCTGCAAATTGATTGGTAGAGATCGAAGAGATGGCAAAATGTTTACTCTTGATGCGTAAATTCCAGAATTGAAAGCAGCCATGTTTGCACATGATGATGGTGCTATACGGGATGCTGAGATATGGCATAAGCAGATTGGCCATGTGAATGAACAAAATCTGAAATCTATGCAGTAGAAGGAGATTGTGCTTGTACTACCTAAGTTCAAGTATCGTGACTTTGGACATGTATGTGATGCATGTCAATTTGGAAAGCAATCATGGTTTCCATTTATGAGACATGTACGGAATAGCTCACGACCCTTGCAGTTGGTACATTCAAATGTATGGGGTCCGTCTCATAATGCTTTGTTTGGTGGTGCTCATTATTATGTATCCTTCATTGATGATTTCAGCAGTAGGTATACCTAGCTTTACATACTGAAACATAAGGATGATGTGTTTGATGCATTCAAGGACTTCAAGAATCATGCTGAAAATGAGTTGAGCTGTAAAATTTCATGTCTTAGATTAGATGGAGGTGGAGAATATGTCTCTAATTACTTTGATAGGTACCTTGCTAAACATGGGATCCAAAGACAGTTAACTTGCAGATATACAACGTAGCAAAATGGTGTAGCAGAAAGAAAAAATAGGGTACTTATGGAATTAGCAAGAGCTATGTTGAATGAGCAGGGATTCGTGATGTAACTCCATATGAGATGTTGTATGGTCATAAACCTAACATTT
The DNA here is from genome assembly GCF_053477565.2 of Lygodium microphyllum. Taxonomy (NCBI): domain Eukaryota; kingdom Viridiplantae; phylum Streptophyta; class Polypodiopsida; order Schizaeales; family Lygodiaceae; genus Lygodium; species Lygodium microphyllum. Next base: position 35,884,801 of record NC_141150.1, read on the forward strand.
CACACTTGAAGGCATTTGGTAGCATTGCATATGTACATGTTCCTAATGAAAAGAGGAAGAAATCAGATCCTAAAGCTGTCAAGAGTGTGTTCCTTGGTTATGCACAAGACCGGAATGTAATGAACGGGGATCACGGGAACATGACATGGGAACATACCAGTCACACTGACGGCATATAAGGTGTAAGAGGGTATTTTGAGGCATCACAGAAATTATCAAGAAACTCTCTTTTCACCTTTTTAAGCTTCCATGGCTTCTTCTTCCTCCTCCTCCTCTTCTTCTTCTTCCTCTTCTTCTTCCTCTCTCCCTCTTTCTCTCTCTTCTTCTTGCCTTTCTCTCTCCTCTCCCTCTTCTTCTGCAGTCCTTCTCTCTCTCCTTCCCCTTAGTTAGGGTAGTTAAGTCTGTTTCATTACAAGTGGTATCAGAGCTTTGTCCTTGATCCTTCTCTTTCCCCATAGATTTAGGACTCTCACAGTTTCCCACAGTTAGAAAACTCCAGTTACATCTCTTTCACAGGTACACAGGAGTACTCAGGAAGGCTGTCAGCCCTCTTGAACACTGTGGCAGTCTTTCTTGGAGCTTTCCCAAGAACCATGGACAAATATGGAGGCGGGCAGACAAATTTGACAGGTCGTCACTAATTTTCATGTAAGTTTTTATGGTTTTGGGCGAAAAGGAGGGTAGCACAGTTAGAGAAGGCAAAAAACTCGGTTACTTTTCAAGAAGACATTCTCTCTCCTCCTTCCCCCAAGCTGCCATGGAAGCTCCAGCCCAAGAACCTTAGAAATCTTACCCCCCTCTTCCTCAGCAAGAATGGCTGGTCCCAATGCCTTCCCTTCAACTGGAGCAGCAAATAGAGCAGCAACAAGCTTGATCTACCCTGGCTGTAGCCCCCAAAAGCAGCCTCAAAATTTGTGGTGCAAAAACGGGCTACTTCCTAGCCTGCTGGACAGCCCCCCAGCCCTCCTCACCTTCCTGACCTCACTCCTGGTTCTTGGCAACCTTCTTGGGCAGCATTAGAGGCATCTTCCTCAGCTCTTGGACTCCCCTTTTCACTTCAAGAAACCTTGGTCTGGTGCAGTCCATGGCAGCCATGGAACCTTGGCGTCAAGCTCAGAAATCTTGAAGATTTTGGTCTTTTCTTGGTCCCCGAGAGTCCCTCTTCAAGCCTAGCTCAAGATTTCAGCCATCAAGAAGCACGAGAACAAGATTACAAGCAAGATTTGAAGGCATACACTTGTGGGTAGCCATGGCTATGGGAGTAGAACTTCAATTTTAGCAAGAGCTCTTCATGGGAAGGTCCTTAGCCATCCTGACCCAAGCTTGACTTCACCCTTTCTTGATGGAGCACAACCATTTTGGAGCTATGGAGCATGCGAGATCAAAGTGGAGCTCTCATGAAGCACTGAGGTGGCATTAGTGGCTGCCTTCTTCTCCAAAAGACTCAAGGTAACCGATTCTTGCTCTCATTCTCTCTGTTTAAGCCTCTTGTTGAATCCCATCCACTTGTTTGAGAGAGTCCAAGTAGATAATAGGAGTCCGAGACATTGAATGCATGCTGAATATTAATCCTAGTCATTTCCCTTTGATCTTATGGCATTGAAATGGATTTTACTCATGCTGAAGCTTCATTGTGATTATAATTTTGCTTACCCATAACCCATTTGGCTTCTTGTGAATTGGTTGAGCTAAGAAGTGATTAAAAAATCCATTGTATAAGGGTGAGTAGGCAGTGAGTCACTGCCGGTAAGCTCTCTATCCCTATTCCCCATTCCAATTCCATGCACTTCATGAAAAGCCCAAAATATTGATTCCTGAAATGCATCTCATGCTGGGTGTTTAATTAATAAATGTCTACCATATGTATTCCGGGTGAGGAAAAGCCCGATGCCAAGCGAGGTGGCAAGACAAAAGATGGGTGACCCCCCCTTGCCATCAAAGACCCTGAAGGGGTGCACAACCTAGCCCGGGGGGGTGGGACTTTGCCCACCTCCCGATGATCCGGAGCCCAAAGAATTATTGCAAGTGTAGGTACATTTGATGGAATAGCCCGAACCCTGATCATTTGAGTCTACAAGCCCCTACATGTGTCGGTAATGTCACGAACCACTTGGTAATGTATGGTGGATGCAATGCAAGAAGGGCAGGATATGCAGTTATGGAAATGGTCTCGGCAATGACCTATGGATGCAAAGGATATATGGCTTTATATGGCATTGAGAGCCACTGTTGAGGCCCTGGATGTCTGGGATAAGACCCTCACCATTGGGATAAGGCATGCTTCTTGAGGGAGTCTTTGCAGGGTATTGCAGACAGCTAGTCCTACACAGTCAGCCCGCAAAAGTTGATTACAACAAAGCCTTCTTGTGTGATTGAGTGTGGGCTCTATATCTTTATTCGAAGAGGGCATCTTCCCCTTCGATCTGAACTAAAAACCTCCCCATTCCACCTTACGGTTTGGGAGATACAGTCAGTTTTGTGCCCAGAGGTATTGTGGGACAGGCAGCAATCCTACACAATTAGCCCGCAAAAGTTGATTACAGCAAATCCTTTTTGTGTGACTAAGCGCGGGCTCTATAGCTTGATTTGAAGAGGGCATCTTCCCCTTAGATCTGAACTAAAAATCTTCCCATTCTGCCCTATATTTTGGGAGGTACACTTAGTTTTGTGCCAAGAGGTACTGTGGGACAGGCAGCAGTCCTACACAGTCAACCCACAAAAAGTGATTACAGCAAAGCCTTGATCATTTACTGTCATATATATTTTTACATAGCCTCGTAGAGGAGATTGAGGGCTTTCATTTGAATCAAAATTTGGCGATTGGAGCTCCCTAGCTCAAGATATCATCATTTCTGTAACAAGGGGTCTGGTCGACTGCCCTTGGGATTGCAAGCCACAAGGGTAAAGCAAAGGCCCAGGAGGAATTTCAGCGTGAAATAAGGGACTCCCATGCCTCAATGAACGATCCTAGCTCAACCCAAGAGGATCATGAAGACATGTTTAAAGAGGGTGCCCCCGAGATAGACCACTTATCTCTGCTCAACCAAACCTTATGCCAACATGAGACCCATCATGCTGAACGACATCGAGAGATGGAGCAACGCCACAGGGAGATGGAAACCCGCCAAGATCACTGTCATTCTGAGATGATGGCCAAAATGGACTTACTCATAGAGTGCATGGGCGCCCTCATCCCCGTCATTGCCCCCCCTTCAGATCGACCCAAGGAGTATGTCCCTCCCCGTGAGGCTAACCACCCTCCCCCCTTGGAGACCGGGCGTAGCCCACAAGGTCTCGGTGGTACCCATGGCATTCCCCATAGCACTTATGAGACGAGTGAGCCCTCCACTCAACATGATGAGCCCCTCCTTCCCTCCCCCGTTACGAATCCTTCAAGCCCATCCTTGGCATCCCAACTCCCCCGTAACGGAAGCTACTTGCACACTCAAGGGAATGGCTCCAATGCAAATCTTGGGCAGCATGGAATGCATGGAGTGCATGGGCAGCATGCATATGGCAATGGGCAGCATGTACATGGCAATGGGTAGCATGCATATGGCAATGGGCAGCATTCATATGGCAATGGGTAGCATGGACATTTTGGACAGCAAGGTCCTAATGGGCAATTTGGTCCTCATGTAATGCACGGGCAGTATAGCCCCCATGGAAATTTTGGACAGTCGGGGATTGGACAGTAAGGCATGTATAGGCAGCATGTAGCACATGGCATTCATGGGCAGCAAGGCCCAAATGAGCTGCGTGATAAGATTGTGTTTACAAAATTCAATGGGCGATCCTCATCCCCAACTGAACTAGAGGAATGGACGTCTAAATTGGAAGCTTATTTTCTCATCTACCCCCGTACCGTTGAGGCAAAGATCATTTTTTCCTCCCTTCATTTAGAAGGTTTTGCCCACACATGGTGGAGATTCATTCAAAGAGAAAATCAGCAGTTTCGTGATTGGGAAGAGTTCAAGATGCATATGATCCAAGTTTTTGTCTCCCGATGGAAAAAGAACGCTTGGCTAGGCAATGGTATCAGTTTGATCAACGAAATCTCACCGTGAGGGAGTACACCAACCAATTTATAAACCTATCCATGTATGTTGAGGCAGTCAGTGATGAGGCCAAATTGCATAAATACATTTATGGGCTAGATGCGCATCTCTCAGCTGATGTAATGGCTCAAAAGCCAGCCACCCTGTTTGCAGCCATAGAATTGGCCAAACGCTATGGTCGAAAATACCGCCGCAATGAGAGCATGCAGCCCATTACAGGATAGCAAAGATACCCTATCAGGCAACCCCCATATGCTAATAATTATCGCAGCAACAATGCAGGGAATGGCAGCCCCAAAATTCCTACTCACCCCACTTTTAATGCTGAAAGGAAATATGGCAGTTTTGGGACAGCACCACCCTCCAAAAGTGACCCAAAGTATGTTGAAAATAAGAAAAGGAATGGCTTCAACCCTAATGGTCAAAAATTCATTCCTCCTGAAGTGGTCAAGGATAGAAAAGCCAAAGGCTTGTGCTTTAAATTTGGGGATAAGTACACGGCTGATCATGCATCCAAATGCCCCTTTAAGAACGCCATTGTCAAGTTTAATAGCATGTATGTGCTAGAAGATAGTGACAAGTAAGAAGAGGACTTGCATGACAACTCTCCAATGATGACACTTGTTGAAAATGCTGAATATGAGGAGGATATTGATACCAATCAGTTTTATGACTCACCAGACGGGTTCCCTTTTGACCCCGGTGGCTGCCCCATTGATGACATGCTTGGGAATGACCCTTGGCACCCCTCATACACCACTATATCAGCTTGCTCGATCTCCATGGATGCATGGACCGGCTCTCGGAGTCCAAACACCCTACGAGTGTATGGTAACATTGATGGCAAGAGTGTATACATCCTCATAGATAGTGGGGCAGCATGCACAGTTTTGTGAATAAATCGACTCATGGTCGTATTGTGATTCCCCATGCCTCTCCCTTCACCCAAAGGATCCTTGAAGAGATGCATTCTTCATCGATTGTTGGCCACTTAGGGGTCTTCAAAACATATGACCGAGTTTCAAAAAGCTTCCATTGGAAAGGCCTATGGCGGGATGTTAAAGACTTTGTGTCTAGATGTGTGCCTTGCCAACAAAATAAAGATAGCATTCTTAAACTGGGTGGATTGTTGCAGCCTTTACATATCCCCGAAGGAAAATGGACCCACATTACCATGGATTTCATCACTGGTTTACCTACAACCAAGAAGGGTTGGGATAACATATATGTGGTAGTTGACCGACTCACTAAAGTAGTCCATTCATCCCTACAAAATCCCAGTTTACAGCATCCCAAGTTGCCACTCGGTTTATGGAGCATGTTTTTAAGTTGCATGGCTTACCCCAAGTCATAGTACATGATTGGAACACCAAATTTATGAGTCAGTTTTGGCAGACAATTTTCAGCTCCATGGGGACCAAATTGGCTCCGTCCATAGCCTATCATCCCCAAACGGATAGGCAAATTGAGAGAGTCAATAAGTGGCTTGAAACTTATTTGCGACATTTTTGTCATGATGTGCAGAATTCTTGGGACATATGGCTGCACTTGGCTAAATTTTCTTACAATAACTCCACTCATTCGAGCATTGGAGTCTCTCCCTTCGAAGCATTGTATGGTTATCGGGTGCCCCTTCCTACCATGATCTTCAATGAAAAGCTCGACCCCCTTGGAAAAGAAGAGTTGGGACCACATGCAAGCTCTACTTCAACAATGCAAGGTAAACCTCAAACGGGCTCAAGAGCACATGAAGCTCTATGCTAATGCAAAAAGAAGACCCCTTGACTTTCAAGAGGGTGAATTGGTACTCCTTAAGGTCCCCAAGTCCCATTATGCCACACTAAAGGACAGTTCTTGCAACAAGTTGGCACACCGTTACTATGGGCCCTACAAGATCATTAAGAAGGTTGGGGACTTGGCTTACCATCTCCAACTCCCTCCCACCACTAAGATCCATGATGTCTTCCATGTGAGCCAATTGAAACCTTTCATTGGCACTCCCAAAGATCATGTAGAGGAGCTACCACCCATAGATGAGAAGGGCCTTATTCAGTACATCCCTGAAGCAGTCATTGGGTAATGTGAAAAGCAACTCCGCACCCATTCCATACATGAATACCTGATCAAATGGCAAGGCCTACCAATAGAGAAAGCCTCTTGGCACCCAGCATCTATATTGGATGAATTTCCACACCTCAAGGAGGTCGTATTGGCTAGAACTTAACCATGACACCTGTTTTGGGCTGCAGACTGCATCTGGACAGCCACCTATTTTGTACCAGTTTTGGTCCTAGTCCGTTTTAGCCCCATCCTCCATACATGGGCTGAAAGTACACCTCGAGGGCTCTGTGGCAACACCTTACTTGCCCCGATCGGAGTTCCCTAGTGGAAGTTATGGCTGTTTTTCTCAAGTCATACCATCTGGGACAACACACTAGTAATTCCTCGATAGCCCTTTATTTTGTAACAGTTTTGGTCCTAACTTGATTGCAACCCTGCCCCACCCACATGGCTGAAAGTACATCTCATGGGCTCTGTAACGACACCTCAACTGTCCCATTCGGAGTTTCCCACAAAGTTATGGCTAATTTCCTATAGCACACCCTTACAATCCATGACTATATCCCTTGTTTTTTAGGACAAAAACTTTATGAGACGGGATGGTTTCTAATGAATGGGGATCACAGGAATATGGCATGGGAACATACCAGTCACACTAACGGTATATAAGGTGTAAGAGGGTATTTTGAGGCATCACAGAAATTATCAAGAAACTCTCTTTTCACCTTCTCAAGCTTCCATGGCTTCTTCTTCTTCTTCTTCTTCCTCTTCTTCTTCCTCTCTCCCTCTTTCTCTCTCTCCTTCTTGCCTTTCTCTCTCCTCTCCATCTTCTTCTGCAGTCCTTCTCTCTCTCCTTCCCCTTAATTAGGACAGTTAGGTCTCTTTCATTACACGGAAAGCTTACAAGTGTTATGTACTATCTACAGATGAGACATTGATTAGTAGAGATGTTGTTTTTGATGAGTTGGCATCGTGATATGGTAATCTTGTTGCAGTGGCTACTAATGGATCAGCTATCACTAGTAATGCTGAAAATACACCTATAGTGAGTAGATCTATGAGTGGTCCTATAGGTGATGGGTCACCTACAGTAAGTCCTTGGTCAGGATGCTTGCGGAGTCGTACTCCTATGTCCACTAACATGGATATGTCAGTGAGGGGAAGATTGGATAAGGGAAAAGAAAATATGCTTGAGGATGTCACACGTCCACTTATAGTAGGTTATGAGTCGTCCACTAGTGATAGCTTGGATAGTGAGTTCGGCAATCTGTCTATTATGATGCCTGGAGCAAGGCAGAGTCATTATGTACCACCCATGAGAGGCAAGCTCAGAGTGAAACACAGTTACGAAGATCTAAGAGAGTCATAAAACTAGTTGATAGGTTTACATACACTGGTTATTCAGCCTGCCATTATGCATATATGGCTAGTGTGATAGGTTACAAAGAACCTAAAAAGTTTGATGATACAGTTACAGATGATAACTGGTGTGCTGCCATGGATGAGGAGTATGTAGCCGTGGCTAAAAATGAGACATGGGAATTGGTTGAGTTGCCTGAAGGTAAAGTCCCCATTGGCTGCAAATGGGTGTGCAAGGTTAAGTGCAAGTCAGATGGTTTGTTAGAACGCTATAAGGCCAGGCTGGTTGCAAAAGGGTATGCGCAATAGTATGGCCTTGACTATGAGGAGACTTTCAGTCCGGTGGCTAAAATGGCAACAATCAGAACTGTCATTGCTTTGGCAACATGCAAAGGCTAGAAATTATGGCAAATGGACATCAAGAATGCTTTCTTGAATGGTGATTTGGTTGAGGAAGTGTATATGGAGCAGTCTGAAGGCTATGTTCACTCAGACTTTCCTACACATGTATGTAAGCTAAAAAAGGCTTTATATGGACTGAAACAGGCACCTAGAGTATGGAATTCTCAGATCAGCAGTTATTTACAACAACATGGATTTAGATTGGGTGATGCAGATCACAGTCTGTTCACGAAGAAGACAGATCATGGATATGTGGTTCTAGTGGTTTATGTAGATGATCTTGTCATCACTGGAGATGATGAATAGGGCATTATTGAAATTAAATCATATTTACAAGCTGAATTCAAAGTCAAAGACCTTGGTGAACTAAAGTATTTTCTTGGGATTGAGATAGTCTCTATGCCTCAAAGTATATGGTTTTGCTACAAAAGTAGTATGCTCATGACATGTTACAGAAGTATGGTATGATTGAATGCAAGCCTATGGAGACACTTCTTGATCAGAATGTCAAGCTATAGATTGATGTTGGGAATGACATAGAGACTGTGACGATGTATCGATAGATGGTGGGCAGCTTGATATACTTGACTATTACCCATCCTGACTAATGTTATGCAATGGATCTGATTAGTCAATTCATGCAAAAGCCTCGCAAACCACATTTAGATGCAGTCCGGAGGATCATGACATATGTAAAGGGTACTATGGATTATGGGTTATTTTATGCATATGGAAAATCTCTTGACTTGATAGGGTTTACTCATGCTGATTGGGTTGGTTGTGCCTATGAGACAGGAGATCAACCAATGGTTATGCATTTGGATTGGGGCTACAGTATGATTAGTTGGCAAAGTACGAAACAGCCTACTGCTGCATTGTCTAGTACAGAAGCTAAGTACAAAGGAGCTGCCTTAGCAACTTGCGAAGCAGTTTGGTTGATGAAACTGTTGAAAGACTTGGGAATATAGCTAGAAAGCAGAGTGAGATTGCATTGTGATAACCTCAGTAGTGTTATGTTGGCTAGCAATCCTGTCTACTATGCTAGGTCCAAACATATTGAGGTTCACTACCATTTCATCAGAGAAATGGTTATTACAGAGCAAATTGACTTGATTCATGTGAAGACTAAAGACCAGGTAGCAGACATATTACCAAGTCTAATGGCATACATCGAACTGCCTAGTACTAATGCATAAGAGATCTTGGCCAACTTGGCCTTCTACTCATCTAATTGGGGACAATTTGCCTTATTAACCTTCACATGGGAAGGTAAAGGATAGCTAACAGGCTGAACACCCAACATATGGAAGTAGTTAAGGACCTTTTGTATGTAGTCCTTCTATGATAAGTAAAGGAGCCCATGAGAGCTATCACACATGATGCACATCCCAAGAAAATGTGAGACTTATCCCATGTTCTTCATATCAAAACTCTTCTTAAGCTGAGCTTTCTAAGCTTCCAGCTCGTCATGATCTCTCACAGCAATCAATCTATCATCCACATAAAGTACCAAGATAATAAGGCTACCATCATGAGCCATCTTTGTATAGAGACATGGATCCACATCACTAAAAGAGTAAAATTGCAACTGCATAAATGCATCAAAATTATGATATCATTTCCTAGGTGTCTGCTTAAGACCAAAAATGTTCTTTCTCAACTTACATAGTAGGTGTTCCCTACCCTTTTTTATAAAGCCCTTTGGCTACTGCATATAAATCTCATCATGCAAATCCATATGTAAGAAAGTCGTCTTAGCATCCATTTGATAGAAATCTAGATCTAATGGAGTAACGAAGGCTAAGACTAAGCATAGGGTAGTCATCTTGACTACAAGAGAAAAGACCTCATCAAAATCAATATAAAACCCTTAGCCACCAATCTAGCCTTACATACTAGCTTGGGACGTCCAAGGTTACCATTGAACTTGTATACCCACTTGCATGGCAAATCCCATATATGGTGTTCCTGCAGTGAATCAAAGTCTAACTATATGGCCCTCTCCCAAGAGTACTTAGCACATAGCCTCCTCATAAATAAGAGGGTCACTAAAATCTATCACCATAACATAGTCCATAGATGGCAAAAAAATGATCAAACTAACATCTATCTTTAGTTGTTGGGCATGTATGTCTTGTCCCACATCATGATCATGGACCATTGGAACATTAGTTGTAGGTTGTTTAGCTGACTATATGGTAACAAGAGACTCCTCCTAAAATATCACCCTATGTACCTCAACTACATGCTCAAGATGTTTATGCATCTTTTCCTCATGGAAAACAACATCATAGCTATAGACGATCTTCCTAGCCTGTGGATCCCATAAGCAATAACCCATCTCACTTGCATCCCCATAACCAAGAAAGATGCATTTCACTAATTTATTATTGATCTTATTACATTTGTCCTTGAAAACATGGCCAAAAGCCTTACATCCAAAGACATGAAAATGAGCATATGATGAAGGTTTTCCAAACCATACCTCCTCTATATCATGACAATCAATAGTAGTACATGGAAATTTATTTATCAAGTGTATGGTAGTAGTAACTACTTTATCCCAAAAATATTACAATAAGCCTGCCTAGCTAAGCATACTACGAACTCTCTTATAAATTGTCTTGTTCATGTGCACAACACCATTCTAGTTTGGGATGTAAGGGGTGTTCAACTGATACTTAATATCCCACTCATCGCAAAATTGCTGAAATAATTTAGATACATATTCAACCCCATTATTTGACCCTAGGCATTTCATCCTATACACAAACTGGTTCTCAACAAGAGAAGTTAATACTAAAAGATATCTAGCGTATCTTATTTCTACTTTATGGGATATGCCTAGACCTTATACAAATAATCATTGATGAAAATCATAAAATACTTTGTGCCACCTAATGTGAATGATAGGGCATGGGACCACATATATCAGAATGAATAAGAATCATAGGCTTACCTATGTATGTAATACTAGACTTCTTATAAGAATTGTGTGTCTACCTACCATAAAGACAATGATCGCATGAATCAAAACATCTATAGTCAAGAGATGAAATATACCGTAATATTCCCGCCATAGCACTTCATATCAAGAAACAAATTCGGGCTTGAAATGTTTTAAAAATTACTCATTGAGTTATCACATAAGTGATCGCATGTAATTTTTTTAATATCGAGTCTTGCATTAAATTAATTTCACAATCCGACATGAGAAGACACCTCAATGTTCCCAGCCAATAAGAAGTAAAGACGCCTTATAAATAATATTACGATGGCTTGATCATAATTTTTTTCGCATTATATTTGATTTAATATTCCAGATTCCATTTAATGAGTCAAAGATCACATTGATTTTGTAACCGCAAGACAAATCGCAAAAGCCTTAATCTCGATAGACAAAGAACGTGCAAGAAGAGAATGATATTGAGTAAGTTAAGTATCAAAGACTATGGCATGACTTTATAAAGTAGATAAGCCATGAGGTAACTTGACTAAAAACCACCATATGAAGTTGTTTTGAAGAAAAAATACATTTTTGAAAAAATAGCCAAAATCATGACTTTTTTACGTCTGGAGAGAGAGAAAGCATTTAAAAATCATCGCCATGCCACCATCCAATAAGTAGGCAATTAAAGTGTATTTTTAATCAAGCTCACTTGGCTCTTGACAGGTAGCCAAAAGAATGAGTCAACTGCATGCTCCCCCTCATGGCTATAAATACACCCCCTCTCCTTCACAAAGAAAGCAAGAAGGAAGGCCTCCTGATGATGGAAAATTTTCTCTGCTTCTCTTTTCCATTCTAGCTTGAGTCTTGTATAATATTTCCACAAAATTAAAATTTAGTTGGTTAGTTCAAAAGTTAGTTAGTCAATTAATAAGTTAGTAAGATTACTAACTAAAGTAAAAAACTAACTAATATTAATAATTAATTATTTTTATTTAATTAAAATATATATTTAAAAAATTGAGAGTCCTAATTCGATATTTTTCTCAGATTGACAAGGACTATAGCCACCCTTCACGGAAGTAACAATGTGAACAAGAATTATGAACCATATTAATCACTAATATTAATGTGTATAGTATAAATGGACCAAAAATATTAGATTTTTGGGTAAAAACTAGCATATTTTAGATATTTTGGATATTGTCCTAAAAATATATGAAGATCTCTAGAACTAGATGTCATTTTATTTAAAAAAAGGCAAGTGAACTTTTAGTTAGTTTTGGATATTTAATACAAAAAATAGGGATTTGCGAAATCCCGTACCCCACGATCGCAATTTGCAGGCAGTAAACAACACTTCAACAATAGGGAGAGAAAGGAGTGATCTCAAAGATTTCTAAGAAAGTGTCTTAGGGTTTTACCCCCCCTTCGAAGCCAATGGAACCATCAGATTTATGATGTGAGCATCAGATCACTGATTTTTCCAAGATCCCCTCTATTAAGAGCTCTTTTTCTTAGCCATAGCCCCCCTTCTCTAATTCACTATAAGTATGAGGCATGGGGAGGCACAAGGGAGCACAAGGAGACCAAGAGGCTGAGAGAGAGAGAGAGAGAGAGAGAGAGAGAGAGAGAGAGAGAGAGAGAGAGAGAGAGAGAGGAAGGAGACCTCGAGAGGCTACAAGGGAGAGAGTTAGCTCAATTCCCCCTATCTCGATCTTCGCCATCTTCTCTTACGCTCTTCCATCTCAAAATCCATTCCTTCCTTATCTCTTGGATCTACTTGGGATGATGGCCCCCAAGGGAAGAATACTGCGTGCAGATGGCAATCCCACAGCCAGCAAACGAAGCTTCGGGTGGAGGCATCACTGTCAATCCAACTGCATTACCAGTGGTAAGTAATGTATTTCTAAATTGATAGATGCTTGCTTTGATTCTCCCATGAGACACATTAGACTCTATACTTTGCCATGCTAGAATATGTCATTGAAAAGGATAAATTGCATCTCAAATATTCAAAGATGAAGTTTGTGAAGTGCTTGTATCAAGGGAAATTAATTGGACCTAGTTGCTATGCGATGAATCCATACATAGCATATGTAGCATATAGGACTCTAAAGTATTAAGCATCGAGGAGTCTTCTATTAATCTTTACCTAGGACAATATTGTTTAAGGTTCGAAAATGCACATAGACAGTACATATATGATAGATATTATGTGAACTTTACATCAATGGCACATGACTTCTTGCCTTAGGAGAAAGGAAGATAAAGCCAAGATAAAATGCTACATAGTAGGGAAATGCTAAAATATAAATGTCACTTAGAGAAGAGGCATAAATGCTCTTGCTAGATTGATTAATTCCCATTGAAATGATAGGACTTACGTCGTGTACAGTATTTGAACCCTTAGCATATACCTTAGCCAAAAGAAGGGAATGTTAAGTAAATTTTTCTCTTTGGTCCCAAGGGGGAGAGCAAATGTGCAATGGAAATGTTATTGCATCTATTCTTGCAATGCTTGGAAAAGAATACCGTTGTTTTGTTGGTTAATTGAACAACACACAAAATGCTTTTACAATCAACTAATTGTTGAATTGTGGTTTTGATGATTATTCCAAGTGCCTGTGTTTGATGGTAAATGCATGGCAGGGGTTTGTAATGGCAAGTTGCCATGAGAATAAAGTAATGTTTTCTTGGAAGATGATATTAGGGTTGATTACCTTGATTATGCTTGATTCTTAATTGGATTAATTAAGGAATGATATTTTGCACGGGTGGATCGTCTCCAAGATGGCACTGCGGATTACCTTGAGAGGACACTCCTCCATTCACAGGCCAAAGGTCAAGTGGTGAAAAGGCCAACCACGGAAAGTTGCGTCTCACTCCTAGATCACTTGGGTTTAGTGGAGCTCTGGACACCCCTTGCCGAGTCTAGAACAGAGTTGTAGCCCAACGCCTAGGGCATTGGAAGATCCTATCCTAGATAAAGGATGGTGATGGGACCTAAAATGTGTCAGCACTGGCTATAATACTAGACGGACCTCTGACATGCACAAGACAATCCCACGGCCTCGCGGCCATGAGCGTCTATAGGTTACATTACCCTCCATCGTACATACATTTTGTGTTTGTATCGTGTTTTGTAGTCAAACCCTTAACCTTCTTAGACTCCTCAAAGGGAAACCCTACACATTTTGGTGTAATTCACCACGTAGAACAACATAGGAGGCACCTCTCGACTGATTGCCGTGGCCTCGCTACAACCCTCCTACACCTTGGGGATTGGCCCCTCGATGCGTCGCTAACACATACTTGAGAAGAAATTTCTTCTCTTGGATGTCAGCATTCGTGGGTGCAAAAGGTGCCTGACAATCAAGCCATACCATTTAGGTTATTCTGTTTAGGATATGCCTTTGAACCATACATTAATCTCTCTCGTATCATTACAAAGTTTCGCTTTGATACCAACTGTAATGTGCATGCCTATCAGTTGTCCAAGCACGTTTTAGCAGTCCATCAAGAAATGAATCTAAGCATCGCTATCTGGCACTCCCATGGAATGTTACAGGGTTTGTCGACTAGGGTTTTTTGAGTCTGCCTCGCAACGGAACATTCACAGCCGAACCCACTAGGAGATCGACCTGAAATTTGGGTTTCTGGTGGTCAAGGTCTCCTGACAACATTCTACTGTCAGGTCTTGGACATCCTACTTTACGCAAAGATACCCAAGCCGAAGTAGATCCATGCCGCACTTGGTTTAAAGAGAATGGGAAACAAGAGGGATGCGCCGCTCAACCTGCCCGTAGGGCATAGTCTGATGTCGGTCCCTTGAAACGGCATGAATTGGATTCTAACTTAAAAATACCTAAAGTTGAATGGCAATAAAACCTTGTGAGAAGCCTCCCAGTTCTCTAGGACCACCCTGCTGTACTCGTCGGGGGTTCTACCGACCCATCTTCCTTAATACGCATTCTTTAGTTATCTAATTTGGTCCTATCACATTTATGTGTGACATTTAAAATTAGCTTCCTTAATTAAGACTTTAGGGAATAGGGTTCATTCGCGTAATTTACAGCACAGACACAAAAACAAAGCAAGCAATCCTTTTGACAAAAAAGTTTCTTAACTTATCTTCAAGTTAATCTTTGTCTCATATGCCCATACTGGAGAAAATTATGTATCCCTTCTGTCCAGTAGAAGTACCTGGTCCAAAATACATTGCATCATAATTTCCATCTGACAGATGATTTTTTATGCCAAGAAGTGCTTAAAAATAGCCAAAAATTCCGAATTTCAAGGGAAAAATAGACTTCGTCGAAGGCGACGGTTGCAATCAGTACGATTTTAAGCGGCAAGTCCCTAGAGCGCTAGTGTTTATTTGCATGAAAAATCAAACGATGGCAGATGGCTGAGCTGGAGATTTCCTAGATGCAAAACGACGTTAGGAATCCAACGCAAGTCTCGGATCTCCATTCCGAGGTCGGTTGATCCCCCATTTAATCCCCACAAGGTTCGGGGTTGTGAAGTGACTACTAGATCTGGAAGCCGAGAAGAGTGGGACAAGGCCCAACTTTGTAGATTTCAATGTCATGGAACCACCCGTCTAAACGGATCTTAATTCCGATGTCGTTTACCCCCTCAAAACTAAAAAAACCACTTGCCAGAAGTGTGAAAGCAAAAGGCATGAACTAGATATTTTGGAGTTAAAAGCTTAAGCTTGCTTAAGCTTTAAAAAAACTCAAGAAATGAAACGCCATGGGGGGGGAGGGGGGGCTTTTTTTTTTGCACCTCCCATCTTGGCAATGATTGGCCAGTTTCTAATCTACACAGAGAGAGAGAGAGAGAGAGAATCCTCTTGGGCTTGAGATGCCTCTATTCTTCGCCCTCCATCGCCAGAATCTGATCAAGAATTGATGCACTGAGCAAATAGATAAAAATTAGTCTTTCTCTCTCCTCCCTCTCTCTCTTGCATAGAGGCAATTCATGTGGCAAGAATCAAGAAGAGAATCAGGAGATGGATACTTGTCCAGGAGGCACCAGATTGTTCCAAGAGATTGAGGAGGCTGAAGGTTGAAGATCTATGTTGAAATCCATGGCTGTTTGGTAGATACACAGTCCCAATTAATTATTCAAGAAACCCAAAACACACAAAAAGGCAGTATGCTCTATTTTATAAGAGAATTTTACTTGTTTTTGATCGTTCATGGTCTAAATGGTGCGTGCATGGGCTAAAATTTTATTTGAATGTTCCTTGCATTATGTTTGAGGGCTGTAATCATTGTTATGCAGAACCCGTATTGATTTATAGCAATTATAAATTTTCAAAACCTAAAAAATACTAATTTTGATGGAAATTGATAGTTTTTTTTATTTTGAGTGGGGAAAAATGAGTGGATATGGGATAAAATAATAAAAATATTGAGTTTCCAATGATTAGTCATCAGAAAAAAATCAAAAAATACCTATTTTCTATTAAAAATAAATAGAAAAATATAAAAAATAGAGAAATAAGGGTTTATTGTGTTCGAAAAAATAAAAAAATAAGATCTATGTATGTGAATGTCTGACGGGGTGGAAGCATGAGATTAAGCCTCAGTTTGGCTTTTACATACAAAAAATGACATAAAAGAATCTCTACACCTATGCACCATAGCAAAATTTAAATGGTGAAGGGGAGATGATGTTATACAATAGTTTAAGTGCTGAAATAATAAAAAGTCTGATTATTCTCTTTATGCATAACATTTAGGATGCGGTTTATTTAGAAATAATGGATCTAGCAACACGAGGTTTACCTTGGTGCTAAGTTCCTACAATGCAACATTGCGTATTAGCGAAAATTCATTAAAAGGGTTATTTTTGTACGACACATAGGCCGATTTTAAACCATAAATGTTTGTGCACAATAAGGCATTCACCATTGCATGAATCATATACACATGGTATCTATTCCTGGCATGCATAGCACTTGGTTGAAGTATAAATGACCCACGCTGGAGAGAGTAAGGTACCCAAGCTGTAGGTCTAGATGGTGGGTCAAATTAAGGCATCCGAGATTGATGGAGAAGGAATAGACGTCAGAGCGGAGGCGGAGATATGGATTGAATCAATGGATGATTATTTCTCTACTTCAAGAATCGCTTTCTCCAATCAAGCAATGATAGGAAAACTGAAGTTAGTTGGTCGGATATGGTGGAAGCAATGGTGCAAAGATCAAGGTATTTCTGAAGCCGTTGTCACTTGGGCTCAGTTGAAAGATGATGTACACGGATGATACCTTTCGACCTACCAGAGTTTGAAGATGAATGAATTATTCAAGCTCAAGTAGCTAGAATTAACCTTGGAAGCCTACTATTCAAAGTTTGTAACCTACTAAAATATGCACCACCTATGGATATTACACAACAAGTATCCAAGTTTTTCTAGATTTGAGCACTCCTCTCAACCAGTGTCTTGAAGCAATGCGTCCAACAAACTTGCAAGATTCATTAGTTCGAGTGAATCCAATCATCCAAGAGCTTAAATCAAGCAATTGTAGCAAAGATGATTCCTGAGATTAGGTTAAGAGATGCCACTTGTGTGGAGAGTTAGGGAACATCCATAGGAGATGTCCCAACCGCCGATGTTTCCATTGCAATGAGCTAGGGCACATCCAAATAGACTACCCTAACTTAAGTCCAGAAGCTATGGAGCCTCCAAGGAAACGAAGCTACACAAGTGCAGTCTTCGGATATATAGAGAAATCAAATGAAGACGAAGACCTAGAACTTACAACACCTCTTCAGGATGATTAGAAATCCTAGAAATTTTGTCGACATGAAATACAACTTGTATTGGAATAAACTTTACTCTTGTAACTATAGTTAACCTTAGTAATATGAGTTGCATCTATTTTAAGCCTAGAACTTGCAATGAATTTCTCTTAAGTTGTTTCTTTTCAACTAATATAGATTGAGTCTTACCAAAATGTCGAAGCTTGAAAGTATTCTTTAGTATTACAAGCAAAGCCGATTGTCCATGAAGCTTAGTCCTGAACTAAGGAAAGAACAATATGGGAACAGAGTTTCTGAAATAAAGAACCACTTTGATCCACTAAAAGGATCCTAAGGCAATTTGCTCTAATAAAGAAAATTCTACCAAGGATGACCAGGAACCTTGTGACCGCAGGTGATAAAGCTCTGCGAAGTTTTTATTGCAAGGAGTTAGGTCATTTCAAAAGGGAATGTCCAAAGCACCCTAAACACCGATGCTCTGAGTGCTACAACATTGGATATACCCACATCAATTGTCCCAATAGGACTCAAAGAGAACTTGAACTTACAAGGAATGAAATTGTACAAGCTCCAGTGATCTAGAATATACCAGATACTTAGGAGACACCTAGAAGATATCCGTGAGATGTAACTACAATAAACTTTTCTCTTTTAATCCAGACTCGAATATATCAAATACAATAAGTTGTTGTTTTAAAAGACCGCATGCTTATGAGTGGTCAGAGTGTCGCAATGAATGCATGATGGGTCTTACCCCACAGGTTCCTAAATGAAACTCTCAGTTTCTCTCAAGATGTGGACATCTCAATTTCTTTAAGGGGAGGAGGATGTAATATTTCCACACAATTAAAAATTAGTTGGTTACTTCGAAAGTTAGTTAGTCAATTAATAAGTTAGTAAGATTACTAACAAAAGACTAACTAAAGTAAAAAACTAACTAATGTTAATAATTACCAATTTTTATTTAATAAAAATATATATATTTAAAAATCTTGAGAGTCGTAATCCGATATTTTTCTTGGATTGACAAGGATTGTAGCCACCCTTCACAGAAGTTACAATGTGAACGAGAGTTATGAGCCATTAATGTATATAGTATGGATGGTCCAAAAATATTAGATTTTTGGGCAAAAACTAGCATATTTTAGATATTTTTGATATTATCCTAAAAAGATATGAAGATCTCTAGAACTGGATGTCATTTTATTAAAAAAAATGCAAGTGATATTTTAGTTAGTTTTGGAGATTTAATACAAAAAGAGAGATTTGCGAAATCACACACGCCGCGATCGCGTTTGCATGCAATAAACAACACTTCAAACAGGGTGAGAAAGAAGGAGTGATATGAAAGATTTCTAAGCAAGTGTCTTGGGGTTTTACCCCCCCCCCCCTTCAAAGTCAATGGAACCATCAGACTTATGATTTGAGCATCAGATCATTGATTTTTCCAAGATCCCCTCTACTAAGAGCTCTTTTTCTCAACCATAGCCCCCTTCTCTAATTCACTATAAATATGAGGTATGGGGAGGCATAAGGGAGCACAAGGAGACCTCGCGAGGCTCTGTGAGAGAGAGAGAGAGAGAGAGAGGAAGAGAGGAGACCTCGAGAGGCTGCAAGGGAGAGAGTTAGCTCAATTCTCCCATATCTACTTGCGGGTGATGGCCCCCAAGTAAAGAATGCCGCATGCGGATGGCAATTCCACAACCAACAACGAAGCTTTGGGCGGAGGCATCATTATCAATCCAACTGCGGTACCAGTGGTAAGTAATGTATTTCCAAATTGATAAATGCTTGCTTTGATTCTCGCATGAGATACTTTAGGCTCTGTACTGTTGGGGTAAAGGCGCCTCCACTGTGCCACCCCGTGTATTACTACACTGACAATACCCGCCACTGCACACTGCAGGTGGCGGGCGCCCATCACCGTCACACTTATTCTTTATTCTTTTCAGTGACTAGTGAATAAAGGAAGGCCCAGTCACACATTGTGACTGTTGGAGTTCCCATTTGTCTCTCTCTCTCTTTTCTTGCTCTTGCTCTCCGCCATAGCTCGTGCATGGTCTTTCGATCCTCTCATCCCTTTCAACTGGTATCAGAGCTTGGCTTCCGATTGCTTGAGCTCTTCTTGGTGCTTGCTTAGCTTCGCATCGACTCCCTTCTTGCATTGGATCTCCATCCCGGTAGCCATATCCGATCTCCTTGAGCTCCCATCACTCCCCAGCTTCTCGAGCACCTTCCCGGCCTATTGAGGCACCTTCAAGGCATTGGTACTGAGGTATTTGATCATTCTTTCAGGGTTTTATTTCAGTCTACAAGTTGCAAATAGCAAGGGCAGCCATGGCTTCAAACCCTTGAAGCTTATTCCCCTCATATAGTGCCTTACACCTATCAAGGCTCAAAAAGGCTTGTCATAGGCCTTTGATAGGCCCTTCTTGAGACCCCCATTACCCCCTTTCAGCCCACGTGGAGCAGCAGCAAGTTCAGCACCAACAGGGTAGATTGCGCCATTTTTCCAGGCTGTTAGCACTCGTCTACTTCAGTTCCACACTTGGCCATTGCTTCTTGCTCTCTACCTTGATCAAGAGGGCTATTAGACTTCATGTTTGATGCCATTCAAGCTTTGGCATTGGTCTTGATCATTCAGGGCTGATTTCTTCAGATTTGGGACTGTCATAAATTGTCATAATAGGCTGAAAACAGGGCAACAACATTGGCATTAGCATTTGTTGCTTACACTCCATTCCGGTTGTGCTATTTGATGCCCATATGCGGCCTACTTGATGCTCGAATGTCTTGGGAATGTATGCATTCGATTTTTCCATGATTTGGCATTGTTGTTGGGCTGGAAATTGACAGTTTTGGACTATTTAGGGCTGCTGTACATGAGCACACTGAAGCTCATTTGTCACATGTATTGCTTCTCTATCGATACCAGATGTATGCTATGGGTTATGCCATGATGTATTACACTTTGGGGATCGACTTCGAACTCATGATCGTGATTGCGGAATGCTTTTGAGCATTTCATTTGCTTCATTGTTATTGGTTTGTCATTGGCAGTTTGATCGACTTGACTGGCATTTAGGCCGCTTATGCCTATTATCTGTACTTGACGGATAAGCTCTATGCATTACATGCTTTGGTCTGTGGTTGATGCCTCTTAGTTCGTCCATACTTGACAGATATTTTGGAGCTCCGATTTGGATGTTTTGAGCACTTTTGACTCATAGGGATATTGACTTTGGGTTGCTACTAGATGTATTGACTTGACAGAGATCTTGCCATTGGGATTATGTCTTGCTCAGTAGTTGCTACGACAGTTGCTTCATGTATGTCATGCTCTCTTGGATCAACAGGAACAAGAAGATATCAACAGGAAGACCTTGGATGCCTCTCGTGTTTCTTATGCTTTGACAGTTAGAGGTAGGAATGACAGGAATGACCGTGGGAATGGCCGTGGCCGTGACTCTCAGAAGAGTCAGTCCAAATCTCGTGGAAAGTCGCGTAGTAAGTCGCGTGGGCGCAACGCTATGTCACTTGCCATCATTGTGGGAAAAAGGGCCATATCAGACCACAGTGTCATGAGTTGTGCAATGAGAAGCGCAAGGACAAGGGAAAGGATAAAGTGTAGGAAAAGTCTTCTGATCGCAGTATTGTACCTACAAAGTGCAGTGTAAAGATCGAAGAGATCAATGTTATGCAGACTGAGGAGCCATCTGACGGTGATGAGTTTATCTTGGCAGCTAGTTCATCTGACAGCTACAGTTGATTGAGACTCCTAGCATATATGCACAGTGTTGGCTTTTGGATTCAGGCGCATCTTTTCATGTGACGCCTTATCGTGAGTGGTTCCACTCCTACCGCACTGTATCAGGGTCAATTATGCTTGGAGATGACAGGTCTTTGGCTATTGTGGGCAGTGGTGACATACAGTTGCAGTTTTCCACTGGCAGTTCTTTTGTGCTTAGGGATGTATGTCATGTACCTGCACTTACGCGCAGCCTTATGTCTGCAGGTTAGCTGGATGATGCAGGGTTTCACATTGGTTTTGGAGACTCTACCTGAAAGATTACCAGAGGCAGACTTGTACTGGCCAGAGGTGCCAAGGCTGGCAGCCTCCATCCTCTTGTAGTGGATGGTCCTACAGTTGATCATGTTTTGTCAGTGGGTTGTATCCCACATGTATCACTTTGGCATGCCCGTTTGGGGCATATGTCTCTAAAGGGAATGAAAATGCTTTCTGGTTTGCAGTATCTTCCGCCTTTAGACTATGCATGTTTTGACTCGTGTGATCATTGTCTTTATGGTAAGCAGAATAGGTCTACGCATAAGAAATCGGGTAGGCTATGCATGAGTGAGCCCTTAGCTTTGGTGCATTCCGATGTTTGTGGGCCCATGCCTTGTATGTCTATGGGTGGCGTGAAGTACTTTGTTACCTTCATTGATGATTTTTCTAGGAAAGTGTGGGCTTATCCCATAAAGCAGAAGTCCGATGTCTTGGCAGTTTTTCAGCGTTGACTTGCTCTTGTTGAGAACCAGACTGGGTATAGGCTGAAATGCCTTAGGACTGACAATGGGGGAGAATATGTCTCACGTGCTTTTGAGCAATTGTGTGATGACAAGGGTATTAAGCGTCAGTTGACCGCCGCTTACACCCCACCCCAGAATAGTTTGGCTAAGCGCATGAACAGGACTATTCAGGAGTGTGTGTGCTCTATGCTTAACCATGCAGGCCTACCACAAAGCTTTTGTTGAGATATCGAGCTCCACTCGTGATATGCCAGGGTGACCATTGTGCATTTATGTCACCGACGTGTCAGTTGCAGATGCGGTTGGTACACCGCTCATGAATAATAGCTAGATGACAGCTATCCTTATCTACTCTAGTTCGTGGCTCAGTTGGTATGCCACCTTAGTTAGTTGAGTTTGGTTTGAGACCCATATATAGGGTTCTTCTATTTCTTTATACTAGAGTTCTTTTGGCTTACACAACTAAGAATAGGAAAACTGTTTTCAACCTCCACCCTTGTGTGTATTCCCCCATTGTGCAAGCAAGAAAGCTTCAAGTGAGACTCCTTTCTTCTCTCCCACAATCTTGACATGGTATCAGAGCCTTGTTCGTGGTAAGGAGCTCAAGAAAGCAAGCCAAGTTCGCAGTGTTCTGGTAAGAGGAGCAGTGTTGCTTTCATTTTCTGTTTTGGGAGTAGATCTCTGCAGGTAGCACAGCCGGACAGTGCAGGAGTGCATTGTCTCAGGTTGAGATGCCTTTCGCGGTGAAGCAAGAGGGCAGTATATGCTGCGGGAGGGGATTTAGCCCTTGACAACCTTGTTTTTTCGATTGAAGGCCATTTCGGGGCTTGTTTTGGAGGCGAAAGTTTTCACGCACTCAAGAAAAGGCCATGTTTTATGCTGTGCGACCATTGTTCTACAGGTCGGTGAATAGTTACCACAGAAATTGCATCGTATGCTTGTGTGCAGAGACATTGGGAGTTACAGAATCATCCTTGGTTCCTGTTTATGCAACATCGTCACTAGGAAGTGACTGTGTGTTCAAATACCACTTTCGCCAGTTTTGCAGATTTTCCCTTGTGAGGGTGAAGCTGTGTTTTTTGCAGTGACAGAATTTTTTGCAGAGTTCTGTAATGGCGTCTGATTCTCTTTCATAGATTGTCACTGAAAAGCTTGACAAGAACAACTTCCAAGCATGGAAGTTTAGAATGATGAATTTCCTTATGGGAAAAGGATATTGGGAATTTGTTGCAGGAAATGAAGAAGAACCAGTTCTTCCTGATGTTCCCAATCAACAACAAATGCAGGCATTTAAAGCATGGCATGAGAGAGCCAGGAAAGTTATGTATTGGCTGTCTATCAGCATTTCAGACTCTATGATTGTGTATATTCAGGATGCAAGTACGCCAAAGGAGGCATGGGATACTTTGTCAAAAATGTATAGCACAAATACGCAAGCCAGGAAAATGCAGCTCAAGCAAGAGTTGCATAATGTGCAAAGAGAAAATATGAGCATCAATGACTACCACATGAAGGTGAAGAAGATTGCAGATGCACTTGCTTCCATTGGGTCGCCAGTGGAAGATGATGATTTAGTTTCTGTGACCTTGAATGGTCTAGGAAAGGATTATGCACAGTTCCGAACATCCATTTCTGTCCGTGAAAGATTTTCTGATTTTGAGGAGTTGATTGCTCTTCTAATTTCTGAGGAGCAGAGAAATGGTGGTGCGTCTTCTTCAGGAGGAACTTCAAAAGAAGCTGTCTTCTACTCAAATGTTGGAAGAGGTAGAGACAGAGGTAGAGGAGGCCGATATGGAGGCCGTGGTAGAAATCAGAATATGCAGCAAACTCAAGAAAACCAGTCCTATGGAGGAGGACGTGGTAACTCTAGAGGCAGGGGGAGCCAAAGAGGTCGTGGTGGATGGCAAAGAGGCCAAAATGCAAACAGTAATGTTGAATGCTACTACTGTGGTAAAATGGGTCATATGGCTAAAGACTGCTATAAAAAGCAGAATGACATCATGAATGGAAAATTACAACAAGGGAATTATGCATCTTCTAGTAGACAGGGTGATGATAGAAATGAGCATTTGTTTATGGTGCAGCACATGAACAATTCTGTGACAAGTGCAGAAGAAAGCAATGATGTATGGTATGTTGACTCAGGTGCATCAAACCACATGACAGGTCATGCAGAATGGATGGAGGATGCAAGGAAAATGGAAAAACCAGGATTTGTGGAGACTGGTGATGATACTGCACATCCTATTGTGCAGATTGGAAAATTTCCTTTGTCTATGCAGGATGGGAAAAAGAAATACATGTCCGATGTATTCCATGTCCCGAATATCACCAAGAATCTGGTTTCTGTTGGTCAAATGGTTGAGCAGGGCTTGCAGGTCAGATTTAATCCTCATGGATGCTTTGTTGAGGATATGAAAAATAAAGGTCGCTTGATAGCAAAAGGAAAGAAGAAGGGCAGAATGTTTACATTGGATGCAGACATGTCTGAATTGAGTGCAGCAATGTTTGCACATGGAACCGATGTAGTTGCAGATATTGATATCTGGCATAAACGCATTGGTCATGTTAATGTACAATGACTTAAATCAATGCAGGCCCAAAATATTGTTGCAGGTTTGCCTAAATTCAAGGTTGTAGAAATGCATAAGTTATGTGAAGCCTGTCAGTTTGGAAAACAGGCAAGGAAACCATTTCCTAGACATGTTCAAGAGAGTGAGAAGCCATTGGAATTAATCCACTCTGATGTGTGGACTACTAAAGCTGCATCTCTTGGAGGCTGTCATTATTTTGTCACTTTTATTGATGACTATAGCAGAAAAGTTTGGGTGTATTTTATGAAAAAGAAAAGTGAAGTTTTTGGGCATTTCAAAACCCTTAAAGCTATGGTTGAAAAAGAAACAGGCCTGCAAATAAAATGCCTAAGGTCAGATGGAGGGGGAGAGTACCTCTCAAATGAGTTTGCAAGGTTCCTGCAGGAGCATGGCATAAAGCAGCAATATTCATGCAGTCATATCCCACAACAAAATGGAATTGCAAAAAGGAAAAAAAGGCATATTGGAGAAGTATCTCGTGCCATGCTCAATGAAAAAGACTTTCTAGATTTTTATTGGGCTGAAACAGTTGCTACAGCAGTCTACATAATGAACAGGACTCCCACTGCAGCAATACATGGAATGACTCTAGAGGAGAGGTATACTGGTAGGAAACCAGATATTTCTCATTTGAAAATTTTTGGTTGCATTGCCTATGTACATGTGCCAGATGAGTTGAGATCCAAGTTGGATCCAAAAGCTGAGAAGTGCATCTTTATTGGTTACTCTTTGTAGCAAAAAGGGTATAGATGCTATATTCCTTCTACTCGTAAGTTTACAGTGAGCAGAGATGTTGTTTTTTATGAGATGAGTAGCTGGTATAAACCAGTAAATGTGATTGATGATGTAGATGCACAAAATGGTAATGCTGCACAGAATTCACAGCAGCAGTCACAAAATATTAGTGGACTTGGAGCGTCCTCTAGCAGTGGTTCACATTCTTCGCCATGGACAGGCAGATTGAGATCAAAAGAATCTTCTCAAAGTAATGCAGATAGTGGTATGCAGGTATCACGAAAAGGAAAAGAGAAGGTTGATCAGCCCATGTTTGATGTGAATGCAGGTCACTCTTATGTGGATGGTGAATCCAGTGGCTCAGAACAGAGCATTGATGATGAGTTGGGTATTCCTTCTATTGTTACACCTGGAGTAAGGAAAACCAGGAATGTTTTGAGAGCACCTGGGAGTGAACCTACTTTGCGCAAGTCTACGAGAGCTAGGTATCCTATGGATAGGCTGAAATATGATGGATTTACAGCCATTCACTATGCATATATGGTCAAAGTGATACAGGAACCAGAACCCACTTCTTTTGAGGAAGCCATGGGAAACGAAAAATGGGAGAAAGCCATGGATGAAGAAATGGATGCCAATGCTACATGGGAATTGGTACCTTTGCCTAAAGGTAAAAATGCAATTGGCTGTAAGTGGGTTTATAAGGTGAAGCACAATGCAGATGGTTCTGTGAACAGATACAAGGCAAGATTAGTAGTCAAGGGGTATGGACAAACATATGGCATTGACTATGAAGAAACATTTAGTCCGGTTGCAAGGATGGCAACCGTAAGAGCAGTCATTGCTATGGCTGCATCAAAGGGATGGTCTTTACATCAGATGGATGTAAAGAATGCCTTCTTGCATGGTGATTTGCAAGAAGAGGTCTATATGGAGCAGCCACCAGGTTATGTGCATGCTGTTCATCCTGAGTTTGTTTGCAGGTTGAAGAAAGCCTTGTATGGCTTGAAGCAAGCACCTAGAGCATGGTCTGACAAGATAGGACAGTATCTTGTCACTATTGGGTTTTAGATTTCCAAGGCAGATTTCTCACTTTATGTGAGAAAAACAGAGAAAGGTATTATGCTACTTGTCATTTATGTTGATGATTTGATTATGACAGGTGACAGTGATGAAGATATCCTTCATGTGAAAATGCTATTGAAGCAGAAGTTTGAGATGAAGGATTTGGGAGAGCTGTGTTATTTCTTGGGCATTGAGGATATTAGATCACCAAGTGAGATACAGCTCTTGCAGAGGCAGTATGGATTGGACATGCTGTCCAAATATGGGATGACAGGCTGTAAGCCTATTTCAGTTCCTTTGGAGCAGAATGTGAAGCTGAGCACAGATGCAGGTGAGCTTCTAAAAGACCCTACTATGTACAGACGCATAGTAGGAAGTTTGATTTATATGACTATTACCAGGCCAGATTTGAGCTATGCTATTGGATTGGTAAGTCAGTTTATGCAGGCTCCAAGGAAACCACATTTGGATGCGGCTAGACGCATACTCAGGTATGTGAAGTCCACATTGCAGTATGGACTATTTTATGAGACTAGGGTTCAGATACAGTTGCATGGATACACTGATGCTGATTGGGCTGGTAGTATTTCTGATAGACGATCTACCAGTGGATATGTGTTCTCTTTTGGGAGTGCTGCAGTCACTTGGAGCAGCAAGAAACAACCTACAGTTGCCTTGTTGAGCACAGAGGCTGAGTACAGGGGTGCAGCAATGGCTGCATGTGAGGTAGCTTGGTTGCATAAGCTACTTTATGATATGCATCAGTCTACAGATGGGCCAGTTGTCATTTATTGTGACAACATGAGTAGTATACACTTGGCAAATAACCTAGTCTATCATGCTAGAACAAAGCACATTGAGGTGCATTATCACTATGTGCGAGAGAGGGTTTTACTAGGTCTTATTGATCTAGTTTATGTCAGCACAGAGGATCAGGTAGCTAACATATTCACGAAGACATTGGGCGCAGAGAAGCTGCGCAAGTTCAGAGACCTGCTTGGTGTGCAGGAATTGGGATTGAGCTCGAGGGGGAGTGTTGAGATATCGAGCTCCACTCGTGATACGCCAAGGTGACCGTTGTGCATTTATGTCACCTACGTGTCAGTTGCAGATGCGGTTGGTACACCGCTCATGAATAATAGCTAGATGACAGTTATCCTTATCTACTCTAGTTCGTGGCTCAGTTGGTATGCCACCTTAGTTAGTTGAGTTTGGTTTGAGACCCATGTATAGGGTTCTTCTATTTCTTTGTACTAGAGTTCTTTTGGCTTACACAACTAAGAAGAGGAAAACTGTTTTCAGC
Organism: Lygodium microphyllum; assembly: GCF_053477565.2. NCBI lineage: Eukaryota > Viridiplantae > Streptophyta > Polypodiopsida > Schizaeales > Lygodiaceae > Lygodium > Lygodium microphyllum. The sequence goes on from NC_141150.1 coordinate 35,912,631, forward strand.
CTCCACCCTTGTGTGTATTCCCCCATTGTGCAAGCAAGAAAGCTACAAGTGAGACTCCTTCCTTCTCTCCCACAATCTTGACAGCTTTTGGGCTAAGGCAATTAGTACGGCAGTGCATATCATAAACCGATCGCCTTCTAGTGGTTTGGATTTCCAGGTTGCAAAGGAAGTTTGGGCTGGTAAGCCACCCTCTTATGCACATCTCCGTGTCTTTGGATGTGAGGCATTCTACCATGTGCCCAAGGACAAGAGGAGTAAGTTGGATCAAAAGAGCATTAAATGCATCTTTCTTCGCTATGGTGATTCAGGAGAGATGGGCTATTGCCTATGGGATCCGCAGGCACGGAAAATAGTATGCAGCAATGATGTAGTTTTCCATGAACACAAAATTCATAAGCAGCCTGAGAAGGTGGTTGAGATTTGCAGAGTGATCTTTCAAGAGGAGCCTCAGGCTCCAGCATAGCCAATAGTACAGCCTCTGTAGCAGTTCCTACACAGGGCCAAGGTGTTGGACAGGCAGTTGGGCAGGTAGCAGAGCCTACGGTGAGATGGTCTACTAGAGATAGACGTCCACCTGATCACTATGAGCCCTCTATGCAGTATGTCTTGTTGGCGGATGCAGGAGAGCCTCTCACCTATGATGAGGCTATGTGCAGGGGTGACAGTCACTCCTGGGAGAGGGCTATGCAGTCTGAGATAGACTCCTTGCATAGGAATATGAATTGGGATCTTGTTGCCTTGCCTAAGGGCAAAAAGGCTTTGCCATGCAAATGGGTGTACAAGCTGAAAAGTACCCCTGGGCACCCCAAGCCAGTCTATAAGGCTAGACTTGTAGTTAAGGGTTTTAAGCAAGAGCATGGAGTTGACTTTGATGAGGTCTTCTCCCCTGTCATCAAGATGACTATCCTACACTTGGTCTTGTCCTTGGTTGCGCAACTTGACTTGGATCTTTATCAGATGGATGTTAAGACTGCATTCTTGGATGGGGATTTGCATGACGAGATCTATATGGAGTAGCCTAAGGGCTTTGCAGAACATGGCAAGGAGCACCTAGTGTGCAAATTGAAGAACATGCACCTAGGGAATGGTATCATAAGTTTGATGCCTTTATGCAGTCATAGGGCTATAGCAGGAGTGCTATGGATCCGTGTCTTTACACGAAGAAAGCCCGTGATGGCAGTTTACTGATTTTGGTTCTCTATGTTGATGACATGCTGATAGCAGGAAAAGCTCATGCAGAGCTTGATGCTCTGAAAGCTCAGCTCAAGAAGAGCTTTGAGATGAAGGATCTGGGACATGCTTCACATATTCTTGGGATGCGCATTAAGTGTGGTAGGCATCAGGGGCTTTTGTATCTCTCACAGCGAGAGTACATCCATAAAGTCCTTGAGCGCTTCCGCATGCATGACGTAAAGCCTGCAGGCTGTCCTTTGCCTTCTCATGTGAGGGTTTCACAGGCCGATTGTTCACAGACAAATGAGCAAAGGGCCGAGATGGCCAAGATCCCTTATGCATCAGTAGTGGGCAGTCTCATGTATGCCATGATAGCCACTCGTCCAGATATTACGCATGCAGTTGGTGTTGTGGCACGTTTGTGGGAGCTTTCGCTCAACCGCCAAGACCCACGGACTGCTTATTGTTTCAAGCGCTCCAAGTGAGCTCTAATGGCTATCTCTCACCTAGCCAACACGCCATCGATCCTACAAGTGTAGTGAGCTTACCTTGATGCCTGATTGAGTATCCTTCTCTCTCTTGCACTCCGGTAGCTCCACGATTCTTGATGATAGCTCAAGCATCCTCAAGCCTCCTCCATCTCCAACCTCCATCCTCCATAGCCGCACGCACAAGAGAAGAGAAGAGGAGAAGAGAAGAGGAGATGGTAAAGAGCTTCACCCTCTTGATCCCTCACTCTCACACACACTCACTCCCTCACACTCCCTCTCTCAAGAGCATACACAAGCAAGAAGGAGAGAAGAAGAGAGGAAGAAGAAGACTCTTTTTGCCACACACTAAGGAATGAGCTTCTCATTCACTTTTCAACTTTATATACAAAACCCTAAACCCATTTTGGGCGGTCATCCCCTTTTCCCCTTTTTTATATGGCCTGTCGTAGCCTAGGCTCTTTTTCCCATTTCCCACCATTCTAATTTATCCTATTCCCAACTAATGCATACACTTTGCACAGGAGCGAGCCTGGCACTCTTTTACAAAGATTCGAGGGGCGCTTCCGCATTTTAATTCTTTTGTTGCCTTGGGCCGACACCGAAGCTTCCCGAGGGTCGTGCCCGAACATTTGAATTTTTCAGGGACTGGCTCTCGGCCAAGGCTCCTTTTTCTTCTTTTATCCTGCGCCTTTTTGCTATTTCCATTTTTCCATTTTCCACTCCTCTGTGCTGCGGAACCACAGTAACATTACCCCCTCCTAGCCAAGTGCCAGTCCCATGGCACTACGGTGGGATGTAGTGGCTAGTTAGGTCGGCTGCTGCTGGGCAGAACAGGTAGGTGGGTGGTTGGGGGAATGATAGGTGATGGAGGTTGGGGACGACGACCAGGAAAGATTTCGGTGTGCTTTAGGCTCCATGAAGATACTCGGTATCTTTCACACTGTTGGGGCGCCCCTTGTGTAGCTCGTCATCTTTTGAGTATCCGAAAAGCTTGAAGCAATAAGAAATCCCTTAGGAGGATGGTATTGGAGGGATTTATTCTGGAGAAATCCCCCGAACGTTGTTTGCCTTGAAAACCCATGGCCTTGATTGAAGATCCTTGTCTTTGAGTAGAAGGTCTTCAGTTTTGGTTGAAAGTCTTCAGAGGAGGCTAGTGGAGTCAATAAGCAATCCGTAGATCTTGAGGCATTGGGCATGGATCTTCAGACGATGAGGTTCCAAGATCTATGCCAATGGAAGTTCTACCTTGACTTGGTTCGATCATGGTAGCCATCAGCAGGCAAGTGGCTGGATGCCGGTTAATGAAAAGAAGTTTGGGCCATTAAAAGGTTCCGTGGGTGATCGTCTTCCGCAGCTAGCCATTTCTTGAGAGTCGAACATAACCTGCAAGAAAAGTTGTGCACTCCCTAAGGGGTGTGTTTGCTTGCCATGTAATGGGTGGTGCTCATGGCAGTGAAACTGGGAGATGGGTCTAACCTTGGGCAAGCCCTTGGTAACGTCCCACACTTGAGGACCCAGCTTGTGCTTCGTTGGAGGTGCGGTGCAAGCCTTGGGGTGACAGGTTTGAAAGTCCTACCCTTGATGTGCCCTAAGCATGAAGTGGGGGAGGGGGCTAGGGAGAACCCTAGGTGCAGTGACTGTGGTGCTTCTTCGTCTTCTTCTTCTTCTTCTTCTTCTTCCTTTTTGTGAAATGATACATAGGCCTAATTATCTTGGTCGGAATGAGGAGGAGAAGGGGGGCGGAGAGACTTGCTCAAAAATTGGCGACTTTGCATGTAATCTTTTAGATTCATGCGGACATGAAGGGAGGTGGTGGAGAGGAAGGGGTGGTTGCATCTAGTGAACTGGCTGTCGTTCATGTCCTCTAGGAGGGCTAGGCAAAAAGAGGGAAGGAGACTAGCCCTCATCATGAGATGAGCCATGGCACAATTATCTATAACGTTAGGGTCAAAGAATAGGGGAGGCAGGCCGCGCTCTTGTAGAGTCGGGTCCTGTTTAAGAAGTAGCCTAAGTAACCTAAGATAATTACAAGTGTTTATAAAAGCGGGGTCAGGAAATGAGGAAAAGTCCGCAAGGAAGTGCATCATAGACTCGTCTAGGCTTTCTGTGGTAAAAAGAAGGGCGTTGTCAAAGGATGCTACAATGGAGTTATAAATAACGGGAAAGTCATACCGCCCGTGGAGGGTGGCATCAAAATCTACGCCTACCCTTCGAGGGTACGCCATGTAAGTAGGGTCGTTCCGCTCGAACTGCAGGGTATTACAAAAAGCCATCCAGGCGAGCATGCTTATGTCGCACACTCGCCTCCTCCACAAGGGTTGGCTCCTATAGTTTTGTACAGTGTGGGGGATTTCAAAAATTTTATCTTGCCAGTAGTCGGCCGCTTTGGTGTCCCAAGAGGTTGGGGTCTTTTCCCGCTCCTCCAACCATTTTTTCCCCAACCGACCCGACCGCGATCACCTCGTCCATCACTTTGAGAGGTAGGACCCTCCGCAGACTGTTGGGTAGGAGGAAACTGAAGGAGAATGGATCCTTTCCTAGTTCCTGAACCTCCCACACCACCAGTTCTGTGTGGAATCTTGCGGGAAGATCATCTGGGCATGGGGGAGAGGCGCGGATGGTAGCACGGCTAGTTTGGCTCTCAGTTTCTGTCTGGCCTCCTCCACCAGCTTTTTGCGTCTTTCTTTAGAGATGGCTTTTCTTTCTCCATCTGGATCTTCTTGTGGCAGTGCTGAAGGCCACTTGGGCTGCCTCCGCCTTGCTCTCCGTGATGATTTTCTCTTTTTCTGTTAGAGCAAGGCGGCCTGCCAGTGTCTTCACCCTCTTCTCGTTGTGCGCGGCCCACTCCTCAGCCCTTTTGTTCATTACTTCCAAGCCTTCTCCCTGCCTTAAGGTCAGCATCATGATTTTCTACTCATAATCCTCTAGTTCCCTTACTAGCCTCTCTTATTCTTCTCTTTCAGAGGTCAACTGATCTGTTAGGCACTTGAGTTCCTCCTACTGCTCCTCCATGTCCCATTTTCTTTCTTCGTCCCTGGCATTCAGCTCCACCACGAGTGCATCAATGTCAGAAGATTTTGCAGCAAGCTCCTGGTACTGCACTATTAGGAGCTTGTGCTCTCTTTGCATGTTTACTAACTCTTGAGTCTCGTTTTATAGCAGCTGTCTCCAATGTTCCTCCCTCTCATCCCTAGCCTTCAGTTCTTGTTTCAGATCTGCAATCTCGCGCTGTTGCAAGGCTATCATTCTTGTCTTGTCCAGCTGGAAGGCGGCCACGGTTTCCTTCTCGACTGCCAACTCAGCCACGGCTATTTTGCATTCCTCCTTCGCTCTCTCCAATTGGGAGAGAAGCTCGGCGACGTATTCGTCGTAATTAACCAGTGGCGTTATCGTTGCGTGAATGGGCGAGGTAGAGGCTTCGACTTTTTGCTTTTTGGGCTCTTGCTTGGACTCTGCATCCGTGGCTAGCCTCTTCTGTCATGTGGCCGTAGTCTCCATGCTCTGCCCTTGGCCCATTTCCTTGTTAATAAAATACTGCATCCATGCCATGAAGTTTGACACATCTGCGCTAGTGGGGATGCTGGGGGTGATGGTGGTGAGTTCCGCTGGAGGTACCAAGACGGTAGGGATCGGATGGAGCGGGGCCTTGCCTTTGCCTTTGGGGACTGGAGGTGGCACGAACTCTGGCAACCGTGTGCTGGACCCTGGCCCCTCTTCTGTGCACGGGCTCAGGTTCCTTAGTTCGTCTGCTCAACACTGTTGTTTGATGGACCGGCGCATGGCCTCCGCCAGGTCCTCTTCCTCCTTTCTTCGTAGCTCCTCCTCCGCTTTTCTCTTCCTTTCCTCCTCCCTTTTCTTCTGCTCCTCCTTCTTTTTCCCTTTCTGTTCTTTTTCCCTCCTTTTCTCCGCTTCAGCTTCTTGTTTTGATGCCTCCTTGGCCTTCTGTAACTCCTCTTTTTCCCTCTACTCCTCCTGTCTCTTTGTTCTCTCTCTCTCCTTTGCTTCTTTCAGGGATTCCTTCTTCGCCCTTTCCAAGTCTTCCCTTTCCTTCTTCCTGCCTTCATCACTCTTCTTCTTCCCCTGCGCCGCCTTCTTCTTCGTTGTCCCGATTGTCTTCTTACTAGTTTGTCCCTCCCCTTCTTCTTCTATTTCTGTTCTATCGGTGGACCTATCTTTGTCCTGACAAGGTGGCGACCTCTCCGGCATTTCTCCTTCTCCCTCCTCCCGCTCCTGTGCTGCCTTAACTGCCTCCTGGATGAGTGCAGTCTCAAGACTCCTCCGTATCCAATGAAAGAAACCTTGGAGGAGGCTTTCTTCCTTTCCATCACCTTAGAAGCCAGAGATTCTCCTCATGTTGGTGCACTTCCCGGGCGAGTGCCTTGGCCGCTTGATCAATCGTCTTCCGCACATAGCCATGCCAATCCACCTTGTCTAGGGTGTGGGCTACTACATTCTCCAGCATTGGCATGCTAATTGGATGCATTAAGGAATTGTAACGTTGGCTAGAGAAGAGCACGTGCACCAACTTGGCCTGCAACCTGGCGTCTGTGTCAGGGATGTCTGGATGCTTATGCCGTCGTTCGTGAGCACCTCTTCCTTCTTCATTTTCAGCAAGGCATAAACATCCCTTTTTTGTCTCCTTTCTGTCCTTGGTACCAATCCTAGAGCCTTTTCCACCAAGGCTGGATCCAACCAGACTTGCACTTGCTTTGCACCCTCTCCTCGGCCCACTGTTACAATGCCACCTTCCTGGTCCGGATTGTATGTTCTGAGGAATTCTATGCATTTTAAGTGATACGGCTCCTGCGAGAATTTTTCAATATACTTTGTAAGGTCGCACTGTTCCACTACCCTCCTGGCTGCCTCCTCCTTTGCCACCACGACTTCGATGTTGTGGATGGCTCGGAACTTGAGCTGGCCGAAGGCGCGGTTCTCTAATTGGATGCGATACTGCTCCCTTTCCTCGTTAGTGAACGGGAGTCGATAGGCGCGGTCTTACTGTGACATTTTCTGCTCCTGCCATGATTCGTAACTTTCGTTTGCATTTTCCACATAGCACTTTGTTGTTTATGCGAGAATAAAAACTATTGACTGAATTTTTAGGAAGCCATTTTTCTCATACTAATGCTTATGCTTTTCACTACCTTTACTTTACTGTACCCCCTTTTTATTCATTTCCTATCTGATTCTTTTCACCTTCACCACATACCCACATATATACCCACATACCCCCTCCTCTTCCGGCTGAGAAAAGAATCTTTCCTAGGATTGGGGATTAAAAGGTGAAGGGCTTTGGTCCTGTTGGGGTAGGACTTTACGTGTGAAGAAGCCACGTGTAGAATTTTGGATTGTATTCCAGTTGAGCATGACAATCAAGAGCAGATGGTTGGATGGAGACTTGGGAGATGTAGGTCAAGACATCATGAAAGAGATCTCCAGTATTAAGGCGGCTGGCAACATGTAATTACTCTTCCATGAGGAATTTGTCAATGTAGGGGTGAGCGAGCACATGGTCGTCCAACTGCTGATTGCGGGTGATGGCCAAAACCCTAAACGAGATAGGTGCCACATAAGTAGGGTCATGTTTGATGGTTTTAATTGCCCTACGTTGCTCACATTGGTCATTATTCGGCAACCTTTTTTCTCCCATTGGATTCTCAGAGCAAACCACTGCTACAAGAACGTGGAAGGCGAGCTTGCCATCTGCGTGAGCTCTTGCATCTCGTGTTCAGGAACAGAACGAGGAGGCTTATGATATGAAGTGACTAGGCATCTAAGGGCAGCTTGCTCCTTTGAGATTTCGTCGTTTGCTATCAGTTCGGCAGCGCTTTTGGGGAATTTAGTGGTCATAAGTTCGTATTCTTCCCAAGTGCATGATAATGCACGAACATCCGAAGCAAGTGTTTTGTCAAGAAGGCCTAGGTCTAGCCTCTCATAACTTCTAGCGAATGTAGTGAAAGTTTCATCCAACATCTTGATGCAGGTTATTAAGTCATCCCCAGAAGTCGTGGCAAGGTCCTTAGCCAAGGAGAGGAAAGGTCGTATCGCGTATGAAGGTTTAAGACCTGCTGGTGGGGATGGTGCAATTGGACTGGATAGTGGTGATGCTATCATCGGTGTCACAGGTTGGGCTTTGCACTCCGAAGCACCTTGAGGTGCTGTAGAAAGCTCTGGGGACATGGGGGTTGTGCTGGGTTCTGAGTGAGCAGTCATAGGGGTTTTAAAGTTCTCTGGCTTAGGTAAGTTTAAGGTCTGTGGCATTTTCTTTGGTCGATAGATGAGCTGGGGCTTACTAGCCACAGCTGGCAATGGCGTGCTGACTATGTTCCGAGCACCACGTGTGCAAGCCTCCCTCACTGGGGTGAGATTGCTTGTAGATGAGCTTTTTAGCTAGCCATTTTTAGGCACCCGAATCCAGGGGTTGCCTCGTAGTATCCTTGTGCTCGCAAGAGATCTTTGGGGATCCATCGCGGTGTGGTTGTGTGTCTACGTCGATAGCATCTAGACTGCCTCTTAGGCCGTGACGCGGCTGATGATTTTGGCGGTTAGGATCACGTTTGGTTGGTCCAAGCTTATGTAGGTGCCAAAATGGCAAAAACCACATCCGGGTGGACCACCCTCACCAGGTAGCAAGCTTATCCTATCCAAGTAGCCCAAAGCTCACCGGGTAGTCTAAGTTATGTTCATCAGGTTGGCATAGCACAGCTCCAGTAGCGAACTTAGAGGCATCTATGTGTACATGAAACGTTATGTTCCAGTCTGGGGCTCGTAAGATTGGTGCAGTAGTGAAAGCCTTCTTCAACTCCTCATGCACGCTGGCATTCCTCAGTCCACTCGAACACTATCAACAGCTTGTACAATGGTCTAGCAATTAGTGCGTAATTTAGTACAAAGCGTCAATAATATCCAGTGTGTCCTAAGAAGCACTGAACTCCCTTGTAGTTTTATCGGGTGGTGGTAAGTCAACAATGACTCTAACTTTAGAAAAGTCAGTGGCAATGTTGTTCTTTGACACTACGTGCCCTAAGATGCATCCGTGTTTCACCCAGAACTGGCGCTTTAAGGGGTTCAAGGAGAGATGATATAAGCGGCACCATGCAAAGACTACTCGGAGTTTGTCTAAGTGTTCGATCCAGGTCGAATGGACACATAGATCGTCGACAAAGACCTCTAACTCCTTGCAAAGCATGTCTTTAAAGACGGTGCATATGAGGCGTTGGAAAGTGGCAGGGGCATTGGTCAACCCGAAGGGCATGACTATGTAAGCAAAGAAGCCCCACTCAGTGGCAAAGGCGGTCTTGTGCATGTTTGCAAGATGCACTTGCACTTGGTTGTACCCTGAGAAGCCATCCAGGAAACTGTAGGCTTCCTTGCCTGCCACCCTCTCAAGCATGTGCTAAGTGTATCGCAAGGGATAGTTGTCTCTCTTTGTAGCAGCGTTCACCTTCTTGTAATTGACACACACTCGAATTTTGCCGTTCTTCTTCATCACAATGACTATGGGTGATACCCAGTCTGTGTGCTCAATTTCGTAGATGAATCCAGCTCTCATCAGCTTGTCAATTTCCTCTTTGACAGCATGAGCGTGTTTTGGATTCATGGGGTACGGTCGCCGCTGCTTGACCGGCGTTGCGTCCGACATCATGGGTATGTTGTGAGTCACAACACTCAGATCTACCCCCCGTAGCTCTTCTAAGGACCACTCAAATACGTCTATGTACTCCCGCAAGAGAGCGACAAGACTCAACTCTTCTTCACCAATCAAGTCATTGGTGATGAACACTAGTCGGGGTATCTCCCCTTCCAGGGCTAGGTTTACCTCCTTGACCTTGTGGCTGGTCCTTCAATTGGTTCGCTCATCTGCCCTTGACGCTTGGCACCTAGCAGAACCACTACCCTATCCCCTTTTTTGAATTTAGTGAAGCGTTTAGGGAGGTCCTGCGGCTTTCGCCGTTCTTCTGATCGTGCATCCCTAGGGTGCTTTGCCCCATCCTGCCTTGACCGTCTGCGCCTCAGGTGGACGGGTAAGTCCCCCTTGGTGCGTCTTGCCATGGGCGGCCTAGGGATCTCTGAGTCGCTATCTGAAGTAACTTCCGATTCAGAATCAAACCCTCCATCTTCGCTAGAAGAGGTGGTCTCCCCTGGTGGCCGCAATTCAGATGGCGATTTGGTTCTAAATATTGATGTCGTTCCTGATTGGGCTAGGCCTGCTTGCTCAAGGTCTATGGCTCCTATACATTCTAACCACGCACGATCACATCTCATGCGCATAACTTCTTGCTCCAATCTAAGGGCCTGCCTTTTCTGCGGCTTGGCGTCTGCTCGTATCTGCTCAATTTCTCGTCCTTCAGTGTCGTATTCTATGGTGTCCACTTCACCATTGCTCTCATCACTGAAGGATTGGTAGTCTTTGTATTCATCGCAGGAATCTTTGTCATTCGACTGCTCATCGTCTCTTAGGGCTTGGTATGCCCCATGTCGTTGGTCAGGAACCAGGGCCCACTTATACATGAGGTTCAGCTCGTGCACCCTGGTCCATTGCCACTTGGAATCCTCTAAGAGGTCCTAGAGTGGTTTGAAGTTGGCGGCTGGGTTGCCATCTAGCTGGTCCGTTAGGTATTCCAGTATCCCTTGGAGTTCCCTTTTGGTGGATGGCACTTGGAAGGTAACAGGCTTAGGCCTTCTGTGGAGGCTAACTGTCATCATGCAGAATGGTGTAGAGAGTGCTTCATTTGTCTTGCCGATCGTTTTGATGGCCTGCTCATACGCCTCATGGTCTGAGAATGGCAGGTCAATTGCAGCGAGAACGTGCATCCAATCCCGCTAATCCTCTGGGCATGGGATATACTTGGTCAAGGATCCATAGTGCTTCCTGACCTGAGTGTTCCCTTTGAGCATAGCCGAGATGGCATCTAGGTTGATTGGTGAGGCCTTCCAAGTGTCCATCTCTATTCTTACGGCGTCAATTCTATTGCCCAGGAAGATCAAGCCATTACCCCAATCTTCGATGACTCTAGCGTTGCGCATCTAGGGTCGGCCTAACAGGACATCGTAGTCCACTCCCTGCATGACTATAAAGTCGACAGAGAACTAGACACCTGCGATCTTCACTGGCCAATTCTTTAGGACCCCGAATGGCTTCACTCTCATACTGTTTACTAGTGTGACATTAAACCAAGCAGCTTCGATAGGTGGGTTTCCCCAAGTCTGCAGCACTGCATGGCTAAGCACACTAACCCCATCTCCCGTGTCTACGATTCCCTTCCTTGTTGTGTCACCCAGGGCTAGGATCGGCAAGACTGCGTGCGTCTCAGAGCTTTCCCAAAAGGCGTTGATGTGCAAAGATTTAGGCACGGAGTGCAGTGTCAGGCTTGGCAATTGTGTTTCTGCATCCTGGACTTGAGGGTCTACCGTGACCTGCTCTTGCGATCCCTCGACCCACTGCTTAAGATCTTGCCATAGGGCAGGGTACTGCTTAAGCAGATCCCCCAGGCTAAGTGTTACAGGCGTGGTCACTAGCGTGGTCAAGAGGTCGTTAGATACTCGTCCTTCTTTTAGCCTAAACTGTCCGGGCCAATGGCTGCTGATCTACGGCTCTATTGCGTCTAGGCTTGGTCTCAGCGCACTGCTTGTGGCACTGTGGCTTCGGCCGCCTTAGGTTGAGGCGGTGACATTGGTGTGCTCATGCTGGAGAGATCATCGATCTCGTCCTCTATGATGGGTTCAGCATCTTTGAGATGTTGTTGAGCCTCCCTCACCCATTCCTTCACCTTTTCTATGGCCTCTAATTGTCGCTTTGGATGTGGGTACTCCCCTATCTTAGCGCTTCCCTTTTTCAGCCGTCTTAGGGGTTGAAGTCTCTGCCTCCGCGTCTGAGACTTTCTTCCCAGTAGGTAAAGACGTAGCACTCTCGGTCTTTAATGCGACCTTAGCTTCCAATCTTTTCTTTTTTCGCCTGCGGCTTTTCTTTCCTATTGAGGTTGCATCAAGATTGCTAGGTCCTGGCAGAGAGATGCCAGCCTGCTTCGTTTGGGCTCGGGTCATAACTCGCAAGGGGATTGGTGTGGCCTCCGCGTCGGGGTTTTCGACACCAAACAGCCCCAATGGGACGGATGGAAAATTAGCTGAGCTAGAGGACGGCTTCCGCTTTGGGCAATCAATGAAAAGATGGGTGATTCCGAACTCTACACACCTTTGGTCAGCCTTGTCCCTGTTTTGCTGTTCTCTTTTGGGCAGTGTGATGAGACATGACCGAGGTGTCCGCAAGTCCAACAAGTGACTGGATCCTGTGGCTGCCTTCCTAGGCCTCTACCCCATCCCCGTCCTAATGCCATCACCGGCACGGGTCGATAATCCATGAGGATTGCATTGCCCTCATCGTCATGCAAGACGTAAGGGTATATGTAGGTCTCTTCCTCATTCGGCTCCTCCACATAGTGTACTAGAGCGTCGCTCGGTGGGTGGGTCACATACGGACCAGGCGGTCTAGGGATGCCTGTAGGATTTATGTCCATTCTAGGGACAGCTGGTTTCATATTGTTAGGCGCGGGTAGAGCCAATGGGGCTCCCTTCCGAAGAATGGCTGCGGCCTATTAGCTAGATAAGGCTGACCGTAGGGCTGAGAGTATGGAAGTCTTCGTGGTAGTCTGCAATATGCGATATCATGACCGAACCTACCGCAGTTAGCGCAAGGTCTTGACCTAGGGTCTTGACACTCGGCTGGCAAGTGGTTTCCGCCACAGTACACGCACTGGATGTGCGGGCATGTTGGTCGTCTCAACATGTCTTGTATCTTGGCTAATTCCATCTTGACCTCAGCCAAGCCTGGCCTTCCCCTTATCTTGGGATGATGGGTTTGACCGCTCACTAGAGGCTGACGTTCTCTCTAAGCTTCACGGGTTGGTCTCTGCTAGAGTTGAGCTCCTAGAGCTTCGCTCTTTCAGCTGGTCAACGACTCTGATGGCCTCCTCAAAAACTCTAGCCACCACGTCCTGCTGCAAGCTTGAATTGCCTGCCAATGCCTTATATAACTCCTCATCTCTAATTCCGCTGATGAATACAGTTGAATCTGCTCTGTCAGTCGGTCGCTTGCCTAGAGGGATTCTCTTAAAGAGACTTCTCACATGGGTCACGTAGTCGCGGATGTCCTCCTTCTCTTTCTGCTTGACATTCATCAAGTGTATTAGCAGGTTATCAGAGTATCCGGGCTCGATGAATCTCTTCACGAAGAGATCCTTGAGATTATTGAAGTTGGCTCGTTCCACGACATCTAGGTTTGTGTACCACGTCCTACCCTTGTCGCCTAAGCAAAGCCCGAATGCTTGCAAATGTTGAGTCTGGTCGTTGAGGCCGTTGGCTTCGTAGACTTGCTCAAACTGCTCAACAAAGCTGTACGGATCGTCATGCGATTGGTACTTGTTGAGTTGCTTGGCAACAATCAATATTTTGGCATGGCTCTTTGAGCCCTAGTTTGCCCCTAATCCTGCAAGCAAAGACGTCACTAGTGCGGTGGTACTCTACTCTACTACGGTGTTATCAAGCAGCCGTTTCATGAGGAGCTCGCTCAGTGTCAGGTCTCCCTCTAGCGCTCTCTCATGGTCTGTTCGGTTTCGGCCAGCCAAGTTCAGCACTCACTGCACCTCATGTAGCTCCATGCTTTGCCTTTGGCTCCTAGCCTGTTGATCCCTATTATAATCAGCTATGCCTTGCAATGCCTTGCGGGCTAGCCTTCTCTCCTCCTCTAGGTCTGCAATGATTGCATCTGTTGTCCTACCGCGGTGCTCGTACCGAGCGTGCGCGTCGTAACTGCTCACCATCTGCTGTATAGCATCTGGGAATACACTCAAATCGAGCTCCTCATTAGACCGATGGTCTGAGCTTTCTTCTGTCATGGTCGAATTCTTGCGCCCCACTGGGCTGTCGATTAGGTTGAATAGTCGTGACAGATCCTCGTCGTTGGCGCTCCTTGCTTGGTTCTACCTTGCGCTTCGCATGTTTGTCTATGTCTTGGGACTTCTCCTATTGGTGGGTTCCTTGAGAGATTTATCTGAGTGAGTTCCTTTGATTATTAAATACAAACCTCAATTTATGGTCACTTGGTGAGTGTGTTGTTCCTCGTGCACTTGTGACTAATCAGGCTTTCAGCTTTCTTAAGTGTACTTCAAATGCGGAAATTCAATGTGAGTGTCGCAAGCAATTCCCCAATGTCTTACTCACTCCCACTCATTTTGGGCCTGATAGGCTTGTAGGCCCATTTTCTGGCCGTTTAGTCAGGGTTTAGGGTTTCCTTGCATGTTGCCTCGTTCACTTCCGGTCGATCAGGTTTTACGGTTCCGCGGCTCGCCTTCGAGTCCTTGGGTCCCTCAACTGTCTATTACTAACCGCTAAGCGGCTGTGTACTACAATTTCTCTTATCACGTGTGCCAAAATCAAGTTCTGAGCGCCCGAAGGGTTTCGACAAGTTGCGCAAATGCGTATTTGTCGGGTCGGGTCAAATTTCTGACAGATTTGACAAAAAGTTGCACTCAGACCAACTGGTCTGAATTGCAAGGTCCGAGTGGGTCACTCGGACGGACCAAATGGCACTTGGCTGAGGACCGAATCCCGGGTGTGGCCGAGTTCCGACTTTGAGACTCGGACAGGTCGTTCGGACAGGCCGAGTTCTGACTTTGAGACTTGGATGGGTCGTTTGGATGGGCCGAGTTCCGACTTTGAGTCTCGGATGGGTTGTTCAGACGGGTTATGGCTCGAACGGTCCGAGTGGGTTGACTCAGATGGTTTGACTCGGACAGTCCGAGGGCCACTAGGGTTTCGGACCGAGTGGCCGAATGGTAAGGGGCCGAGGGCCGATTCTAGGACTCGGCCCAAAATCGACGGCTCGGACGGCCCGAATGTGGCGCGACGAAAACAGCGCGATGTCGATTTCGATCGATTCTTAGGATTTACACAATCATACCAAGCACAACCCTCCAGATCCTATCTAGGGGGATAGAGGAAGGGATTCATATACCTGAACGAGTCGGTAAGTGCGTCGGTGGTGCGATCGAATCACATGGGCTGGGGCTCTCTAGCTCTCTCTCTCTCTCTCTCTCTCACTGAAATGGCACAAATGAGCTCTCTTTTGGCCTCCTGGCTCTTATATGCCTTCCCAGCTGTGGCATTGACACCCCCAATCACTCTCTTGTTAATCTTAGGCCTCATTAGCGAGCATTTTGCATGATTTTTTCCTTGTTTTGCCCTGTTTTGAAACAGTAAACCCTACCCTTTTCTGGTTCGATTTCCTAACTCTAACCTACGCTAAATGCAACAAAAATTGAAGGCAAAAAACTAAAATAGATCCTCCATGCTTTCCAATCATCAAACGACCAAAATATTCCAAAATACTTACTTGTTTTGAAGATTAAAAGCACCCAACTTCCTACCTATCTCAAGCTCCGTTTCGGGGATGAATACCCTACTTCGATGCTCGATGTGAGGCGCACAAGTGCTCAAGCTTGAATCCGTTGGTCCCGGCAACAACGGAACCAAAATGTGGGAGCTTTCACTCAACCGCCAAGACTCACGGACCGCTTATTGTTTCAAGCGTTCCAAGCGAGCTCTAATGGCTATCTCTCACCTAGCGTTGTCGATCCTACAAGTGTAGTGAGCTTACCTTGATGCCCGATTGAGTACCCTTCTCTCTCTTGCACTCCGGTAGCTCCACGATTCTTGATGCTAGCTCAAGCATCCTCAAGTATCCTCCATCTCCAAGCTCCATCCTCCATAGCCGCACGTGCAAGAGAAGAGAAGAGAAGAGAAGAGAAGAGAAGAGAAGAGAAGAGAAGAAGAGAAGAGGAGATGGTGAAGAGCTTCACCCTCTTGATCCCTCACTCTCACACACACTCACTCCCTCATACTCTCACACTCCCTCCCTCAAGAGCACACACAAGCAAGAAGGAGAGAAGAAGAGAGGAAGAAGAAGACTCTTTTTGCCATACACCAAGGAATGAGCTTCTCATTCACTTTTCAACTTTATATACAAAACCCTAAATCCCTTTTGGGCGGTCATCCCCTTATCCCCTTTTTTATATGGCCGACCGTAGCCTAGGCCCTTTTTCCCATTTCCCACCATTCTAATTTATCCTATTCCCAACTAATGCATACACTTTGCATAGGAGCAAGCCTGGCACTCTTTTACAAAGATTCGGGGGGCGCTTCCGCATTTTAATTCTTTTGTTGCCTCGGGCCGACATCGAAGCTTCTTGAGGGTCGTGCCTGAACAATTGAATTTTGCAGGGATTGGCTCTTGGCCAAGGCTCCTTTTTCTGCTTTTATCCTGTGCCTTTTTGCTATTTTCATTTTTCCATTTTCCTCTCCTCTGTGCTACGGAACCACGGTAACAGCGTTATATAGCTACACCTAGCAAGAAGCATTGGGATGCCGTGAAAGGTATCATGAGGTACCTGAAGGGCACTACAGATATGTCTATATGCTATGGCAGCTAGGATACAGGGGTCATGGGTTACACTGACTCCGACTATGCAGGACATGTAGATAGTAGGAAGTCCATTTTTGGCTATGTGTTCACTTATGCTAAAGGGGCTGTTTCTTGGATGTCTAAGGTGCAGAAGTGTACGGCTTTGTCTACCACTGAGGCCGAGTATGTTGCAGCTACCACTGAGGCTTGCAAGGAGGCAATCTGGCTAGGCCGTCTTGTTTCTGACCTTGGGATTGATGTGTTCCTACACTGCATTCGGATTCTATGAGTGCCATTCAGTTGGCTAAGAATCCGGTCTTCCACGCGAAGATGAAACATATTGAGGTGAGATATCACTTTATTCGGGGTGTCGTGGAAGATAGGTTTGTTGACCTTGTCAAGATCTCCACTGACATCAATCCTGTAGATTTGCTCACGAAAAGCCTCACTACTGAGCACTTTGCCTTCCTTAGGAGATTGATGGGCATTGGATGAGATGTTGCCTTTCCTCATCCCTTGTACCTATGTACATTTGTACTGTGTTTTTTTTTCTTTTCTCTCTCACTGGGCCAAATTCGCCTTTAAGTGGGAGGTTGTTGGGGTAAAGGTGCCTCTGTCGTGCCACCCCGTGTATTACTACATTGCCAGTACCCGCCACTGCACACGGCAGGTGGCAGGTGCCCGTCACCGTCACACTTATTCTTTATTATTTTCAGAACTAGTGAATAAAGAAAGGCCCGGTCACACATTGTGACCGTTGGAGTTCCCATTTGTCTCTCTCTCTCTTTTCTTGCTCTTGCTCTCCGCCATAGCTTGTGCATGGTCTTTCGATCCTCTCATCCCTTTCATGTACTTTGCCGTGATAGAATAGGTCATTGAAAAGGGTAAATCTCATCTCAAATATTCAAAGATGAAGTTTGCAAGGTGCTTGTATCAAGGGAAGTTAATTGTACCTAGTTGCTATGTGACAAATCCATGCATAGCATAAGCAGCATATGGGACTCTAAAATATTAAGCATCGATGAGTCTTCGATTAATCTTTACCTAGGACAATATTGTTTAAGGTTCACAAATGCACATAGAAGGTACATACATGAGAGATATTATGTGAACTTTGCATCAATAACATGCGACTCCTTGCCTTAGGAGAAAGGAAGATAAAGCCAAGATAAAATGCTACATAGTAGGGAAAGGCTAAAATATAAATGTCACTTAGAGAAGAGGCATAAATGCTCTTGCTAGATTGATTAATTTGCATTGAAATCATAGGACTTACGTTGTGTAAAGTATTTGAACCCTTAGCATATGCCTTACCTAAAAGAAGAGAATGTTAAGTAAATTTTTCTCTTTGGTCCCAAGGGGGAGAGCAAAAGTGCAATGAAAATGTTATCGCATCTATTCTTACAATGCTTGGAAAAGAATACCATTGTTTTGTTGGTTAATTGAACAACATGCAAAATGATTTTACAATCAACTGATTGTTGAATTTTGGTTTTGATGATTATTCCAAGTGCTTGTATTTGATGGTAAATACATGGCAAGGGTCTATAATGGCAAGTTGCCATGGGAATAAAGGAATTTTTTTTGGAAGATGATATTAGGTTTGATTACCTTGATTATGCTTGATTCTTAATTGGATTAATTAAGGAAGGATATTTTGCACGGGTGGATCATCTCCAAGATCGCACCGCGGATTACCTCGAGATGGCACTCCTCCATTCACAGGCCAAAGGTCGAGTGGTGAAAAGGCCAACCACGGAAAGTTGTGTCTCACTCCTAGGTCAGTTGGGGTTAGTGGAGCTCTAGACACCCCTTGCCAAGTCAGGAACGGAGTTGTAGACTACCATGAGCCCAATGTCTAGGGTGTTGGAAGATCCTATCCTAGATAAAGGACGGAAATTATGGTGCAATGTGATTTGGACCACAGGTACTTCTATTGGACAGAAGGGATACATAATTTTCTCTTGTATGGGCATGAGACAAAGATTAACTTGAAGATAAGTTAAGGAACTTGTTTGTCAAAAGGACTGCTTGCTCTGTTTTCATGTCTGTGTTGTAAATTACGCGAACAAACCCTGTTTCCTAAAGGCTTAATTAAGGAAGCTAATTTTAAATATCACACATAAATGTGATAGGACCAAATTAGATAACTAAAGAATGCCTATTGAGGGAAGTGGGTGGGCGAAACTCCCAACAGGTCTATCCTACAGCACGGTGGTCCTAGAGAACTGGGAGGCTTCTCACAAGGTTTTATAGTCGTTCGACTTTAGGTATTTTTAAGTTAGAACCCAATTCATGCCATTTCAAGCAACCAGAATGGGACTATGCCCTATGGGCAGAGAGGTTGAGCAGCGCATCTCTCTCGTTTTCCATTCTCTTTGAACCAAGTGCGGCATGGATCTGCTTCGACTTGGGTATCTCTATGTAAAGTAAGATGTCCAAGACCTAGTGCTAGAATGTTGTCAGAAGACCTTGACCACCAGGAACCCAAATTTCAGGTCGATCCTAGTGGGTTTTGGCCGCAAACATACCGTTGCAAGGCAGACTCGGGAAACCCTAAGCAACAAACCCCATAACATTCCATGGAAGTTCTGGGTAGCAACACTTAGATTCATTTCTCGATAGACCACTAAAACATTATTGGAGGCATGTTACACCTTGAAGGAGGAAAATACCCCTCTTCTACCTCATTTCCATTTTCTCTACCCCCTGTTATGCCTTCCTTCCATATAGCCATATCGCTAAGCAAAATGCTAGCGAAATTTTTCTGGACAACCACCAACTCTCCTTGAACTACCACGTCAATTTTGCCTAACATCCATGGCTCCACGAGGTCACAAAAATTCAAGAAGGCCATTCAAAGCAAGAGAAGCAACAAACACGGCCAATGGAGAAAATAACGCAATAGGAATTGGCAAGACCCCCATTACTACAAACCTCATAGAGGTAACATCTCGTCGGTTTGGAAAAAATTAATGTTTTATAAGCTTATCGCTATATTTGGCTTTAAATGATTATAAACGCATTCTAAAGAAAATGCACATGAACTGTCGCTTATGAAAATAGCATAAGTAATATAATAATTAACTATTCATTGAAAAGACTCTTTCACTTGAAAAAGGATTATATGCTTGTCATTAAGAAAATATAATAATTACGTTTTATTTCGCAATATTTATTGTTATTTCATTAATGACGCATGCGATTATAATATTAAAAAAAGATAGATAGTATTAGAAAAGGGAATATTTTATAATTTTTCCTTGAAAGTGACTATCTCTATTTTATTTTGTTAATGATAAACAAACGTATATAAGTTTTATAATAATTTATAAAAAATAATTTAGATAATATCATGAAATAATCAATTCATTAAATCAATAGAAAATTGTATAGAAAAATATATACTAGACACACATAAATTAGGTGTACATTAATATAATTCGATGTCTGAAAGATGAAAGAAAAATTACACTTATGATTTTTGCATTGCCTAGAATAAAATTTTCAAAAAAAGAATGAGCATTGCACTTAGGACATAGCTAAATGAAAATTGGTCTTTCTAGATAATGGTGAAAGTTTGGACATCATCGATTAAACCATGGAATATGAGTAGAATAGAATAAAAATTATTTTCTTACTGAAAACACACGCAATGTTAATATTAATGATTATATTAGTGAGAACGTCAATATCATGAGTTGACCCACTTATAAATATGTGAGAAAACTTAACTTAAAATATCAAGAATGTTGAAGCATAAACAATTATGACATACTCGACAACCCTGAAACTATCAATATTAGAAAATCAAATAAACATCAAAAGTTTATAAGACTTCTTGGACATCGATAAGGATTTGTCAATACAAATTCTAAAGCTTAAACAGACTTGGAAAAGCATTTGAAATCCTACTAAGTGCGGGTTAGGGCAAGACAACGCATGAATTGCCTGCCATAGGTATAAATGACCATATTATCTTTTAGGGCGAAAATACCAAATTCTCGTCATTCGCTCGACGGAAGTGTTATTTAACAGTCGCTTCATGAGAAGCTCACTCAGCGTAAGATCTCACTCTAGCGCTCTTTCTCTCTTAACATCATGGCCTATCCTATTCCTATTTGCTAGCACTAATACCCACTAAATTTCACACACCTCCATGTTCTGGTACAAGCTCCTAGCTTGTTGCTCCTAATTGTAGGTCACTAGGCTTCGCAAGGCCTCCCGTGCTAGTCTCCTCTCCTCTCCCAGGTCTGCTATGGCATCCTTGAAAGTCCTACCATGGTGGTCTATCCAGGCCTATAGATCATAATTGGTGACTAGCCACTAGATTTCTATTGAGAGATCACCTAGGTCGCGAGCTGCTTGCCCTGTCCGTGGTTAATACTTGTCTCTACCATGTTCGTGGTCTCATGCTCCACCAAGTTGTCGATGAGATTGATTAGGTCAAGTAGATCCACTTCTTCGATGGAGTCTTGCCCTTGCTACACTCGGTTTCTCTATTGCATTTTTAGCTGGGTCCTATGCTTGGGATTTCAATCACCCAGCTATGTCTCAGGGTCTTCTCCTATTGGTGGGTTCCTTCAGGTTATTGCGTCTGAGTGAGTTTCTTATTAATTGCGGCAATTCTCAATTTACAGTCACTGTATGTGTGTGTGTGTGTGTGTGTACTCTTTTTCATGCACTTTGCGCAATCAGGCTTTCCGCTTTTATTAAGTGTACTTCGAGTGTTGGAAAATAGTACAAGTGCAAAGACAATGACTATTCAACTTTCATACTCCCGCTTGTGTTCATGGCCTAATGGGGCTCTTGGTTCTTGGCCTTTCTTACTACTTGCTAGGGTCTATGTTGTGTCATTTAGTTCGTTCAGGGTCAATTTGGGGTTTGCTTGTCAGCCTACGGTCCTAAGCATGTCAAATTTGCTAGTAAGTGCGTCATCACTATTCGTGGTCATTCAGTTATGATTTCTAGGTCTAGAACTACTTGTAAGGTATTCGGTGGATTCTCCTAGTGCAGGTCGCACTCCCCGTTGTCTGGGATGTTGCAAAATTCCCAAATTTATCAGTCTATGTGTGTCCAATTGTGCACGGTCCAATTCTGGGAATTGGACGTCCGATTTACCAGTGGTTCGATTCAAGTATGTCCGATTGTCAAAATCAAATAGGTGGTGTTCGATTATCAAAATCAGATAGGATGCATCTGATCGGATGAAGTGGCTAGTCTAATTTGAATGTGTCTGATTTCGAGGATCAGACAAGGGAGTGTCCGATCGGACGAGCAGTGAGTCTGATTCTCCTATGTTCGATTCTTGGAATCGGATAGGACATGGTGGCCCGATTGATGATGTGGTAGGGTTTGATTTTAGTAGTCCGATTTTCAAAATCAAACAAGGTCTTTGGTCCGAGTGTCCAATTCCGCGAAATTGGACATTGGTAAGCTTGTTTGATTCCAGCGGCCAAAACACGTGTTCGACCACGATTTGATTAAAATCTCCCAACTTAGGCAACAACCACTTGCAAGACCTTCTAGAATTCAACTACGGGTGTAGGGCAAGGGCCTCATATACTAAATCTCACAAGAATCTCTGGCACGTGCCAATCGATGTGCTGTAAGCTCTTGGCCTGCAAGCTCTCTCTCTCTCTCTCTCTCTCTCTCTCTCTCTCTCTCTCTCACCCACACACACAAAGCTAAGACTACAAATGAGGCTTTCCCTTGCCTCCCAGGGCCTTAAACCCTTGCTGTTGGGCAGAACCTTAATCTTTTCAATCACTCCCCTTGTGATCCCAACACATCTATGCACTCATTTTTCCCATTTTTTCCCTGTTTATGCCTTTGTTTGGGCCTGTTTTACAGCAACAAACCCTAAGCTTTCCTCAATCCTAACACAACAAAAATCAAAAGCAAAGTACTAAAATGGTTTTTCCCACTCAACCAATCATCCAAATCCAAAAATACTTACTTGTAGCATGGATTAAAAACCAAAAATCTCCTATCTAACTCAAGCTCCGATTTGGGGATGAAACCCTTACTTCGATGATCATTTTGAGGCACGCAAGTACTCAAGCTTGAATCCATTGGTCTTGGCCAACAGAACCAAAATATAGAGGCGAGTCAATCGCCAAGACCCATGGACCGCTTATTCCTTCAAGTGTTTCAAGTGAGCACCTATGGCTATCTCTCACCTAGCCGATGCACCTTTGATCCTACCGGGGTGTGGTGAGCTTACCTTGATGCCCAAACAAGTTGCTTCCCCTCTTAAGCACTATGATAGCTCCACGATTCGTGATGCAAGCTCAAGCATCCTCAAGCCTCTTCCTCCAAGCTCCATCCTCCATAGCCACGTGCGAGATGAAAGAAGAGATGAGATGATGGAGAGCTTCACCTCCAAGATCCCTCACCCTCACACACTCACTCCCTCGCTCACTCACACTCCCTCCCTTAAGCACTCACAAGCAAGAAAAGAGAAGAGAAGGAGAGAAGAAGGTGAGTCCACTTTTGCCAAACACCAAAAGAATGAGCTCTTCATTCACTTTTCAACTTTGTATACAAAACCCTAAATCCCTTTTGGGTGGTCATCCCCTTTTTTACATGGCCACCTAGACCCTTTTTCCCATTTTCCTTCTATCTTCCTAGCTTCCTTTCTACCGCCCATCTACCTTTACAATTTACACAGGAGGGAGCCTGGTGCTCTTTTACAAAAAGTTTTAGGGGCGCCTTGCATTTAAGAATGCACTTTTGCCTTTGGCTTAGCTTTTGAGGCCACCCTTGCGCTTTTATTTGCTCTCCTTCCTACCTCTTTCGTTGTGTTCGATTTCCTCCTGGGCCACCTCTCTTAAGTCCCGACTTGTGCTTTTCCACTTTTCTTGTGCTAAGGTTAACAACCAGGAAAACAAAGACAGGATATGTGATTTTGGTGCTCTATGTAGATGATCTAGTGATACAGGGCATGGACAACATAAAAGCTATGTTGCAGAAAGAATTTCAAATTACAAACTTGGGAGAGCTGAAATTTTTCTTAGGGATTGAAGTTATGCAACACCTCATGGGATATGGATGATACAAAAATAGTATGCCCAAAATATATTGGAGAAGTATAGCATGTTGGATTGCAAACCCATGGACACACCACTGGAGCAAAATGTAAAGCTGATTGTTGACATAGGGAATGTGATAGAGAATGTGACTATGTATAGAAAAATGGTTAGGAGTTTGATCTATCTCATTATCACTAGATTAGACTTGATTTACGTAGTTGGTTTGATCAGCTAGTTTATGCAACAGCCAGGGAAACCTCACCTAGATGCTGTGAGGAGGATTTTGAGATATATGATGGGTACATTGTCTTATGGATTGTTCTATGAGTAGGGTAAGCCTGTTGAGCTTATAGGTTATTATGATGCAAATTGGGTTGGTTGTATGTATGACAGGAGATCAACCAGTGGATATGCATTTGGACTTAGAAGTAGCATGGTCATCTGGAGTAGTAAGAAACAATCGACTGTGGCTCTCTCAAATATAGAAGCATAATACAAGGATGCAGCATTAGCTGCATGTGAGGCTGCTTGGTTGGTTAAGTTGATGGGATGACTTAGGGATTTGTGTGGATAACCCAATCAAGATGTATTGTGATAGCATGAGCAGTGTGCTCTTGGGTAAGCAATCCAGTTTATCATGTCAGGTCAAAGCACATAGAGGTATATTACCATTTCATTAGGAAAATGGTGTTTGGAGGCATGATAGACTTCATACATGTGAAGACTAAAGACCAAGTGCCTGATACCTTTACCAAATCACTTGGCAAAGATAAGTTCACTCATTTTAGATCGCTACTTGGGATATAGGCAGTGACTTGAGCTTGAGGGGAAGTGTTGAGATATGCAAGTTCAGCCAATCTACCTAGTACCTACTAACATGAGAGCTAGGTGTGTGTAGCTGTCTATCATGTGTGTGACTTGAATAAGCCGGTACTTGACTAAACCATAGTTAGTTAGTGGTGAGTTAGTGTAGTCACTTGGACCTAGTTCACTTTGTGTTACTTAGTTAGTGTGATGGAATAACGAAGAGAAGATGAGAGTATACTACTCTCACTATTTTGTCCCTACTCATGTCTCTCTCTCTCAATACTTAAACATCATCTACTACTAAAACTTTGTGTATTTACTTTCTTGTTCTCTCTCTCAACTATGTGTATAGGTTATACAATCATATCTAAGTGAATATAATGAATGATAAGTGTAACTAAGTACTTATTAAAACTTCATATACTTTCTTACTCTCTATCTCTCTCAAGACTTTTGCACTCCATATCTTTGACTCTAGATCCACCATTGCTTTCCCATCAACTAGTGTCAGAGATATGTTTATGGGAGCTTGTGTAGCCTAGAGCAAGGAGCATAAGGAGTCAAGATTTTTTGTGACATTTATGTTTGCTACCTAGATTGGAAAGAAATACTAATTTCACTACTCACCTCTCTGTTTAAGTCAAATATGTATTGTGATTGAGAAAGAGATTGATACTCAATTTGGGGGCTTCCATAGTATGATGAAGCATTTGGACAATCATTAATGGCTAGATTTAAGGCAAAATAGCTTGGCTTTGGAATACTTAAGAAGAGGGTTTGGTCTATGTATTTGATGTATGCAAGCATAGGGGCTTTTTAAGCTCATGGATAACTTATTATTCCAAAAGCTGGGGATCATCTTATATAATCATATTTCATTCAATGTCATAGAACGTTGAAATCCTTATAAGCTACAAGACTTTTCATTCAAAATATCTTCAGATTAGGTGGTTTGCCTTCTAAAATGATCCAAGATAGAGATTCCAAATTCGCACATAATTTTTGGCATGCTTTATTTGAGAACTTGGGAACCAATTTAAATCTCCTCATCTTTTCATCCTCAAACGGAAGGTCACTCTTTTGGATATGTTGAAAGCTTATGTCAATGAATATAAGTAAAAATAGCAAAAATACATTTCATTACTAGAGTTTGCTTACAATAATACATTACACTTATCCATATAGAAAGCTCCAAATGAAATAACATGTTGTAAAGTGATTCCTTCCTTGTCATTTAGACTAAAGATAAAAGTTTTATTGTTGATGAGTTTACTTTATATGGAAAAATAGCAATGGATCAAGTTCAAGTTGCTATTAAAGCTACCTAAGAGCGATAAAAGAAGTAAGCATATAAACAAACAAGACATTAAGCTTTTGAAAACAATCAATATGTCTTATTGAAATTTGATAAAAGTAGACTAAAACAAGGTAATGATCAAAGCTCATATTTTGCAAAACTCTCAAGTAGATACTTTGGATGTTTCAAAGTAATTAATAAAATAAAAAAAGTTTATTGTTGATTTGAGCTTTCTGCACATTGGAAGATACACAATACTATCCAAATAAGTTTACTAAAGCCTTATAAAGAATCAAAATTAAAGGAACCCATTATTGAAGAGCCCCTAAAGTTGATGAAACATGAAAACTCTTGGATTTTGAATAGATTTTATCTCACAAGGACCAAAGCATTAGAAGTGGCATTTGTGACATGTAAATTCTTACTAAAATTCGAAGATTTACCCCTAACGAATACACAATGGATAGATGAAAAACTAATCTTACTACTATATTATTTTGGTCGTAGGTTCGGAAAGCCCTAAACCTCTAGAGGGTTTCCCGAACCTACCCCCTTTCCAAACCTCCCCCTTTTTCTCAAGTTTAATCACACACTTTTTCTTGCCCCTCCCCTTTTTAATTAAATCCTTCTCTCTCTCTTTCTCTCGCAATTAAATCAAACTTTTCACAAACATCTCTTTTTTTCATTTTTTAAATCAAAAGTTTCTCTCTCTTTTCCCCCTCTTTTAGTTAAATTAAACTTTTTAATTTAAAATTCTCTCATTTTTTCCTTTTTCCTTCTCTTTTACTTAAATATTTTTATTTTTTTTAAATTAAACGTTTTTAAAAGTCATACTCAGAGAGAGAGAGAGAGAGAGAGAGAGAGAGAGAGAGAGAGAGAGAGAGAGAGAGAATTATAGGGAGGGAGTGAACATTTAAAAGAGAGAGAAAGAGAAAATAAAAAAAATTAAAGAGAGAATAAAGTGAGAGAGAGAGAGAGAAGAAGAAAAAAGGGGAAAAAAGAAGAGGGAGAGAAGGAAAAGAGAGGAGAGGTTTAATTAAACCTTTTTAAAAGCCATACTTTGAGGGGGGGGGGGGGGAAGGGAGAGAGGAGAAGAAGAAGAGAGAGAGAGGGGGAAAAGAGAGAAATAATTATAGAGAGAGAAAATATAAAATTTAAAAGAGAGAAAATTTTAAAAAAGAGAGGAGAGAGAGAGAGGGGCAGAAGGAGAGAGATAAAGAGATAGAAGAAAAGAAGGAAAAAACAGAAGAAAAAGGAGAGAAGGAAAAGCGCAGAGAGAGAGAGAGAGAGAGAGGGAGGGAGAGAGAGAGAGGGAGATATAGAGAGAAGAAGTAGAGAGAGAATATCAACAAAGAGAGAGAATTATAGAGAGAGTGTGTGGTAAAATTTAAAGGAGTGAAAATAAAAAAATTTAAAGAGAGAAAGAAGAAGAAGAAGAAGAAGAAGAAGGAAAAGGAAAAAAAAGAAAAAAGAGAGAAGAGAGGGGGGAGAAGGAGAGAGAGAGAGAGAGGAGAGAGGGAGAGATGAGAGAAAATAAACGAGAGAGAGAGAGAGAGAGAGAGAGAGAGAGAGAGAGAGAGAGAGAGAGAGGGAATAAAAAAGAAAAAAAAAGGAGAGAGAGATAAGGAAAAGAGAGGAGAGAGGGGGAGAAGAAAAGTGGGGAGAGAAGAAAAGAGAAAAGAAAAAATAAAGAGAACGAAGAGAGAGAGGGGAGAGAAGAAAATGAGAGAGAGAGAGGGCAAATATCAAATTTAAAAGAGAGAGAGAGAGAGAATAAAAAAGAAAAAGAGAGAGAGATAAGGAAAAGAGAGGAGAGAGGGGGAGAAGAAAAGGGGGGAGAGAGAAAAAAAGTGAGGAGAGAAGAAAAGAAGAGAGAGAAAAGAGAAAATAAAAAAATAAAGAGAATGAAGAGAGAGGGGAGAGAGAAAACGAGAGAGAGAGAGAGAGAGAGAGAGAGAGAGAACAAGGAGATGAGAAAATAAACTAAAATAAAAGATAGAGAGAAAAAGAGAGAAACAATTTATATATAAGGAATTGAGAGAGAGAGAGAGAGAGAGAGAAGAAAAAAATTAGAAATAGAGGGAGAAAAGAGTGGGAAAAAAAGAGGAGAAATGGATTGTCGAGTGAAGTTGTTACAAGCAGCCTAGTGTGGTGAAGGATTACTTGGACATTCTTTAACCATATAAAGAAACTCTTTGGGGATTGTGTTTAGAGTTCACTTGTAAATGAGGTTGTAGGCCAAGTGGTTTGAGTGGGTGAGTGTGTACATGGGTAAGTGAGTTAAAATCTTGAGTACATCCTAGAGACACCTCGCTTCTTTCAAATATTAAGCCTTCTCAAAAGAAAAAAAAAAACAAAACAAAAGAGAGGAAGAAAAGGTCGTCTAGGGTTAGGGCTTAGAGGAACTAAAAGGCCATATAAAATTGTCTGTGATAGAAGCCCTGAAAACAATACTTCACAAGTCAGAATGCAGCAGCAACGGATGGCTAATGGGAGAGACAGAGAGAGAGATGGAGGCGGAAGGGATGACGCTTTCCCCGGATGACCGACGCTGATTCCAGCCTCATCTTGAACGTGCGAGACTCGCTCTCGCCTCAAAGCCAAATTGCTCTGATCCGCTTCTCTCTCTCTCTCTCTCCGTGGATTGGGGGCTCTAGTTCTCAGTATCTGTTTGTGCCCGTATGAGGCCGTGGACGTGCCTAGCCTGATTGTTGAGCTCTGTAAATCCTTCCTGGTATGTTATTGCGACCTTCTCCATCGGGCCCTCATGCGACACATCATTGAATCTGTCTACTTTGATCTTTTGCAAAACCCTCAGCTCGATGCTTTGAAGGTAAACATTCTTCAATTTCTCTCGATTTGGTCTTCTTCCTGCAAGGATCCCAATGGCTTCCTAGCCTTTGGATAATTCTTGAACCAATATTGTGAGAATCCGGCTGCTTGATCTGTTGAACACGACCTGCTCAGGCATCTATCCCTACAAAAGGAGAGAAATGTCAGATGGTTTAATCGCTTTCCTCGCCTGGGAGAGGATGACATCTTTGCTGCGTAAGCTTCAGTCCTTGCAAAATATTCTCCTTTTCAAATAGCATCTCAACAATGATTTTTGACCATGGCTCTTGGCTTTTGCAGCACTTCTTCGCCAATTTTACCCTCGTTTAAATGTTTCTCCCTCATCATTGAGCAGCTCCAGCACCCGACAAGCTATTACTTTCTCAGCTAGTTCATGGAAATGGCTGTCAGAGTGCCTTTCTTGTTCGGTTTGCGCTAGACGTATTTGCCTGTCATAGAGCCCCCGATTTTTTTGCATAGTTGTTCCGGGACATTAGTGGCAGATAACACCTAAGAGCAGGAAATACTAAGGCTTTTAGTGTCTACAGCCTCACATGAAGGGGCCATTCAGTAGTCTTCCAATCGTTTTTTTTCCGCACTTTCTCCATTATTCTCTTAGTACTGTCAGTTTTTGTGGCACCAACACCCAAGGGAAATCCTAGATCGTATATGCGTAGAGATACTGCCCCTGTTAATTATCTTTCCTTTTCATTCTAAGCTAGTCATTTTTGTTAGTTATCTTCCCTTTTCATTCTAAGCTAGCCATTTTTCCATTACATTCAAAGCTAGTCAGGCCTTCTTCAGTAGCACTGACAAGGGAGAATTCGCTATCTGCTTGTCTATCAGACACCTTATATTTCCCCAATTTCTACTACATTACCCAGATAGCAGAGCAAAATGCGAGTATCCAGTTAAGGTCCGTGGAACGAGAGGGTAGCCTTGTCTCACATCATAGTCTCCTTATCTGCGAATGATTAGAGAGTGCACTATTAATATAGTTTCGTGCTCTAGCATGTGATCTAAGTAAAAAAGGTTGATCTGCAAATTCAGTCAAGCCCCATCTATAGCATGACTTTCCTGATAAATTCTCAGTTGGCCCTGCTGAATGCCCTTTCGACCATATTTGAAGAAACATCAGTTTTGATGTGATCTCTATGCCCATTCAGTAGCTAAGATGAGATTGATAATGTTGTCAACTATGTTCCTCCCTTTCGTGAATGCATGATTAGTGCCATTCTCATGGCATGTCTTTTACCAAAGGTTTTGTAAGCTACTCCCCAGAGGAAATTTGGTCTCTGATGTACCAATTTACTACATTGACTCTCCTTGGGCAATAACGCAAGGGTGCTCACTTTCTAGGAGTCGAGACTCTTTGTCTTTCCTCTTTAAACTGATTTCTGTTGAGATGGAGCGTGGACCTAGAGGGAGCCTCTCGTTGAATTGGAAACTGATTGATCAAGCTCACTAAACAGGGCCGGCTGCCCTCTATTTTTTCTGTTGTATTTTCGTCTTCATAGTTCAGGTAGGAGCTTTTCGGCCCAGGCGAGCTCAGCCTGTGCTCTACCATACCCTTAGCGAAAGATCCTTTGACAGCTGACACAGCCCCCTCCAATATATACCAGAACAGAATTTGGTCAAGGCGACGAGCTCTGGCTAAAAGTAATTTGCAGTGTCCCACAGATTTTTGTGGGTAAAATGAGCTCATTGTCAAGATGACAGGGAGATGATCTGAAAATAGACAACCATGGTCGACCTGTACATCAAGCTGGGGAAGCTAGGGGCCATCTTCAGAGCAATACCAATGATCCAACCTAGCCCAATAGCCAGGCGAATTGAGAGAATTGTAGGACAATAAGTCTTTTGCTACTACCCCACATAATCATACAAAAATCAGACAGACCATGGCAACATGCAGACCACTCCCGCATTTCAAGCTCTTCGCCATGTGCTAAAGAGGCATAGTGGAGGCATCCGCAGTGTAAAACCGTGTTAAAATCACCACCCAACAGGGCCTGTCTACGTTGAATATTAAACATTTCCCATGGGTATCCTCTCAGCTTGGTGTGACTGTATCCATAAACATTAATGACATTCAAAATGCTATCTTCCCAATCCAAAGAAATTATTCTCCTGGTTTCTGCAAATTTTAACGGCGATCATGCACCCGGCCCCTTGGCCTGGAGTACCGTCTACAAAACAGGAATAGTATTTATACGCAGAAGATCTATTGATGCGATGGAAGTTTGCGTTGCTGGACCAGTGTCACATCTGCTTGCTGCAGGTATACCCATCTCTACAATAATGGCCTCTTAGCATCACCGTTGAAACCTTTAGCATTGAGCTTTGGCGACGTCTGAAAGCAGATTTCACAAATACGCTCAAAGGTCAATAATCCCAGCCCATACTGGGAGGTAGTATCTTTGGAGACAGTCTTGTGTGAATGTCAACCCGTTGCTATGTTTCCTTTTGTGTGAGCACACTGTCGCTTCCAATAAGGCGGCGTTGTCATCACCCTCCTCCATGTGCACATCGTTATCCTCAGTGCAATGCGAAGCGTTCTTGTAAGGTGCTTGCCAACGAGTATTTGATAAGCTCCTATGCACCTGCATGGGATGTCACATGGCTCATGCAATGAATGGAGCCGACATGGAGTACTTACATTACGTGGGAAGTAAAGCCACCATTTTCATCAAAGATGCTAAAATGTTCTCCATTTTCCCAATCCAAGAGAGTGCAATCTTAGACTTCATCACTGTCCTCTTCTCTTCTCTTGATCTTCTTGTCAAGACTTTATCCAAAACTTTACTAGCCTCTTCGCCACAATGTAGTTTCTTTTTTGAAAAGTAGCCTGGTTCCCAACGAGCAAAGAGTAGAATGTTTAGCTCCTTTCATTTTGCTATCACCATCTATCCCATTTGGCTTGGCTTAGTCAAAAGTTGAGGTGGACAAGACATCACCAAAGGAAAGGATCCCATTAATGCAAAGGTTTATCTTATCTTACTTCTATATTATTTTTGTTATAGGTTAGGAAAGCCCTGAACCTCAAAGGGTTTCCCAAACCTACCCCCTTTCCCAATCTTTCCTTTTGAATAAAAACCCATTCCCCTCCCCTCTATCCTTTTCTCTTCCCCTCCTTTTTTTCATTAAAAGCCCTCCCCCTTTCTTTTTAAAATAAAACCCCTTCCCCTCTCTCTCACTTATAATCATTCTCTTTTTTTCCCCCCTCCCTTTTTAAATTTAATTTCTCCTTCCTCCCCTCTCTCTCTCTCAGATTAAACTATTTAATTTAAACTTTTTAAAAAGTTCTTAATTTATAGTTTTTCACATGCTTAAATCAAAAGTTTTTCCACTCAGATTAAATTTTTTAATTTATTTTTTTAAAAAGTAAACTTTTTAAAAGTTCTTAATTTATAGTTTTTCACACACTGAGAGAGAGAGAGAGAGAGAGAGAGAGAGAGAGAGAAGAAGAAGAAGAAGAAGAAGAAGAAGAAAAAGAAGGATAGAAAGAAGAAGACGGAGAGAGGAGGGGGGAAGAGGAAATTTTATTTTTTTTCAAATTAAGCATTTTTCTTCTCCCCCTCTCCCCTTTCTCTCATGTGTAGGGCTTAGGTTTTTTTTCTCTCTCTAATTAGGTTAAACTTTTTAATTTAATTTTTTAATCAAATATTTTTTAATTTAAAGTTTTTTAAACATAGTTTTCCACACGCTTTGAGAGAAAGATAGAAGAAGAAGAAAAATAAGAAAGATAAAAAAAAAAGAAAGAAAAATACGGAGAGGAAAAAGGAAATGAGAATAATTTTTTTTAAATTAAACTTTTTTTAACATAGTTTTTGACTCTGAGAGAGAGAGAGAGAGAGAGAGAGAGAGGAAATATATAATTTGAAAGAGAGAGAAAACAGGGGAAGAGAGGGAAAAAAGAAAAGTAAAAGAAATAGAGAGAAGAAAAAATATAGAGAGAGAAAGTATAAAATGAGAGAGAGAGAGAGAGAGAGAGAGAGAGAGAGAGAGAGAGAGGGAAAAGGAGAGGGGGGAGAAGAAAAAGGGGGGAGATAGACAAAGAGAAGAAAATGAGAGAGAGAAAAGAAAAAGAAGAAAAAAGAATTTGAACACACAGAGAGGAATATAGAGAGAGGAAAGATAAAATTTAAAAGAAAGAGAAAAGAGAGAAGAAGAAGAGAAAAGGAAAAAAGAGGAGAGAGAAGGAAAAGAGAGGACATGGGGAGAGAAAATAGTGAGAGAGAGAGAGAGTGAGAAAGAGAGAAGAAGAAAGAGGAAAAGAGGAAGAGTGAGGAAAAAAGAGAAAAGAGGTTTTTTTATTTTAAATATTTTTTAGAGAGAATATAAAATTTAAAAGAGGGGGAGAGAAGAAAAAAAGAAAAATCAGGAGAAAGAGGAGTAAAAGAAAAGAGAGAGAGAGAGAGAGAGAGAGAGAAGAAAAGGAGATAGAGAGAGAGGAGAATAAGAGAGAGAATATAAACATAAAGAGAGATAATTACATATAGGGAAAAGATAAAATTTACATACTTTAAGAGAGATTGAGTGAGGCGAGAGAGAGAGAGAGAGAGAGAGAGAGAGAGAGAGAGAGAGAGAGAGAGAGAAGAAAAAAGAGAAAAAAAGAAAAAAAGAAAAAAGAAAAAAAGAGGAAGAGAAGGAAAAGAGAGGAGAGAGGGGGGAGAATAAAATGAGAGAGAACTAGGAGAGGAGAAAAATAAACTAAAATAGAAGGTAGAGAGAGAGAGAGAGAGAGAGAGAGAGAGAGAGAGAGAGAGAGAGAGAGATTTAGAAACAGAAAGGGAAAAGAGAAAAGGGAAAGAGAGCGAGAGAAAAAAACTTGAAAGAGAGAGAGAGAAAAATAAAGATAAGGAGAAAGAGAGAAACCGAGAGAAATATACAAAAAGCAAAAAAGAAAGAAGAGGAGAGGGAGGGGAATAGAGAGAAAGAGAATTATAAAGAGAGAAAATATAAAATTTAATAGAGAGAAAAAAAGTAAAAGAGAGGAGAGAGGGGAGAGATACAGAGAGAAGAAAGGGAGAGAGAAAATAAGAAGAGAGAATTTGAACACAGAGAGAATATAAAATTTAAAAGAAAGAGAAAAATTTAAAGAGATGAAAAAATCGAAAAAAGAGGAGAGAAGAAAAAGAGGAGAGGGGGGAGAGAGAAGAAAAGCAAGGACAGAGAGAGAGAGAGAGAGAAAGAGAAGAAGAGGAAGAGATAAAAATTTAAAGAGATGATAAAAGGAAAAAAGAGGAGAGAAGAAAAAGAGAAGAGGGGGGAGAGAGAAGAAAAGCGAGTAGAAAGAGAGAGAAAAAGAGAAGAAGAAGAGGAAGAAGAAGAAAGAGGAAGAGAGTGGGGGAAAAAGAGAAAAAAAAATATTTTTTAATTTTAAATATTTTTAGACAGAGAGGGAGAGAATAAAAGGAGAGAGTGAGAAAGAGGAGAAAAAGAGAGAGAATATAAACATAAAGAGAGAGAATTATATATAGAAAAAATAAAAAATTTACATACTTTAAGAGAGACTGAAGGGGGGGGGGGAAGAAAGTGAAAGAAGAAGAAGAGAGAGAGAGAGAGAGAGAGAGAGAGAGAGAGAGAGAATTAGATATAGGAAATTTGGGGAAGAGAGAAAGAGAGAGAGAAAATAAAAAATTAGAAATAGAGAGGGAAAAGAGGAGAGAGAAAGAGAGTGAGAGAAAAAACTTGAAAGAGAAAGAAAAAGAAAAATAGAGAGAGAGAGAGAGAGAATAGGAGGGAGAGAGAAGGGGAATAGAGAGAGAGAATTATAGAGAGAGAAAATATAAAATTTAAGAGAAAGAGAGGAAAAGAAAAAAAGAAAAGAGAGGAGAGAGGGGGGAGAGAGACAGAGAGGAAAAAAAGAGAGAAAATAAGAAGAAGAGAGAAATTGAACACCGAGAGAGAATTATAGAGAGAGGAAAGATGTAATTTGAAAGAAAGAGAAAAGAGAAAAATTAAAGAGAGAAGAAGAATAAAAAGGAAAAAAGAGGAGAGAGAAGGAAAAGAGAGGGCGGAGAGAGAGAGAGACAGAGAGAGAAGAAGAATAAGAACAATAAGAAGAAATAGAAAAATAGAAAGAGAGATGGGAAAAAAGAGAAAAGAGAAAAATATTTTTTAATTTTAAATATTTTTTAGAGAGAGAAAGGGAAAGAGAAGGAGAGAGAGAATATAAA